>NC_090440.1:1451834095-1452438540 GCF_031143425.1 Pleurodeles waltl | reverse complement strand
GTTCTGAATTTACTTATAGAAAACCATAGAGATTCAGCACTTAGAGTTATTTAAAGTTACTATAACTCGCGCCCTAAGGTAACCATAACTTGCGTCCCTCCAGCCACTTTTTTTTTTTTTTTTTAAATAATTTTCCTTTATATTTTTAATGACTTTATAGAAGTTGTCATGAGTGCTGTAATTTCTGAAGTAATTAGACGTGCACAAATGCGAGTTATAGTTACTATAGGGTGCGAGTTACAGTTATTTGAAATAGCCAACTATAAATGTTGAATTTCTATGGTTTTGTAAAAGTAAATTCATAACCTAACTAAAACGTCCCTGTCACCTTTGGCATTCTCACTGAATTTCTACGGTTTCTTAAATTCTATTTCCAAACTATAACATCCCTGTAACCTCTGGCTTTTTCAGTGTATGTTTATTTTTTTTTAACAAAGTTATTAAAATAACTATACGTTAATCCAAAGAGTGCCGTGTATGGCTAACCCCCTATAACCACCCTACCCCGTGCCAGGGACAGCCTTCAACAGTGCGCAGCGGGGATTAGGATGCATAGCCAGCATTGCCAGCTTGTGTGTGCTGGTGGGGAGAAAATGACTAAGTCAACATGGCACTCCCATCAGGGTGCCATGCCAACCTCACACTGCCTCTGGCATAGACAAGTCACCCCTCTAGCAGGCCTTACAGCCCTAAAGCAGGGTGCACTATACCA
The DNA here is from genome assembly GCF_031143425.1 of Pleurodeles waltl. Lineage (NCBI taxonomy): Eukaryota > Metazoa > Chordata > Amphibia > Caudata > Salamandridae > Pleurodeles > Pleurodeles waltl. Next base: position 1,452,437,828 of record NC_090440.1, on the reverse strand, counting down.
CCAGTGAGGGCATAGGTGCATGAGCACTATGCCCCTACAGTGTCTAAGCAAAACCCTAGACATTGTAAGTGCAGGGTAGCCATAAGAGTATATGGTCTGGGAGTCTGTCATACATGAACTCCACAGCACCATAATGGCTACACTGAAAACTGGGAAGTTTGGTATCAAACTTCTCAGCACAATAAATGCACACTGATGCCAGTGTGCATTTTATTGTGAAATACACCCAGAGGGCATCTTAGAGATGCCCCCTGAAAACATACCCGGCTTCCAGTGTGTACTGACTAGTTTTTGCCAGCCTGCCACACACCAGGCATGTTTCTGGCCGCATGGGGAGAGGGCCTTTGTCACTCTGTGGCCAGGAACAAAGCCTGTACTGGGTGGAGGTGCTTCTCACCTCCCCCTGCAGGAACTGTAACACCTGGCGGTGAGCCTCAAATGCTCACCCCCTTTGTTACAGCGCCACAGGGCATCCCAACTAGTGGAGATGCCAGCCCCTCCACTTTTGACAGCAAGGCTGGAGGAGATAATGAGAAAAACAAGGAGTCACTGGCCAGTCAGGACAACCCCTAAGGTGTCCTGAGCTGAGGTGACACTAACTTTTAGAAATCCTCCATCTTGCAGATGGAGGATTCCCCCAATAGGATTAGGGATGTGCCCCCTCCCCACCGGGAGGAGGCACAAAGAGGGTGTAGCCACCCTCAGGGATAGTAGCCATTAGCTACTAAACTCCCAGACCTAAACACACCCCTAAATTGAGTATTTAGGGGCCCCCAGAACCTAGGAAGATAGATTCCTGCAATCTGAAGACGAAGAAGGACTGCTGACCGGAAGCCCTGCAGAGAAGACGGAGACACCAACTGCTTTGGCCCCAGCCCTACCGGCCTGTCTCCCCACTTCAAGAAAAACTGCAACAGCGACGCGTCCCCCAGGGTCCAGCGACCTCTGAAGCCTCAGAGGACTACCCTGCATCTAAAAGGACCAAGAAACTCCTGAGTACAGCGGCACTGTTCACCAAGACCGCAACTTTGCAACAAAGAAGCAACTTTTAAAGACCACATGTTTCCCGCCGGAAAGCGTGAGTCTTTCCACTCTGCACCCGACGCCCCCGGCTCCACCTGCGGAAAACTAACTCTACAGGGAGGCCTCCCCGGCGACTGCGAGCCCGTGAGTAGCCAGAGTTGACCCCCCCGATCACCCACAGCGACACCTGCAGAGGGAATCCAAAGGCTCCCCCTGACCGCGACTGCCTGCTTCAAGGAACCCGACACCTGGTAAAGACACTGCACCCGCAGCCCCCAGGACCTGCAGGAACCGAACTCCAGTGCAGGAGCAACCCCCAGGTGGCCCTCTTCCTAGCCCAGGTGGTGGCTACCCCAAGGAGCCCCCCCCCCCCTCCTCCTTGCCTGCATCGCCGAAGAGACCCCCGGGTCTCCCCATTGAATCCTATTGCGAACCCGACGCCTGTTTGCACTCTGCACCCGGCTGCCCCTGTGCCGCTGAGGGTGTACTTTCTGTGCCTGCTTGTGTCCACCCCGGTGCCCTACAAAACCCCCCTGGTCTGCCCTCCCAAGTCGCGGGTACTTACCTGCTGGCAGACTGGAACCGGGGCACCCCTATTTCCATTGAAGCCTATGTGTTTTGGGCACCACTTTGACCTCTGCACCTGACCGGCCCTGAGCTGCTGGTGTGGTAACTTTGGGGTTGCCTAGAACCCCCAACGGTGGGCTACCTTGGACCCAACTTTGAACCCTGTAAGTGCTTTAATTACCTTTGAACCTAACAAATACTTACCTCCCCTAGGAACTGTTGAATTTTGCACTGTGTCCATTTTTAAAATAGCTTATTGCCATTTTTGCCATAACTGTACATGCTATTGTGATGATTCAAAGTTCCTAAGATACCTGAGTGAAATACCTTTCATTTAAAGTATTGTTTGTAAATCTTGAACCTGTGGTTCTTAAAATAAACTAAAAATATATATTTTTCTATATAAAAACCTATTGGCCTGGAATTGTCTTTGAGTGTGTGTTCCTCATTTATTGCCTGTGTGTGTACAACAAATGCTTAACGCTACCCTCTGATAAGCCTACTGCTCGACCACACTACCACAATATAGAGCATTAGAATTATCTCTTTTTGCTACTATCTTACCTCTAAGTGGAAACCTTGGACTCTGTGCATGTCATTTCTTACTTTGAAATAGTACATACAGAGCCAACTTCCTACACTGGAGGATCAGCGGTGGGGTACAAGACTTTGCATTTGCTGGACTACTCAGCCAATACCTGATCACACGACTAAATTCCAAATTTTGTCATTACAAACTGATTTTTGAAATTTGAACTATTTAAAAAAAAAAAATTAAGTCCTGCTAGGGCCTTGTGTTAGTCCCTGTTAGCATTTCTTTTAGAGTTTAAAGTTTTGTAAACGTTTGGATTAAGTTCTAGAGATAGTTTTAGATTCTTAAAAAGTATTCCAACTTTTAGAGAAATAATGTCTGCAGCAGAAGAGATGGTGGTAGAGCTCAACCTCACCCATTACCTGCATCTTAGGATGTCAGAGTTAAGGACTCTCTGCAAAATCAAAAAGATAAAAACTGGTTCAAACCCTACCAAAGTACAGCTCCAGGAGTTCTTGGCAGAGTTTGCTAAAAACAATCCCTCTGATGATGCACTCACAGAGAGGGAAGGTAGTGATGTGGAGGAGAATTTTCCCCCTCCAGTCCTAGTTAGGGAGTCCAGGGTTTCTCCAACCCTGACTCCAGAAGTGATAGTCAGAGATATTGCTTCTCTCACAGGAGAGTCCAACAGCTCTGGAAGCATTGAGGGCAGCCTCAATGAAGGTGACCTCCTGTTAGCCAGGATGGCCAAAAGATTGGCCTTGGAGAGACAGCTCCTTGCTATAGAAAGGGAAAGACAAGAGATGGGCTTAGCTCCCATCAATGGTGGCAGAAATTTAAATAGGGTCAGAGATACTCCTGACATGCTAAAGATCCCCAAAGGGATGGTAACTAAATATGAAGATGACATCACCAAATGGTTCACAGCTTTTGAGAGGGCTTGTGCAACCAGAAAAGTAAACAAATCTCACTGGGGTGCTCTCCTTTGGGAAATGTTCACTGGAAAGTGTAGGGATAGACTCCTCACACTCTCTGGAAAAGATGCAGAATCCTATGACCTCGTGAAGGCTACCCTGATTTGAGGGCTTTGGATTCTCATCTGAGGAGTACAGAATTGGGTTCAGGGGGGCTAAAAAATCCTCGAGCCAGACCTGGGTTGATTTTGTTGACTTCTCAGTCAAAACACTGGATGGTTGGATTAATGGCAGTGGTGTAAATGATTTGTGATGAGCTGTACAATCTGTTTATGAAAGAACACCTTTTAAGTAATTGTTGCAATGATAAACTGCATCAGCATCTGGTAGACCTAGGCCAATTTCTCCCCAAGAATTGGGAAAGAAGGCGGACCATTGGGTCAACAGTAGGGTGACCAAGACTTCCACATGGGGTGACCAAAAGAAAGGGGTCACAAAGACTCCCCAGGGGAAGAGTGTTGAGACATCCAAGGGTAAAAGTAAAGAGTCTTCTACAGGGCCCCAAAAACCTGCTCAGGAGGGAGGGTCCAGAGCCTCTTCACAATCCACTTTTGGGTACAAGGGTAAAAACTTTGGTCCCAAAAAGGCCTGGTGTCGTAGTTGTAATCAGCAGGGACACCAAACTGGAGACAAGGCCTGTCCCAAGAAAGCTTCCACTTCAAACTCTACTCCAGTTAGCACTGGAATAGCCAGTCTCCAGGTGGGATCAACAGTGTGCCCAGAGCAAATCAGGGTTCACACTGAAGCTACATTAGTTTCTGAGGGTGGGGTGGATTTTGCCACACTGGCTGCCTGGCCCCCTAATATGCAAAAATACAGGCAGCAACTCTTAATTAATGGGACTAGTGTAGAAGGCCTGAGGGATGCAGGTGCCAGTGTCAGAATGGTGACAGACAAACTGATTTCCCCAGGACAATACCCGACTGGACAAACTTATCCAGTCACCAACGCTGACAATCAGATTAAAGTACATCCCATGGCCATGGTAGCTTTAGAGTGGGGAGGGGTCACTGGCCTGAAACAGGTGGTAGTCTCCTCAAATATCCCTGTAGACTGTTTGCTTGGAAATGACCTGGAGTCCTCAGCATGGGCTGAGGTAGAACTCAAAACCCATGCAGCCATGCTGGGTATCCCTGAACTGGTGTGTGTCAAGACAAGGGCACAGTGCAGAGCTCAGGGTGAAAAAGAGGTGTTGGAGCCTGGAAAAATGGCCCAACCCTCCAAGAGAAAAGGAAAAGTCTGGGGAACTAGCTTCACCACAACAAAAGAAAAAGAACCTCTCTTCCCAGGAAGAAGTTCTGCCCTCTGAGGGAACTGAGCCCATGGAGTTGGAACCTTATCAGGTTGAACTCTTAGACCCAGGGGGACCCACAAGGGAACAGTTGTGTAAGGGGCAAGAAACCTGTCCCTCTCTTGAAGGCCTTAGGCAGCAAGCTGCTGAAGAGACCAAAGGAAAGATCATTGGAACACAGAGTCTATTGGGAAGATGGACTCCTCTACACCGAGGCAAGAGATCCCAAACCTGGTGCCACTAGGAGAATGGTAGTGCCTTAGGAGTTTAGGAAGTTCATTCTGACCTTAGCCCATGATATTCCACTTGCTGGCCATTTGGGACAAACCAGGACTTGGGCGAGGTTAGTCAACCATTTCTATTGGCCCAACATGTCCCAGAAAGTAAACGAGTTTTATGTCTCCTGTGCCACCTGTTAAGCCAGTGGTAAGACAGGTGGCCATCCAAAGGCCCCCCCCTCATTCTACTTCCAGTGGTGGGGGTCCCCTTTGAAAGAGTGGGTGTGGACATAGTGGGTCCACTTGAACTTCCCACAGCCTCAGGGAACCATTACATACTAGTAGTAGTGGATCATGCTACTAGATACTCAGAAGCAATTCCCCTTAGGTCCACTACTGCCCCTGCAGTAGCTAAAGCACTAATTGGTATCTTTATTAGAGTGGCATTTCCTAAGGAGGTGGTGTCTGACAGGGGTACCAACTTCATGTCAGCATACCTGAAGCACATCTGGAATGAGTGTGGGGTGACTTACAAATTCACCACATCATACCATCCACAAACCAATGGTCTTGTGGAAAGATTCAACAAGACATTGAAGGGCATGATCATGGGGTTCCCTGAAAAGCTCAAAAGGAGATGGGATGTGCTCTTGCCATGTCTGCTTTTCGCCTACAGAGAGGTGCCTCAAAAGGGAGTAGGATTTTCCCCCTTTGAACTTCTGTTTGGCCATCCTGTAAGGGGACCACTAGCTCTTGTAAAGGAAAGCTGGGAGAGACCTCTTCATGAGCCTAAACAAGATATAGTGGACTATGTACTAGGCCTACGTTCCAGGATGGCAGAGTACATGGAAAAGGCAAGTAAAAACCTTGGGGCCAGCCAACAACTCCAGAAGATGTGATATGACCAAAAGGCTGCTATGGTTGCATTTCAGCCAGGGCAGAAAGTCTGGGTTCTGGAGCCTGTGGCTCCCAGGGCACTTCAGGACAGATGGAGTGGCCCTTACCCAGTGCTAGAGAGAAAGAGTCAGGTCACCTACCTGGTAGATCCAGGCACTAGAAGGACCCACAAAAGGGTGAACCGCCTCAAACTCTTTCATGACAGGGCAGATGTGAAAAATGTTAATGGTTACAGATGAGGACCAGGAAGCTGAGAGTGAACCTCTCCCTGATCTCCTCTCCACTAACCCTAAAGATGGCTCAGTAGATGGAGTGATCTATTCAGACACCCTCTCTGGCCAACAGCAAGCTGACTGTAGGAATGTATTACAACAGTTTGCTGAGCTCTTTTCCCTAACACTTGGTCAGACACACCTGTGTACCCATGATGTGGACACAGGATGCCTGTCAAAAACAACATTTTCAGACAGTCTGACCAAGTTAAGGAAAGCATCAAAGTGGAAGTCCACAAGATGCTGGAATTGGGAGTCATTGGGCACTCTGACAGCCCCTGGGCTAGCCCAGTGGCCCAAGTCCCCAAGCCTCACACCAAGGATGGCAAGAGAGAGATGAGGTTTTGTGTGGACTACAGAGGACTTAATTCTATCACCAAGACAGATGCCCATCTCATTCCAAGGGCAGATGATTTAGTTCATTGACAAACTAGGTGCTGCCAGATCCTTGAGTACCTTTGACTTAACAGCAGGGTGCTGGCAAATAAGAATGGCACCAGGAGCAAAAGAAAAGAAAGCATTCTCTACACCTGATGGGCATTATCAGTTTACTGTGATGCTCTTTGGCTTAAAGAATGCCCCTGCCACCTTCCAAAGGTTGGTGAATCACGTCCTTGCTGGCTTGGAGTCCTTTAGTGCAGCTTATCTTGAAGATATTGCTGTCTTTAGCTCCAGCTGGCAGGATCACCTGGTCCACCTGAAGAAGGTTTTGCAGGCCCTGCAAGCAGCAGGCTTCTCTATCAAGGCATCCAGATGTCAGATAGGGCAGGGAACTGTTGTTTACTTGGGACACCTTGTAGGTGGAGGCCAAGTTCAGCCACTCCAACCCAAGATCCAGACTATTCTGGACTGGTAGCTCCAAAAACCCAGACTCAAGTCAGGGCACTCCTTGGCTTGACTGGCTACTACAGGAGGTTTGTGAAGGGATATGGATCCATAGTGACACCCCTCACAGAACTTACCTCCAAGAAAATGCCTAAGAAGGTAAACTGGACTATAGAATGCCAACAGGCCTTTGACACCCTGAAACAAGCTATGTGCACAGCACCAGTTCTCAAAGCTCCAGATTACTCCAAGCAGTTCATTGTCCAGACTGATGCCTCTGAACATGGGATAGGGGCAGTTTAGTCCCAAACAAATGATGATTGCCTTGACCAGCCTGTTGCTTTCATTAACAGTAGGTTACTCCCCAGGGAGCAGCGCTGGGGTGCCATTGAGAGGGAGGCCTTTGCTGTGATGTGGTCCCTGAAGAAGCTGAGACCATACCTCTTTGGGACTCACTTTGTAGTTCAAACTGATCACAGACCTCTCAGATGGCTAATGCAAATGAAAGGTGAAAATCCAAAACTGTTGAGGTGGTCCATCTCCCTACAGGGAATGGACTTTATAGTGGAACACAGACCCGGGACTGCCCATGCCAATGCAGCTGGCCTTTCCAGGTTCTTCCACTTAGAGAAAATTAAGACTCTCTTGGGAAAGGTTAGTCTCATCCTCTTTCGTTTGGGGGTGGGTGGGTTGTGTAAGGAAATGCCTCCTTGGCATGGTTACCCCCTGACTTTTTGCCTTTGCTGATGCCAAGTTATTATTTGAAAGTGTGCTGAGGCCTTCTAACCAGGCCCCAGCACCAGTGTTCTTTCCCTAAACTGTAGCTTTGTCTCCACAATTGGCACACCCTGGCATCCAGGTAAGACCCTTGTAACTGGAACCCCTGGTACCAAGGGCCCTGATGCCAGGGAAGGTCTCTAAGGGCTGCAGCATGTCTTATGCCACCCTGGGGACCCCTCACTCAGCACAGACACAATGCTTGCCAGCTTGTGTGTGCTGGTGGGGAAAAGAATAACTAAGTCGACATGGCACTCCCCTCAGGGTGCCATGCCAACCTCACACTGCCTCTGGCATAGATAAGTCACCCCTCTAGCAGGCCTTACAGCCCTAAGGCAGGGTGCACGGACCATAGGTGCATGAGCACTATGCCCCTACAGTGTCTAAGTAAAACCTTAGACATTGTAAGTGCAGGGTAGCCATAAGAGTATATGGTCTGGAAGTCTGTCATACACGAACTCCGCAGCACCATAATGGCTACACTGAAAACTGGGAAGTTTGGTATCAAACTTATCAGCAAAATAAATGCACACTGATGCCAGTGTACATTTTTTTGTAAAATACACCCAGAGGGCATCTTAGAGATGCCCCCTGAAAACATACCCGACTTCCAGTGTGGGCTGACTAGTTTTTGCCAGCCTGTTACACACCAGACATGTTGCTGGCCACATGGGGAGAGTGCCTTTGTCACTCTGTGGCCAGGAACAAAGCCTGTACTGGGTGGAGATGCTTCTCACCTCCCCCTGCAGGAACTGTAACACCTGGCGGTGAGCCTCCAAGGCTCACCCCCTTTGTTACAGAGCCACAGGGCATCCCAGCTAGTGGAGATGCCCACCCCTCAGGCCACTGCCCCCACTTTTGGTGGCAAGGCTGGAGGAGATAATGAGAAAAACAAGGAGGAGTCACTGGCTAGTCAGGACAACCTCTAAGGTGTCCTGAGCTGAGGTGACTGACTTATAGAAATCCTCCATCTTGCAGATGGAGGACTCCCCCAAAAGGATTAGGGATGTGACCCCCTTCTCACGGGGAGGAGGCACAAAGAGGGTGTAGCCACCCTCAGGGCTAATAGCCATTGGCTACTAACCTCCCAGACCTAAACACACCCCTAAATTGAGCATTTAGGGTCCCCCAGAACCTAGGAAGATAGATTCCTGAAGACGAAGAAGGACTGCTGACCTGAAGCCCTGCAGAGAAGACGGAGACACCAACTGCTTTGGCCCCAGCCCTACCGGCCTGTCTCCCCACTTCGAGAGAAACTGCAACAGCGACGCGTCCCCCAGGGTCCAGCGACCTCTGAAGCCTCAGAGGACTACCCTGCATCTAAAAGGACCAAGAAACTCCAGAGGACAGTGGCCCTGTTCACCAAGACTGCAACTTTGCAACAAAGAAGCAACTTTTAAAGACCACACATTTCCTGCCGGAAGCGTAAGACTTTCCACTCTGCACCCAACGCCCCGGCTCCACCTGCGGAGAACTAACTCTACAGGGAGGACTCCCCGGCGACTGCGAGCCCGTGAGTAGCCAGAGTTGAACCCCCTGAGCCCCCACAGCGACGTCTGCAGAGGGAATCCAGAGGATTCCCCTGACCGCGACTGCCTGCTTCAAGGAACCAGACCCCTGGTAAAGACACTGCACCCGCAGCCCCCAGGACCTGCAGGAACCGAACTCCAATGCAGGAGCGACCCCCAGGCGGCCCTCATCCTAGCCCAGGTGGTGGCTACCCGGAGGAGACCCCCCCCCTTGCCTGCATCGCTGGAGAGACCCCCGGGTCTCCCCATTTAATCCTATTGCGAACCTGACGCCTGTTTGCACTCTGCACCTGGCCGCCCCTGTGCCTCTGAGGGTGTACTTTCTGTGCCTACTTGTGTCCCCCCAGTGCCCTACAAAACCCCCCTGGTCTGCCCTCCCAAGTCACGGGTACTTAACTGCTGGCAGACTGGAACCGGGGCACCCCTATTTCCATTGAAGCCTATATGTTTTGGGCACCACTTGGACCTCTGCACCTGACCGGCCCTGAGCTGCTGGTGTGGTAACTTTGGGGTTGCCTTGAACCCCCAATGGTGGGCTACCTTGGACCCAACTTTGAACCCTGTAGGTGGTTTACTTACCTGTGAACCTAACAAATACTTACCTCCCCAAGAACTGTTGAATTTTGCGCTGTGTCCATTTTAAAAATAGCTTATTGCCATTTTTACCAAAACTGTACATGCTATTGTGATGATTCAAAGTTCCTAAGATACCTGAGTGAAATACCTTTCATTTAAAGTATTGTTTGTAAATCTTGAACCTGTGGTTCTTAACCCCTTCGCTGCCAGGCCTTTTCCCCCTCCTGTGCCAAGCCTTTTTTTGGCTATTTTGGGCATTTCGCGCTTAGGCCCTCATAACTCTTTGTTCACATAAGCTACCCACGCCAAATTTGCGTCCTTTTTTTCCTACATCCTAGGGCTTCTAGAGGTACCCAGACTTTGTGGGCTCCCCAGAAGGAGGCCAAGAAATTAGCCAAAATACAGTGAAAATTTTGGTTTAAAAAAAAAAAAAAAATGGGAAAGGGGGCTGCAGAAGAAGGGTTGGTGTTTTTTTCCCTGAAAATGGCATCAACAAAGGGTTTGCGGTGCTAAAATCACCAGCTTCCCAGCTTTCAGGAACAGGCAGACTTGAATCAGAAAACCCAATTTTTCAACACAATTTTGCCATTTTACTGGGACATGCCCCATTTTTACGATTTTTTGTGCTTTCAGCCTCCTTCCAGTCGGTGACAGAAATGGGCATGAAACCTATTCTGGATCCCAGAAACCGAAACATTTCTGTAAAGTAGACAAAATTCTGAATTCAGCAAGGGGTAATTTGTGTAGATCCTACAAGGGTTTCCTACAGAAAATAACAGAAAAAATAATATATTGAAATTGAGGTGAAAAAAATCTGCTATTTTTCTCTACGTTTTACTCTGTAACTTTTTCCTGCAATGTCAGATTTTTTAAAGCAATATACCGTTATGTCTGCTGGACTCTTCTGGTTGCGGGGATATATAGGGCTTGTAGGTTCATCAAGAAGTCTAGGTACTCAGAGCCAATAAATGACCTGCACCCTGCCTTGGGTTTTCATTCTATACCGGGTACACAGCAATTCATTTTCTGAAATATAAACAGTAAAAAATAGCTATCAAGAAAACCTTTGTGTTTCCAAAATGGGCACAAGATAAGGTGTTGAGGAGCAGTGGTTATTTGCACATCGCTTAATTCCGGGGTGCCCATACAAGCATGTGAATTACAGGGCATTTCTCAAATAGAGGTCTTTTTTACACACTCTCTCATATTTGGAAGGAAAAAATGTAGAGAAAGACAAGGGGCAATAAAACTTGTTTTGCTATTCTATGTTCCCCCAAGTCTCCCGATAAAAATGGTACCTCACTTGTGTGGGTAGGCCTAGCGCCCACAAAAGGAAATGGCCCAAAACACAACGTGGACACATCCCAACTTTTTTTTTTTTTTTTACAGAAAACACAGGTGTTTTTTGCAAAGTGCCTACCTGTAGATATTGGCCCCTAGCTCGGCCGGCACCTAGGGAAACCTACCAAACCTGTGCATTTTTTAAAACTAGAGACCTAGGGGAATCCAAGATGGGGTGACTTGTGGTGCTCTGACCAGGTTCTGTTACCCAGAATCCTTTGCAAACCTCAAAACTTGGCTTAAAAAACACATTTTCCTCACATATCGGTGACAGAAAGTTCTGGAATCTGAGAGGAGCCACAAATTTCCTTCCACTCAGTGTACCCCCAAGTCTCCCGATAAAAATGGTACCTCACTTGTGTGGGTAGGCCTAGCGCCCACAAAAAGAAATGGCCCAAAACACAACATGGACACATCACATTTTTTCACAGAAAACAGTGCCTACCTGTGGATTTTAGCCTCTAGCTCAGCCGGCACCTGGGGAAACCTAGCAAACCAGTAAATTTCTGAAAACTAGACACCTAGGGGAATCCAAGATGGGGTGACTTGTGGGGCTCTGACCAGGTTCTGTTACCCAGAATCCTTTGCAAACCTCAAAATTTGGCCCAAAAAACACTTTTTCCTCTCATTTCGGTGACAGAAAGTTCTGGAATCTGAGAGGAGCCACAAATGTCCTTCAGCGTTCCCCCAAGTCTCCCAATAAAAATGGTACCTCACTTGTGTGGGTGGGCCTAGCGCCCACGAAAGGAAATGGCCCAAAACACAACGTGGACACATCACATTTTTTCACAGAAAACAGAGGCGTTTTTTGCAAAGTGCATACCTGTGGATTTTGGCCTCTAGCTCAGCGGGCCCCAGGGGGGGCAGAAATGGCCTAAAATAAATTTGCCCCCTGCCCCCCTGGGGAGCGACCCTTACCTACAGGGTCGCTCCCCTTGCGTGACAGCACAAAAAAAAAGATCCTCAGTGCCTAGTGGTTTCTGCCCCCCTTGGGGGCAGATTCACCTACAATCAGCCAATTCTCCCCCAAGGGGGGCAGAAATGGTCTAAATACAATTTGCCCCTCCAGGGGAGCGACCCTTGCCTAAGGGGTCGCTCCCCATCTCTAAAAAAACAAACAAACCAAAAAAAAAAAAAAAACACTAAAAACAATTAGCCCTGGCGCCTAGAGGTTTCTGCCCCCCGGGGGCAGATCACCTAATAACAATAGGCCGATCTGCCCCCAGTGGGGGCAGAAATGGCCTAAAATAAATTTGCTCCCGCCACCCCCCCAGGTGAGCGACTCTTGCCTACGGGGTCACTCCCCTTGCGTTACGGCGCAAAAAAAAAAGATCCCTGGTGCCTAGTGGTTTCTGCTCCCCTTGGGGTCAGATTGACCTAAAATCGGATAGGCCGATCTGCGCGCGGGGGCAGAAATGGCCTAAAATAAATTTGCCACCCCCGGGGAGCGACCCTTGCCTACAAGGTCGCTCCCCTTGCGTGACGGCACAAAAAAAAAAGATCCCTGGTGCCTAGTGGTTTCTGCCCCCCTTTGGGGGCAGATTGACCTCAAATCGGCCGACCTGCCCCCAAAGCGGGCAGAAATGGCCAGAAAATGCCTTAAAAAAATGCCCCCCCCCGGGAGCGACCCTTGTCCAAGGGGTCGCTCCCTTATGTCAGTTTCCTTTTCAAAAAAAGCATCCCTGGTGTCTAGTGGGTGTTTTGACAGCCGGATTGCTTTCAATCCGGCTGCCAAAACGCAGAGAGAGAGACTTCAAAGGGAAGGAATGAAAATGTCACTTACCCAGTGTACATCTGTTCGTGGCATCAGTCGCAGTAGATTCGCATGTTTTGCAATAGCTCGCCATCTGGTGTTGGGCCGGAGTGTTACAAGTTGTTTTTCTTCGAAGAAGTCTTTCGAGTCACGGGACCGAGTGACTCCTCCTTTTGTCTCCATTGCGCATGGGCGTCGACTCCATCTTCGATTGTTTTTCCCCGCAGAGGGTGAGGTAGGAGTTGAATTGTAGTAATAGTGCCCATGCAATGGAGTGACTAAGTATGCACCTATTTAAGGTTGAGATGATACATATACAAATAGTTGAAGGTAACTTCCAAACTGCTACAGGCTCCCGGGGAGGCGGGTGGGCACATGCGAATCTACTGCGACTGATGCCACGAACAGATGTACACTGGGTAAGTGACATTTTCAGTTCGATGGCATCTGACGCTGTAGATACGCATGTTTTGCATAGACTAGTAAGCAGTTATCTCCCCAAAAGCGGTGGATCAGCCTGTAGGAGTGGAAGTAGTCTGAAATAATGTTCTTAATACGGCTTGACCTACTGTGGCTTGTTGTGCGGATAACACGTCTACACAGTAGTGCTTGGTGAATGTGTGAGGCGTAGACCATGTGGCTGCCTTACATATTTCTTGCATTGGGATGTTTCCTAGAAAGGCCATGGTAGCACCTTTCTTTCTGGTTGAGTGTGCCCTTGGTGTAATGGGCAGCTGTCGTTTAGCTTTAAGGTAGCAGATTTGGATGCATTTAACTTTCCATCTGGCTATACCTTGTTTTGATATTGGGTTTCCTGCATGAGGTTTTTGAAATGCAATAAATAGTTGTTTAGTCTTTCTGATGTTCTTTGTTCTGTCAATGTAATACATCAATGCTCTTTTGACATCTAATGTATGTAGTGCCCTTTCAGCTACGGTATCTGGCTGTGGAAAGAACACTGGAAGTTCCACTGTTTGATTTAGATGGAACGGTGAAATAACCTTTGGCAAAAATTTAGGATTGGTCCTTAGGACGACCTTATTCTTGTGTAGTTGTATAAAAGGTTCCTGTATTGTAAACGCCTGAATCTCGCTTACTCTTCTTAGGGAAGTAATGGCGATGAGAAATGCCACCTTCCAGGTTAGGAACTGTATTTCGCAGGAGTGCATGGGTTCAAAAGGTGGACCCATAAGTCTAGTTAGGACAACATTTAGGTTCCATGAAGGAACAGGTGGTGTTCTTGGTGGTATAATTCTCCTAAGGCCCTCCATGAATGCTTTAATGACTGGTATCTTATATAGGGAAGTTGAATAGGTAGTCTGCAGGTATGCAGATATTGCTGCAAGGTGTATTTTAATGGAAGAGAAAGCCAGGTTAGATTTTTGTAAGTGAAGCAAGTAACCCACTACATGTTCTGGAGTTGTGTGTAATGGTTGTATTTGATTAATATGGCAGTAGCAAACAAACCTCTTCCATTTACTTGCATAGCAGTGCCTGGTGGATGGCCTTCTGGCTTGTTTTATGACTTCCATACATTCTTGGGTAAGTTGTAAGTGCCCGAATTCTAGGATTTCAGGAGCCAGATTGCTAGATTCAGCGATGCTGGATCTGGGTGTCTGATCTTTTGGTTGTGTTGTGTCAACAGATCTGGCCTGTTGGGCAATTTGATGCAGGGTACTACTGATAGGTCTAGCAGCGTTGTGTACCAGGGTTGCCTTGCCCAAGTTGGTGCTATTAATATGAGTTTGAGTTTGTTTTGACTGAGTTTGTTTACCAGGTAAGGAAGGAGAGGGAGAGGAGGAAAAGCGTAAGCAAATATCCCTGACCAGTTCATCCATAGGGCATTGCCTTGGGACTGTTTGTGTGGGTATCTGGATGCGAAGTTTTGGCATTTTGCGTTCTCCTTTGTCGCAAACAAGTCTATCTGAGGTGTTCCCCAGAGTTTGAAATAAGTGTTCAGAATTTGGGGGTGAATTTCCCATTCGTGGACCTGTTGGTGATCTCGAGAGAGATTGTCTGCGAGTTGATTTTGGATCCCTGGTATAAATTGTGCTGTTAGGCGAATTTGGTTGTGAATTGCCCAACGCCAAATCTTTTGTGCTAGCAGGCTTAACTGCGTGGAGTGCGTCCCCCCTTGCTTGTTTAGATAATACATTGTTGTCATGTTGTCTGTTTTGACGAGAATGTATTTGTGAACTATTATTGGTTGGAAAGCTTTTAGTGCTTGAAAAACTGCTAGAAGTTCTAGGTGATTTATATGCAGTTTTGTTTGATGTACGTTCCATTGTCCTTGTATGCTGTGTTGATCGAGGTGTGCTCCCCACTCTGTCATGGAAGCATCTGTTGTTATTACGTATTGTGGCACTGGGTCTTGGAAAGGCCGCCCTTTGTTTAAATTTATGTTGTTCCACCACAGAAGCGAGAGGTAAGTTTGGCGGTCTATTAACACCAGATCTAGAAGGTGACCCTGTGCTTGTGACCATTGTGATGCTAGGCACTGTTGTAAGGGCCTCATGTGCAGTCTTGCGTTTGGGACAATGGCTATGCATGAAGACATCATGCCTAGGAGTTGTAGTACCATCTTTGCTTGTATCCTTTGTGTTGGATACATGCGTTGTATGATGGTGTTGAAATTTTGAATTCTTTGTGGACTTGGAGTGGCTACTCCTTTTGATGTGTCTATTATGGCTCCTAGGTATTGTTGTACCTTGCGCGGCAGAATTTTGGATTTTGTGAAGTTGACGGTGAACCCTAGTTTGAAGAGGGTTTGTATGATATGATTTGTGTGATTTGAGCACTCTATTAACGAATGGGCCTTGATTTGCCAGTCGTCTAGATATGGGAACACATGTATTTGCTGCCTTCTTATGTGTGCAGCGACTACTGCTAGACATTTGGTAAAGACTCTTGGTGCGTTGTTAATCCGAAAGGCAGTACCTTGAATTGGTAATGTATTCCCTTGAATACAAACCTTAGGTATTTCCTGTGCGATGGGTGTATTGGTATATGGAAATAAGCATCCTTGAGGTCTAAAGTTGCCATGTAGTCGTGTAGTTTTAGCAATGGCAATACTTCTTGTAGTGTGACCATGTGAAAGTGGTCTGATTTGATGAAAGTGTTCACTACTCTGAGGTCTAGGATTGGTCTCAGCGTTTTGTCCTTCTTTGGTATCAGAAAGTACAGTGAGTAAACTCCTGTGTTTATTTGTGTGTTTGGCACTAATTCGATTGCATTCTTTTGCAATAGTGCCTGCACTTCTATCTCCAGGAGATTGGAATGATGTGTTGTCAAATTTTGTGCTTTTGGTGGTATGTTTGGAGGGAATTGTAGAAATTCTATGCAATAACCATGTTGGATAATTGCTAGAACCCAAGTGTCTGTAGTGATTTCCTCCCATGCTTTGTAATAATGACTTATTCTTCCCCCCACTGGTGTTGTGTGGAGGGGGTGAGTGACATGTGAGTCACTGTTTAGTAGTAGGGGTTTTGGGGCTCTGAAATCTTCCTCTATTCCTAGGGAATTGCCCTCCTCTATATTGTCCCCGAAAACCTCCTCTATACTGTCCCTGGTAACTGGACGGTGTTGCTTGTGAGGTGCTGGCTTGTGTGCTCTGACCCCGAAACCCCCCTCTAAAGGGTGTTTTACGGAATGTGCTGTAATTCCCTCTGCTCTGCGGGGAGTGGAGTGCGCCCATGGCTTTGGCAGTGTCCGTATCTTTTTTGAGTTTCTCAATCGCTGTGTCCACTTCTGGACCGAACAGTTCTTTTTCGTTAAAAGGCATATTGAGAACTGCTTGTTGAATCTCTGGTTTAAATCCAGACGTTCGGAGCCATGCATGCCTTCTGATAGTTACAGATGTATTAATTGTCCGTGCAGCTGTATCTGCAGCGTCCATGGAGGAGCGGATCTGGTTTTTGGAAATGGTCTGTTCCTCCTCAACCACTTGTTTTGCCCTATTTTGTAAGTCCTTGGGCAGATGTTCAATGAGATGTTGCATCTCGTCCCAGTGGGCTCTGTCATAGCGCGCAAGTAGTGCCTGGGAGTTCGCGATGCGCCACTGGTTTGCAGCTTGTGCTGCGACTCTCTTACCAGCTGCATCGAACTTGCGGCTTTCTTTATCTGGGGGTGGTGCATCTCCAGATGTGTGGGAGTTGGGCCCTTTTCCTAGCTGCTCCTACAACAACAGAGTCTGGTGGCAGCTGTGTAGTGATGAAAACCGGGTCTGTAGGAGGCGCCTTATACTTTTTTTCCACCCTTGGTGTGATTGCCCTACTTTTGACCGGCTCCTTAAAGATTTCTTTTGCGTGCCGGAGCATACCAGGGAGCATAGGCAGGCTTTGGTATGAGCTGTGGGTGGAGGAGAGTGTGTTGAATAAAAAATCATCCTCGACCTGTTCTGAGTGGAGGCTTACGTTGTGAAATTGTGCTGCTCTAGCCACCACTTGAGAATACGCGGTGCTGTCCTCTGGTGGAGATGGCTTCGTAGGGTATGCCTCCGGACTGTTATCTGACACTGGGGCGTCGTATAGGTCCCATGCGTCTTGATCTTGGTCACCCTGGCTTATGGTGGTGTGAGCTGGGGAGTGTGATGGAGTTTGTGCTGGTGAGACGTTAATCACGGGCGGAGGAGAGGGTGGTGGGGTAACTCTTTTCACCACTTTTGGTTGTGGTGTCTGTTCTGAACTCCAACCTTCTCTTTCTTCTAATAGGGGGAAGGGTGCTTATTTTTCCTGTCCCCTGCTGTATGAAAATACGCTTTTGCGTATGGTCCACATCAGTTGATTGTAGCTCTTCCTCAAACCTATGCTTTTGCATTTGGGAGGTTAGCGAGTGCTCTTCTGTATAAGAGCCTGAAGCTGGGTCGGTTGCAGTTTGTTTCGGGACCGAAACCCTGTCTGCGTCCTTTTTCGGCTCCGAGGTGACTTTTTTCCTTTTCGGGGCCGAAACCTGTCGGCGCCGATCCTCTTCGGGGCCGCTGTCTCGGCGTCGAGCCGTGTCTACACCGGCATCTCGGTGTCGAGGCTTGCCTCCAGCACTTTCTCGGTCCCGAGAAGGCTGCGTGCCGGTGTCTCGACCGGAGTCGGACGATCTCGGCACTGTTTGGGCCTTTTTCGGTGCCGACGGTCGGTCACCGAATTTATGGGTGGAGCCATGGCCTGGTGGCAGTGGCGTCCCCTGGGCCTTGTAAATCTTCCTCTGTGTGGTTTTCGACGTCTTACTCACGGTTTGTGTATCGTCAAATCCTTCGGAGTCTGAGTCTTGGATCGAGAAGGTACCTTCCTCTTCTTGTTCCTCGAACTCTCGGTGGGCTGTCGGCGCGGACGCCATCTGAAGTCTTCTGGCTCGACGGTCTCGGAGTGTTTTTCGGGACCGGAACGCACGACAGGCCTCGCAGGTGTCTTCACTGTGCTCAGGTGACAGGCACAGGTTACAGACCAAGTGTTGGTCTGTATAGGGGTATTTATTGTGGCATTTGGGGCAGAAACGGAACGGGGTCCGTTCCATCGGCGTTCTTCAGCACGCGGTCGGGCCGACCAGGCCCCGACGGGGGATCGAAAAAACTACCCCCGAAGGGCACCGGAGCTCTTCGATCCTTCGACGCGGTGTTGAATCTAACTACGCCGATCCCGAACGCAACAATACCGACGAAAATCTTCCGAAATTAGCTATCTTTCCGTTCCGAAACTCGGAGCGACAGGAACACATCCGAACCCGATGGCGGAAAAAAAACAATCGAAGATGGAGTCGACGCCCATGCGCAATGGAGACAAAAGGAGGAGTCACTCGGTCCCGTGACTCGAAAGACTTCTTCGAAGAAAAACAACTTGTAACACTCCGGCCCAACACCAGATGGCGAGCTATTGCAAAACATGCGTATCTACAGCGACAGATGCCATCGAACATACATTTCCTTCCCTTTGAAGCCTCTCTGCCTCCTCCACGTGATCGGAAGAGAAATGCTTTGCATTTCTCTTCCGATCATCGCGCTGGAAGCTGAGCTTTCAGCGCGAAGGAGGAGGCATTGTGACAATCAGCGCGCGCTGACGTCACGGGGGGTGGGGGGTCGGGAGGGGAAGGGCTTCCCCTTCCATCCCTGACTTGGGGGGTGGGGGGGAACCCCTCAGAGGGAGCGCTAATGCTCCCTCTGGGCTGTGTGCCTAGGACGTAATGGTTACGTCATGGGCACAGCAGCACTGTGCCGCAGGACGTAACCATTACGTCTGCGACACAGAACGGGTTAAAATAAACTAAGAAAAGATATGTTTCAATATAAAAACCTATTGGCCTGGAATTGTCTGAGTGTGTGTTCCTCATTTATTGCCTGTGTGTACAATAAATGCTTAACGCTACCCTCTGATAAGCCTACTGCTCGACCACACTACCACAAAATAGAGCATTAGAATTATCTCTTTTTGTCACTATCTTACCTCTAAGGGGAACCCTTGGACTCTGTGCATGACATTTCTTACTTTGAAATAGTACATACAGAGCCAACTTCCTACAGCCGTCCTGACAGACCCGACTCTCCAGGCAGTAGTGCTTAGCAAACGTGTGCAGGGACGCCCACGTTGGTGCCTGGCAGATATCCAGGACAGGAACTCCACGTGCTAATGCAGTGGAAGCAGCATTTGCTCCGGTAGAATGAGAATGCAAGCCCTCAGGGTGTTGCTTCTTGGCCAAGGCGTAGCGCATTTAATGCAAAGGAGCACCCATCGAGAGATGGTACGCTTTTGCACCGCCTTCCCTTTTTTAGCACCCACATACCCAACAAAGAGTTGATCGTCCACCTGGAAATCTTTGGTATGACTGAGGTAGAACGCCACGCTCTTTTTGGGTCCCGACAGTGGAGTCTCTACTCCTCATGGGAAGGATGTGGGGGTGCGTAGAAAGTAGGCACAATGATGGACAGGCCGACATGAAAGGGTGTAACCTCCTTAGGAAGAAAGGAAGCCCTAGTGCGCAACACAACTTTGTCAGGGTGCACAGACAAGTATGGAGGTTTTGAGGACAGGTCTTGAAGCTCACTCACCCTGCAAGCAGAGGTGATGGCGACCACAAAGACAGTTTTGAAGGTGAGGAGTCGCATGGGACAATTATGAATTGGCTCAAAGGGGGTACACATCAAATAAGTAAGTACAAGATTAAGGTCCCACTGAGGTATGATAAATGGAGTGGGAGAAAATAAATGGGTGAGCCCTTTTAGGAATCTACTCACAATAGGAGATTTAAAGAGTGAGGGCTGATCAAGTAGCCTAAGAAAGGCTGAAATGGCAGATAAATACCCTTTCAGGGTGCCTAGACAGAGCCCTGCTGGGCCAAAGAAAGAATGAACAGAAGAACCTCGGATACAGGGGAGGAAAGGGGATCAACAGATTTGTTGGTACACCATGTCACAAATTTATTCCAATGACAGGCGTATACAGTCTTGGTTGATGGACGCCTGGCTGCCAAGATAACATTGGAGACTTCGGGTGGAAGGGCAAAAGCCGTCAACTCGCGCTGCTCAATCTTCACGCATGAAGGCGGAGGTTGGGCAGGTTCGCGTGAAGAACCGTCCCCTGTTGCTGCGACTGAAGATCCACCCGAAGAGGCAGTCTGAGTGGAGGATCGATGGACATGCTTAATCGCTCTGGATACCATACTCTCTGTGCCCAGTCCTGAGCCACCAAGATGACTTGGGCCCGGTCGTTCCTGATTTACTTGAGAACTCTGGGCAGAAGAGGTATAGGTGGAAAGGAGGTCAGAGTTCCACTCGAGACAAAAAACTCCACTGCTGAAAGAGACCATGCACCACCTCCGGATGGAGCCCCCATTCGTGATCAGCTGTGCATCGACGACTGAGTTTGTCCGCTCTGGCGTTGAGAGCCCGCCAGATGTTGAACCATCAGGGTAATGCCCTGATGTTCCAGCCATGTCCAAAGGCATAGTGCCTCCTGACAAAGGGTCCAGGACCTGTTTGTTGGAAGTACCACATGGCGGTAGTATTGTCCACGAACACCTGCACCACTTTCCCTTTGAGAGAGGGAAGGAATGCTTTCAACGCAAGCCTGATCACCTGGAGCTCCAGCAGATTGATATGGAGCCCAGACTCCTCCGGAGACCAGAGTCCTCTGATCTCCACCTCTCTCATGGATCCAAAGATCTGGTTGGGGAAGGGAGAGGGATCTGCCGTGGACCCAATGCGGATTTAAAAGCCACCACTGCAGGTCTTTCGCAGTCCCCTCCGAGATCTGGACCAGGTCGGAGAGATTCCCATAATGCTGCGCCCACTGGAACTTCAGTTCCCACTGCAGATCCCGCATATGCCATCTGGCATGTGTCACTAACAGGATGCATGAGGTCATGAGGCCCATCAGACTCATTGTCAGCCTGACCGAAACCCAAGACCAAGGACGAAAAATCGGAATCATAGCCTGAATATCTTGGACTCGCTTTTCGGGAGGATAAGCCTGAAACTGCACTGTCCAGAACCTCTCCGATCAAAGGGAGCACGTTTATAGTGAACCCCAGTGTGTGCAGGATCTTCGTAGTAGTCTGAAGGTGGGAGACGACTTTCTGGGGCTAGTCTGCCTTCAACAGCCAGTCAAGGTAGGGGAAGACTGAGACCCCTAACCTGCGCAGATAAGCTGCAACCACCGCCATCACTTTTGTGAACACTCGAGGGGCGCTGGTAAGGCCAAAGGGGAGCACAGTAAACTGAAACAATGACTGAACAAATAATAGGTAACGTCTGTGGTGAGGCAGGATGGGGATCTGGAAATAAGCGTCCTGCAAGTCCAATGCTACCATCCAGTCTTCTGGGTCCAAGGCAGACAGAACCTGAGCCAGGGTGAGCATTTTGAATTTCTCATTCTTGAGGAAGAAGTTAGGTCCCGAAGGTCTAAGATAGGACGTAAGCCCTTTTTGGTATCAGAAAGTAGCGGGAATAACAACCACGACCTACTTCTGGCACAGGGACCTTTTCTATAGCTCCCTTAGCCAAGAGAGTTGTGACTTCCTGGCGGAGAAGCACCAAATAATTCTCTGGAAGGTGATTGAAGGATGGTGGCATGGGTGGTGGAGCAGATTCGAAAGGGAGGGATTAGCCCTTTCAAACGATCTGCAAAACCCATGTGTCCCTGGTGATGTTTTCCCAGTGGGGCAGGTGATGGCGAATCCTGCCACCAACTGGACGGGAGTGTGGGGACGGACTAGGAGGGTTTGGAGGCTGCAGCGGGGGCAGAGGTAGACTGGGCAGACCTCTGGTTCCCTGTCCCACGGCCACGTGGGATTCTGCGTCCCTGGCCTCGCAGAGGCTGAACAGCATGCGCTATACGGTGGCTGGGTGGAGGAGGCGACAGGAAGCCCCTTACGTGGCCATAAAAGGGGGAAAAAAGCAGACTGTGGTGGGTGAGGGGCAGAGGAAAGATCAAGCCGTATCCCGAGAAACCTTGAACCTCTCCAAGACCGAGTCCGCTTTGTCTCCAAAGAGATGGGAGCCATCAAAGGGCATGTCCATGAGTGACTGTTGGACATCCCAAGAAAAAACATAAGTACATAACCAGGCGTGGCGTCGTACGGCCAACATTGTAGCAACCGATCTGCCCAGAGAGTCGGTCGTGTCCAGCCTACAACGGATTGTGAACTTTGCCGCATCTCTCCCATCGTTCACAGCTTGGGAGACGATAGCACGGGCCTCCTCCAGCATCTGCATCAAGACTTGCGCAACCGTATCCCACAAAGAGTGGGTATAGTGGCCCAAAAGGCATGCAGTGTTCACAGACCGCAGCGCGAGACTGGAGGAAGAAAACAACTTCTTGCCAAACTGTTCCAGTCTTTTGGATTCCTTATCCAAGGGTGCGTAAGGGATTGCGCCTGAAGAAGAGAAAGCCTGGATAACAAGACTATCAGGCGGGGTGTGTTGGGACTGGAATTTAGAGTCGTTCGGAGCGGGCCGATGCGTGCGATAGTTCTATTCACAGGAGCCCCTGTGTTGGGTTTGGGCAATGTAACCAAAAGGACATCAGTGAGGGCTTTATTAAACGGCAAAAGGGGTTCTGAAGTAGAAGCCCCAGGCTGAAGCACCTCCATCAGGAGATTAGACCTGACCAAAAGTTGCTCCCTCTGCCATAGCCACGGTTGGAGGAGACAGCATGCCAGCATCAGGAGAAGTATACTGACCACTGGCTTTGCCTAATTCCTGAGCCCAGTCCATAGAAGTATATTCCTGGTATTCATAAGGGTCCAGGGGCCTCTCCAATCCCACCCCCTATTCGTACCCATAAGAAAAAGTGTCTGAATCCGACATGGGGCGAAAAGGCCCCATCGAAGTCAAAGACGGCGTCGCCCGACACCGTTCTGACTCCGTGTCGTCGGGGATAAGAATTGGGTTGACGTCGATAGTGGGCACTACCGATGTCGGGAGCGTCGATCGACCCGGCGCCGGGGAAGGCCTCAAGGGTACGACTGGCGCCAGTGCAGATCCACGCACTGATCCGGAGGTGACCACGGTGGCCGAAGCCGGCGCTGAACCCAAAGGCACCTCAGCCGAACCCCTTAAGCCCGAAGGCGCCATATCAGGGTCGGACTGCCCATAAACTCTAAGTGGGGCGGGGGTCACTCTGGGAAACTCGGGCAAGCGCAGAGCCGACCCCGATGCAGGCCTTCTGTGTGGACACTCATCCCGAGTCACATCTGCCGTGCGACGAGCGAAGTCAGAGAACGATCGGACTTCTTCTTCTTACCTTGACCCGAGGATTCGGAACAAGACGAGAGGTGAGACCTTTCTCTCGAGCGAGATCGTGACCATCGCTGAGTCAAGCGCCAGGCCGCCATAAGCTTTAGGGACGGCTCCCTCTAAGCCTTCGGGTGCTCGGGACTCGGAGCACGACTTCAGGTCGTGGTCTCACTCGAGACACCGACCCGATGACACCTGCTGACGTGCAAGGGTATTGCTCGAAGAAAAATCTCTGGTTCCAGTCTGACGCCTGGGGGAAATTCCAAGGTAAGGAATCTGCAACTAGAAGTCTCTATCAGATACACTTTTTCTATAGAAACTTGGTCTTAACTATAACTGCCACTAGGTAATTAGTAATATATATATATATATATATATATATATATATATATATATAGCCTACTGTGGCTTGTTGTGTTGCTAACACATCTACACAGTAGTGTTTGGTAAACGTATGAGGTGTAGACCAAGTGGCTCCCTTACAAATCTCTGTCATTGGTATGTTACCTAGAAAGGCCATTGTTGCTCCTTTCTTCCTAGTGGAGTGTGCCTTTGGTGTAATGAGTAGCTCTCTTTTAACTAACAAGTTTGTATGCATTTGACTATCCATCTGGCTATGCCCTGTTTGGATATAGGGTTACCAGTATGGGGTTTTTGGAAAGCGACGAACAATTGCTTGGTTTTACTAAATGGTTTTGTTCTGGCTATATACTACATTAGTGCTCTTTTTATGTCTAATGTATGCAGTGCTCTTTCTGCTACTGAGTCTGGCTGTGGGAAGAAGACTGGGATCTCCATAGTTTGGTTTAAATGAAACGGTGAAATGACTTTTGACAGACATTTTGGAATAGTGCGGCGAACCACTTTATGTTTGTGTACTTGTAAAAAGGGTTCTTCGATAGTGAACACCTGTATTTCGCTAACTCTTCTCAGTGAAGTGATGGCTATTAGAAATGCTACCTTCCAAGTTAAGAATTGGATTTCGCAAGAATGCATGGGTTCAAAAGGTGGACCCATGAGTCGTGTAAGTACAATATTAAGATTCCACGAGGGCACCGGTGGGGTTCTTGGAGGTATGATCCTTTTTAGTCCTTCCATAAAGGCTTTAATAACTGGTATTCCAAAAAGTGATTTTGTGTGTTTAATCTGCAAGTAAGCAGAGATTGCAGTGAGATGAATTTTGATGGAAGAAAAAGCTTTTTGTAGGTGTAGTAAATAACTCACAATGTCTTGTATGGAGGCATCTAATGGTGTGATTTGGTTTGCTTGGCGGTAGAAAACAAACCTTTTCCATTTATTAGCATAACAATGCCTTGTGGTAGGTTTTCTTGCATTTTTAATGAATTCCATACACTCATTTGGAAGATTTAGATAGCCAAATTCTAAGACTTCAGGAGCCAGATTGCTAGGTTGAGCGTTGCTGGATTGGGGTGTCTGATCTGTTGTTTGTGTTGTGTTAACAGATCTGGTCTATTTGGGAGTTTGATGTGAGGTATTACTGAGAGGTCCAATAGTGTGGTGTGCCACGGCTGGCGTGCCCACGTTGGTGCTATGAGTATTAGTGTGAGTTTGTTTTGACTTAGTTTGTTGACTAGGAAAGGAATGAATGGGAGAGGGGGAAAAGCGTAAGCAAATCTCCCTGACCAATTGATCCATAGAGCATTGCGCCCTTGGACTGAGGGTGTGGGTACCTGGATGCAAAGTTTTGGCATTTTGCGTTTTGTTTTGTTGCAAACAGACCTATGTCTGGTGTCCCCCAGTGGTGAAAGTATTCTTGTAGTATTTGGGGATTCATTTCCCACTCATGAGTTTGCTGGTGATCTCGACTGAGATTGTCGGCTAATTGATTCTGAATGCCTGGAATATATTGCGCTATTAGGCGAATGTTGTTGTGAATTTCCCAATGCCAAATCTTTTGTGCTAGGAGGCATAGTTGTGATGAGTGTGTTCCCCCCTGTTTGTTTAGGTATTACATTGTTGTCATATTGTCTGTTTTGACAAGAATGTGTTTGTGAACTAGGAGAGGTTGAACAGCTTTTAGTGCTACGAAGACCAATAACAGTTCTAAGTGATTTATGTGTAGTTGTCTTTGTTGACTGTCCCATTGCCCTTGTATATTGAAATTGTTGAGGTGTGCTTCCCACCCAATCATCGACTCATCTGTTGTGAGAATGGCGTGAGGCACAGGGTCTTGAAAAGGCCGCCCTTTGTTTAAATTTACAGGGTTCCACCACTGAAGCGAATACTGTGTTTGGCGGTCTATCAACACTAGATCTTGGAGTTGACCCTGTGCCTGCGTCCATTGTTTTTCAAGGCACTGCTGTAAGGGCTGCATGAGTAGCCACACGTTTGGGACAATTGCGATGCATGATGCCATCATGCCTAGGAGTTTCATGACAAATCTGACTGTGTAGTGCTGATTTGGTTGTGTGTTTGATACCATGGTTTGGAATGATTGAACTCTTTGTGGGTTTGGAGTGGCAATTGCTCTTTGTGTGTTGAGTTTTGCTCCCAAGTATTGCTGTAGGTGTTATGGTTGTGAGATTTTTGGCAATTTATGGAGAATCCTAGTTTGTGTAGGGTATCTATTACGTACTGTGTGTGATTTTGACATCAATGTTGAGTGTTGGCTTTTATTAGCCAATCGTCAAGATATGGGAATACGTGCATGTGATGTCTCCTTATATGAGCTGCTACTACAGCAAGGCATTTTGTAAATACTCTGGGTGCTGTTGTTATCCCGAAGGGCAATACCTTGAATTGGTAATGTTTGCCCTGTATGACAAGCCTGAGGTATTTTCTGTGAGATGGATGGATGGGTATATGGAAATATGCATCTTTTAGATCCACTGTTGACATATATTCTCCGTGTTTTAGTAAGGGGACTACATTTTGTAGTGTGACCATGTGGAAGTGTTCTGATTTGATGAACAGGTTTAGAGTTCTGAGATCTAAAATTGGTCTTAGTGTTTTGTCCTTAATGGGAATAAGGAAATATAGGGAATAAACCCCAGTTCCTTTTTGTTGGTGAGGTACTAGTTCTATGGCTTGTTTTGTTAATAGTGCTTGCACCTCTATTTGTAACATGTATAGATGTTGCGCCAACAGTTTGTGCGCTCTTGGGGGAATATCTGGATGGAAATGTGTGAATTCTATACAATAGCCATGTTGGATAATTGATAGGACCCATGTGTCCGTGGTTATGTCTGACCAATGTTTGTGGTAAAATGTTAGTCTTCCCCCCACTGGTGATGTGTGTTGGGGAAGGGTGACAGTTAAGTCACTGTTTGTTATTAGTGGCCTGCTTGGTGGGCTGAAACTTTCCCCTTGATCTTGGGAATTGTCCCTTGAAGGAGCCGCGAAACCCCCCTCTCTGATATTGGGATTGGTAGGTGGGTTTTGCTTGAGAGGTGGATGCCTCTGAAGGCTGTTGTCTGAACCCTCCCCTAAATTGTGGTTTCCTGAATGTCCCTCTAAATTGGGAGGAGTAGAGCGCGTCCATGGCTTTGGCCGTGTCAGTGTCTTTCTTCATCTTTTCGATGGCCGTGTCAACTTGTGGCACAAACAGTTGTTGCTGGTTAAATGGCATGTTCAGTAGTGCCTGCTGTATCTCAGGTTTGAACCCTGAGGACCTTAGCCATGCATGCTGTCTAATTGTGACTGCCGTGTTCACAGTTCTTGCGGCAGTATCAGCAGAATCCAATGCTAAACGAATTTGATTGTTGGATATCGCTTGCCCTTCCTCTACCACCTGTTGAGCCCATTTTTGATATTCCTTGGGGAGATGCTGGATGATATCACTCATCTCATCCCAGTGAGCCCGGTCATAACGTGCGAGGAGGGCTTGTGAATTTGCGATACGCCACTGGTTGGCAGCCTGTGACGCAACTCTCTTTCCCGCAGCGTCAAATTTGCGACTCTCTTTATCCGGAGGTGGTGCAGCTCCTGATGATTGTGAGTTGGCTCTTTTCCTTGCAGCACCAACCACTACAGAGTCCGGTGGGAGCTGTTGTGTGATGAACACTGGGTCCGACAGGGGTGGTTTGTACTTTTTCTCCAGCCGCGGTGTGATGGCTCTTCCTTTTACCGGCTCTTGAAAAACTTGCTGAGCATGTTTAAGCATGCCTGGTAGCACAGGCAGGCTCTGGTATGAGGCATGCGTGGAGGCCAGGGTATTAAAGAGGAAGTCATCCTCCATTGGAGACGGTTTTGAGGGGTAGCATACCAACATTATGGAATGCAGCAGCCCTGGACAAGACGTGGTGTATGAGGTGCTATCCTCCTGTGGAGACGGTTTTGAGGGGTAGCACTCAGGGCTATTGTCCGAGACAGGGGGATCCGCTCCGGATCCCCCTCTGACCCCTTCCCACATCGCATCTACAACAAAGCCAGCCCAACCATCGCCCCCATACTCCGCAACATTATCAACTCCTCCTTCGACGCTGCCACCTACTCATCCTCTACCTCACCCGCAACCCCACCACCACCACCAACCTACAACGCAGCTCTCCTTGACACCGCCAACTGGATGACAACTAACCACCTCAAGCTTAACTCCAACAAAACCGAAATCATCATCTTCAGCCCCAACAAATCCATATGGGGCAACTCCTGGTGGCCCACCACCCCAGGACCCGCACCCACCCCCGCAAACCACGCACGCAACCTCAGCATCATCCTGGACCCCTCCCTCTCCATGACACAGCAGATCAATGCTCTTACCTCCTCCTGCTTCCTCACACTCCACACTCTAAAAAAAAATCCTTCAAATGGATTCCCCCAGAAACAAGGAAGACAGTCACCCATGCACTATCAGCAGCAGACTAGACTACGGTAATGCCCTCTACGCCGGCACCACACTCACACGCAAACTCCAGAGAATCCAGAACACAGCTGTGCACCTTGTCCTTGGCCTCCCCCGCCACGAACAAATTTAACCACACCTCAAAACCCTTCACTGGCTCCCCATAAACAAGATAATCACATTAAAGATCCTCATCCACGCCCACAAATCCCTCCACAAAACCGTCCCGACATACCTCAATGAAAGAGTGAACTTTCACACTCCCACCCGCAACCTCTGATCAGCCAACCTCGCCCTAGCCACAGTCCCCCGCATCCAATACACCACCACAGGAGGCAGGTCCTTCTCCTACCTCGCCCCCAAAACCTGGAACTCCCTCCCCACCTACCTCCGCAAAACCAAAGACTTCCTGCTCTTCAGAAAAAAAACTCAAAACATGGCTGTTCGAACAGTGACCCTCCTGCACCCCCCCCACCAAGCGCCTTGAGACCCTCACGGGTGAGTAGTGAGCTATATAATTTTTTTTTATTCATTCATTGATAGATCATAGAGGTCCCAGGGGTCTACATCATCTTGCGACTGCACAGTATGTGTGGGTGACTGGGCAGTGGGCTTGCCAATTTTTGACCCTGTCCTTTGTGGCAAATGCGGGGGAGAAAGTTCTGGTGAAAAATGGCGAGTTGGTGAATTTTCCCTAGCCACTTTAGCTCTTGGCTGATCAGGCTCAGTCTCCGATTGTGGTTGGAAAGCCAGCTTTCTCTTGAATGTGAGAGATGGGGCAGTTTGGATCTTTCCAGTATCCTTATGGATCTGTATCCGTACCTGTGTTTGGTCAAACTCTTCAATTTGAAGCTCCTCTTCAAATCTGTGCCTCTCCTTTAGCTGTTTAGAGAGCCCATGTTCCTCTGTGTAAGATGTTGTTTTCTCCTCCGAAGCCGGTTTTCTCTGCACCGAAATGCCCATGGTGATGGATGGCCTCGGCTCCGAAAGGCTCTTTCGAGGCTTAGTCGATTCGACATGGCGATGTCGAGATTTTTCGACGTTGGGTTCTCGGCTCGAGTCGGAAGACTTTGGCGCGATTTTGGCCTTTTTCGATGCCGAAGGTGTTGCTTGGTCACCGCTTTGTTTTTTATGGGTCGAGCCATGGCCTTAAGTAAGTGGCGTCCCCGAGGCCTTATGTTTCTTCGGTTGACTGTGGAGTTGGGTAGGGGCAGGCGTACTCACTTGTTGGCCTGCTGTAGGCGGTCGGTCCCCGTCAGAGTCGTCTGAGTCCAATCCCTGGATGGAGATAGCCATCTCCTCCTCTTCGACGTTGAGGTGTTCCGAAGATTTCGAAGCCATCTGCATCCGCCTCGCCCTCTGATCCCTCAAGGTATATTTTGATCGAAAGGACTTACAGGCCTGGCAAGTATCTTCTCTGTGCTCCGGTGGCCGACACTGGTCTGTATATGGATACTTAGCGTGGCACTTCGGACAGAAACGGAAAGGGGTCCGGTCCATTAGGCTTCGACGACATCTGTGGTCGGGCCTACCAGGCCTCGGCTGGGCGCGGAAGACCTGAAGGGCAACCAAAACAGTTGTCTCGTTGGTGTCGATGGAAGATGTTTCCCGATCGCAAACACTGATTTTTTTCCCGATTCAAATCACGGAGCGAAGAGTAACACGTCCGAACCCTATGGCGGAAAGAAAACAATCTAAGATGGAGTCGATGCCCATGCGCAATGGAGCCGAAAGGGAGGAGTCACTCGGTCCTGTGACTCGAAAAGACTTCTTCAAAGAAAAACAACTTGTAACATTCCGAGCCCAACACTAGATGGCAGGAACAGTGCACAGCATGTGTATCTGCAGCTACACATGCCATCGAACATATATGTGTGTGTGTGTGTGTGTGTGTGTGTGTGTGTGTGTGTGTGTATATCTATCTATCTCTCTCTCTCTATATATATATATAGCAAAGCAAAGAAGGACTATAGGATATAAATAGTCTGGTGTAAAAATGTCTCCCAATGTCCAGTTGAAGGCTGTTGCCGAAACGCGTCGACATTTGGCTGGGACAGCGTGTGTTTGTCTTGTTCGTTGTAAGCACTTTTAAGACTTCTGTATTGAGGACCTATTTTTGAAAGTGCTCATCATTTATTCATTCACTATGTTTTTCATCATTTTTTGCCTTTATATGAACTTATTCAATAAAATGAAGCCGACGATTTTGTACATATGAGTGATTTTTATCCTCAACTTCACTCTCTACATTACACGAGCTTTGGATATTGTGCAGCCTTTCGGTGTCTGATTCCGTTGCACCGCTTTTTTGTTAATTATTGTTCCGCGTTGTTTGGTTCGCGGTTGGGCTAGCACGCTGCTTGGAGTGCGTGTGATACATTTTAACCAAACCACCTCCTTTGAAGAATCTTCGCACTGCTCTGCGCCGCTGTGATACTAGGTTTTCCTCCCGTGTGATCATCGCCGCCACCGAAGAGAGTTGGATTATCTCTCTGAGGTAAGGAGTATTGTTCACGGGGGCGGTTTCAAGGAGTTCATTGGAAGTACACCGGCGTTCGGCTCAAATGGACTATGAGAGTTAATGATTTGGAATATCCTTTGCAAATCAACAACGTGTTTGATACCCTCGTGTGAGTATATTTTTTGTAGATTTGGATGTACATTTTTCGACGGCTCCTTTGATTTGATTTTGCTTACTCACGCTGCCCCAATGTGTCCGGTCCGGTGCCAAAAACTTTCCTGATAGATAATTTGGGGATTTTTTTGATTTTTTTAAATTTTAGAATCCCGTTCTCTCTTGCAAATTTTGCATTTGGCAAACCTGTTTTCATTATTGGATGGAATCCAGCGCATGATTGTTATCTGACAAGTTTGTAGATTGAAGATTCCGTTTTACAACTGTTCAGCTGGCTGCACTTCTTCCATTTCTTACGTGACTTATCAATTTTGAATATCAAAGTGTGTGATGGCAAATCGAAGAGCTTTGTGGGAACAAGCAGCTACCACATTGTTTGATAGTACTCCAGGAACATCAGCTGCCATCAATTCACAAACAAGCACCGCAGCTAATGTTATTTTTGAACTAGAAAAGGCACGAATCTTAGAATAAAAAAAATGGTGGGAAATGACCTCACTAACTAAATACATAGAAAGTTGTCGTGTACCACGAGGTTTAAGAATTCTAATATTGCCCACCCTTGGAGACATTGACCCTGATCTTTTGGAACAATGGAGATTGCATACATCTGACTGTTCAGTCAAATTGATGGATACTTTAATTACTTAATCCAAACGTCATATGGAAGAACAAACTCAGAAGATTGAACAGTTAATGAAAGAATTAGAAAAACTGGGTAATTCTCAAGAAATACAACAACTACTGGTGAAAATGGAAGAACGTATTACTAAAAAAGAGGATGAAATTAAAACTTGCAAGGCTTTAAAATTCAACAGACAAAAAAGATTATGAAGTAGGAAGAATTTATACATTTGCTCGTAAATTCAACACACTTAGAGCACAAGATAAAATTGTAACAGATAGCTCCAAGCGGACAGTTAATTCGGTGGATGATAGTTCTGAATTAAGTTAATCAGCGGTGAAGCCCCTGCAAACAAATTGGATTTTCATGGGGAAATGAGACTACTACAATCAGTCACGCCACAATCCAACAGGAGCAGAGGACGAAGTCGAGGAGGTACAAGACGCGGAGGGGGAAGAGGAAGAAATTACAAACATCAAGACTAGAAGGGAATTTTCAATTTGACAATTCCAATATCATTGTAAATATTTCTAAAGTTCAATTGACTCTGAATCAAAAACGCATTCTCAATTTAGGGCTAAATTTTTGTCCAGATATTTATTGGGATTATGTTGATACTAGAATAGAACTATATAAATTTACACGCAAGCTACGTTTAATGAAACATTTCTCCAGTACAACTCGGGCCATTACATCAGAGTCTCATACTAATGTGAATATGCCCTCAGGGTTTCATATCAATGATGTCCCTGACTTAGTATAGATTGGCAACTTCAGCTGTTCTACCAACACAAGAAATATTAGAGTCCTGGACAATGAAACCTTGAATGATATGGGATTTACAACTGATCAGACCATCTCAAGTGCATTAAAACCTTAGAGCAGATTCAATCCCCATTTACCTACTGGTAACTTGATTGATATGTTTTATGAATTGGTGGTCGATGATATTGATCTTTTTCGCACTAATTGGAATAGTACCAAAGTGAAAAAATCTAAGAGAACCAATTTTTCAGCTGTAGATTGGAAAGATCTAAATGAACTTAAATCCAATAACACTATTGTCATCAAACCCTCCGACAAAGGAGGCAATATTGTTCTAATGGATATAGACAGTTGTGTGAAGGAGGCCAACTATCAACTATCTAACAAGCACCATTATCATAAATTGAGCACTAATCCCACTATTGAATATCAAACCATCTTTTGGGAGATGCTTAATACTTGGCACGCGAATGGTCTTATAGACCAAAATGAGTATCTTTATTTGAAAGTTACATCTCCAAAAATTCCTTGTATTTACTTTTTACCAAAAATTCACAAAAATAAAAAACATCCCCCTGGTCGACCAATTGTGAGTATGAATTCCTCTCTCCTGGAAAACAATTCCTGTTACTTGGACCTCTTTAAGTTTTCTTTTCGAGTCACGAGATCGAGGGACTCCTCCCATTTCGGCTCCATTGCGCATGGGCGTCGACTCCATCTTAGATTGTTTTTTTTCCGGCATCGGGTTCGGACGTGTTCCTTTTCGCCCCGTGTTTCGGGTCGGAAAGTTAGTTAGAATCTCGGAAAAAC
This sequence comes from Pleurodeles waltl, assembly GCF_031143425.1. Taxonomy (NCBI): domain Eukaryota; kingdom Metazoa; phylum Chordata; class Amphibia; order Caudata; family Salamandridae; genus Pleurodeles; species Pleurodeles waltl. Next base: position 1,452,404,897 of record NC_090440.1, on the reverse strand, counting down.
CATCTATTTGCAACAAAGGAAAACGCAAAATGCCAAAACTTCGCATCCAGGTACCCACAAGATCAGTCTCAGGGCAATGCGTTATGGATGAGTTGGTCAGGGATATTTGCTTACGCTTTTCCCCCTCTCCCACTCCTTCCATATCTAGTAAACAAGCTGAGTCAAAACAAACTCAAACTCATACTAATAGCACCGACATGGGCAAGGCAACCTTGGTACACAACACTACTAGACCTCTCAGTAGTGCCTCATGTCAAACTACCAAACATACCAGATCTGTTAACGCAACACAAACAACAGATCAGACACCCAAATCCAGCATCGCTGAATCTAGCAATCTGGCTCCTGAAGTCCTAGAGTTCGGACATTTAGACCTTTCACAGGAATGTATGGAGGTCATAAAACAAGCTAGGAAACCTACCACTAGACATTGCTATGCAAATAAGTGGAAAAGATTTGTCTATTACTGCCACAATAATCAAATTCAACCCTTACACGCATCTGCCAAAGACATCGTAGGATACTTACTACATTTGCAAAAATCAAAGCTAGCTTTTTCTTCCATTAAAATACATCTTACAGCAATTTCAGCTTACCTGCAAATTACGCACTCAACTTCTCTATTTAGAATACCAGTCATAAAAGCATTTATGGAAGGTCTAAAGAGAATTATACCACCAAGAACACTTCAGACTTTTATCACCCAGGAACCTTTTCTTCAATTCAGGGACAATAGGTTATCCTACGCAGAAACCCTAAATTGATTCCTAAGGTCCCATCGGACTTCCATCTCAATGAGCCAGTAAGACTGAAGCCTTTTTCCCAAATCCTCAGACATCGGCTGAACTCCTACTGCTGGAGGAAAATAATAGATCAGTGAGCCCTGGATCTAGCCCAGTTTGGGCACAGGCTGGAATTTATGCAGACACCACCTCCAACGCCACCTCAACCTTTCATACTAAAACATCTGCATCTTCTCAAATGGGAAGTCAAGACCATGATCAAGAAAGGAGCTGTAGAAAGTTTCCCCTATCACACAGAGAGAAATGTTTATACGCATGCTTCTTAATTCGTAAGAAGTTGAAGCAGTGGAGACCTAGGTTGGTTATTTTCCCTGCTACCTTGGGTGGAAAAGGGAGCGAAGTACCTGAGACCTGCAACAGGTTATTGTTGATGGTTGGTGTCCTTGCCCTGTTGTCCAGATTTTCGTCTGGGAGGAGGCTGCCAGTGGCTGTTGACTCTGCTGGTATTGGGTCCAAAATTATTGGTTGGAAGAGCAGTATGTTTGATAACGGTATTGCTGGTATCCCACTCTATAAGATCGCTGTCCTCTTCCTCGGACTCCATAAGAGGGCAACTTTCTGTTTTGTAACATCTCTAAAGACTTGGCTATATCTGTTTTTATTGTTTGGAGAGCTTCATCAACGTGCTTTCCAAACGAAGCCGGTCCATCATAGGGTAGATCCAATATTTTGGTCTGAACCTCGAGCCTGAACAAGGTAACTCTAAGATTGCCTTAACAGCGTAAGCCTACTGCTCCAGCCAGCTGCCTGAATCTGGTAGTAGTGATGTCCATCCCACAATTGATGACCTCTAAAGATGTGTGTTCTCCATCCATTAAGATTTTCTTGGTTTCCCCTTTAATGTCATCTGGAAGCTTGTCTAGACATGGAGCAATATCACACCATTGCTGCTGATCATATCTACCAAGTAGAGCTAGCACATTCGCAGCTCTGAGTGCTGACAGTCGGAAAACACTTTTCTATGTTGTCGAGACATCTACTCTCCTTGCCCCGGGGTGCTGATGATGGTGTGGAAGGATTCCTGGATCTTTTTTGCGTTGCCTGAGAAATGACAGAATCCGATTTGTGATGACCCGTAAGACAGGCTGGTGCGTCTTCCGGGGATTTATATTTTTTATTGAGATGTGGCAACACTGCTGGATCTGAGGCTGGATTGCCCATCACCTTTAGGCCCTCTTCCGAAATATAATCGTAATGGGCATGGCCCTGACAGTTTTTCAGAAAGGTTCCCTGAAATCATAAAGGAAACAGTCCTTTTGTTTTGGTGGGACCTGAAGATCGAACTGAAGGGCTGCAGTTTCCAAGATATTGTGGAAAAAACCTACATCCTCTGGAGGAGCGTCAACTGGTGTTGGTAACGGAGAGGAGAGTGTCGGTAATACGTAATCATCCCATTCATCAAGATAGTCCTAGAGCTCACATTCTTCCTCCTCTCCCCTCAGATGATGTGGAGTCATCTACGTGCAGCACTTGCGGAGAATGTGGCAACTGTGAGGCCGGTGGCAAATAATGTATGGGTGCCGGAGTGGAGGGTTGAAGCAGTATTGAAACTGCTGGAGTGGGGCTGAGTTGATCAAGATCTGAGGGTTAAGGGAATCTTTTCTTATAGTCTGATAGCATCAGTTGAAGGTCTGCAACTAATGCAGATGGGATGCATACTATGTCTTCCTGTTACTGCTGGGGTTGTTGAAAGTGTTCTTGTGGTGTACAGAACTCTTGATCATAGTCTTCCCACTCTTTGGAATATTGTTGATATTTAACACTGAGTACTGAAGGGCTACGTGCACCATCAAAAAGCCTATACTCATCCAGAAGGTGTGAAGGCACTTTACTTGGCGACGTAGGAGCTGCTGTGATCAATTTCTGGCTTTTGTGTTTTCCCATAGGTTTGACTGTCGCCATGTTCATCGACGATGGTGGTGTTGTTGACAGAGTAAGTACCGATGGGCCACTCACTGTCAATGGAGGTGTCATTTTCCACATTAGTGATGTTGTTGATGATAGAGTCATTGTCGACGGCGGTGTTATCATCAAAGGGTGAGTCTTCCATGACAAAGGTGCTGCCATAGACAGGAACGTGGCAAGGAAGTAATTGTCACTGTCGGTGCAATAGGTGTATGGCTAATCAACAATGTTATCACCGATGAAGATGCCACCATAGACACTACAAGTGTTTGTGTAGATGGCAATGCTGTCAAAAACGTCATTGTTGATGGGGTCGTTGACGATTTTCTTATTGATGGTAATGTCGTTGACGAGCCATCAGTGGGCGGAGCAGATGAAGGTATTTTAAAAGTGCGTTTCACCTGAGGTGGAGGTGTTGGAGGCTCAGAGGATGATTTTTGAGGTCTCTTTGATGAGCCTGAGGCAGGCCTTTCCTCTTTATGTTCAGAAGGAAGGCCACTCCTGTGAGGAGACTTGGGTGGACTGTGGCGTCTATGGGAAGCCTGAGAACACTTTTTGGATGCCTTCTTAGGTATTTCATTAGACAAATGAGCTGCTGAGTCCTCTTTAGGTCTTTTAACAGGTGTCTTTTGAGAAGATATAGATGATGTACCACTCATCAGAGAAAATATTCTCTCTGGTTTTTAGCTTTTGGAGCCATTGTAAGGAGTCGTTCTTCACAGTCCTTTAAAGTCTTAGTCGAAAACATGCATCATACCTTGCAGTCCTTGGTTTTATGGGCCTGTTAGAGGCAGTATATACAATCCTTGTAAGGGTCATCAATGTGGAGCCTCTTTTTTCTGCTAAGTGCCATAGAGTCTAAAGAGTCCTTTTTTAGGTGTGTCTGACATATTAATACATTAGTTTGAGACACCAAACACACAGATTACCTAATGTCCAGGGTAAATCTGAGAGATGATGTTGAGAAAGTCAGTAGAAATCCCTTGAGAAGAGTTCTAACAGGAAAAACTGAGCAGAGCTCATTGGAGATTCCCTAGCACAACGTGTGTTAGAAAACCCGAGGGACTTGAGCTTCTCTCAGGAAGGTTTTACAGGGTGGTGTCTCCTGATTGGTTGACTGTTAAGTTTAGTCCTTTTTGTATAATGACTATGATATGGTAGTAAATTATAAGGCCTAAGGCCTCTTTATTTATGTCTCTGTTAACGCTACTTTTTTTCTTTTTTTAAGGTAGAGGCGACTTCCATCTCAACAACGGGGAAGGATTCAAGCATACGAATCTATGAAAGTTCCAATACTAGAGTAACACAGCTGTCACTGACATGTTTCTTGTGGAATGCATCTTCACACTGACCTGTAATGTGCACTTTGCTTTACGATAGCAGAGCAATGCAGGCTGATAGCCAGCAGAAAATGCCCTGCTTAGATATGGGGTTGTCCCTGTCTGGATGGTCAGAAGTGACCAATCTCTGGTCAGACGAAGGTTTGGCTTTTGTTCTAACCAAGTAAAACCTAATGGATCTGCAGACATTTAGCATTTGTAGAGCTCTTTTTGCTGGTGTAGATAGGTTTTTAGAAAGAAAATGCTATGAAGAGTTAGATGAACATTCAAGTGTAACTAGGTGTAGGTAAAGACATTTGAAAGTCATCAATAAGAGACTGTCCCTGAAAATGAGCTGCCAATACCTACTTGTGTAATAGAGCCATTTTTGATCTGCACAGTGGCATAAAGGTCTAGTTTGATATGATCCAACTTTCCTGTTGTGTCAAACTTCTGATGGAGCTCCTACTTGTGGCAGTTTGACACAGCAGGTGGGAGCATCTGCTTGCTTGTTCAAGATCCCTGGAAGGTGTGCCACATAGATGGCCACTTTTTCTTAAAGGCCCAATTCCATAGCAGGTGTGACTCCTCTGACAAGCAGGGAGACCTTGAACCTCCTTTGAGGTAGTACTGACTGTTTTGATCCGGTGACATAGGCACACTAGACACAGTGCCAGTACCTGGAAGGCAAGTCTTATGGCCCGCAGCTCAAAAATGTAAATGGAAAGTGATTTACCCAGCACGTATAGGAGACCTGAGCTGCTTGTGAGGTCCCCACCCTCGGATTGAAGCATCTGTTATCATGATGACTCTTTTCATTGTAGGCTGAAAAGGAAGTCCTGCAGTGAGGTTCTCTAAGAGTCTCCACTATAGGAGAATTAGCTGAGGCACCAAGATACTGCCAGTGTTCTGTCCCCTGATCTTGTCAAATGCTGCCACTCTAGTTTTAACTCCTGTTGAATCAGTCTCGGAGTGGGCAAAAATAAATGTATTCCATGGTTGCCCCGAAGTGACTTCTAAGGTCTGAGTGGGGCAAACTTTCCCCCCACAGTCGTTGAGGAAGGGAAGTAGGGAGAGAAGGAGGGGGAGGGAGGAGGAGAAGTAGGGAGAGAAAGATAAATGGAAGGATAGAGCGAGGGAGGTGCCACAGAGTACTGCAGGTACTGCCTGTACTATGGGTGCATGGGGAGGCAAAAGGAGGCATTCTGTACATCCAGGGTGGTGGGAAACTCACCTTCCTGAAACAATAAAAAGGTTCAGCAGGGTGACATACAAAAGGTTTGCTTCTTTATGAACTTATTAAGTCTTGAAGTTCCACGATTAGACTCCAACTTTCGGTTTTGCTCTGCACTTGTAAAAATCTTGAGCAGAAGCCCAGTGCTCGTTGGGCCTCATGACCTTCTCTATTTCTACTGCTGGAGTTGACAGATGCTGCTGGCATTCCCTTCCGGTTGGGTGATGGGGAGTTTTGAGTAGGCATTCCACAGTGCGGCTGCAGCATTTACCCATCAGTTTTTCCATTTTGATGCGGCTGCCTCTAGCTCCCAGATACTCTTCAGATTAGGTTCCACAGGGTCAGTGATTGTAGGAAGTTGGCTCTGTATATACTATTTCAAAGTAAGAAATAGTGTGCACAGAGTCCAAGGGTTCCCCTTAGAGGCAAGATAGTGGCAAAAAGAGATAATTCTAATGCTCTATTTTGTGGTAGTGTGGTCGAGCAGTAGGCTTATCAGAAGTTAGTGTTACGCATTTGTTGTACACACACAGGCAATAAATGAGGAACACACACTCAAAGACTTACTCCAGGCCAATAGGTTTTTAATATAGAAAAATATATTTTCTTAGTTTATTTTAAGAACCACAGGTTCAAGATTTACAAGTAATACTTCAAATGAAAGGTATTTCACTCAGGTGTTCTAGGAACTTTGAATAATCACAATAGCATGTACAGTTTTGACAAAAATGTCAATAAGCCATTTTAAAAGTGGACACAGTGCAAAAATCAACAGTTCCTGGGGGAGGTAAGTAATTGTTAAGTTCACAGGTAAGTAAAACACTTACAGGGTTCAAAGTTGGGTCCAAGGTAGCCCACCGTTGGGGGTTCAAGGCAAACCCAAAGTTACCACACCAGCAGCTCAGGGCTGGTCAGGTGCAGAGGTCAAAGAGGTGCCCAAAACACATAGGCTTCAATGGAAACAGGGGTACCCCAGTTTCAGTCTGCCAGCAGGTAAGTACCCGCGTCCTCGGAGGGCAGATCAGGGGGGTTTTGTAGGGCACCGGGGTGGACACAAGTAGGCACAGAAAGTACACCCTCAGAGGCACAGGGGCGGCCGGGTGCAGAGTGCAAACAGGCGCCGGGTTTTGTATTGAAAGTAATGGGGAGACCATGCAACGATGCAGGCAGGCACAAGGGGGGCTCCTAGGGGTAGCCACAACCTGGGCTAGGCAGAGGGTCACCTGGGGGTCACTCCTGCACTGGAGTCGTTTCCTTCAGGTCCTGGGGGCTGCGGGTGCAGTGTTGGTTACAGGCATCGGGTCCCTTGTTACAGGCAGTAGCGGTCAAGGGGAGCCTCTGGATTTCCTCTGGATTTCCTCTGCAGGCATCTCTGTGGGGGCTCAGGGGGGTTAACTCTGGCTACCCACGGGCTCGCAGTCGCCAGGGAGCCTTCCTTGAGGTGTTTGTTTTCCGCAGGTCGAGCTGGGGGCGTCGGGTGCAGAGTGGAAAGTCTCACGCTTCCGGCGGGAAAGTGGGGTCTTTAAAGTTGCTTCTTTGTTGCAGAAAGTTGCAGTTTGTTGAACAGGGCCACTGTTCTCGGGAGCTTCTTGGTCCTTTAGATGCAGGGCAGTCCACTGAGGCTTCAGAGGTCGCTGGACCCTGTTGGATGCGTCGCTGTTGCAGTTTTTGTCAAATGAGGGAGACAGGCCGGTGGGGCTGGGGCCAAATCAGTTGTCGTCTCCGTCTTCTCTGCAGTGCTTCAGGTCAGCAGTCTTTCTTCTTCTTCTTTAGGTTGCAGGAATCTATCTTCCTTGGTTCTGGGGGCCCCTAAATACTGAATTTAGGGGTGTGTTTAGGTCTGGTAGGGCAGTAGCCAATTGCTACTGTCCTTGAAGGTGGCTACACCTTCTTTGTGACTCCTCCCTGTGGGGCGGGACGCACATCCTTAATCCTATTGGGAGAATCCTCCTTCTACAAGATGGAGTATTTCTAGAAGTAAGAGTCACCTCAGCTCAGGATACCTTAGGGGCTGTCCTGACTGGGGGGGTGACGACTCCTTGTTTTCCTCATTATCTCCTCCAGCCTTGCTGCCAAAAGTGGGGGAAGTGGCCGGAGGGGTGGGCATCTCCACTAGTTGGGATGCCCTGTGGCGCTGTAACAAAGTGGGTGAGCCTTTGAGGCTCACCGCCAGGTGTTACAGTTCCTGCAGGGGGAGGCGAGAAGCACCTCCACCCAGTACAGGCTTTGTTACTGGCCACAGAGTGACAAAGGCACTCTCCCCACGTGGCCAGCAACATGTCTGGTGTGTGGCAGGCTGGCAAAAACTAGTCAGCCCACACTGGAAGTCGGGTATGTTTTCAGGGGGCATCTCTAAGATGCCCTCTGGGTGTATTTTACAATGAAGTGCACACTGGCATCAGTGTGCATTTACTGTGCTGAGAAGTTTGATACCAAACTTTTCAGTTTTCAGTGTAGCCATTATGGTGCTGTGGAGTTCGTGTATGACAGACTCCCAGACCATATACTCTTATGGCTACCCTGCACTTACAATGTCTAAGGTTTTGCTTAGACACTGTAGGGGCATAGTGCTCATGCACATATGCCCTCACCTGTGGTATAGTGCACCCTGCCTTAGGGCTGTAAGGCCTGCTAGAGGGGTGACTTACCTATGCCAGAGGCAGTGTGAGGTTGGCATGGCACTCGGAGGGGCGTGCCATGTCGACTTAGTCATTTTCTCCCCACCAGCACACACAAGCTGGCAAGTAGTGTGTATGTGCGGAGTGAGGGGTCCCTAGGGTGGCATAAGACATGATGCAGCCCTGAGAGACCTTCCCTGGCATCAGGGCCTTTGGTACCAGGGGTACCAGTTACAAGGGACTTCCCTGAATGCCAGGGTTGTGCCAATATTGGAGACTAAGAACACTGGTGCTGGGGCCTGGTTAGCAGGGTCTCAGCACACTTTCAAATAACTTAGCATCAGCAAAGGCAAAAAGTCAGGGGGTAACCATGCCAAGGAGGCATTTCCTTACAGTGATATTTCTAAACTCGCAAGCAGAGCACACCTGGTTTGTCCCTTGACCGGTTACATCATTATGAGTACCTACGGAGTTTGGATTATAAGCCTGGTATCCTGCCCTTATTTTAACAGTTACACCCTCAGGAAAGTGGTTCCTGCCTGTGCGGGATTCCACCTAAACGCGCATTGGTGGTTATATTGGACTGCAGTTTAAAACATTGATCATCTGTATGGATGGATTTCATTAACCTGTTCTCCAATACTGACATACCACTGCTGTTAAATTTGATAGATTTCATGACATCTTGTATGGACAATAAAATGCTTCATTATCGATGAAATGCAGGATTTTTGTTAACAAATTATTATATTATCTTTGAATTGTCATCTTGGAATTCAATTGGATCTTAATCAATGCTCATATGGCAGTCCTTTTGATGTAAATATGGTCATATGATATTCCTTTTCAATGTTGTTTGTGTTTGATTGGTTATGTTGGTATGGAAGTTGTGATTATGTTTCAGCTTTGTGGCATGAGATACTAGGGTTAATCTGGTCTAAAAGTAAAAATAATTACTAAGTTTGAGGATCATAGTTGTTAGCCTTGAATGTTTGTATGTGTAATATCATCATGTTCACAATGAAGTATTTGCAAATAAAAATATGGGGTTGATATATGTTTCTGATTATTCCTTTTGGATCCTTGATTTATAAGAGTTGGCATCAAAGCAAAATTAGGCATGTCCTAGTAAGTCTTAATTCTTCAGAGGCAGTTTTTTTGTTCTTTTTGTAATGTTTGCATTCCCCTGGAAACTGCTCTCTCTATAAGTTACAAGGGCGCTCCGTTTCAGATTGGCATTCCAGTTATCCCAGACTGCCCAGTGGTTGGTGGTGATCGCTCTGACAAAAGCCTGTGGGGGGGGGGGAAGAGGGGCTTGTGAGGCGGGCAACACAGGTAACTCAAGTGCATTTGTTATCTCAGGAGCATAGCTAACAAGCATCACAGTTTTTGCCTGCTGATCTCAGGTGATTTCGGAGGCCTGTGTTCTTGCTCAAGGAACATTTCTGGTCTAATCCTGATTTTATGGATAGTACTGACAGCTTTGTCCTCCATACTGGATGTAGGCAGCTCTGTATGTCTGTGATTGTCTTGAACTATGGAAGGAGGTTGAATGGTCTTATCTATACCTAAGGGCACCTAGGAAACATGCACTATCCATGTCAGTTTTGATGCTGTGCAAAGTGTCATCCACATGCTTTCCAAATAGTGTTTGCCCATCCAAGGACATGTTAAAGATACTGACATATACCTCAGGAATGAAAGGAGTTGAAATTAAGCTAGCCTTGTCTCTTGAGCACACAGACTGCCAGTCGCCAAGAGCCTGGCATTGGTTGCAGTATTAATGAAGGCTGCAGATGTGCTAGTGCTTTCATTGTCCAAGGATTTCGCCTCCTCTCACTTGTCCTCGCCAATCAAGTGGAGCAATTGAAAGACATGTCATATTTGAAGGCCACACTTGCTGCTTTTATTGAGGTTGATGCGATGGAGATGACCTTACTGTCCAGATTGTGAATTTGACTTCTATCCTTATCATAAATAGCAGAACTACACGTTTGACCCCTTATGGTTCTCTTCAGCTTTGCCATCCTCCTCCTCTTCTGGATCAGTTTAACTGTCAATAGCCTGGTGGTCATCCTCTTCCGTGTCCGTTAGAATAGGAGGGAAAGTGCACAGTACCTTAGAAGATTCAAGTGGCTGGTGAGGAAGTGGTAGCGGATATTGAGGCTGCTGCTGAAATTCGTGTTGGAGCAGAAGCCGGGCAAGTGCCTGTGGGACATGGAAAGGAAATGACCAAGAACTAGTTTCTGGAATGTCTCCATTATCCATTGCAGTGTAATTAAGAATGTAAGAGGGAGCTACATGAAGTGTGGACCTCTTTAAGGATACCTAGGTTCATAAGAATAATTACAGTCTTTTCTACGACCTCCTAGCAGTAAGCCATGCAAGTGGATTCGTCATAACCTTTGGGGTTGTGGAAATGCTCTCCAACATCTTTGTCATATGGTGATCTTCTATATTCTGATCACCCTCTGATATGTACTGGATGTCCAGTGGGGGAGGAATGTAATACATGTCAGAAACTTTTCTTGATCAATGAAGTCCACTACCGCCTCCGAATCCAGGATATGGAATGGCATGTGTTGACGTCTTCAGGAACAACTGTCTGGAGGACATTGGGGCTTCCAAGTAGCAGCAAAAAGAGGATTTCCACTGTAGTAGATGAGATTATCCACAGAACCTTTGCTTACTGTGTATAGTGGAGGTGTCAATTATCAATCAATCAATATGATGCTTGGTGTTGGTGGCTTCATCACCAATGATGCTGTCACTGTCTGTGCAGTCGACAATAGCAACTTGCACAGTACTGGGATGCTGCCTTCCATAACGGTTTACGTGGGAAACTAGTTAAGCCCTCAATTTGTTTTCCCAAATCACTCCTGTATAAACATTTGAAATTCATTTGATTCTTCCAGTCGTGCTGACCTGGTAGACCCTCTGCCCAAGGGTCACTGTTTCAATATTGAAGAGCTATAATTCAAATAACTGTAGTCCCGAGTCACACCGACTATTGGGGAGCAGAAGCCCTGTAAACAATTTTATACACTTCAATTCTGTATTCTATACTGGTCAGACCTCCAGCAAATCTGGGTTTTGCGTATTCTTGTGCCTTCAGAGCCCTTTTTTGAAATGTTTCTAGGTAAACATTTTATTTCATTTCTTCTTGGAACAACAGCAATTTCTTCTCCAAAGAAAGCCTGTCATCAAAAAGGAGCCCCAGATTATAGACTACACTAGCAAGAATAAGATCGTTCTCCAGAGGAATGGGCCAGAAATGTTGTGAGATCTACATGGGGTTTGTTCTTAGCTGAACAGTAAAGGAGTTCAGTTTTATCCCCATTTAATTTGGGAGAGTTTTGATACATCCACCTAACAATATCTAAGATACAGTTATGAAAATTTGCCAGGGTACTTTGCTGATGTGCATTCAAGGAAAGGATCAATTGGTAATCAGCAGCATAATTAACTAATGTAATATCATATGATTTTATTAGAGCAATGTGGGGTCTCAAGTAGATATTAAGCAGGATTGGGCTCAAGGCTGAACCTTGGGGAACTCCTGACCCTAGACTTTGAAAATGAGAACAGTATGGGGGTAAAGCAACAGCCTGGGAATGGTCGGTTAAGTAAGATTCAGTCCATTTCTGGGTTGGTCCACCTATTCCGGACAGCCTGCTGAGTAAAATGTTATGGCTATCGGTGTCAAAGGCCGCCTACAGATCTAACATTTTTCATTGGCCTCTATCCACCCTCTGCCGTAATGCGTCTAGATCAAGAAGGGCAGCCTCGATTCCATGCCCCGGTCTGAACCCATACAGCTCTTCCTCTAAGAGGGTTTGTACTTCCAGATATTGTGAAACCTTATTACTAACATAATGCTCCAAAATTTGTATCGGAAATGGGAGCAGTGATATTGGTCTAAAGTTACTCAGCACAGGGGGATCCCGCTGATGGTTCTTTCAGGAGTGGAGTAACTATGGCTTTCTTCCACATAGAGGGAACAACCCCCGCTTCCAGTGACTGATTACACAGTCACCAGATCAAGGGGGGCGAGTTCATAATCCAGCTCTTTCCATACCTTGAGTGGTATAGGGTTTAAAAAGGAGCCCGATAAGATCTGTTGACCTGGAGATTGAAAATTTTCCTCAGGAGTAAGCTCCAACCAGTTAACTCCATTTACACGATCCTTTAACGCACCCTCACTGGCTGTCAATTTATCACAGACAGTTAGATTCCTATTAAAGGAGATAATAGAGTAGAGTGTTATGTGCTCAAATGGCGTCCCAAGATCCTCTAGAATCATGCAAATCTTATCGTCAAAGTATTCTGCCAGGTCATCACACAACTTTTGAGAGGGGGGAATCTTCAGTCTGACACATTCTAACACCTGCATTTCCTACCTCCACAATCCTTTTCATCGGACCAGTCACCACAGTCATCTTCTCCGTCGCATTTCCATCTTGCAGGGATGCAACGTCTATTCGTGCAAAAGTACTGGTAGTGGCGACTGCAGCTTGGGGCTTCAGTTGGGGTATCTGACAAAGTATAAATGGGCATATTCAAGATTTAGATCTGGTACACCTTTTCTTTTTTTTTTTTTTTTTACAGAGTTAGTAAAACTCATTAAAAACATTGAATAATGTGCCATCTTGTAATCTTGGACAAGAGTGAAGGCAATTAAGTAAACTGGTAAAAGTAAAAACAAAAAACAAAAAAAAGCAGTGTCCCTGAAATGTACATTCACTTCTTCAAAGCACTGTTCTCTGTCAATGTTCTTTGTGAAAGGAATCCCTAAAAGAAAGAAGAGATTCTCTTTCTCTGCTTTAAGGAGGCGTTTTAAAGGAAGCAACTTACTTTATCATAAACACTGCTGCTCTAAGTAAATTCAGGCACCACAAACACTGAATGCGTCATAGAAGCAGATATCCTGGTCTGCACCAGAGCAGAATATGGTGATACTTCAGACTATGTTTTTAGGTCTTGGTTCTGCAGTTAACACCAGAAGTCACAGCATCTGCCTACATTGAAACTGAAGTCATATTACAAAAGTTCATGTTTTTATATATTTGAATTATGGCCTTAAGAAAGGTTTCTGTAAGGTTAGGATCAGAGTAGGGCAGAAAACATTCTGGCAGATTGAACATAAGTACAGGCAAAGGCTGTTCTGACAATGAATATTACAGTTCCAATATCAGCAGGGATGGGGCATTACAGTGTGCTGCTCTGAGCAGATATTACACAGGTGTCTAGGAGAAGAGGGCAAAATCAATCTGTATATTGGCTCTAATAGCATAAATTAAGCTCCAGGCAACAAAACCGTAACCAAGGCAAGAGGTGCATACTTCTTGGCTCATAGGTACTTGCTCCATCTAAGCTTCTATTAAATGTGGTCATGACAACATTTAGGAATTGTGCTGCCCTTTGCATGTTCAGTTGCATTATAACACGTTTTTTCTAACAGTTGTTATTCATATAATTCTAGGGAGTAACAGAGAGCAAAATGACCTCCTACCAAAGGAGCAGTTATGTGCTACTACAGTTTGCTAACCTGAATATTATTTAGGCAAAACAATTCCCCTATACTATTGATTTTTAGTTGTTTCTTTTATCCATTGCAAAGGACTGTTTGCTTTATCATGCAGTTATTTTGCTAGTGTACTTTCCTATTTTATCATGTCTTCCCTTTAAGCTCTTCTCCTTGTTTGGATCTTTCTCCCTAGAAAACCATTCAACACAGGTACACTACTCCATCTTAGGGCTGATCCTCTTAATAGCCACTGTATGGATATGAAAATGGAAGCAGTAACTGGTCAAATGGTGGATCACAATATATCAAACTGTGAATATTCGGCCCAAACAGTGCCTTTTCACAGTCTAAGGTCCAAAAGAGCAGGTTACAGTAAACAGTGCACTAAAACATCAGAGAACAATAACAGACAACCCTTAACAGCCTTTGGCCCATGGCATTATAAGATCATAAAATGGCAGCTATGCACTTTAGACATGTTTGCAAGACAATATTCTTCCCAGCAACAATGTGAGAAGGTTGAGGACGTGGAGGAGCACAACAGTGGTTATATAACTGCATTAATAATAACTCAGAAATAAAAATACATTTGCAAAGTCCATTTGTATGTAGTTCTAAAATCAACAATTATTTTTCAAAATACATTTTCATCTAAAATGTATTAGGTATGCAGGAGAAATAGAGAACATGACAGGTTTTTCAGTTCTAATCATACGCACCACAATTTGCTTCATCAGAATAATCTCCGCAATCATCCGTGCCATCGCATTTCCAGACGAGGCTGATGCAAACTCCATTCTGACATTGAAAGCTCAGCACATCACAGGTTCTTTGGAACTCCTTGCCATCAGCTAAACACCAACAAAATGTATATTTCAACTGTGACCAAAAAGCTATATATGCTGGCATAAAGTGTTTGGCAAAACTATTTTGGAAGAAATTATATAAAACCTGTATTCTGTAATAGGTAGTAGTATACAATAAAGTGAGTGCACATTAATAACACATAGGTACATTCACTGAATCCTGTAGACTGTAAGCATCACATTTCTTGGTTGCTTTAACTGTAATCAGGTATCAGTGACAAACCCTCATGCGTGAATTAACTAAATATATTAAAGGAAGTCTGACAATTATTTGTTGTACTGGCATCCATCACCCTAGATCTAACAGCACATCTGACAGTACCATGGAGAAAACCATAGTCAAGTCATTTCCATCAATGATAAAATGAGATATTCAAATCTTATATTGCAGTCAAACCCTCTCTTCTCTGTAGCTCTTCCAGCTTGAGACTTGGAAAGCAAGGCAAGTGAAAATACATCGATCGTAAGGGTTAAAACTTGACAATGACTGGCCCAAATCCATCATCACTGGCATGCCTAAGCACTCCTTTCTGTTTGAATAAGTAAAGTTGCCCACTTTCTCTAGCTGGATGGCAGTATATTTAGGGCAAATGTATCTCTTTTCTAAGGGGAATACCACTTCAAGGCAAGCAATAACAATAAATAGGTGATCTAGGTTTGTTGAGTACAGAAGGATTGTAACTCATTCTCTGCAGTCCTGTAAATCATTCGCTGCAGTCTTGTCCCCTGTAACTGCCTTGGTTATAGGACTCTCCATCAAAGTTAGGTTCCCAACGTTTGTGCATGAACGTCTTTACAAACAAATACCAAGAGCATCAAAAGTAACAATGAGAACCCTTTCACAGCCCCTCTCTGAAATAAAAACAAGGGTGACCTTTGTCACGGCTTTCTTTTTTTGCTGCTACAGGACAGAACAAGGGGAAAAAAAGGAAAAAAACGAAGGGAACAAGACATTGAGTCCTAAGGCCAGGGCTATTGTGGATACAGGTTCTTGGACTTTGCCCTCTCTGCAGTCACCCTCAAACTTTTTGCCTCCTCCACTCCTGTTTTGCTGAATTTGTTTTTGTTGGCCTTAGGACTCTGTGCACTTTACCAGTGCTAATGTGCTAGTGCTCACTCCCTAAAGCATGTTAAAAGTGGCTTACACCCAAATGACACATTTCATTTACTTTAAGTTTCTAGTAAAGTGGTACTACTTGTACCCAGGGCCTGTAAATTATATGCTACAAGTGGGATTGCAGAACTTATTGCGCCACCCACTTAAAACGTTTCATGTATGTCACTGCAGCCCATAGGCAGTTTAAACTGCAAATGTGACTCAGCAAAATAAACCTTATGCCAAGTGTACAACTCAATTTTTGTTACCCCTAAGGTAGACCCTAGACAGCCCTTGGGGAAGGTTGCACTGTAATTAAAAACCTGATAATGTACTTTACAATTGAAATGTCCTGGTAGTGAAAAAATCAAATTTGTTTTTTTACTACTGGTGGGCCCATCTTTCCCACAGAGTAACACTGAGTTATTTTATTACATTTATTAAGTAATAACCTTTGTTTGGGAGCATGTGGAACCATCATGTTTGGTGTCTAAGGAATTATAAAATCATCTTTATAGGTAAAGTCGGATTTTAACTCACAGATCTGGAAATGGCACTTTTAGAAAGTTGGCATTTTCTTGCCCAAACCATTTGGCATCTGTAGCCTGTTTCTTGGCTTACATGCCTAGGTGTAGTTGGCAGTTTGCCTTTGTATAGTCTTCCCAGAAAGGCACACAATAGAAAGACTGGGTGTTGGCAGGATGGTAGTCAGAACTGTATACAGCCCTAAATTGATCTTCAAAAACACTGCCTTGGCTCACACACAAAGACCTTCACACTAGCCATTGTGCCTGCAGACAGGCTGGGACCAGGTCCGGGAGGCAGGAAATTAATTCCAGAATCGTGGTGGTTGGGGAAAACTTATGAAGCATCACCCACTTCACGGGGGGTACACAAGGTATAAAAATAGGGATCTCAGGCCCACTCTTGAATTCATTTCTGGACCTGCTGAAGGACAGAGGACTGACCTGCAGCCTATGGTTACTGTGTAGTTCAGAGGACTGCCCTGCGGGACCAAGAAGACTGCCCTGCTGCCTTAAGCCTGCCTTGTGCTCTCAGGACTGCCCTGCCTCTTCGGACCACCTTCTTTGTCTGAATCCAAGATGTCCAGAGTGAACCCAAGGGTTAGTTGCTGGCCCCCTGATCACAGCCTCAGGGATACAACATGTTCCAACAATCTTAAACCCGCACCTGGGCCCTACCGGAGTGAGTTCTGACCCTCCACGTGGTGACCCTCCAGTCCTGGGTCCTTGGAAATGGTGCGAAACATTACTATACAGTCCATATCCAAAACTTGGGACTTAGAAAATCTTCTACTAAAACGTGCTCTGAGAACCAAGAGGAGACTAAAACCTACCAGCTTACCAATCCACGCAATGTGCGCCGCCGTTCGGCCAGACTTTGCTGTACCTCCTGCTAAGTTCTTCTATGGAGCATCAAATCCCGTTCAGCAGCTCCCCGTAGAAGGAATTCCGGCCTCATGAAGCTCTTGCTGGCTACAGCCTGCAGCTTCATCCTTCTTGAGATTTTAGACTTCCATGAAGAAGCTGAATTCTGAACTCTTCCCAGCGACTTTGTACAGTTTCTGCTTCGACAATGACGTCTCCTCCTCAGACACCGCCGACTGTGTTGCCCCAATGAACTTTACCTTCTCAGACATTTTCTTCCAAAGTTTTTACAAGTCTGGACGTAAGCAGTGAACAGGCCCAATCTACTTTGTGTATCTGACTAGCATTACATGGCGGACAGCCATATGTTTCGACTTTGCTGAGGTCTTGCACAACTGTATGTCTACAGTTAGTGCTTTGATCTTTAGACAACATTTCCCACTTTAAATTTTAATAATTAGTAACTCAGGTTTTGATGATTGGATTTTTGTCATTTTGGTGTCAATTTAATAAAATGAGGATTAATATTTAGTGATTAGTAACTCAAGCTCAATTAATGTATTTTTGTCATTAATTTAATAAAGTAAGGATTAACAATAAGGCCACCACAACCGCACTCCAGCCCAGGACTACGGGCACCAGAATCCCGAGCAGCTGAGAAGCTGCACCTCCAGCCGCACAGCACGCCACAGCACATAGGTTGGGCTCTTGTGTCTCGCAGCACAGGAAGCGTCAGGGCCAAGTGCGGGTCCTTTTGCACCTGTCCGAGGCTGGGACATTTTTCTTGTCTGCTGGCTACAAGACTTGTCTGAATGCCCCCCTGTAAGGAAATGCCACCTTGGCATGGTTACCCCCTGACTTTTTGCCTTTGCTGATGCCAAGTTATGATTTGAAAGTGTGCGGAGGCCTGCTAACCAGGCCCCAGCACCAGTGTTCTTTCCCTAACCTGTACCTTTGTTTCCACAATTGGCACACCCTGGCATCCAGATAAGTCCCTTGTAACTGGTACCCCTGGTACCAAGGGCCCTGATGCCAGGGAAGATCTCTAAGGGCTGCAGCATGTCTTATGCCACCCTGGAGACCCCTCACTCAGCACAGACACACTGCTTGCCAGTTTGTGTGTGCTGGTGGGGAGAAAATGACTAAGTCGACTTCCACTCAGGGTGCCATGCAAACCTCACACTGCCTATAGGTATAGATAAGTCACCCCTCTAGCAGGCCTTCCAGCCCTAAGGCAGGGTGCACTATACCATAGGTGATGGCATAGGTGTATGAGCACTATGACTCTACAGTGTCTAGGCAAAACCTTAGATATTGTAAGTGCAGGATAGCCATAAGAGTATATGGTCTGGGAGTCTGTCATACACGAACTCCACAGCACCATAATGGCTACACTGAAAACTGAGAAGTTTGGTATCAAACTTCTCAGCACAATAAATGCACACTGATGCCAGTGTACATTTTATTGTAAAATACACCCCAGAGGGCATCTTAGAGATGCCCCTGAAACAATACCCGACTTCCAGTGTGGGCTGACTAGTTTTAGCAGCCTGCCACACACCAGACATGTTGCTGGCCACATGGGGAGAGTGCCTTTGTCACTCTGTGGCAAGTAACAAAGCCTGTACTGGGTGGAGGTGCTTCTCACCTCCCCCTGCAGGAACTAACACCTGGCGGTGAGCCTCAAAGGTTCACCCCCTTTGTTACAGCACCCCAGGGCACTCCAGCTAGTGGAGTTGCCCACCCCCTCCGGCTACGGCCCCACTTTTGGCGGCAAGGCCGGAGGAGATAATGAGAAAAACAAGGAGTAGACACTGGCCAGTCAGGACAGCCCCTAAGGTGTCCTGAGCTGAGGTGACTCTGACTTTTAGAAATCCTCCATCTTGCAGATGGAGGATTCCCCCAATAGGATTAGGGATGTGCCCCCCTCCCCTCAGGGAGGAGGCACAAAGAGGGTGTAGCCAGCCTCAGGGCTAGTAGCCATTGGCTACTAAATCCCCAGACCTAAACACACCCCTAAATCGAGTATTTAGGCGCTCCCAGAACCTAGGTAACTAGATTCCTGCAACCTAAGACGAAGAAGGACTGCTGAGCTGAAAAACCTGCAAGACGACGGAGACACCAACTGCTTTGGCCCCAGCTCTACCGGCCAGTCTCCCCCACTTCAAAAGAACTGCAACAGCGACGCGTTCCACAGGGTCCAGCGACCTCTGAAGCAAATGAGCAAGAACTCCAGAGGACAGCGGCTCTGCTCCAAAGAAGAAACATCTTTGCAACAAGGAAGCAACTTTGAAAGAACACACGTTTCCCGCCGGAAGCGTGAGACTTTGCACTCTGCACCCGACACCCCCAGCTCGACTTGTGGAGAAACAAAACTACAGGGAGGACTCCCCGGCGACTGCGAGCCCGTGAGTAGCCAGAGTTGAGCCCCCACAGCGACGCCTGCAGAGGGAATCCAGAGGATCCCCCTGACCGCGACTGCCTGCTTCAAAGAACCCGACGCCTGGTAAAGACACTGCACCCGCAGCCCCCAGGACCTGAAGGATCCGATCCTCCAGTGCAGGAGCGACCCCCAGGTGGCCCTGTCGCGTGGGCTCTCATTATCCTGAATGAGACTACTGGATTTCTAGGCAGCAGGATCGATAACGGTGTGGGGGACTGAGTCTGACCCACTTGTAAGGAACTCTGTCACCCTAAATCCGGTTGTTGCTCCGGCTAACTAGCAGTGCCTCATTTCTCCCACGGGGAAGAAATGATTGGGCAGCCGAGCGCATGACATCTTTGGAACTTCTCAGGGAAGTCGTGGTCACTCAGATCCAAACCAACTCTCTCATTCACAATATGGTCTCATATACAAATGACAAAGACAGTATAAGTTTTATATAATGTTTTAATAAAACGACTATTTTAGATATGAAGGCGTGAGCCGCAATAACCAGAACAATACAACATAGTAGGATTGATATAGTAACCAGGAGAGTAAAACATAGAAATAAAGCTATCATAATTCCTAACCATTTCTACTCTCCCTCTGATGGTTCTATTTAGAGCACAGCATGTTAAGCTTCTAGCTTGCCTTTCTGTATCACTAGGGAGACGGACACACTCATACCTGAGCAAAGGCCTGTGATCTGGTTCAGCATCTGCAACGAGGCAGTCAGCGTCTAGTTGTGGTTCCCTGGTCGGAATCTCCCTCTTGCATGTATTGCATGTATTGGGACAAGGAAGTGATTTTGTAACTAACATGTCATCGTGATCACAAAATGTCCCTACGCAGGAATGGCAAGTCTAGACTCCTACCACGTCTATCGGCAATGTACCAGACTGTATCCTTGACTGAAGCACAGAGTGAATATGTTATGAAGAACTCCAGTGCTGAAGTAGGCAAAACAGTGTGATATGAATAAAAAACAACACCGTAGAACTGGCTATTCTGAAAAATAACAGTACGAAGCCTAATAAAAAGCATTTAGAATAAAGGGCACAGAGGCTCTAAGCTGTTAGCAAATGAATAAAATATATTTAGGGCAAAGTGCACAGAGGCCTAAAGCCTGAAGCTAATGCGCAAAATATACGTAAAACTGACCACACTACAGCCCTCTCCCTTGCCCAGGTGGTGGCTACCCCGAGGAGCCTCCCCCTTGCCTGCCTGCTTCGCCGAAGAGACCCCTGGGTTTCCCATTGAACTCCATTACAAACCCGACGCCTGTTTGCACTCGGCCGCCCCTGTGCCGCTGAGGGTGTACTTTTTGTGCTGACTTGTGTCCCCCCCCGGTGCCCTACAAAACCCCCCTGGTCTGCCCTCCGAAGACGCGGGTGCTTACCTGCTGGCAGACTGGAATCGGGGCACCCCCTTCTGCATTGAAGCCTATGTGTTTTGGGCACCACTTTGACCTCTGCACCTGACCGGCCCTGAGCTGCTGGTGTGGTAACTTTGGGGTTGCTCTGAACCCCCAATGGTTGGCTACCTTGGACCCAACTTTGAACCCTGTAGGTGGTTTACTTACCTGCAAAACTAACAAACACTTACCTCCCCCAGGAACTGTTGAAAATTGCACTGTGTCCAGTTTTAAAATAGCTTATTGCTATTTGTGTGAAAACTGCATATGCTATTTTGCTAAGTCCAACTAGAGCAGATTCCTTGTTCCACCTTGTATGCTGGAATATTGCAGGGTTTGAAACCAAGCTCCAGGATGAGGACTGGACAGAATATATCTCACCATCTGATATTGTGATGATGCAGGAGACTGGGTCCCCTGGGGATATCATATGGGATGGTTATGCTAGTTTTTCTGTGACTGCTATCTGTGTTCCTGGGCAGAGAGCCAGCAGGGCTTGTGTCCTTGACTTGCATTGCTAAGATATACAACGCCTTTCAAGCTGTAAGCAAACATCAGGGGATTTCACTTGTGTGGGTTATTCTTCTAAATAAGTTTAATTTCTTTGTTGTTAATTTCTACAACTGTGTGTAGGTAATAGGATGCCAAATTAATATTCTATTTTCAGTTCTGTCCACTCTGAAATATAGATCCGCTATCATATTAAATGATTTACATGTCACAGTTGGTGGGGATTTTAATGCTAAAATATGCATAAATACCAATTTGCTAGATCCTTTTGAGGCAAGGGATAGCAACTGTTCATCTGGCTGGGGTGTAGATCGCAGAGGGGTGAAACTTCCAGAAGCCATTTTCTGTATGGTTTGATTAACACAACTGAGTTGGTGGGTAATCTGTTTAGGCAGGCATCCACCTTTGTGGGTTAAGGCTCAGGTACAGTAATTGACCACTTCTTCGTAACGGGTGATCTTTGTCGGCTCATTCTTGTGATTTTGTGGGGGGGGGCCTAAAGGAACACAAGCATAGAGATCACAATCCTACTGACCTGGTCTTTGATATACCTGATCTTTGGCGTTCCCACATACCTGTGGGGCCTAGGGATTCAGACATCCTGAACAATGGACTCCGTGTTAGTTGGTGAAGAGCCAATATACTGTTTGTTTTGATTGCCCTGCTGGAATGTAATTGAGGCCTGATTATGGATAATTTGCTGGCAGACAACTTCCCAACACCTAAGATCCTGTCCACCATTGAGAAGTGAGGCACTTGACAAATGGTAGCCACAGACCTGTAAGGAACCCCCATCATGGGTGGTTTGACAGGAGGTTTTATTTGGCAATTAGAGGTGCACCCAGACATAGGACAGCGGT
This sequence comes from Pleurodeles waltl, assembly GCF_031143425.1. Classification (NCBI taxonomy): domain Eukaryota; kingdom Metazoa; phylum Chordata; class Amphibia; order Caudata; family Salamandridae; genus Pleurodeles; species Pleurodeles waltl. Next base: position 1,452,382,932 of record NC_090440.1, on the reverse strand, counting down.
GATAACGGCTAGACTAGAACATAAGCTTGCTATTAAAAATAGGAAAATGGAGGTCAAGAAAGAGTTGTGGAAGAACCTTGTTCAGGCATGTCAAATGAAGGACGCCATGAGGTTTTGGAACATTGTGATTAAAGGGAGCTACAAAACCGTGACCACAGAGGGTCTAGGGTCCAATATTCTCCCTGAACACTGGTACGATCACTTCAGCCTGATTTACTCCTACGAGGAAAAACATGGCTAGACAGACAATAACTGACCTTCCTCTCCCATTGGGATTCAGACTCTGTTTGGAAGAAGTTGTAGCAGCCATTGAGGATATGCCATCCAAAAAAGCTCCCCGCCCTACAGGGGTACTGATGGATCTTCACAAAAAGAATATTTCACTGTGGGGACCTACTATTACTAATGTCTTAAATGCTGCTGTAATGGAAGGTATACCTGCCTCTAGTCAAACAGCATGCGTAGTTCCGTCTTCCAAAAAAAGTAACAGAACGGATCCCAAATGTTACAGACCCATTTAACTATTGGATTTAAAGGTCAAGGTTCGGGGCACTATTTTACGCAGAATAGAGATTTGGGTACAGGAAAACACCATTATGAGCCCTATGCATTATGGATTTAGTGAATGACTTGGGACCCAAGAGCAATGTCTGGACCTACACTTGATGATTGGGAAGTACACGATTGCTAAAAAAATTAATTACAAAAAAACGTTATACCTTGCTTTTATGGACCTCAGTAGTGCGTTTTATCAGGTTAACCGTTCAAAACTCTGGGAATCTTGTATAAGTTGGGTTTGCCCCACCCAATAGTGGAGCTTTTACAGGTTCGGCATGAGGGAGTTAGTGCTTCAGTTAAGTATGGCATAGAGGGTGAGTGCACTGAATTTTAAAATATTTTTAGGGGAGTTCATCAGGGATGAGTTTCAGCTCCTATTTTATTTCTTTCATATATCAATGGTGTACGCTTCTTTTTAGTCTCCCAGGGTAAGGGCTTACCAACTCAAAAGGAAAATGGGTAGTGGCTTCACTATTCGCAGTTTTGTTTTCTCAAATGCATAAGTTTACAAGTAGCTGTTATTGCTTTTGCCAGATATATGGTCAACCTAGATTTAGAGAATAATACATTAAAAACACACTATATGGTGGGTGGCAAGCCCTAGAGTAAACCCAGACCAATAGTGATAAAAGGACAAACAATCAGTCAGGTTAATGAGTTTTTATTTAGGAGTAACCTTTGGTGTTATAGGTAGCTGGTTGCCCTGTATTTTGAAAGTTTCACTGGGTATAGGTTCAGATCACAGTCCACCATGGGAATGACACTATAGTCGTTCCACAGGTCATCCCTAGGATCAGGGTCAAATGACACATCATAGGGGTCTAACAGGTACAAGGGGTTTTCCTCCCAGTCAACTGACACAATGGTGGTGGTATTCGAAGATGAGGAGGAGGATGTGCATGAGGATGAGCTGAAAGTGGGCTGTGTCTTTGTCCTGATTTTTGCTGTGCTTGGGAAAAGGTGTAGGCTCTAGGTCAAGCTGCTTCTTGAAAGTCAGTTTCCTCCTTCTTGGAAGACTGTCTTGTGTTTTAGGTGACAACTTTTCCAAGATCTTCCCAGTCTGTGGGTGGATGGAGAGAATCTTTTGCCATGCGTCAAGCTCCTTGTGGAACTCTGAATTCTCAGAGTTCATTGTTGATGACTGTTTTGGAGTCGAATGATCCAACACTGAAGCACTCTGCAGGCTTTTGGGCGTTAAGCTTTGTTTCGAAGCCAGATGATATTACAGAGCCAAAGTGGGTTTCAGTGCCAGCAGAGCTCTCAACACAGAGGCTTATGAGGCATGTTGGGCACTGGTAAAGGGACCGGTATTGGCTCTGGGGCTTTTTGTCAGTGTTGACCATGGCCCAGTAGTCAAAGGTGGATGGGAGACCCGTGGAGGGAGCCAGTAGGGTGGGTTCTTAAACCCCACTGCGGCAGTGCTTGGCTGTGCACAGTGTCAGTGTGCACTCACACTGGGAGGCTGTACTCGCAGCCAGAAAAACAGCTGCAGCTCTGGATGCTGCTGGTCCTCTATGCATGACTTGGAACTGGGTTTGGGGCTGAACTGCTTAGAGTTGACTGCAGATTGGTCGGTCTCTGACTGATCTTCGACGTTCCGATACCCGAAGATGTCAGGGATGTCATCTTCCTGGTGCTGCATTTTCTGCATGCAAACCACCAATTAAGTAGATACCGTAGTCTCTCTTTGAATAGAAGGCGAGGCAGGCTGATCAGACACCCTTTGGGTTTTCAGGAGACGAAGGTTGCAGACCTGGTGCTGGTCAGCCCAAGGATACTTGGAGTGATACTGAGGGCAGTACTGGAAGGGAGTCCTTTTCATCACTGATCATGGTCAACAAGAAGAAATGAAGAAATAAAGAAGCGAAGGACAGACACAATGATAGTCAGTAACCAGATAGTGAGACCAGCAGAAATTGACCGTAGATAGTGCTTCCTGTACCAGTAAGAGAGGATAAACTGAGCGATTCCAGAGACAAATGACACAAGACTTCGACCCGGAGATTGATCAATGGCATGTGCAAACCAGATGTCGGACAGAAAACAATCTAACCACAGAGCCGATGTCCATGTGCATTACCCTTCATAGAAGGAGTCTATACCTCGTGACTCAAAAGACTTCTACAAAGAAAAAAAGAAAAAAGTTGCACACATCCGAGCCCAACACTAGATGGCATGAGTACGCAAAACACATGTATCTGCAGGTCACGTCACAAACCCTAGTGTTTGTTTGGAGTAGGAAGTAGCCTGCACTACAAGGTTCACAGGGGAGAGAAGAGCACACAGAAATGTGGGCTCTCTTGCTGCCAGACAATGACGATGGACAACCTGAAAGATCATCAAAGAACAGAGTAGAAGAGGATTTGTCTCATGCAGCAAGTGTTCGTTCTATCAGTGACGTTTTAAATGGAAGCAATGGCTCTGAAGCTGAAGAGGCAGTCAGGAGAATCTTCTTAAGGAAAGTTCCTGTATTCTAATCCATTGGAAGAGAAGACTCAAGAAACTCACAACCTTTCATAGAACTGCCTTGAAAGAGGCCAACTTTTCTGTTAGGGTCTTGAAGGACACTCCAAGTACACATCTGGGGAGAAATTAAGCCCAGTTGTATTCTGAAGGGCTAGAAAGTCTCCAGCATCTGTCATAGTAGGAGGGATCTAACTGGTGGTGTCACTACTGTCAATGCCGCCATGGAGGCATTATCCAGCATTTTTGTGTGGTTCGAGTCTGAACCAAAATGTCATCAAGCCTGCTGATATGCTTGTTTTGAGGGCAAAGATCTCTATTGAGATTCTTTTAAAGGCCTTTGTGCCTGCCTACTAGAATGCATTAGGATGGCCTCAATCTTTAGAAGGGCCTCCAAAGCTAGCGCCAACAGTGCTGGAAATGGTGCACAAGTAGGAGTCAGAACAATGCCAGAGGGAGGATCTATGGGGTCCCATAGCACAGTAGGAGGACCTGCCGGGACAAGTCCAGTCTGAGGCCCGCAAGGTTTCAGACCTAAGACACACCAGGAAGAACTGGAGAATGACAGAATTTGGCCAGTATGGCTTGCGTAAAAGCTATAACCTGCTCTAGGTTGGCACCAAGTGCTTTCAACTCCGGAAATACCAAGGAAGATGAAGAGCCTGAACATGGCTAGGGCTGGTGAAGGCAGCCCCACAATGATATTCACCTGTTTGTTTTGGTTCTGGTGAGGACACAGGACCTTAAGTTGGGAAGCAATGGCACCAATATGGAAACCTATTACTACAAAAGGATCGGAGGGTGCTGGGGAATTCATCTTGCAGTGCTTCTTGCCCTTTTCTTTGCCCTGTACCTCCACTATTTATGCTGTGATGATCTGCTGCTTAAAAGCAAGGATAGGGTTGTGGAAAGTGACAGAGTAGGATCAACACCAAACCTAACAGCTGTTATGCACCAGTGCCTTAAGAGTTTTGCTTCCCGTTCCTTAATGGAACTGAAGTGAATGAGACCACACTGGTTGCCTGACATCAAGTCATGCTTAGGCCCTAACCACCACAGACAGACCTTGTGAAGGTCTGAAACAGATATATGTCTATGACAGGAATAACAAGGTTTGACATCGGACTTTTTGGTGGAAAGTGTTCTAAGAAGAACTACTTAAGATCCACGTTGAAGGGCACAGGAAACAAACGGACGTCAAAATGCCTGGGAAGGGCTTACATAGCTTCAGTGGTGTTAAATTTAAGGTGGAGCGAAGTTTTGACATAGAACTAAGCGCCACCCACCGGTAAAGAGCTGTTTCTATTTTTAAATTCAAGAGATAAGGAACTTGTTTGTAGAAATATTTATCAGAAGAAGGGGCATTAACATGCATCCATATGCTGCTGCTTTATTCATAATTCGGGTCTATTTTTAGTTGAGCCAAATAAAGGTTTTAGCACAGTAAGCTACAATTGTGTTATAAAGATAGGCACATCTAATCTGAATCAGAAGTCTATATCTATGTTGGCTAACGGTGATGTATTGTATTCATGAGCATCCAAAATAACTTTCACCAAATCCTGTATGTATATTCTGAGTTTTCAAATATTGACGGTCCGCAAAATCTGTAGCATTAAATGGACATAAAATAATCTGATAAGTATAATATATTGAATACAATATTTTTTTTACTAACCAATCCACACAAATACTTATCATGCATGACAGCTAAACTACTAAGAAATATATTTTATATATATATATATATATATATATATATACATATATATATATATAAATATATATACACACACTATTATATATGGATACTGAAAAAACTAAGGCTTAAAGGGCATCCTAGTTAAGTGAAAACATCAGTTAAAGCAGTTTAAAATGATAAAATTCACCCGTTACAGTTATCTCAAGTAACTATAACTTGTGCCATGAAGTAATTATAACTTGTGCCTTTGCTGTGCACAGTGTTGTCATCAATGATGTAATTTCAGATATCGCAGTGATTTTATCAACGAGGTCATAGAACGTCATGAATAATGTAATATGTGAGGCTATAAGCAGTGCATGGCATGAACACGAGTTATAGTTACTTTAGGGCACAAGTTATAGTTACTTGAGATACCTTTAACTGGTGAATTTCAGTGGTGGGGTTTGTTTAAAACAGTATGTTTTAACTAACATTTTCACTTAACTATAACGTCCCTTTAACCTTGTTTTTTCAGTTAATTACTAAGGTTTTTCTAATGCATGTAAGATTTAATTAAAATATATATAATGCCATCCATACAAAACCCTGTGGTGTGCATGGCTGAATATAAGTTTAGTTTTTTAGGTCAGGCAAGTCTAATGAGTTTGTGAAAGGGTCAGAATACCAAAATATAAAAAAGTGGGCCAACTGGCTTAATGAAGGGGTCAAGACATCAACATGTATCAAGCACATGTATTGTCTTTGTCAAAAAAGTTCCGAAATTATAATGAAATATATATTTCACTAATTGACGCAGTTCAATGTTTATCAACAGTGACTGTCATTGAAAGTTTTAATAAGACCTTATAAAAAAAATCAACACGTGAGGTTTTTTTTTTGGGGGGGGGGGGTTGAGGGGGCAGGCATTTTCAAGTTACAAAAAACAGCCATAGAAAACACCTCTGGGGGGGATTTGAACTCCAGCTTAAGAGCATAGAGTTCCAACTCGGAGTGCTTTAAAACATACGGTAAGCTCTCTTGGGGTCTTTATTTTAATAACCCAGGAGACTTACTGTTTTTTTTGTAATGTTGCTGCAGGGCTGCTGTAATCCCTGCAGCAGTCTACATCATTAAAAAATGCTTGATGGTGTCCCTGTCTATGCTAGGGACGTCACCAGCTGTGAAAATATTTGTTTAGAAAGTCCTTGCATGGCATAATGAGGCATTCCTCACAAGGACAGGTGAATAATAAATTAAGAGCTCCTGCTGCTAACTTATTCCTTTCTGCAATTTAGGTGAATTAATAACCATACATTTAATTATAATTATTGAACATTGAGATTACCATATTTTTTTTTAAACACTGCTAGCTGGAGCTGTATGCTCTGCAGCTTGAGTGGAGAAACCCCTTGTGATGGATTTTATAAAATAAAGAATAGGCACATTACAATGAATGCACATTTTTGGGAATTATTTTGGAATGATTTTAATGACTTAAAACTGAACTTGCTCCCGTTTTCTTACTGATATTCATGTTGGTTGGAGTCTAAGTGCAGTCTACTGATGCATGTTTTAGTAGTTGCAAAGCCTGTCATTCTTGGATCCAAACATAGCCTAATTTGTGCAAATGCACTAGAATGTAAAATAGTGGCATTAACTTGCAAATTTGTATCAGACAAAAGGGACTTTAAAGCAAAAGGAATTAATGTCATGTGCACTGGTAAATTGAAGCACTGGAGGCAATGTGGACAATGTATATACTTTTATGCATCACAAGATTACATGCTGCTAAATATTCAACATCAAAATAGGACTATTGTGTAATATCCATTTTAAATATTGTACTCCTGTGGGCCATAGAGGGGTTTTGTTAAATAATTACATATATAGACTACTGCTCATAACTGATTCACAATACATGCGATCAACAAAAAGAGCAGTGGCCTACTGCCAACACACAATTCACACCCTTACCCTCCAAACCCTCAGGATGGGGCACAGAGCTTTTCCTTTTTTTAAATAATACAATGGGATAATTCAGACATTTTCAGACTTACAGCATCCTGCATAGCTTGGGTCTTCATCCGAGCCATCACGACACTGTTTCACGCCATCACACACCATGGAGCGGAATAGACACTGCTGCCGGTTCTTGCACATAAAGTCCATATAGCGGGCACACAAAGGGTCTTCGCATATAAGAATGTGATGTTCAGCATCCATCAATATTGGATTCATTTAGAAAGACAAAAAAATACGTTTTCTAATAATTCTTTGCAACAAAAAACTGCATGTTCTTTGGTGGTTATGATATTTAACAAGTCTAGGTAATGCCAAGTACACTTCTGGCTCCTGAAAGATCTACTCTGTGCTCTACTCGTCCACACATTTTAGCATGCACAACATCTAAAACAAAAGTTCATCAAATAAACATTACTCACCATTACTGGCAGTGGAGTGGGTCTATGCCTCTATTTAATGGCACTGTGCAGAACATAATGGCCTAAGCTACAGAAAGGGGCACATGAAAGACAGTATTATGCCTGCCTTTTTGATCAGAGTAATGGTCAGTCATGCTACTGTCAGTACACACCTTTCTAGCCTGGACACACTCATTCTCTTCTACTTTAATTGTATTTGTACTTTCATTTTCCGGCACCCAGGTTCTCACACTGCCTCTCATTTTCTGAGACTCCATGTCTGATTTTGACTATCTTACTAACTTTGTCTCTCTTTTTCCAATGTTCTCTCTTCTCTAATTTTCCATAGTTCTCTCATTTTCACAGTGTCACTCAGTCACTTCCACTCAGCCATATTCATTTTCTCTGTCCATTCATATTCATTCTGTCTTTTCTTCATTTTTTCTCCCTCCCTCATTTTTCTATTCTCCCTAATTTCCTCTACCTTACCTTGTTTTCTCTTTCAACCTCACTCAATTTCTGTCCCTCATTTATTTTGTTGGTTCGTTTTCTCTTACGCACAGACACTTCATGCTGTGACAATTGTTTCACAATTGAATGAGTTGTGCTCAAGACAGGATCCAATGCAGTCCAATAACAGCACATAATGTTTGTCTCACAAGACGTGCAATTGGCTGGCCTCTCTCGACAAACTCAAATGAACACATTGTAAATAATACAAAAAAGTCATCTGAGAGTCACTGTATAGTTTTTACTCAGAAATCTGCCCCAGAGGGGTTCTGCTGTTAATAGTGGGACCTGAAAATCCAATGGCAGTTAATGCAGGTGGGTGTTACATTTTACAACAATAACCATCAGTTTAATCTAATACTAGAACACCAATTCTCACCCATTCAAAAGTTACTGTTTAAAACCTGCAGAATGTGCCACCCGGAGCACAGATTTGCCATGGAGGGATTTCAGACTTTCCGATATTAGAAAACAAACACTATGGCGGTCATTCTGACCGCGGCGGGCGGCGGTAGCCGCCCGCCATGCGGTCACCGCCATCTGGCCGCACCGCGGTCAAAAGACCGCGGTGGCCATTCTGGCTTTCCCGCTGGGCCGGCGGGCGCCCGCCAAAGGAGCGCCCGCCGGCCCAGCGGGAAAGGCCCTGCAACACAGGAGCCGGCTCCGAATGGAGCCGGCGGTGTTGCAGGGGTGCGACGGGTGCAGTTGCACCCGTTGCGATTTTCACTGTCTGCTAAGCAGACAGTGAAAATCATGCTGGGGCCCTGTTAGGGGGCCCCACAACACCCGTTCCCGCCATCCTGTTCCTGGTGGTAAAAACCGCCAGAAACAGGATGGCGGGAAGGGGGTCAGAATCTCCATGGCGGCGCTAGAATGGGCAGGAAAGCACCGCCAGCCTGTTGGCGGTGCTTTCCGTCGGTCACGGCCCTCGCGGTTTTTACCGCCAGGGTCGGAATGACCCCTTATATTCCTATTGGTACACCCAACAGAGACAGTAGCTATCATAAGACAAATATGTCCAGCAATAGCTGCTGCAGCAGATCACAAAGCACATCTAACAAAAGAGTAAGATAACAGAAATAAATGCATCACAGTAGATGGCAAACATTCTTTTGCAAAGGAATGATGGGAACAACTTGATCTTCCCTATCCATCTGGACATCCAAACAATAAACCAAAAGAAACTAAGACATGGGCAGTGGTGCAGCACATTACGGCGATAGGCACAGCATACTGAAAGTGTATGGAACTAAGTTCAAAGTCACACTTAAAAGCAATAAAGTGAGTTATTAAATCCCCAATTAGACCAAATGAACCAAACTGATTTATGATACATCTCAAGGTTATAATAAATAAGGAGCAATGCATCCAGTTCAAACATAGCACCTATTTCTATGATTCCAACGTTCTTTTTCAAATCTTTTGACTCAATAACAAATGAGAACCTCTCAATATGTGGCGCTCATAAGGAGTTGACTGAGATAGAAAATCCTGCAGATCGGGCAAGTAAAATGGCCTTCTCTGCAAACATGGGTATTCCTAGTATTTTTCCCTGAGCTACACCCTCAGGCAGCATTTTCTCCAATTCATAATTACTACTTTTAAACCCTTTCTAAAAATACTTGGAGGAATTTATCATTTACCCCAAAATATTCCCAGAATAGTTACAATAGTAAATAAGCCACCTAGAACATTTGAGGGAAAGGCGATCTTTGCCCAAATATTCTAGGACTTGAGTAAGAATGCTAATTATGACCTTCCTGTGGTTTTTCCACGCCCATTGGTACCTTGAGAGTGACGTTCAGGGCAAGAAACACGAATGAGAGCAAACCTGCGTGTCAAAGCAGTAATGTCTGGTTAAAGGGAGGACGGACACCCATGTGGATGCCTGGGAGATACGCAGCATTGGAAAACCCCAGATTAAGGCTTCAGTGGCAGCCATACCTCAAGATGGTATCCTTTATCTGTCACAAGTTCTGGGCCACCTCGTCTGACACACAGGTGTTGTCCTTAAGACATCTCACAGTTGAGCCCACTGAAAGTGGCAGTTCTACTGGAGAGCTCCCATGTACCAACAGCAGGTTGAACTGCAGGCTCACCAAATAAAATCAGCTAACAGAGATTGCTGAGCTTCTGCTTCCCAAGAGGATCATCATAAGCTATGATAGCAGTTCACCAATTCCAGAGGACATGAGTTCCAACAATTTAGGACACTGTGGGTTTTGCACCCAAACGTTCTAAACAAAGTAATAGATACAATACACTGGGCTACATATGAAGACAGTAGAGTTACAGACATTTAGGTTCCCGAAGAAAAGCCATCTGGCCCAGGTAGGCAGCAAAGCGTGAACCATGTAGACCAGACACAAGGACCAAAGAATAACTGTTGTTTAATTGGTTTGTACCAGTTTTTAATCTACCATAAACCACCAACAAAAATTAAAGGAGCAAACACTGTCTATCTCTAGGTCATTTTAATATATGCCACTGCACTCGTTACCCACTATCATCACTCATCCACTATCACTCACCAAGGGCAGGAAAAAGCTGACCACTATAGAGCCCCTGGTTGAGGGGCCCACTAGGCATTACAGTACCCGCTAAGAGTGGAGCAGGACCCAAGGATGAAGCATGCCACATAGGTGGGTGAGGGTCCTTGCATCCTCAAAAGGATACTTTTGCTGATCTCTGTAAAACAGACTATTAGTAGAACCTGTTTTGTGAATCTCCACCCTCAATATAGCTTAGGAATCTTTTCAGAACATCACATCTTCTGGTATATGGAACAGTCGGAGAAGAACATGTCAAAGACCAACAACCACCTCAGAGTTCACTTTTTTGAATTCTGGTCATATCTATTCACCAAATTAGAGAAGGTTCCCTCTGATGAACTGTAGCACAGATAAATAAGTTTCTAGCCTCCTGCGTTTGATATTGTTTGAACCCTAACAAGTGGGGCACTTATCCACATTCACTTCAAGAAATACACCTCCCTCTTGAGACAAGGAAGCAAAAAGAGAAGTCAAATAAATTAGGTGATTTAGTTCTTTGAAATATACATTAAGAAATTATTTTATCCCACTAACATAGTTGAAAAACTTCTCATCAGGTATTTTAGAGAATACACTTTTGTCACACTACTTTATTGATTGAGCTGTTCGCCTTGTAAGGTATTTGCATTTTAATATTTTCACAACACCATTTATTTGTTAGTTTAACCAAAAGTCTATGACATGGCAGACCATATAAAAAATTTAAAAAACAACTCTTTTGTAGAAGGCTTAACAGTTTTAGTCTTTCCGCGATTCTGTGTATATCTCAAATGCTATGTTTCAATCACATTTATTAAATATGCACAAGAGAAAGAACTGTGAGTGACAAGAATTTAGAAGATTAAGAAGGTGTTGCAGATAAAGGGTAGAATGAAAGAAAATAAAGGATAGACAGATAATAGTAGATTGTTTTACATCAACCTAAGACATTTTTTATGACTTCTGAACAGCATGGTCCACAATGGAATGAGAGTGGTATGGAGTGGGGTATACTGGCCCATACAAGAAATTCTGCTTTCTAATAAAACTTGTAATTTACAGTTCACTGTGGAGAGACACATGGTCTCATAAGGTCTACTACATCGCTTAATTAGCCATGTAAATTACACATATTACCTTAATTAGACAATAGTTTTACATTTCCCAAGAGGGGCTCTATATTAAGGAGGGATTGCATATGGTAGCATACAGCTGGTATTCATGGCTTATTACATTTTATAACACAGATGTCTGAAGCCATAGTGTAAAGAGTAGAAAGGTACGGAATAACATTTATTAAGACCTGAAGGAAGAGTCTACATTACTCAAAGCCCGATGCAGATGAATTCTCTACACAGTTTACACTGCGAGTGCAGGCCTCAAAAAATCATAAAAATGTTACTAGACATGCAGGACTAGTGACTTAAATCATCTATGCGACCTAATTCTAATGCTCTTGACCCATAAACTGGTTTCAAGTTATGTAATCCTGGGCAAATATTTTAATTTAATTCAGCCGCTATTCTCTTCTATGTCGCATATCAGTGCACCTTCAAATATGTGAGTTTAGCATGCCTGCTGTACAAAAACACTTTTACTTGATTTAAGACACTAAACATTTGCTCCATATATAATTCAAATCCCATCACATATAGATTACACATGACAGCTGACTTGCCTCTTAGTTCATTAACTGCACTGTAATCAGGGGAATGTTTCTCAAATCATGTATAAATCTATCACTTTAAATAAATCCATACCGGAAGCATGAAGTGGTAACACACTTATTTGGAATCAGCAGATTTTCAATGGAAATGTTCACAAAATTTCCCACTGATGTGGTTTTACTGATAAAACTATATAGCATAAAATGTTTTGAAATCAAGTTTCTGCAAATATTTGTCATTTGCACATCCCCAAGTGAAGTGTTCTACTTTGTTTTTCTCCTATTAAATCTTTGTTTGCATCACACTTATGAATTACAAAAAAATGTTATTTTGCAATTCTTGGTATATTTTGAAATACTTGTACTATTGATTTACAAGTTGTTTAACTGTTATGTGTTAGAAAAAAACAACTGACATCTTACAGCCTTTTGTTCCACAATGATGGTCAGACAGCTCACTTGAAAAGACATCTAATGGTGATAAGAGAAAGAAAACTAAACACCATTTTCCAGGATAAGATCATAAACAATTTGTAAAAGGGCAAACTGACATTTGACCTCTGTCTTTGAACAGAGAGCAAATGTGTTAAGATAAAAACAAGATGTAAAGAACAAGTTACTTACCTTCGGTAACGCTTTTTCTGGTGGATACACTAACTACCTGTGGATTCCTCACCTTATGAATCCGATCCTTGCGCCAGCATCCGACGGAAAGTCTTCTTCCTAGCTGTCTACGTCGACGAGGACGTCATAATGGCACGGCTCCACGTGACTCCGTCTGACATCAACGTGCCAATAAGAGGTCCTGCCGGCGTACTGATGTCAGTTTTACCTCATTTTTTTCGTGCCTTTACGGCTAGCAGGTGTAAACCGACCATGAAAATTGAAATAAATAAATATATACGAACACAAAAATCTTGTCCATTGAAACCATATATTTACATTATCACCTCAAAAGCATGAATATACCAAAATATATAGACAGATATATACAAATATATAAATATAAGAAGAAATATTAATCAAAAAACTGCAAGATGGGAGTGTAACCAGGCAGGCAACGGGGAGGCGGGAGGGACCGTGAGGAATCCACAGGTAGTTAGTGTATCCACCAGAAAAAGCGTTACCGAAGGTAAGTAACTTGTTCTTCTGATGGATACAACTACCTGTGGATTCCTCACCTTATGAATAGAGTCCCAAGCAGTACCGCACTCTGTGGTGGGTGCCCGCCTGATTACACTAAAAAATCCTGCAATACCGAACTAGCAAAATGACCGTCCCTCCTCATCTCAGAGTCTAAACAATAATCTTTCACGAAAGTATGGAGGGACGCCCAAGTTGCCGCTTTACATATATCTATTAATGGAACTCCTCTCGCTAGAGCCGAGGATGTCAATTCAGCTCTAGTAGAGTGGGCACTGATACCTTCAGGAGGGACCTTTTTTGCCATTGAGTAACCTATCTTAATACACAAGATGACCCACCTGGAGAGTGTTCTTTTCTGAACCGCTCTGCCCTTTCGCTGACCAGCATACCCAACAAACAGTTGATCATCTAAGCGAAAGTCCTTAGTCCTCTCTAGGTAAAAACTCAGGGCCCTCTTAGGGTCCAACCTGTGGAGTCTCTCTTCTTCTTTAGACGGGTGAGAAGGAGGGTAAAACGCAGGTAGAGTGATAGTCTGCCCTATATGAAAAGGGGTGACAACTTTCGGCAGAAAAGCAGCCCTGGTTTTTAGAACCACTTTATCAGGTAAAAACATGGTAAAAGGAGGCCTAACGGAAAGTGCCTGAAGCTCTCCAACCCTCCTGGGTGAAGTGATTGCGATTAAGAAAACAGTCTTCAAAACTAAATATCTCAAAAGACATGAATGCATGGGCTCAAAAGGTGAACCCATCAAGAATGTCAAAACAAGATTTAAGTCCCACTGAGGCATGTGAAAGGGAGTAGGAGGAAACCTATTCACCAAACCCTTAAGGAACCTAATTACAATTGGAGACTTAAATAAAGATGGCTGGTCCGGAAGGCAAAGAAATGTCGACAGAGCTGCCAAGTAACCCTTAACTGTAGCTATCGCACAGCCTTTCTTCGCCAAACTAAGAACAAACAAAAGAACATCTGAAAGGTGGGCCTTTAAAGGATCTTTTTGGTTCTCTCCACACCACCGCACAGATTTTGCCCACCTACTGGCATAAATAGATTTAGTGGGGTGTCGTCTGGACGATAGTATAACATCCACTACATCCGGCGGGAGAGAAAACGAACTCAGGTTGCCCCGTTCAATCTCCAGGCATGAAGGTGCAGGCTTTGGAGGTTGGGGTGTAAAACCTGCCACTGCGATTGAGAGAGGAGGTCTGCCCTGAGCGGGAGACGGAGCGGAGGGCACTGAGAGAGTTGAAGCAGGTCTTTATACCATACCCTTTTCGGCCAGTCCAGAGCCACCAAGAGGACTTGAGCCCGGTCCTGACGAATCTTCCTCAGGACCCGAGGAATCAAAGGTATGGGAGGAAACGCGTAAAGGAACTGGCCGCTCCAGGACATCTGAAACGCGTCCCCCAATGCCCCTTGCATCGGATACTGGAGGCTGCCGAATAACGGGCAATGCGAGTTCTCCCGAGTGGCGAATTAATCCACCTGAGGAGTACCCCACATCTCGAAGATGTGGAGGACTAGATCCGGATGGAGACGCCACTCGTGATCTAATGAGAAGTGACGACTGTGACCGTCCACACGTACATTCAGCACCCTGGCCAAATGATTTGCTATTAAGCAAATCTGATGGTCCTGAGCCCAGGACCAGAGTCGCAGGGCTTCTCTGCAGAGAAGGTATGACCCCACTCCTCCCTGCTTGTTTATATACCACATCGCCTTAGTGTTGTCCGTCAGGATATGAACTGACTGACCGCGAAGGGAAGGGAGGAAGGCCTTGAGCGCCAAACGTACCGCCCGCAATTCCAACAGATTGATATGCAACATCTGTTCCGCTGGAGACCAAAGACCCTTGATCTTCAGGTCCCCCAGATGAGCTCCCCACCCTAGAGTGGAAGCATCCGAAACCACTGTGGCCACTGGAGGAGGCAGTGAAAACGGTTTTCCTTGGGAAAAGTTGCCGTCCTCTGCCCACCAAAGAAGATCTGCTACAGCATCCCTGGAGATCTTTATTGAATCCCTGAGATCCCCTTTGTGCTGGAACCACTGTCTGCGGAGGCACCACTGAAGAGACCTCATATGCCAGCGAGCATGAGTGACCAACAGAATGCAAGAAGCAAACAGACCTAGCAGGCGTAAGACCTTGAGGACTGGAACTGCCGCTCCAACTTGAAACAACGGAATCAGCGCCTGAATGTCCCGAACCCGCTGAGGCGGGGGGGTAGGCCCGAACCATTGTCGTGTCTAGTACTGCCCCTATGAACAGGAGCCGCTGAGAGGGCTCCAGGTGAGATTTGGGCACATTTACAGAGAAACCCAGATTGAACAACAACTGGGTTGTCATTCGCAGATGAGACAACACAAGCTCCGGAGACTTGGCTTTGATCAACCAATCGTCCAAGTAGGGAAAAACCGCCACTTCCCTCTTTCTGAGATGTGCTGCAACAACTGCCATCACCTTTGTGAAAACCCGAGGTGCTGAAGTAAGTCCAAATGGAAGGACCGCAAACTGGTAATGTTGCGATCCGACCACAAAACGGAGGTACTTCCTGTGCGACTTGATTATGGGAACATGAAAGTACGCATCCTGCAAGTCGACAGACACCATCCAGTCTCCTTCGTTCAATGCCAATAGTACCTGCGCTAGGGTCAGCATTTTGAATTTTTCCTGCTTGAGGAACAAATTCAAAATTCTCAAGTCTAGGATCGGTCGCAACCGACCGTCCACTTTGGGAATCAGGAAATATCTTGAATAACACCCCTGACCCCTTTCCTGCAACGGCACCAACTCTATAGCGCCCTTTGCCAACATGGTGACAACCTCCTGTTGTAACAACAGAAGATTGTCTTCTGAACAAAAGGAGGGACGGGGGGGGGAGGGAGGAGCGAACTCCTGAAAGGGGAGAACATAGCCCTTTTCCCCAATTTCTAGCACCCATGAGTCCGTTGTAATTGACCTCCATTTCTGTAGAAAAAGACTCAATCTTCCCCCTACAGGAGAAGTATGGCTGATAAAGTGGGGAAAACTAGGGCTGCTTCTGCTGCTGTCCACCAGAGGAGGATGAAGAAGAAGAGAGCTGCTGGGCTGGACCTCTAGCCCTACCCCTACCTCGCCCTCTAAAGGCACGATAGGGCGGATTGGCAGGTTGCTGGGCGTAAGATTGTGACCTTCTAAAGGCAGAGCCTCGAATAAATCCTCGAAACCTATGAAAAGGTCTATAAGAAATGTAGATGATGCCTGTAATCCCAGGGACTTAGCTGTAGCCCGACAGTCCTTAAACCGTTCAAGGGCAGAGTCTGCCTTGTCCCCAAACAGCTTTTCCCCGTCAAAAGGAAGGTCCATTAAGGCGGATTGTACATCTGACGAGAAACCAGAGGACCTTAACCAGGCATGCCTCCTTGTAGCCACCGATGTTCCCATGGCCCTGGCAATAGAATCCGAGGTATCCAGGCCAGACTGTATAATCTGCTGTGCAGCAGCTTGAGCGTCTGTGAAAAGGGACCCAAAAGATCTCTGCATGTCCTGCGGCAGATATCTTGCCATCTCCTTAGCCGAGTCCATTAGGGCATGGATGTATCTGCCTAGCACACAGGTGGAACTGGTAGCTTTAATGGCCATGCTGCAAGATGAAAAAATCTTCTTTGAAGACTGCTCCATCCTCTTGGATTCCCTATCCGTTGGAACTCCAGGGAATGTTCCAGGAGCAGTCTTTGCAGAACATGACGCCTGAAGTACCAAGCTCTCCGGAGTCGGATGACGAGACAGAAAAATCGGATCTCCTGGGGCACTTCTATGCCTCCTCGCCACTGCCCTGTTCACAGCAGGAGATGTAACAGGCTTTTTCCACAGGTCCAAAATGGGCTCAGTCAAAGCCTCATTAAAAGGTAGCAAAGGGTCCGCACTGGAGGAAGATGGATGAAGTACCTCTGTGAGCAGGTTAGTTTTTACTTCTGCTGTGGCCAAAGGCAAATCCAAATACTCAGCTGCCTTCCTCACCACTGCATGGAAGGAAGCAGCCTCCTCCGTAAACTCCCCCGGAGACGCAATGTCCCACTCCGGGGAAGTATCCAAACCACAAGCAGTGGCAAGACCTTGGAAGTCATCAGAAGGCTCGATCTCACCTTCCTCAAGCCTACTGTATTTCTCTTCCTCCAGAAGTCTCAACGCCTTCCTCCGAGATCTGAGATGTGTTTCCAGAGCCGGCGTCGACAAAGAATCCGCCGGCGTCGACAAAGAATCCATAGACGCCAACGATCTCGAACCCCGAACAGGGTCAGGAAGGCTCCTGGATTCAACCGGCGTCAGAGCCGGAGCCGACCCAAAGTCGGCAGATGACCTTCTCGAAGCCGAATGGACAGAAGGAGATGGAGCCGACAACGACGCCGGATGGCGCGGTGAAGGAGTCGGTTGACGTGCAGACTGGTCCACAGTCACAGGCGAAGGACTCCTGCCAGGGAGACCCTGGGCACCGAACCACCAGTCTCTGTAGGGTAGAAGGGCATGAATAGAGCAGCCCTGTATGAAGCGGGTGAGCCCAAATTGAATGCCAATGGCCCCGTGGGACCCGCCGGTGCACCAGCAGGGGCCATGGACTGAAAAACAGTGTACATCGCATTCAAAAATGCGGCCGGATCCGTCCCAGGAGTCGGGAAAGCTGGGTACTGCTGAGTTGATGCCTGAGGAACATCAGGATCCCTCGGCGCCGGCGAAAAATGAGGGCTACGTTGAGTGACCTCATAAACTGAAGGTGCCGGTGACATCCCCGGACTATCCGGCTGAGGCGTGACAGTGGGACTCATGTCCCATGTCTTCTGGCGTCGTGAAGAACGAGACCTCGACCTCGATCGACTCCTTGATCGGCTCCGCTCCGAACGGCACCGAGAATCATGGCGGCGCCGAGAGTCATGATGACGCTGCTTCTTATGTTTTTTGGGAGAAGCATGGGAGGAAACCTTCTTGTGTTCCTTCTTCTTTGCCTTGGCTAAGAAGAGCTTTGCCTCGCGTTCCTTCAGAGCTTTCGGATTCATGCTCTGGCACGAAGAACAACCTTCCCCATCATGTTCGGAGCTTAAACACCAAATACAGTCCGAATGGGGGTCGGTCACTGACATCCGACCCCCGCATTCCCTACACGGCTTGAAACCGGACTTCTTCGGAGGCGACATTGTAACCTTCAAAAATCGTTACAGTTACCAACGGGCCAGGAAGAAAAACCGTTGGCGTCGAAGCACGGAAAAAAGGAAAACTGACGTCAGTACGCCGGCGAGGACCTCTTAGTGGCAAGTTGACGTCAAACGGAGTCACGTGGAGCAGTGCCATTATGACGTCCTCATCGACGTAGACAGCTAGGAAGAAGACTTTCCGTCGGATGCTGGCGCAAGGATCGAATTCATAAGGTGAGGAATCCACAGGTAGTTGTATCCATCAGAATGTGTCTTTATTGTACATTCACATTCTGAATGAATAGAACACTGTTCCTTTAAGCTTAAGGTCATTGGCCGGAATCTGACTCCCCATAGCAAGTGGGTGAGTAGATTCTTCTATGCCTGAAGTGAATTCACAATCTGGCACAAACTCCTGCATGATGAAGTGAGCAATGGGTCCAGGCTGTTAGGTTAGTGGTTGATTTGAAGCAAGCATCATCAAACGACATACGGAGCTATAAAGAGGAGAGGAGTGGTCTAGGGCACTCTAATACAGAGCATGTGCAAGTCAGAGAGGCCATCGAGTGCCCACATAAATAGAGCAAATGTGAATAGGGTACTGTGTAAAAGCAATAATGAACAGCATTTAGAGATTTAGTATGAAAACTATCTATTTCAAGAGCACGCTTTCAAACTGACTTTCTATGTGACACCAGTGTTAACGGTTCCATTTAAACCATAGTGAAAACAGGACTGGGTTAAGACTGAGTGGAATACTTGGCTAGATTGTTACCATTTACTTATTTGTTTATTTAGGTGTTTATATAGTATGGGACTAAACTGAGGGCAACTGAGTTATTTACATAAAAAATGGCAAAGCTGCTGATAAAATGTAACAATCCAAAATGAGATAAAAGTCTTGGTATCAACTCTCCTACCATAACATTGGACACTAGTGGGGGAAACAATGAAGAGGGGTTCTACAGCATGAATGGCTTGCTATCCCATCCTCTTCCTTCTAATCTCTGCTAGACATTTTGATACTAGAATAATAATGAATCGCTCCAAGTTAAGTGAAATTATAGTTCACACACTTCGGTTTTTCAAATCATGCTTTCAAATGTGCCCATAAATTCAATGAATAAGGCGTCTCATTGCTTTCTTGTTTTATAATCCCTTCTCTGTTCCATTCTTTGTACACATAGAAGACTTCTGCTAGGTCAGAGGCTGAGCCATCACCCTCTTCTTCCTCTTACATCTTGTCAGCTCCTGTACTTTAAATTAACACATAGTCAACCAACATCTCCTTCAACTCCCTTGTTTGCAATCTTTGTATGAGGTAAGGTTCTCTCATGTTCCACAACCATTCTGAAAGGCATATCTGAATGAAGAAGTATATTCTAGCCTAAATGCAAGCATCACACTGAACAAAGTTGCAACCTCATACTAATCCAAAGATTTTTACATCTGCATAGTAAGTAATTGTCTTTGTTTTATTATGCACGGCAAACTAAAATATACAACTTTCAATCACAAATCAAAAATTGTGTGTTGTCTTTATTCATCGAGCAATTCAATGTCCTCATCAGAGAAAATAGTATTTTTGCTAATCTGACTTACCACAGTTCTGCTCATCACTCCCATCAAGGCAATCCTTTATACCATCACAATGCTTCAAAGATGGGATGCAGGTTTTATTAGAACACTGAAATCCATTGCATTGCGTTTCTGGAAAGCAATAAATGCAACAAAACTTGCAATTACAGCCAGATAAAAAGTTGGCCAAAACAAAATATGAGAATCCTTAAGAGACTGAATTAATCCCCAAATAATTAATTCAATATAGCATCAAAATGAAAAGTCGAAAACTAAAATAACAATGGTAGTTATGAATTTAAACACCCAAATCACAGTAGTATATTTCAGGATCCATTTTTTTAAAGAATTTCATTCAAAGGCTTCCTGTGTGCAAGAGTGGAAAAAAAAACAGCTCACTGCTTAATGTGCTAAAGGATATATTAGGTGTATTTTTGGACACATTGACATTTACAATTCCTACTGAACCTTCTGATGCTAATTTTTCTTTTTTTTTTTAAAGTGGCAAAAAGAAATACAGGTCTTTAAAGTGATGGAAAACACAGGGAAAGAAGAATTTCTATTGGGAGACAGAGTTGGTATATTTCATAAAGTCAATTGCTTCAATCATTCCCCATAGTTAGACTGGACATCTTGGTAGTTTTAAACACAGCAATACAAATGTTAACATGTCTTAATCAAGGCAAACAGAAGGGTTTCTTTTGTAGCACACCCATCTCAAAGAAAAGAGCATTTCTGAAATTGATGTGAAGGTAGTGGAACTTAACCTACTGCTAGAGGCCACATTATATTTGATGTTTTTTGCACACCAGTGCTTGGAAATCTGAAGTGTTAGGTTGAGGTAGGGAAAGGAAGGGGACTTGTGACTATATCAAAGCCATTTATAGTCAAAGGGGAAGAATCAATTTTTAAACTAGGATCGAATCTTTAATAGACGTTTAATTTAGACTACCAAGTAATACAGTACAAAGGAAAGACATCAGGCAGATCGGAATGAAGCTCACTTTTTTTAAACAAGCTGCAGAGGACTACCCGGCCAATAACAAATTCATATATTTATCTTGGCGTTAGTGCTTTGTAAATGCGCGCTGATATGGACATGTGGCTGCTCTGCAGAAGGATGAAAGAATGCAGCTGTTAAATTTTGGTAGAATGTGCTGTGACACTACATCTGAGCGGACATCTGACTTTGGCGCAGCAAAAAGTAATGCATCCACATATCCATCTGATGATGCTCTGCTTTGAGATCAGACACACTTTACCTGGCTTTTAAATGACAACGAGCCAATCTGAAATTCTGTAAGTTTCTGAAGTGTAACTTAAAGCGTAATATAAGAGGGGGGAAGGGACCGGGAGATTGATTGGTTCAGTGTACACTCTCCCTACAATAGTACAAAACAACCAAAGTACACTGTTCCATGAAAAGAGAAAGAAAGAAACTAGGGGGACCTGAGATATCAGGAGCCACGACCCTCAAGCATCACAATGGATGACTGGCATCATCATTGGGTAATGCTCCTCGCCAAGCCGGCAGTGCAACGCCTGACGGGCTCCCCACATGGAGGAGCACTGAACCGTATTGTTCTGATAGTTACTGGTGAATACTAACTATCTAAACGGGCATGCCTACATTCAAGCACCAGTACATAAAGGAGAGAACAAAAAGAAATAAGGATAAAATTGGTTAATCATCACTACATATATCATCATTTTAATCAATAGTCAGGGATGAAGCCAAGATTAAAAAACAGGAGAAAGTAATATATTGAGTATCAATGCTCAATTACTTTCAATGAGCAATAAACTCGGAGGAATAACCCTCTAGGAATCCTCCTCAACCAGGGTCAACATGTTTCACGTCGTGTGGTCCCCACGGATCCAATGACGCCTCATCATGACCAAAATGTTAATAAGCTCTACTCCAATTAAACAAATATGATAACACAATCAAGAACTACATAAGCCGGTCACTTACATTGAGGAATACTAGGCTAAGTCACAGTCCGGTCTCCCTAGAAAGGTTTCCAGAATACTCACTGCGAAAAGCGCCGGTCCGGATTATGGACCTACCCTCCGGGACGTGAAACCGCATGTAGACGCGGTGAAACGATCCCGGAGCATTTAAGGACGTCAAGGACCCGGAAGTAAGCAATCGATCCGGGTCCAGGCACGTCACATGCGGTTTCACGTCCCGAAGGGTAGGTCCATAATCCGGACCGGCGCTTTTCGCAGTGAGTATTCTGGAAACCTTTCCCTCGTAATGATAACAAATTATCGGGCAGCACCGACATCACGTTTGTGAGCAGATTGACGCTCTCGGTAACCCGATTGAGCGTCTCGTGTATTTTATCAGCCATCTGTACCCCGCCATATCAGTAATTTCAGTGCCTTTGCCAGCACTAGGCACTGTGTTCAACACCACTCTAGTACCTTTATGTGTTTATCTCATTGTCGAGTTTTTACTATTTTAATGACCTTGTGACTGGACGATGGTTTCCATACTTCCTTTTTATCCATATACATTGCCACACTAGCAATTCCAGTGCTATAGTCAGCACTATGCACTGTGTTAAATTACCACTTAAGTGTCATTACGTGCCTTTCTCCCTATTATTGACTCATTTACCATTTTAATGACTTTGATACTGGACAATGGTCCCTATATTTCTCTTTTTCCATATACATTGTTTGAAGAGATATTTGTTACACATCTTCACTACTATGTTGACTACCAAATGAGGACATTGACTAATACACTTATAACAGACAATTTATATTGAAACTTACTGATGATTCATGTTTACTATGTTTAGCTGATAGCCGAGTCTTTGGGACGTGCTTACCAAGGAGCCTGTTCCCGACTTGGGGGTGGTAAGCCCACTTTATTGTCATCTTACTTTCTTATGTGATTTATTGCACAATGTTTGCATGATTACACCTATGACCACTTTTGGGCAAAATTTGGTGCTTTGTTTCTAATTTTGTTTTCTAGGGCGACCTGACTGTGACTTAGCCTAGTATTCCTCAATGTAAGTGACCGGCTTATGTAGTTCTTGATTGTGTTATCATATTTGTTTAATTGGAGTAGAGCTTATTAACATTTTGGTCATGATGAAGCGTCATTGGATCCGTGGGGACCACACGACGCGAAACATGTTGACCCTGGTTGAGGAGGATTCCTAGAGGGTTATTCCTCCGAGTTTATTGCTCATTGAAAGTAATTGAGCATTGATACTCAATATATTACTTTCTCCTGTTTTTTAATCTTGGCTTCATCCCTGACTATTGATTAAAATGATGATATATGTAGTGATGATTAACCAATTTTATCCTTGTTTCTTTTTGTTCTCTCCTTTATGTACTGGTGCTTGAATGTAGGCATGCCCGTTTAGATAGTTAGTATTCACCAGTAACTATCAGAACAATACGGTTCAGTGCTCCTCCATGTGGGGAGCCCGTCAGGCGTTGCACTGCCGGCTTGGCGAGGAGCATTACCCAATGATGATGCCAGTCATCCATTGTGATGCTTGAGGGTCCTTGCTCCTGATATCTCAGGTCCCCCTAGTTTCTTTCTTTCTCTTTTCATGGAACAGTGTACTTTGGTTGTTGTGTAACTTAAAGCAACTTTCAACATCTAAAAATAAAATATTTGTATGATGTTTTCGGATTCTGAACGAAAGATGGAAGGACTACAAGTTCAATGATATGGACCTCTAGAAGGACATTTGGAATACACCTGGGATTTATGTGAAGGATAACCTTGCGGAAATGTATGTATGCTATCTTAGTGGTAAATGCTTGGATTTCACTGACACTCTGATAAGATGTGAGAGTAAACAGAACATCCACTTTCCAATGTAAGAACATGGTGTTGGCTCCATGAAAGACATTCCTGAAGTAGTACTGCCTGAGCCAGACTTGAGCAATAGAGAAAAGCTTGCACGGTTCCTTAATGATTTTTCTGAACATTCTCAGATGAGGGCTAATAGCAGGGTTACCCAAATCTATTGTTCAAATGGATCTCCACTTTCTGGGTTGCCAATGTGTGCAAGCAAAGAACCTACACTGTTTAGTTGGCTCGGTCTGTGAATAAATCAACCTACTGGTTTCTCCATATTTGGAATCATCTTGAGAGGTGAGTAGGAGAATTACCCCATTTATAAAGGTTGCTGCTGGATATGCTGAGGTTGAATGTCAGTCACATCATGTGTCTTTATGTCAGGAGCTTTTACATCTGAACTACTTTTATTTTGCAGGTTTAAAAATGCCATGTGGTCTGTGTGTGTCAGTGTTATAGTTGAGATCACATTATCATAAAAACTGAATTTTTGTTTTGCTAATACATTTGGCGCCGTTTGGCGAACCTTCAAGAAACAAAACAAAAAAGTTAATCCACCTCAGGACTTTCCTTTAAAGTTTGCAGAGATCCGTCAAGGGGTGGGGTCAAGAAAAAAGGGGGTCCCAAAACACTATTTCATCATGCAATTTGCTTAGAGAATTTGAAAAAGGGCTACAACGACTGAACAAAATGACACCAAAATTAGCAGAAAGCTAGATCTTTATCCAGAAAGCATGCTTTTTATGATTTGGTCATAGTCCATTCTGTAGTTTTTAGAAGATGTTTTTGAGAAATTATGGTTCGAAATGTATAGATATCTGGCCTATTGATGCCCATAGATTCTCTGATTGGCCAATTTGAAGGGTCCTAGTCAATGCTGATTGCTTGGTGACCACCTGAAAAGGATGATGGGACAACCATTACAGGACACAGGGACATGAAAATAAAATTTAAAAATATGTATCAGGCCAGGGTGAGCCCTTCCTTTTCCCAAAGGGCATGAGGGGAGGGAGGGAGCAGGGGCCTCAAAGGGACACTTTGAGTTGCTGGCCACAACATGGAAAACATGTTGTGGCAGCCATTGCAAGGGATAGTCCCCACTGAAAAGCATTGTAGTGAATGGAAGTTTTTGAGAATTAGACATAGAAGCATGTATCAAGTGTGAAAACAGTTTATAATCAACTTTATAAATCATTTGTTGGTGGTACTGAGAGAGCGTAGTTTAATATTACATATGCTAAACATGAAATGCTTATATCAATGATCTTTGCTGCATAGAAAACGATAATAATTAGAGTAATGCTTAAATATGCATCAGAAAATTCGACTATAATGTGTGTGGATACAATTGTATACGTAAAGCTAACAATGATAAGTAAAACTGTTCATGTTATGGTTTATATTAACATTTAAGATATTGCATTGTATAGAAAATCTCTTAGGCCTTAAAGTTAGCGTAAGCTGAAGATTTAGCTGTGTAGCTCTCATATTAAAGCATATTTTCTGTTTTTCAGTGTGCTGACTCGTAAAGGGCCATGACCCTGCAATTGTTCTTTTCCTTCGTTTTATGTAACAAATTACATCCTGTTCCCATCCGCATGCTAGCTGCCTTAGTATAAGTTTTATACAGATTTTGAAACAAAAGTAAATGAAAGAATGTACAAGGACATTTGACCATGGACAAATGAAACTCATGACCCGAGAAGCGTGCCAAAACGGTGAAGTAACCCCGGATGTGCCACCTACGAAGACGTCAATTATGAAGACCAATCAAAGTGTTATAAATTATCATGGGATGACAATTGGGATTACCTAATGTATAATTTGATAGGTTAAAGATAGTGGGGTATAGCAAATGTCCAATAGAATTTTGGGGGAAGGTATTACGAAAAAGGAATAAAAACCCATGTCACAGAAGGATCGAGAGAACTAGGTAGGGAATGCTGTCGATTATATCCAGAAACGTTGTCACTCTGTTTGGTGACTTTGAGACTTAATAAACTATCCTCACCCATAGACTGCCCTTTTATGCTTCTCCTCTTTATGAGGGAAGTGTCCCTTGTCCTCTAGACGAAGTTAGACTGATGGCGATTCGACTGATGTCCTGAAGACAAAGACTGATCCTGTGTGCTGACTTAATCCTTGGAGGGTAATTATGACAGTGCTATTGTAATCTGTCTGTTTGCTTTTTCTTTCTAGGTACCAACTGCTGTATTTTTGAATAGAGGCCATAGTTAGATGTTTTCTAAATTGGTGTTCTAACTTATTTTGCATGAAGCCCAACATGCTGATGCTAATTAGTGGTTAGGATAGGTGATCACTCTGACTGACACAAATAGACAAAGACTGACGTTGCGCTATGCTGAACTGAGACTTACGTAATATTCTTTGTATTCTGATCTATGTTTACACTGTGTTATGTTTTTATGTTTGTTATTCTTGCGTTAATGAAATATTATCACAGTTGCCATATTGTGACTATGCTCTTATGTTTCTTGGTTCAGAGATTGACATTTCTGCTAGTAGATTGTAATCAATAGGGAATAAAATTCACAAAATTCTATCAAGAGGTGTGGTTATTCATGGCTGAAAGGTCATGGTTGCGTCGACAATTTGATCAATGTCTTTACCCAAAGTAAAGTGTATTGTGGTGATAAATATTGGTGACATCATTGATATATTGCTTGACATATTGATCAGTTATCTCGTCCTACGGTGTCTCACCACTGGGTCAAAAGATTCATTGGCCTAAAACGAGTCCTAATGTGTATAAATTGACATAAAGGGACGTGTTACCAGTTCTATAGTAATTTTAGGGATTGAGTTGCATTCTAAGGTGATTTTACTCGTGTACAATGCTGATCTTCTGCTGCGATTTGATGAGCCATGTTAAAAAAACTGTTTCCTTCAATGTTTTTCTCATAGATAAACTCTCACATTCTGAGTAAAACATGTACTCCAAACAGCAGCAGCAGCCTGTCAGTTGATTCCCCAGTGTTCTACAGCTGCCTCCCAGATTGTTCTGCTAGACAAGTAGAGCGCTAATATTCTTACCTATGTCAGAACTGTGGCAGACCAGATGCCATTTTGATTGAATCAACACTGTAAAACTTAAAATATTTAATTTAGTAATGAACAAAATGAGGGAGGGTCGTTTTGACATAGAAAATAAGGTTAGTGCTGTAGAAAGCAAACTTAGGACACATTTTCTATGAGGTGTTGAATTAAGGTAAAAATTAACGTTTAAAAACCCGGACATTCAGCAGGTATAGTTTACTGAGCTAAATATAACTTGCACCTTGCCATCTTGCAATCCTTATGACCTCACATATTACAAAAACTCAAGACATGTTAAGGGATACCACTGATAGCATCTCAAATGACACTGATACCTTCACTCATGATATCAGTGGTACTACTATATTTATATACAGCACAGGCTTACCGAGTGTACACAAGTGGCTCAGATAGTATGGAAAAAGCATATACTGTGGTAAAAAGGGTGACAGTGCATTTTAAAAATTATGTGGCCAATGCAGCTTCCCTCCCCGATCCCTATTAGGCCACAGGAACCCAGGGGAAAAAAAGGGGCGGAGAGGGGCTTGCACGGTCCCCCTCCCTGAGCTGCCTTATGCCCAAGGTACCGAATCCCCCAGGTACAAATTGAATTAGAAAAATGGAACGGGCCACGGGGGCCCCTCCTAGAGCCTTATTAGGCCCAGGCACCCCATTCCCTAGGATTGCATGGTCTTATATAGGGGAGGGGAAGCCACATAACCCCCCGAGCCTATCTTAGCCCTGGGAACTCCATCCCCTGGGGCCTTTCTACTTTATAGGTGGGTAGCCCAGTGCCCACCTGGTGGAACCCATCACACACCGTGGTGTCTCCTTGCGTGGTGCAGGAGACTGCATAGCTCCAGCCTGGAGGGAGCAGCTATCTTTGCATATTCCCAACTGGCTTGGGCACTTTTAAATCTCCTGTCAGCTCCGAACAGATTTGTATATTTGCTGCTATCTGGGGGGAGATTTAAAATTGCTCACACCAGACGGGATGAAAGGTATGTGTCCATGCCCACTGTAGTGCGGTCAGGGAAACTACTGTGGCCCAGAGTGGGCTCCCCAGAACAGAGTCACTGAACCTGCTCTGGAGGATGGAGCTGTGTGCCCCCTCTCTTTTTAATTTCTCTACCCTGGGATTATGGGGTCCCTGGGGCCTTTTCAGGCTTGGGCGGGTGTTTGGGGGGGGGGGGGTGGTTGGGGGGGTTCAGGCCTCCCACTTTATTAAAATGGTAGCCCTGGGGGATGAGGTCCCAAGTGCCTTATTAGGCATAGAGAGGGGTGCCACACCCCTCCCCTCTCCCGTTAAGTGCTACCTGAGGCGCCCCCAGGCCTACCCTTGAGGATATTTTATTTGAAAGGTGCACATTCACTGCAAAAAATTAACAACAACAATTTTTTTTTGCCCAAGGCAGGGTCCCTCTTGCACCCCACCATCAGGTCCACGGGGTCAGTTATGCTTAATCCTGTCCCCTTATGTATTTTTTTGTTTTGTGTTTTTTTTTTTTTTTTTTTTTTTTTAAGGACTGTGGCCAGTAAATCCTAAAATGGCTGCCACCACTTCCTCAGAATATCTGTGGATGCTCCACGTCCCTAGAATTAAAAGGTTGTTGAGCATTAATTGCTTAAACACTACTGAATGGATTTAAACCAAATCACAGAAAATACTCTTTCTGTAGCAAGATCTAGCTTTCTGCAAAATTTGATGTAAATGTGTTCAGCGGTTTGGGCTGCAATTGAGTTTAAAGGTCCTATGGAAAAATTAATGGAGAAATCTCATTTTAGGAACAACCCCCTTTTTTCTCACCACCAGCTTCACAAATCACCCTGAAACTTTCCATGTGCAAACTACTCAAAAAGTAGCTTTTTTTTTTTTTTTTTAAAGTTTTGTGGCGACTCAGCATACGGTGCTAAAGTTATTAGCAACACACAAAAGACATTTTCTATTCAAACACAACAACCAGAGGGTAAAATATATATATTTGGTCTTCTTGAGAAGTCAACTTCTGCGGTTCACAAAACAGAATCACTGGGATACAGAATCACATGATCAAGAGGAGAAAACTTGTAGTTGTGTACCATATAGTGCCAATCCACTGAAAGTGTTTTTAACTGTGCAAAGAGTTTTTGAAACGCACTCCCGAAAAGGTAATGCTTTGACCAAAGGGACATGGAGAAAGCCCCCAGGAAATGAAGGCTTTTCATCAGACAGTAGTGTTGATATCTTTTGAGGATATGGCCATCTTTAAAACTATTGATGCTGATGAAACGGAACAGATGAAACTGGTAAAATTCTCAAATGAATTGCCCCAAACTGGCACCACAAAAAGGTTGAGGTCTCCAAAACAAAAGACTTTGCAATTACCTAGCATTCTCCATCTCTACTTTTATTTGCCACAGATCAACACTGGCCTGCTGGCCAAACAGTGACTTGTCAATGAAAGTCATGTCATGTACTCTGATCTGCACCTATTACTGAAAGAGTTGCTCCTGATATGTCCTTATTGTCTCAGCAATGCTGCTCCTGCTCAAAACAAGCGATGGTACTAGCCTTCAAACACTAAGAATGACCTTTATTTTCCTTATTTTGTCTATGAGCAGCATATCCTTAAAAGAAGCACTGTCAGGATGTACCCTGCCTATCATAGCGATTTGAATTGATACAGTCTGCAGCCATAGCATTCACTTTCTATCCATACGTGTCTGTCATAGCTTTGTTGATGACAGGACATCTTTCAAGTATCCTGTTGAGAGGCTTGAACATTTTCAATTGTTTTACATTTTTTTGCTCTAGCTGAGAGAGCACCATTCCTACAATGATGGGAGGGTGTATACTCTTCTTACCCCTTTCACAAATGTGGTACATGAGTGATTGCTGATTTTTCACTCAAACTGTGTGTGAAATGGTCATTTCTTCCACAGCCCTCTTGACTACAACAGTGAAAAGCTCTATAATTGGGTGGCAAGGTAAAGGTGTTTACTTACTTCCTGCAAACCATCATAAACGCCATTGATGATTTCACCTTTATTCCTCCCGCCTCATTCTTTCTCCTCCTCATAAGCATCTGCCTCAGCCCATTGAGGGGAGTGTGGGGGTGGCAGAGAGGAGACGGTGGCAGTGTCACTGGCTTGGGTGGAGCACATTAGATACCCTGTAGCTAGGCACAAAAATCCACCCAGACCTGAACCACCGACTGCTGTCAGTAAAGTGTTTAGCCCTATGTCATAATTAAATTCCTGCCCTGTGTCTAGCTGATATTTAAACTCTTACCCCTTTTTAAGGCTGGCAAGAGGGCTTCACCATTATTGTTCATTGATGCGTTCATGCTTGGGCTATGGGAGAAATTCGATTTACAGTTGCCCAGGGCTGTAAGTGGCCTAAGAATCTGCTGTGCTGGAGGAATCACCTTTCTCCATTTATGGAATCTGGGGAGGTAAGCTCCATGCTCACGTTGCTAGTCTACATATGTCTATTAACTGACACTCCAGTAGCGCTGACAAGAGCCAAGGAAGTCAATTTCTCTCATGTAGTTTTGTTTTTGAAGTTTTCGAAAGGGCTGCCATTGAAAAGGTTTGCATTAACAGTTGTCATCAACTCTTAAATCAATAACAAGGATGGCGGTGGCAGCTGGACAATCGACAGGTTTAAGACAGCATCTGAGTCATTGACAGGATAGTCACCAGTGAGTCAGGCTCAATCATAAGGACTGCAGCTGAAAATAGCTACAAACAGAGCAGAGATACACAAAGTTATTAGGGGAGAACTATGAGGATCAGGAAGCCTGCCACAACAAAAACTTCATCATCTATGATTTAGAGAACAATTTAGCCTTGGTGGTTGACAAACATGTTTTTGATTACAATTTTGGTAGAGCCTTAAGCCTTTTTATCCAACTAGAAATTGGGCAATTTTGTTTGCCCACTTCCTGGGATGGATTCTTAGTACAGGAGGACAGTTCCTCTGAAGAGGCAGCTTATTCAGGACTAGTAGATTTAGGGAAAATGTGGTATTCTTTAATAGAACATCCCTAAAGTGTAGATTGGACATCCCTTCCTGTCTTTTAGGTCTTCCAAAGAGGACACCTTTCAGATTGTGCAGTCCTTAGCCTTATGATGCAGATAGAGGAAGAATAAACAATGTATGATGATGATCTAAATAATTTTTTATTCTCGTCACAGAGCACAAGGCAACAACAGCAGTCTTATTTTTGGTGACCTGAGCTACTGAAACGAATTTCTCTGGCCAACATACCATGAAAGAGCATACCTCTGGGAAGAGGAACTTTAATTGAGTAGGGAAGATGCCCCCAGTGAAAACCCTTCTTTAATTGGTGGATGTAAGAACACAACACATCTGAGTAGAAAAGCTTAACATTCATGGGACTGCCTCACACTCAGAAGTGTTGGAAACCTAAGTTGTGGTCACTGACAGGGGGACTGGCATCAACAGGATGCTCACTTTGCTGGCTTAAGTTTGGGCCCTTTACATTAAAATCAATGGATTACTAAGCAATGAACAACCAGGGTTTGTTTTCTGGCATGTTAGTCATGTTTAGTTCCCTTTAAAACTATCAGTATTCCTACCTTCAACACAGGGAATTATTCAGCATGTGAATCTATGAAAGATTCAATGGGGAGGACCAATTGTATGATTAGAGAAAAATAAGTGAGTGCGTCCAAAAAGATGTATTTCAAAGTGGATGGTTGAAGAGGACTGAAAGATCATACAGTTAACTTGACAATCAACATATGAGTTTCAAAAATATTTTAAAGGAAGTATTTTGAAAACCAGCACACAAAACACTAATAAGCTACATTCAAAATAAGACTCCATTGCAGGCGGATTAGTATTAACAATTGTCAAAATCTAGCAGCAACTGTTAACACTGTGATAGGAATACATGAATTAAGAAACAAAACCTAACTTTTTACTAAAAACAAATTATGACTTTAATTATTATCAAAGTATCTCACCACACAAAGTGGGAACCTCGTCTGATCCATCCTGACAGTCTGAGTCACCATCACACACCCATCTTTGTGGAATACAGTGGTTGTCGTGGCAACGGAAGCTAAATTCATCACATGTATGATAGTGTGCTAAAAGAAAAAACACCGTTTTTATTTCTAGAGCCACTCTCATCACTGACTATTTAGCCTTTGGCTTAGTAGTTATAGCATGTTAGCCGATTTAATTAACTGAATCGAGGCAGCTAGTCCCTAACACTGAGAACATCGGAACAGTAGTTGATTAAAAATACAGACTAACTGGAAAGACACCCTGCCACAGAAATGTTCTATCAACCTGAAAACCAAGATGAAGTGTAGGAAAAATACAAAACATTATCAAAGCTAGAATAGTTTTTTTAATGCCTGGCTGCTACAATGTCTTAAAAATAAAATAAAAAATGTGTATGAGTAAACAAGAACAATACATAAAAATGGACTAATGAGATCAAGTTTAATTTCTTATTACACACATTTTTATTCAATAACATTCATTTTCTTACAGTAATTGTAGATAGTCTGAGACTTTGCCACCACCAATAAGGTACAGTTGAGCTATGTAAGAACTCTACAAGCCAATAGTGCAAAACACCCAGAAATAGCAAAGATAACATTAGATGCCCCTTATGCCTATCACACGCAGCCAACAATCACAGGCTACTGAAGTCCCCTCAACAGAAATGCTTATATCGACACACACAACATAGCTTGATTACTAATGAACTTCGAACATTAGAGCATGCTACATTCAACTGTTGGATAAACATCAACCACAGTCAGTCCAATATCTGGGTAACACTAAGTGTGGCACAAATAACGCTACTGAAATAATCATTTATTTCTTACTCAGTATTAAGGGTGCTTTGAAGTGGTCAAAATGTTGCATGGTGCACAATGTGAATATTGTGGTTATAGTTTTCATTTCACGGAGTCATGCAAGTATGTTGTGTGGTGAGAATGTCTACTGCTGCTTGCTCATCAGGCAGTTGCCAGGGGAGTAAGTGACACTAAACTTCTGGAGGTGGGGGGACAGGCTCAGGGGCTTCCCATTGACACTAAGGGCCGGAAATATCAAAGGATTTTACCAATTCTGTGTCTATGGGAAAAAGCTTTCGTACATATGGCTCTAAGTGCCTGTGGTCAGCGAGCCGCAGGCTCTGATAAACATCTACAATTGCATAGCTATGAAGTGAAATAGAAGGAAGGCATGCAGGTACAGGTTTGCACGTATGCTTAATTTTTTTGTTACATTCTTCAATAATGCAAGTGTGGACGTATATTGTTAAGCATTGTGGTACCCTTTAACAATATTACCACTAAGTGGATATGCTGTAAAGTGCAGTACACATGCAAGTTTGAAAAGGTAAGAGATGTTTTCTCAAACTAAGTCTGCCGCAACGAAGTCTGCATTTTTAGCAAACAAATCTAGTCTCGTTTTTCAGTAGATAGTGCTTTGCATCACAAACCGTGGGTGGTTGCATGGAAATGCCCACGTACAACCCATGGAATGTCCTCTTGCCACAAAGAAGAATGTAGCTCTACCTTGCGCTACATTAGGCAACTTTCCTATGCAAATCAGAATCTGTGTGGGAAAGTAAATCCCATCACAAACCTTTGCACTTGGTTTGCACCAGTGTTATCATTCAACCCTATTAACAAGTTTTAGTATATTTCCACCTAAGTCTTGTCACACATTTTGTGGCAGCCCATCTTATACTGTTTACAGACTATCATACATTGTGTGTAATACATTTTTTAAACTGATCTACATATTCACAATGCTTTTTCTCCCGGGCTGGGATCTCATACATCTATAAATATACACGTCATTAATCCTCAGTGCACCAACAAGTTATACATACAGATTTCTGAAGTAATCATTTTAAAATTTAAACAACTAAGTTTTCAAACCGGATGCATTTCCCACCAAATAGTTTATCTTGCATTTATTTTTCATTTAAGGTGTATGCATTAAATTTTCCATGGAGTTAAGGTCACTAGAATTATGTGGTGGATAAAACCAAATTATGTGGCAAGGCTGACTAAATTAAGCAGCAATGAAATTTAAATTATGCAGCACATCCTGAACTCACGTATTTGAAGGTGCTCTCCTATGTGATAATGAGCAAAACTGAGATTCTGTGAACTAAAGTATTTGCATTGAATCACACAATTTGGTCAAGCATAGAAGCTGGGTTTGATGCCAGATTTTCTAGTTTCACACTGTAATTCAGCCATTTGATGGGTACTGCTTGCTGAAATCAATGGGGGATAAGAGCTTCTCACAAGAGACAGACTGCAAAACATTTTCTTATTTTTGCAGCACAAAGAGGTTCGCCAGGATTCACATGATGCAGAGTCAAGGCCGGGATTCAAACCGGTTTCTCCATATTACATGGATAGCAGCTGTAGCTGTGAGGTCACATCAACTACTGTGAAAGCTCGGCTCGCTTTGGACTCTACTTTCCAAGAGGACTTCGAACTGAGCCAGAGGCAGGTATCGTGCTCAAGCCTAGGTTGAGCTTTAATTGGCTTGCCCACCTCTACATTCAATCTGGTTGAATTGTGGGACTTTAAGTTTTGCATTTATGAATGTAAAAACATAATTGAAATTTCTTGAAAACAAATAACAAAACCAAGACTGAAGTGTCCCCAAGACAGAGACACAAGGATATACAGAGAGTGACAAGTTTCCAATACGGAACTTAAATAAACATGTGTGGCCCTTTTTTAAATCTGATATACCGTCAATGTTTTACCAAATTCTGTTATAATTCAAATGAAAATAGTCCAACTCTGTTTGCATTAAATAACCCCGCTCATTGTATAAAGTTTATATTGAAGCTAAAGAGAAATCTCATGAGCTTGGTTATTAGCTGAGGGTCTTCTCAGACTTAAGGGTGGAGCATTAGGATCTTGAAGGAAGAGAAGGATTGGGGAGACCCAAGAGACAGGAAGCGCCAACCTCTGGTGCATGATACAAGTGTAGTGGCACTACTGTGTGATCGTGGTGTGACCCGATTTATCCCAAACACCACTGACACCCAAACCGAGGGTCGGGCCTGCAGAGCCTACATTCGTACTACAGAGGTGAAAGGCAAAGTGACCAGGAAGATGGGGCTAAAAAAATGTATGCTAAAGCTCAAAAGCTACTGGACAGATAGACCCTCATGATGCATATGGCTTCTACTCCAGAGAAACACTTGTGTAAATCTGAACAAAATAGTCCCAAAGGTCTCCATAAATGCCTAGGAGGTGAAGCAAGAGGCGGAGGCATTTGATGAGGGGCTGCTGAGAGACGATCATAAGAAGCTAGTTGGCACTGTAGAAAACACAGAACAAGCACTCACATTTCCACCCACTGTTAAAGAACTCTAAACACAACTATCGTATGTGAGGAACGAGGTTCAGACATTAAAAATCATAGCAGAGCATGTGGAGGGTTGTTCGAGAGAAGGTTCCAACAGGGAACTGTTTCTGCAGCACTTAATTCTATACAGTGTTTTAATAGGTCAAAAAAAGACCTTCTCGACTGGAAGGGATAACAGAGTACCT
This sequence comes from Pleurodeles waltl, assembly GCF_031143425.1. Taxonomy (NCBI): domain Eukaryota; kingdom Metazoa; phylum Chordata; class Amphibia; order Caudata; family Salamandridae; genus Pleurodeles; species Pleurodeles waltl. Next base: position 1,452,347,756 of record NC_090440.1, on the reverse strand, counting down.
GAATGGTCGCTCCCGCTGGGGGTCCCGCCATGAGCTGTGGTAACACACAATTTTATTTAAAGGGACAGGGATTTTATCTTGCAGCTCGTCTGAACCAAAGGTCCTGGACAAATCGAAAACCGAGAGAGAATATATATCCTGACCACACATGTAAACTACTGCACCTGTGAAGCACCTCTGCAATGTGAAGAAAGCGAAAGCTGGTTAACAAATATATCCTGATGTATCCAGCTAAGCTCAGGATCTTGAGGACAGATGAAACTCTGTTCTTTCAAGCTTCTCAGGAAGCTTGGTGGTAGCTACAGTCAACTGGAGTGTAAATCCCACAAAAGGAAAATGTTGCATGCAACGGTTAGACTACCCAGTGCGCTAGGAAGTGCAGGAAACTGAGATCAATAAGTAGGCACACAGACAAAGAGGAGGCCCTTGATAGAGCCAAAGAACTGGGAAGTGGATGCACTATACCCAAATGCACAACAATGCTACTATGTCCGAAAAAAAGGGGCCTGGGATTTGGAACAAGCAGATAATGATGACAGTCATAAGATGATCCAGTGTCTGCCTCATGAAGGGCATGGGGAGAACTCTCAATGATGCTGAACAACTCGAGACATGAGACTAAGCAGACATCTTCCATGCACACCAGTGGACATCATCAGACCTAGGGGCACAGACGATGATTCTCTGAGGTCATTACATAAGTGCTACAGACTCCTTTACTATCTTCCCAGGATTGGAGGTAGCTGGGATTGTTATTGTAGGACTATGTTGCCTTCTGTTCCCCTTGTAAGTGTATTCGCTACACATGTGAAATGGGCAAGGTGACCATTTCTGGCCTGCTATATGCCATCCAAAGATGGAATAACATATAGTATAGAGTGTTAGGCAATAACAGTGCCTACTCTCCTACAGTATAATAATCTAGAATGAGGAGGGTAAAGCTACACTTGCTAAGAGTCATAAAGAACACACTGATCTAAAGTGCAGACGTGGACCTGGCTTATAAACATGAAACACACATGAACACATTGGAAATGCAGAGGTTGAAGAGAAAAGGAGGTGTCAAGTAGTAGGCCCCACATATTCTATGTTTTCTAGGGGTATAGTAATGGGGCTTTGCTCGGAGCACTTCAATTGTGATGAGGAATAGTCGGAGGGCAGATAAGTGGTTGTGGGGACAGTGCTGGACACAGCGCAGTTGGCCTTGTTGGTGATATGCGGTCCGTTCACTAATAGTTCTGGTTTCGTGGACTCCTTAAACTTCTCATTGCTTAAAAAACACAAGTGCTCCCAGTATATAGGGGAGCAACTAAAACTGTGTACCTGAATTACAGGGTGTTAGATGTATACCATCCACTCCAGGGAACCCAAAGTAGTCAGGCCACACCCCACTTCTGAATGGAGGAAGGCTTGGGACTTGTTGGACAACTGAAGGATTATGCATCGGAACCCAGTCAGGCTACATCTTTCACTCTACTGTGCACTGGCTACACACCAGGTTTGACCGATTCTTCGGTAGCCCTCATATGTCTGCAAAGAGTACGTAGGGTGCATTTGCCCGACTAAAGCCTAAATAAAATGCAATAAGATGACAGGACACACTTAGGAAGAGCACTTTTCAAGAAAATGATGCGCAAAAACGCAACAGGAGACAAGTCAGGAACTCTGCTAGCTTGGCTACTGGCCTTCAGGGCATCTATTGGGGCTATAAAACTGCACATAATATAATAGTTAAATTGCAGCCTGAGATTAACCTAGCCTTCACTGAACATTGTAATAGGCTTTACAAGGTCTATAAGGCATACCACTCAGACAGCTTGCGAGATTACCTGTCAGGTACAGAAGTGCTGAGGCTTGACTCATTAGTGCCATACATTAGAGGAGTCCCTAACTGTAGGAAGCTGGCCTGGTGTGTAGTGAGAACTTATGGTGTTATCACCTTATACCAGGTCCAGGTATCCCCTATTAGTGAAGTGTAGGCAGTGTCTACGAAGTCAGGGTTCTCTAGAGGTAGCTGTGGCTGAGCAGACAAGACTTATCTAGGAGACATACAAAGCTTATGCAATACCACTATAGTCACACAGTACTAACACACATGAAAGAACCACACAGTGTTACAAAAATAAAGGCACTTTATTATGGTAACACAAATACCAGAATACTATTAGGCAGTCGCCCGTGCACCCTCCCCTCCCCCCCCAAACTGGAGGCAAGACAACACTCTATTACATACACATTAGCAATCAGTAAAGAGCATAAAAAGCAATAAGCATTGGCAAAGTATTAGAAAACAGTGTAGGCCCTAGAGGAGGGCCAAACCATATACAAAATGAGTGGAATGTGAGATACAGTCCCCACCCACGGATGTGGAATCGGTAGCGGAGAGCTGGAGGAACTAGGAACCCCAAGAGGTGACCCCAAGAACCAGGAAAGCAGAGGTGAATACCTGGTTTTCCCCAAACACAACAGGAGGACTTTGGAAAAGGATTGTGCAAGACCCAAACAACACTGGAAGAACCCAAAGGTGTATTCTGGCAGAAGAGGACCTGCAAAGGAAGGAGACCAAGTCCAGTCTGTGATGGAGTGTCTGGTTGTGGCAGGAGCCACTACACACCCTTGTGTGGATGCAGGACCAGGAGTTGAAGAGGAGTCCCTGAAGTGATGCAGTCAGTGTCCCACGTCGGCTATCAGGTTGAGAGGGTCAGTGGAGCAGGAAGACCACCAACAAGCCTTGGCAAATGCAACAAAAGAATAAAGTGTTGCAAGGGAGGACCAGCAAGGCGCAGGGTACTCTACCCAACGAGGGGAGTCTGGGGTGAACCTGAGCAATCGGGAGAGTCACAGGAACAGGAGGGAGCCCCCACAGACAACCCATTGGCAGCAGGCACAGCAGTCGGGGTGAGGCCCACTCAGCACAGCTAAAGAGGAGTCCCATGTCGCTAGAGCAGCAGACAGGAGACTGTGCTAGGCAGGACGAAGTGCTGGGGGCCAGGACTACAAGAAGCCTGAAGATCCCTTGGAGGAGGAAAAAACAAGCCTTGGTAGCTGCAAGAGTCGCTGTGCACAGGGGTACTGTCCTGCAAGGAGAGGCAAGGGCTTACTGTCTCCCAAGTTGGACAGCTGGCAGAGAGTGCCAAGGGGGCCACTCCAGACCACCACCTGTGATGCAGGATCCACGCAGCCAGTCGTCGTTGCAGTTGGTGCCTGCAGATGCAGGAAAGTGACTCCTTCACTCAAAGGGAGATTCTTCTTACTTTTTGGTGCAGACGGAAGTGTCTTCAACCTCAGAGGATGCACAGCCGGGGAAATGCTGCAGTCGCTAGAAAGAGCTGGAGACACAATGTTGCAAAGCGGAGTAGTCGCTGGAGTTGCAGATTGTTGCCTCTGCTCAACCTTGGATTCAAGATGGCAGAATCAAGTGGCCACCTGGAGGAGCTCTATGCAACACCTCTAGGGTGGTGATGGACAGGGGAGTGGTCACTCCCCTTTCATTGTCCAGTTTCGTTCCAGAGGAGGACCAGGGGTCACTGGACTGGTGCAACTGGTTTATGCAAGGAGGGCACCAAATGTGCCCTTCAAAGAATTCCAGTGGCTTGGGGAGGCTACCCCTCCCAAGCCATGTAACACCTATTTCCAAGGAAGAGGGTGTTACCTCCCTCTCCCACAGGAAATCCTATGTTCCGCCTTCCTCCTGCTTCCCCGCACTGACGCAGTCCATAGCGGACCCCACAGGTCACTGTAAGTCACCCCTAGGGTAGGCCCTCCCAGCTCATAGGGCAGGGTGCAGGTACCTGTTTGTGAGGGCACCCCTGTATGAGCAGAGGTGCCCCCACAAACTCTAGCTCCATTTTCATGGACTTCATGAGAGTGGTGACAACATTTTACGCGTGTACTGAACATAGGTCACTTCTAATGTCCAGCTACATAATTATAACTCAGAACCTAGGCATATTTGGTATCAAACATGTCGGAATCATACCCCAAAACCGTTGTTAGTCTGATTCCATGCATTATGGGGGCTCCTTAGAGGACCCCCAGTATTGCTCCTACCAGCTTTCTAGGGTTTTCCAGGCAGCCCAAGATGCTGCCACCCCTCAGACAGGTTTCTGACCTCCTGCTACTTGATCAGCTCAAGCCCAGGAAGGCACAACAAAGGATTTCCTTGGGGAGAGCGGTGTTAAAACCATCTTCCTTTGGAAATAGATGTTACATGGCTTGGGAAGGGTAGCCTCCCCAAGCCACTGGTATGCCTTGAAGGGCACATTTGATGCCCTCCTTGCATAAAACAGTCCACACTGGTTCGGAGACCTAGAGTCCCAGTTCTGGCACAAACCTGGACAATGGAAAGGAGAGTGACCACTCACCTGTCCATCACCACCCCAGGGGTGGTGCCCAGAGCTCCTCCAGAGGTTCCTTTGATTCTGCCATCTTGAATCCAAGGTGGGCAGAGGCCTTTGGGAGCATCTCAGTGGCCAGGTCAGGCAGGTGATGTCAGAGCCCCCTCCTGATAGGTGGTCACCTGGATAGGTGACCAATCCCTCTTCCAGGGAATTTTAGGGTCTCCCTCTTGGGTGGGTCCTCAGATTCGACAAACAAGACTCCAGCAGTATTTCTCTGCATCGTTTGCTTCAACTTCTGGCCACTGGAAATGCAAATGGACCCTCCAGGTACCGGCAATCTGCATCAATGACAAAGACTCTGCTTGCAACATTGTTTCCATGGCTCCTTCCAGCTTCTGGAACATTTCCCTGGTTGTGCATCCTCTAAGGGTGGAAAGTCTTCAGTCTGCATGAGAACAACAAAGAAATCTCCCTTGGAGTGAAGTAGTCACTCCCCTGCATCTGCAGGCAACAAGAGCAACAATGACCGGCTACGTGGATCTCCTCTCATCCTGAGCTGCATAGATCCTGTATCACGGGTGGTGGTCTGGAGTGGTCCCCTTGGTCCTCTCTGCCAGCTGTCCAACTTTGGTGAAGGTAAGCCCTTGCCTTCCCTCGCAGGACAGTACCCCTGTACACCACGTCTCTTGCAGCTACCAAGGCTTGTTGGCATCTCCTCCATGGGATCTTCAGGCTCCGTGTAGCCCCCAGCCTCCAGCACTTCCCTACGAGGCACAGCCCTCTGTGTGTTTCTCCTGCAGCGTGGGACCCTTCTTCAGTTGTGCTGTGTGGGCTCCTCTGCAACTCCAGGGACTTCTTCCAGTGGGTCTTCAGTGGGGGCAGGCTTTTCTTCTGTGGACTCTCTGCCTTGCTGAGGGCCCCTCCCTCCCCCCCCCCCATGGGTTGAGTCCTCCTGGACCTTGTTGGTCCCCGTCAGCTCCACTTTTCATCTACCGCAACTCTTGCCTTGTCAAGGCGCATTGGTGACTCTTCCACCCCAAAGACAGACTGCAATCTTCCATCCCCCATGGGGCGTCGACTGCATCCTCCAGGTACTCATTACCAACTCCAGGGCTGCATTGCTGACCATCTTCGTCCTACCGTCAACCAACTCCTGCAACCACAGACAGGTGGGTAGTGGCTCCTGCCACCACCTGACACTTCTGAGTTCTGGACATGGTCCCCTTGTTTTTCAGGTATTCCTTCTTCAGGATCCACTGTTAGTTTCTATCAGTCTTGTCTGGGCATTGCATTATCCTTATTTTCAGTCCTTTTTGTAGTTTGGGAAAAAATCCAGTAATTTACTCCTTTCTTCCTGGTTGCTGAGGGGCACTGTGGTACTTACCTTTGGGGTTTCCTAGTTCGTCCAGCTCCCCTCTATAGATCCCACTTACCTGGGTGGGGGTCCTACATTCACATTCCATTTTCATTTTTTTTAGTATATGGTATGGGCTCCCCCTTTGGTCACTAATGTCTATTGTTATTGCACTGTTTTCTATGGCTATTTATGCCTATTTCTGATTACTAGTGTACATATTTAGTGTGTTTACTTACCTCCTGTTCAGGTACTGTCTATCTAGTATTTTTGGCAATTGTGTTACTAAAATAAAGTACTTTTATTTTTGAAACACTGTTTTCTTACATGTGTGTAAGAGCTGTGTGACTACAGGGGTATTGCACAAGCTTTGCATGACTCCCAGGTAAGCCTTGGCTGCTCATCTACAGCTATCTCTAGAGAGCCTGGCTTCTATACACTGTATGCACTTCGCTAATAGAGGTACCCTAGACCTGGAATAAGATTAAAGTACCAAATGTCACCACCACCCACCAGGCCAGCTTCCTACAGTGGCGTAATTTGGCTCAGCATGCATCGTCCACAACGGAAGTGACTTTCATGGCACCTATATAGGCTCGACTCAGGCACGTTGATGTCAGTTTGTTTACATAATTTTCCACAACAGAGGCGTGGAGCCATGAAAAATACTGACCATTGGTGTGGACAACTAGGGCCCTGAAAGGAAAACAGTCCTGTCCCTAGAAATCCATTCGCAGAGCGGGAAGGATGGGTGGACAGGTGATGGATCTGCAGGTAGATATAGTCTACTCTACCAGATAAGCCATTACCAAAGTTGAGTCTCTTGTTCATCTGAGAGAGACTTCTAGCTGCAGATTCCTTACCTTTGAATAGATACCCAAGCAATATCATGCATGGAGGTGGGTCTGCCGACCAATTTCAGAGGAAAAAGGCCTGTAGGACTGAACGGGAAAAATACTAATCACAGCGAACCTGTCAATGCAGTAGTGTTTGGTAAAGTGTGCAGGGAGGACCACATTGCTGCTTTACAGATATCCAGGACTGGAAGTTTGTGTGCGCTAACAAACCAGTTACTTACCTTCAGTAACAAATTATCTGGTAGAGACATATTCTAGTAGCACATTTCTTACCTTAGAATTTGCCCCATGCGCCAGATTGGATCTGGTGATATTTCTTCGAGCAGTACCCTTGCACGCGGTTAGGTGGCGTTGGTCGACTCCGCGTCCATCACTGTTGTCGTGGCTGCCGTGATGACGTTGCGGTTGCATATAGGCACAACCCTAGAGTTAGTTTCTTTTCACGAACTTCCACACCAGTTACAAGGAGCCATAAAGAACTGAGAATGGTGCGCCAGAATAAAGGCCCTGAAAAGGGAATCCCTGTTCCTAAAAATCAGTTCACAGTGCGGGGAGGATGAGCGGGTTGGTAAGGAGTCTGCATATAGAATATGTCTCAACCAGATAATTAATTACCTAAGTAAGTAACTTGTTCATCTGATAGAGACTTCTAGTTGCAGATTCCTTACCTTAGCATAGATACCCAAGCAATCCCATCCTCGTCGCTGGGCTGTGAACCAAGATCATACTAAAAAAAGTCCTGCAGGACCGAACAGCCAAAGTAGCCATCTCTATGGACCTCACTATCCAGGCAGTACTACTTTGTGAACGTGTGCAGAGACGTCCAACGTTGCTGCCTAGCAGATGTCCAGGACAGGACTCCACGTACTAACGCAGTGGGAGCAGCAGTTGCTCTGGTGAAATGAGCATGCAAACCCTCAGGGGATTGCATTTTCAACAAAGCCTAGCACATCTTGATGTGGAGGACTACCTATCGGAAGATGGTCTGCTTCAGCACCGCCCAACCTTCATTCGCACCCAGATATCCTACAAAGAGTTGATCATCCACCCAAAAATCTTTGGTACGTTTGAGGTAGAACTACAATTCTCTTTTTGGATCCAGACAGTGGAGTCTCACCTGTTCATGAGAGAGATGTGGAGGTATGTAAAAAAAGTAGGCAAAGGGTGTGACAACCTTAGGAAGGGAAGGAGGCCCTAATACGAAGCACCACTTTATAAGGATGGACAGATAGAAGTGGTGGCTTTGAAGAAACTGTTTGAAGCTCACCCACTCTGCAAACAGAGGTAATGAGAATGAGGAAAGCAGTTTTTAGTGTGAGGAGTCGCAAATTACAATTATGTAGTGGCTCAAAAGGGACACACAAAGTATGTAAGGACCAGGTGCAATTCCTACTGGCGCATTATGAACGGTGTAGGTGGAAACAAATGGGTAAGCACTTTCAGGAACCTCCCAACAATGGGAAACTTGAACAAGGAAGGTTGATCTGGCAGTCTGAGAAAGGCCGAAACGGCAGACGGGTAGCCTTTAAGGGTTCCTGAAGTAGAGCCTTGCTGGGCAAGAGAGAGGATGAACAGTAGAACCTCAGACAGAGGTGCAGAAAGGGAATACACACACTTGTTGGTATACCATGCCACAAATTTGTGCCAACGACAGGTATACACCTTTTTGGTGGAGGGATGCCTGGCTGCCAAGATAACAATGCAGACTTCAGGGGGAAGGTAGAAAGCTGTCAACTGCTGCTGCTTTCAATCTCCAATCAAGGAGGCGGAGACTGGACAGGTTCGGTGGAGAACCTTCCCCTGCTTCTGCAACAGACCATCTTCACGAAGGGGCAGTCTTATCTAAGGATCCGTGGCCATGCTCAGGAAGTCGACATACCATACTCTTCGTGCCCAGTCCAGAGCCACAAGGATTACTTGGGCCCGGTCGCTCTTGATCTTCTTCAGAACTCTGGGCAGAATTGGTACTGACGGTAATGCATAAAGGAGGCCTGAGTTCCACTCGACGCGAAAAGCGTTGCCTAGCGAGTGCCGCCTTCGAAACCCCAGTGCGCAAAACAGCTGACATTGCACGTTCTTTGCGGAGGCAAACAGATCTAACCAAGGATCTCCCCACTGCTGAAAGAGACCTTGTGCCACCTCCGGATGGAGACTACATTTGTGATTGATTATGCATTGACAGATGAGTTTGTCTGCTTTGGCATTCTGAGAGCCTGCCAGATGTTAATCCACCAGGGATTTGCCCTGATGCCACGACCAGAGGTGCAGAGCCTCTTGACAAAGGGTGAACAACCCCACTTGCCCTGTTTGTTGCAGTACCATATGGCGGTGGTGATGTCCGTGAACATTTGCACCACTTTCTATTTGAGAGAGGAATGCTTTCAATGCAAGCCTCATGCCCAGAGCTCCAAAACATTGAGGTGGAGCCCGGACTCCGCCGGAGACCAGAGTCCTCTGATCTCCGCCTCTCCCACATGGCCGCCCCATGACACGTGTCACCACTGTGAGATCTAGTTGGGAATGGGATGGGGCTCTGCCGTTGACCCAATCACAATTCGTAATCCACCACTGCAGGTCTTGCATAGTTCCCTCTGAGATCTGGACAATGTCAGAGAGGTTCCCCTGATGCTGCGCCCACTAAAACTTCAAGTCCCAAAGCAGAGCCCACATATGCCTTCTTGCATGTGTCACCAGAAGGGTGCAGGAGGCCATGAGGCCCAGCAGCCTCCGCCATTCGCACCGAAATCCAGGACAGAGAATGAAACATCAGTATAATAGCCTGAATATCCTTCAGGAGGATAGGCCCAAAACTGCACTGCTTCCAGAACAGCTCCAATGAAAGGGAGCTTCTGAGAGGGAGTCAGGTGTGACTTCGGCACATTTATGGTGAACCCCAGGGAATGCAGAAGGCTCGCCGTAGTCTGAAGGTGGGAGAGGACAGTCGGGGGCATGCTCGCCTTCAACAGCCAGTCGCCAAGGATTCACAGGACCCCTTGTGCTGATTCTGGACCAGGTACCAATAGGATATCAGTGAGGGCTTCATTAAAAGGTAAAAGGTATTCCTAAGTGGAGGCCCCAGGCTGAAACACTTCGATCAGGTGGTTAGTCCTGACCGCACCAGAAGGTAGCGTGAGGCTGAGGACCTGAGTCGCCCTTCTTACCACAGATTAAGATGCTCCCTCCTCTGTAGCCACGGTAGTGGGAGAAAGCATGCCAGCATCTGGAGACGTATCCAGACCACTAGCCTCGCCCAATTCCTGTGCCCAGTCCATCTCAAAATACTCTTGATTGTATTCGAGAGAGTCAAGCGACCCCTTGAAAGTTTCCATGTACCCTTACACATGGAAAAAGGGTCAAAATCCATCCTGGGGTGAGAAGACCCCCATCGAAAATGGATCCGGCGTCGAGCAACGTCGCCCTGGCTCTTCAGGGATAAGTATTGGGTTGACGTTGAATGTGGGCCCAACCAACGTCGGAACCATCAACATCTTTGCCAGGGCAGGTCATGTTGGCATGAACCGGCATCGGCGTGGATCCAATAAGGGATCCCGAGAGCCCAAACCGCAGACGCAGAACCTGAGGGCCCCTTCTAACCCTCCCACAAGGGGCCAAAGGCATCACAGGAGGGTCGGTCTGCCCAAAAATGAGGCGCATGGCCTCAAACAATTCTCAAGGTTGGGCAGGGGTTGCTCTGGCTCCCGGAAACTCAGGGAGTCGTGGAGATGACCCAGAAGCAGGCTCCGACAACAGAGGCCTACAGGGTCGACGTTCTTCCCACAGCGCATCGGCCAAACGACGGAGTGAAGTTGAAGGACGTTTGGCCTTCTTTGGCAACCTCTTTTTGTGACCCGAATGTCACAAGGTCTTCGAATGGGACGAAGACAAGAAGTGATGACTCTGCGAGTGGTCTTGAGACCTGCCTCTCGAGTGAGACTGGGAGCAACTCAGAGATGAGCGCCGAGCCGCCATGAGCTTCAGGGACCACTCCCTCAAAGCCTTCGGGTTCATGGCCCGGCACTCGGAGCATGACTTCGGGTCGTGGTCACACTCCAGACACCACAAACACACAAGTTGCGGATCCGTCAACATCATCATTCGGAGACAGAAGTCACACGGCTTAAACCCGGTCCTCTGTGACATCCTCAACGCACCAAAAAGTCAAGAAAGTCAACAAAATGGTTGAAAGCAGTAAAAAAACAACTAAGGGTGCTTCTCCCCGTATCTGCACATAGGTTGTGCCAGAAAAAAAATAACTGACGTCAGCTCGCCGGGGTGGTGACTATTTAGGACTGCGATGTCATCATGGCGACCACAACACCACAAATCAGAGGTGGAGTAAGTAGACGCTCTTTAATGGCGCTCAAGGGTACTGCTTGAAGAAAAATCTCCAGATCCAGTCTGACGCCTCGGGGGGGAATTCTAGGGGTAAGGAATCTACAACTAGAAGTCTATTAAATGCAGTGATCTGAGCTATGGCTTTGGTGGAATAAGCACACAAGCCCTCAGTAAGTTGCTTCTTCGCCAATGCTTAGCAGATTTTAATGCACAGCTGGTGATGGTCCTTTTCTGCACAGCACAATCCTTTTTAGCTCTGACATACCCCAAAAAGAGTTGATAGTTGACCCGGATTTCCTGTGTGCAATCAAGGTAGAACAACAATGCTCGTTTAGGGTCTAGACAATGGAGACACTCCTCATACTTGGAAGTGTGAGGGGGAGAGTAGAAAAAAGGCAAGGTGATGGATTGACCTATATGAAACAAAACCACTTTTGGTAGAAAGGAAGCCTGTGTGAAAAGCACCAATTTGTCAGGGTAGACGGATGGATGAATAGGGCGGCTTAGACGATAAGGTCTGTAGCTCACTAAACATCGGCAAGTTGTTATAGACACGAGGATTGCAGTTTAAAATGTGAGTAACCACAGGTGACAATTGTGAAGCAGCTCAAAGGGAGGGCACATTAAGAATGTAAGCACTAGATTCAAGTCCCACTGAGGCGTGATAAAAGCTGAAGGGGGAGCTGAACTAAACCCTTCAAGAATCTATGTACAAGAGGAGATTTGAAAAGAGAGGGTTGATCAGGCAAAACTGAGAAATGCAGACATAACAGAAAGATAACTTATAGGGATGCCCAGAGCAGAGCCCTGCAGGACAAGAGACAGAATGAATGGAAGAACCTGAGAAAGGGGGGCAGAAAGGGAATCAACATTTCTGTTGGACCATCAAGCCACAAATTTCTTCCAACTGCAGGCATGTACCGTCTTGGTAGAGGAACACCTGGCTGCCAAGAAAACATCAGAGACTTTACTGCCGTTGCTCAATCTCCATGCAAGAAGGCAGAGAATGGATAGGTTTGGATGGAGAATCCTCCGCTTTAGCTGCGACAGAAGATCCTCCTGAAGGGACAGGCTGCTTGGAAGATCGACTGCCATGCTCTATAGCTTGGGATACCTGATTCCCCATACCCAATCCAGTGCCACAAGGATGACTTGGGCCCGGTCCTTCCTGATCTTCTCCAAAACTCTGGATAGGACTGGTATTGGCACAAAAGTATACAGGAGGCCTGAGCCCCACTCTAGATGAAAAGCATCACCAAACGAGAGCCGCCTTGGAAACTTCAGCAGAAAAAGATGCTGTCATTGCGCATTCTCAGCTGGGGCAAACTGATCTAACCAAGGCTCTCCCCATCTCTGAAAGAGACCTTGCGCCACCTCTGGACAGAGAAGTCAATCATGATACGCTAAGTGTCTGCGGCTGAGTTCATCTGCCCTGGGGTTCAGAGAACCCGCCAGGTGTTGAACCACCAGAGAAACACCCTGATGTTCCAGCCATATTCAGAGACGCAGGGCCTCGAGACATAGGGGCCACATCTTCACCTCGCCCTACATGTTGCAGCATCACATGGCGGTGGTGTGGTCCATGAACACCTGCACCAGCCTCCCCTTGATGGAAGGTAGGAAGACCTTCAATTCCAGTCAAGTCACCCACAACTCCAGAAGACTTATGTGGAATCCGGATTCCGCCTGAGAACAGTCCTCTGATCTTCACCTCTCCCAGATGCCGCCCCATTCCATGAGTGACACATCTATCACTAATGTGAGCTTCCCTTCAACAGCTAGTAATCGAGATAGGGGAAGACTGACACCCCTGCTCTCAGCAGCTGAGCTGCAACCACCACCATCACTTTGGTGAACCACAGGTATATAAAGTGCAGGTCCATCTCAGACACTGGCCAGAGACAGGCGCCACAGGGCTTGAAACCAGCCTTCCTAGATGACATCCTGCCACATCAGGAGGTAAACCTCAAAAAAGCTCAGACAAAACGTTGAAAAAAAGCTCAATCAGAAAATGGCTGAAGGGATAGCTCTTCCTAGATCGGCGCTGGCTGGGGCACTATCAGATGTCCTCCCACAAATTGGCGAAAATAGCTAAATAGTGCTGGCAATGCTATGTTCACCTGAGAGGAAGCATGTTTCCATATGCCACAGACATTCCGATGTAGTTAAGATGGTTTCCAAAGTGCACGATAAGACATCGTAGGCAGAGGCCAGCATAATGATATCGGGCGACCTATATATTCAGGGCATGCTCTGTACACTGCAGGTTATCCGAGTAGAAAATGTCACTTACCCAGTGTACATCTGTTCGTGGCATGTCCTGCTGCAGGCTCACATGATGTGCATATACTTCTGCCATCTAGTTTTGGGCTCAAAGTGTTACAAGTTGTTTTTCTTCGAAGAAGTGTTTTCAAGTCACAGGATTGAGTGGTGACTGCTCTTTGGTTCCATTGCGCATGGGCATCGACTCCATGTTAGATTGTTTTCTCACAGAGGGTAAGGTAGGAGTGATAGAGTATAAAGAAAAGCATCCCCGATTCTGAGCAGTATGGCTAGAGTGAAAGAAAGAAAAAACGGGAGCTGCACAATTACGTAGGAGAGCACATGCCTCACCATGCCTGTCAACGGACGCTGCTAGATTTTCTTTTAATTTACCATTCCAAAATGGATTGTTATCTTAAAAAAGTATCACCAAGGTGTTTTTTTCTTATCCCATGGGGTTGTTAGGGGGGAAAACAACATGGGCTGTTTAACTTGACCGTCTACCGGAATAACAGCAGAAAGTCAGTAACTTAAATTTCATTTTGCATTTCACAAGTCTACCTTGTGGTGCCCTCTAGGGGCTGTTCTAAGCATTAAAGTCAAGATGCTACAATATTCGCCGCACTCGGAAATGAAAATTTTTGCACTCTACTCAACGTCTGGTTGTCCTAGGGCAATAGGACCACGACCAAAACGGAAATAATAATAATAATATAAATAGGAATAACAAAAGCAATATATTCATTTTTTTTTACTGCAGATAGAGGAAGAAGATAAATGGAAGTGCTTTAGTTATATGCAGGGCCACTGGAATTATGAAGCAGAGAGGACAAAATTATGCTGCACAGTTGACCAATTTATGTGGCAAGAAAAGTCCAGATATGCATTTTCAACGCCAATAGTTCTAACTCAAGCAAATGTGAGACCTATTGCTTTGCAAATGCTTGTTTTAATTGTTATTTATTCACATTACATAATCGTTTCCATTACTCAGTGCAATATACCAATTTCCATCAGGTTTTACGACATGAACAGTCAAAGGCACCCATTTATAGCCCAGCATACATTGCTGCCTGATAAGGCACACCCCACATTACTCCCATTCGCTGCTGAATGGGTAACAAATAGGTATCCTCAACTAGTTTGGTGATTCTCTACACACTATTCTTAATCATTCAACAGCACAACCTATTTATTAATCATGATTCACATAAGAGGGGACCCACCTCCTCCCCGTCAAGTCCTCACTGATAACCATTGTGTAACACATTCCGTCTGATTCTAAGTGTGGATAAACCACATAAAATAGAAAAATCACCTAAGGTCGTGTACTGCCCTACCCCGTGTGCACTCCCATGTGTAACCTGTCTGCCGCCTTTGGTCCCAATAACCTTCGCCATATGTGCATAGGTCTATAATCAAGTATCCAATGGTGGTCTTATGCCGCACTACTCTGTTCAAGGCAACCCCATGTTGTTTTCTACCCTGCTTTGGAAGGACCATTGTAAGTGATCTGTCACATAACCTGCCAGATGTCCCAGGCGATTGGCATCTTCAGACTTTGCCTCCAGGGCCTATAAGTATGTGTCCCATAAACCTCCCTCTGATCATCCCCTTTTAGTTGTTTGTAAGCATGTCAAGGTGTCACCTTCTTCATCCTCCCACCGTCTCAAATCTCTCAGCTATGTTTGCACATATGTGGACATGGGGGTTAGCTCCATAACATGGATATTCGTTGGTTAAGTAAAAGCAGTGTCAGAACTTTGAACGTAGGTACATTTTGGTCCGTTTAGACATGGGCACTATACCTGGGAGATCTCCTATGTGATCTAGTTCCAGCGACTTTTTGATGATCTCCTCAAGATCATATAGTGCTGCCTTCCAGATGTACTCAATCGTAGGGCATTTCCACACCATGCGGTAAAAACCTGCTTCCTCCACATTGGCATCGCGGGCAGCTAGAGTTGGCACCTACAAACGTGTGCCATGCACTTTGAGGTAAAATATGTTGTCTGGAGGTAATGACATTTTTGTATATTTTAATCTGGCATTTCAAGACACTTGTTTTACTGGCTACAAGGCTGCTGACTAGTGTTTGCCAGTGGGCTGCCAACACATCTTTCCCACTTTTTTTGAGTAGCACAGAGTATGGGTAAATGTTGAGCTAGCACTGCGGCATATAGTGCTGTAACTGCTTTTCTTCCCAGACCAAGAGTCAGTAACAGCCACAACATGCCCGAGGTATCTGGCTCGGTTGGATGTGTAGACCACAGCTGTCCCAGTGTATGTGGCAATGCATTATATGTAAGAAAATATATACTTCTGCCATCTAGAGTTGGGCTCAGAGTGTTACAAGTTGTTTTTCTTCGAAGAAGTGTTTTCGAGTCACGTGATTGAGTGGTGACTCCTCTTCAGTTCCATTGTGCATGGGCATCGACTCCATGTTAGATTGTTTTCCTGCAGAGGGTAAGGTAGGAGTGATAGAGTATAAAGAAAAGAGATGTCAATGCTAATGAATATATATATATATATATATATATATATGGAACATGCCATGAACAGATGTACACTGGGTAAGTGACATTTTCCGTTCGATGGCATGTGTAGCTGTAGATACACATGCTGTGCATAGACTACAAAGCAGTCGGTCCTCCCATAAAAGCAGTGGTTAGCCTGTAGGAGTTGAAGTTGTTTGAAATAATGTTCTGAGTACAGCTTGCCCTACTGTGGCTTGCTGTGTTGCTAAAACATCTACACAATAGTGTTTAGTGAATGTATGTAGCTGCTTTGCATATTTCAGCCATTGGTATATTTCCTAAAAAAGCTATTGTAGCACCTTTCTACCTTGTGGAATGTGCTTTAGGAGTAACTAAGAGTTGCCTTTTGGCTTTAACATAGCATGTTTTGATGCATCTTACTATCCATCTTGCTAATCCTTGTTTTGAAATGGGGTTACCTGTATGAGGTTTTTGAAAGGCTACAAACAGCTGTTTAGTTTTTCTGAATGGTTTTGTTCTATCTATATAGTACATTAGTGTTCTTTTAATGTCTAATGTATGTAGAGCTCTTTCTGCCACAGAATCTGGCTGTGGGAAGAAGACGGTAGTTCCACTGCTTGAATGAAATGAAAAGGTGATACTACTTTTGGAAGAAATTTGGGGTTAGTTCGTAGTACAACTTTATGTTTGTGTACTTGTATGAATGGTTCTTCAATTGTGAAAGCTTGAATCTCACTGACTCTTCGCAACGATGTAATTGCGACTAGGGAAGCAACCTTCCATGTTAAGAATTGCATGAGTGCATAGGTTCAAATGGTGGGCCCATAAGTCACATAAGCACTATGTTTAGATTCCAAGAAGGAACTGGAGATGTCCTGGGTGGAATGATGCATTTTAAGCCTTCCATGAAGGCTTTAATAACAGGAACTCTAAATAAAGATCTGTGCTGTATATTTTGTAAATATGCTGAAATTGCAGTAAGATGTATTTTTATGGAAGAGAATGCTAAATTTGATTTTTGAAAATGAAGTAAATAGCATATAATATCTTGTATTGATGCTGCAAGAGGGGCAATCTGTTTAGATTGACAGTAATAAACAAATAGTTTCCATTTGTTAGCATAGCACTGTCTAGTAGTGGGTTTTCTTGCTTGCTTAATCACTTCCATATATTATGATGGTAGTTGTAAATACCCAAACTCTATGACCTCAGGAGCCAAATCGCCAGATTGAGTGTGTTGGGATTTGGGTGTCTGATCTGCCCTTTGTTTTGTGTCAACAGGTCTGGTCTGTTTGGGAGTTTGGAGTGTGGTACTACTGATAGGTCTAATAATATTGTGTACCACGGTTGACAGGCCCATGTTGGTGCTATGAGTATCATATTGAGTGTGTTTTGACACAAATTGTTGACTACAAATGGAATGAGTGGGAGAGGTGGGAAAACGTAAGCAAATGTCCCTGACCAATTGATCCATAAAGCACTGCCCTTGGATAGGGGATGTGGGTGTCTGTATGTGAAGCTTTGGCATTTTGCGTTTTCGCTTGTGGCGAACAGATCTATTTCTGGTGTTCCCCATTGTTCAAAGTATTTTTGAAGTACTTGAGGGTGAATCTCCCACTCGTGTGTTTGTGGATGATTTCTGCTGAGAACATCTGCGAGTTGGTTGTGTATCCCTGGAATGTATTATGCTACCAGGTGAATTTGGTTGTGTATTGCCCATTTCCAAATATGAGCTAGGAGGGAGTGTTGGGACGAATATGTTCCTCGTTGCTTGTTTAGGTAATACATGGTGGTCATGTTGTCTGTTTTGATCAGGACATTCTTCTGAGTGAGGAGAGGCTGAAAAGCTTTGAGTGCTAGGAAGACAGCTAACAACTCTAAGTGATTTATGTGTAGCTGTTTGTGTTGGGCATCCCATTGTCCTTAGATGTTGTGATTTTTGGGGTGAGCTCCCCAGCCAATCATTGATGGATCTGTTGTAATTATGGTCTAAGGCACAGGGTCTTGAAATGGCCACCCTTTGTTTAGATTTGTGGAATTCCACCACTAAAGGGACATGTATGTTTCGCGGTCCATCAACACTAGATCTTGAAGTTGACCGTGTGCCTGTGACCATTGTTGTGCAAGGCACTGTTGTAAGGGCCGCATGTTTAGTCATGCATTTGGAACAATTGCAATACATGATGCCATCATCCGTAACATTTTCATGACAAATCTGACAGTGTAGTGTTGACCTGTCTGTATCTTTGCGATTATATTTTGGAATGCTTGTATTCTTTGTATATTTGGGCTTGCTAGCGTTTTTTGAGTATTTAGTATTGCACCTAAATACTGTTGTGTTTGCACAGGTTGTAGTTGCGACTTCCGGTAATTTATTGAGAACCCTGGCGTGTGCAGGGTTTGTATTACATAATGCGCATGGTTTTGACACTGCGTATGACTGTTTGATTTTATTAGCCAATCGTCTAGATATGGAAAGACATGTACATGTTGTCGTCTTAGGTAGGCTGCGACTACCGCTAGGCACTTTGTGAATACCCTTGGAGCTGTTGTTATTCCGAAGGGTAACACTTTGAACTGATAGTGCTTTTCTTGAATGACAAACCTGAGATATTTTCTGTGTGCTGGATGGATGGGTATATGAAAATACGCATCCTTAAGGTCTAATGTTGCCATGAAATCATGTTTTTGAAGTAGTGGGATAACATCCTGGAGCGTTACCATGTGAAAGTGTTCTGACAGGATGTAAAGGTTGAGGGTCCTGAGATCTAATATTGGTCTTAGGGTGCCATCCTTTTTGGGAATGAGGAAGTATAGTGAGTAAACTCCCATCCCTTTTTGATTTTGTGGCACGGGTTCTATTGCTTGTTTGAGTAATAGAGATTTGACTTCTTCCTGTAACAGACTGATGTGTTCTGTGGATAATTTGTGTGGTTTTGGTGGAATGATTGGGGGAGTTTGTATCAATTCTAGGCAATAACCATTGCGGATAATTGATAGTACCCAATTGTCTGTGGTAATGTTTTGCCAATTGGTCTGGAACTTCTGTAGTCTTCCTCCCACAAGGGAGATGGGGAGTGGAAGGGGATGCAACAAGTCACTGTTTTGTGTGCTGTGAGGTTTGATGTTTCCCTCTACTCCTGAGATACTGTCCTCTATATGTGCCCTTAAAACCACCTCGTTGGTATTGAGGTTGGTAGGCTGGTTTTGCCTGCGATGTGGATGCCTCTGCTGTTTGAGCTCTAAATCATCTCTAAACTGAGGTTTCCGAAGGGATCCCCTGTATGGTGTGGTGTATAGTGCACCCATAGCTTTTGCGGTGTCTGAATCCTCACGCAATTTTTTAATTGCAGTGTCCACTTCTGGGCCAAAAAGTTGTTTTTTTATTGAATGGCATATTCAATACCGCTTGATGGATTTCAGGTTTGAAACCAGAGGACCTGAGCCATGCATGCCTCTTTATTGTTACAGGAGTGTTGACACTCCTGGCCGCTGTGTCTGCTGTGTCTAGGGCAGACCTAATCTGGTTAATGGTGATGGCTTGCCCTTCCTCTACTAGTTGCTGTGTCCTTTTCTGATGTTCCTTGGGGACATGCTGAATTATGTCTTGCATCTCATCCCAATGGGCCCTGTCGTATCTCGCCAACGACTCTAAGTTGGCTATTCTCCATTGATTGGCTGCCTGGGATGCAACTCTCTTCCCTGCAGCATCAAATTTCCTACTCACTTTGTCCGGTGGGGGTGCATCACCAGATGACCGAGTTTGCCCTCTTTCTGGCAGCGCTTATTACTAATGAGTCTGGAGGGAGTTGTTGAGTTATGTAGACAGGATCAGAGGGAGGTGGCTTGTATTTCTTCTCTATTCTGGGAATAATTGTTCTTACTTTAACTGGCTCGCTAAAAATTTGATCAGCGTGTTTTAGCATGCCGGAGAGCATAGGGAGTGGCTGATATGTGGAATGTGTGGACGAGTGTGTATTAAACAAAAAATCACCTCCAACGGTTAAGTGTGCATGGTGACACTGTGGTATGCTGCCGCCCTAGCTTGATTGTACCCTGTACTATCCTCAGGTGGTGAAGGATTAGAGGGATAGCAGTCTGGGTCATTGTCTGGAATGGGATCTGGATCATAAAGATCCCATGGGTCTACATTGTCTTGTTGCGAGTCAATCGAATGTGATGGTGACTACATTGGTGTAAGACTGATAGGAGGATAGATATGCAGGTGTGGAGAGTGAGAAGGAGATTGAGGAGGAGAAAATTGAGGAGGAGGTGGTCTCTTCTTTGGCCTTAGCACTTTAGCTGGAGGCTGTGTAGTGTCCAATTACTCCTGAAAGGCTCATTTCCTCTTAGGTTTTAGAGAAGGTGCTGTTAGGGTTCTGACGGTTTCTTTGTGAATATGAATCCTGGTTGCCTTTTGCCCATTACTTCAAGTATTGGCTGTACTTGAGAGTTCTCTTCAGAGGTTTTGTGGCTTTCTTTGAGTGTTTTAGAAACTCTGTGCTCCTGGGTATAACCTGCTCTTTTTGGCTCCGAAGGTGGCTTTTTCGGTATCAAAAAAGATGGTGTAGAATATGTTCTCAGCTTCGAAAGGGATTTCCAAATTTTTGACTCTGAAAAATTGTGTTTGCTCGAGTAGGATACGGAGCCTTTTGTCGACTCCGATGGTTTCGGAGGAGTGTACTTTTTTGGTGCCGAGCTGGCAGTTTGGCCACCGGATGTCTTCTTTCGGGTCGAGCCATGGCCTTCAGGCAGTGGCATACCCAAGGCCTTATGTTTCGGTCTTTGTGATGGTACAGGGGCAGGCGTACTCATGTATTGTCCTGCCGTGACCGGTCTGTCTTCCTCGGATTCATGGTCGGAATCGGAACCTCGAACAGAGACTGCTGTCTGCATGATCTCTTCCTCTTCGATATGGAGATGTTCAGAGCTTTTGGACGCCTTCTCGAGCCTTCGTGCTCTTCTGTCTTGAAGTGTCTTTTTAGATCGGAAGGATCAGCAGGCCTCGCAATTTTCTTCCTGATGATCTGGAGAAAGGCAAAGATTACAGACATCGCGTGGCACCAAGGACCGAACCGGAATGGAGTCTGATCCATGAGGCTTTCACGCAGTCGGCCCGATCAGGCCCAAGTTGGACGCGCGCGCCCTGTAGGGCGAGTAGAGATGTCTTTTCTGACAGTACTGGTGTGTCGATAGAGGATGTAAACCCGATCGATACGATACCGAAGGAGACACGTCCGAACCAGACAGCGGAAAGAAAACAATCTAACATGGAGTCGATGCCCATGCGCAATGGAACCGAAGAGGACGAGTCACTCGATCCCGTGACTCAAAAAACACTTCTTCAAAGAAAAACAACTTGTAACACTCCGAGCCCAACACTAGATGGCAGAAGTATATGCACAGCATGTGTATCTGCAGCTACACATTCCATCGAACACATTATATATATATATATGTTAGGACCCAGATATTTTCTTACATACAATGCATTGCCACATACACTGGGACAGCTGTGGTCTACACATCCAACTGAGCCAGATACCTCGGGCATGTTGTGGCTGTTACTGACTCTTGGTCTGGGAAGAAAAGCAGTTACATCACTAATATGCCGCAGTGCTAGCTCAACATTTACCCATACTCTGTGCTACTCGAAAAAAGTGGGACAAATGTGTTAGCAGCCCACTGGCAAACACTAGTCAGCAGCCTTGTAGCCAGTAAAACAAGTGTCTTAAAATGCCAGATTAAAATATACAAAAATGTCATTACCTCCAGACAACATATTTTACCTCAAAGTGCATGGCACACGTTTGTAGGTGCCAACTCTAGCTGCCCGCAATGCCATGTGGAGGAAGCAGGTTTTTACCGCATGGTGTGGAAATGCCCTACGATTGGGTACATCTGGAAGGCAGCACTATATGATCTTGAGGAGATCATCAAAAAGCCGCTGGAACTAGATCACATAGGAGATCTCCCAGGTATAGTGCCCAAGTCTAAACGGACCAAAATGTACCTACCTTCATAGTTCTGACACTGCTGTTACTTAACCAACAAATATCCATGTTATGGAGCTAACCCCCATGCCCACAGATGTGCAAACTTAGCTGAGAGATTTGAGACGGTGGGAGGATGAAGGTGACACCTTGACATGGTTACAAACAACTAAAAGGAGATGATCAGAGGGAGGTTTATGGGACACATACTTATTGGCCCTGGAGGCAAAGTCTGAAGATGCCAATCGCCTGGGACATCTGGCAGGTTATGTGACAGATCAATTACAATGGTCCTTCCAAAGCAGGGTAGAAAACAACATGGGGTTGCCTTGAACAGAGTAGTGCAGCATAAGACCACCATAGGATACATGATTATAGACCTATGCACATATGGCGAAGGTTATTGGGACCGAAGGGGGCAAACAGGTTACACATGGGAGTGCACACGGGGTAGGGCGGTACAAGACCTTAGGTGATTTTTCTATTTTATGTGGTTTATCCATACTTAGAATCAGACGGAATGTGTTACACAATGGTTATCAGTGATGACTTGACGGGGAGGAGGGTCCCCTCTTATGTGAATCATGATTAATAAATAGGTTGTGCTGTTGAATGATTAAGAATAGTGTGTAGAGAATCACCAAACTAGTTGAGGATACCTATTTGTTACCCAATCAGCAGCGAATGGGAGTAATGTGGGGTGTGCCCTATCAGGCAGCAATGTATGCTGGGCTATAAATGGGTGCCTTTGACTGTTCATGTCATAAAACCTGATGGAAATTGGTATATTGCGCTAAGTAATGGAAAAGATTATGTACTGTGAATAAATAGCAATTAAAACAAGCATTTGCAAAGCAATATCTCTCACATTTGCTTGAGTTAGAACTACTGGCTTTGTAAATGGCATATCTGGACTTTTCTTGCCACATAAATTGGTCAACTGTGCAGCATAATTTTGTCCTCTCTAATTCATAATTCCAGTGGCCCTGCATATAACTAAAGCACTTCCATTTATCTTCTTCCTCTATCTGCAGTAAAAAAAATGAATATATTGCCATTGTTATTCCTATTTATATTATTATTATTATTTCCGTTTTGGTCTAGGACCACCAGACGTTGAGTAGAGTGCAAAAATGTTTGTTTCCGAGTGCGGCGAATATTGTAGCATCTTGATTTTAATGCTTAGATTAGCCCCTAGAGGGCACCACAAGGTAGACTTGTGAAATGCAAAATGAAATTTAAGTTACTGACTTTCTGGTTTTATTCCGGTAGACAGTCAAGTTAAACAGCACTAGACAAGTACAAAATTAATAAAGTGCTAACAAATAATGACATTTCTTCCTGTTAATAAAAAGCCGGGCAGTAAGATATTTAAATTGTTTAACGTGACTGCCATGTTCAGGGATTTACCCATCGTGGATGCACTGCAACATGATGAACATATCTTTTTAAATATCTGGTTAGTGCAGGTATTAGTAATGCTGCAGCGCAGTGGCAGTGAGATTTTCAGTATCTGCTGTTCTTCGGCTCCCTTGTGCCAGTCACACTGCTCACAGTGTGCTTTATGTCGGGGTTAAATTTTTCAACCGCTGCCCAGTAAAACCATTGAGAGAGGCTGCCCTCGCGTGTCCTGTCACCTGGTGTACTGCGTTCTAGAAGGCTGCTTGTATGATCACATCACCATTTCAGGGGGAATAAAATTTGGCTATGCAATGTTTACCGTGATTTCAAGGGCCGGTGGAACAGCAGACCTACTCGCGGGGCTTCATAGACTGTGGCAAAGTCTGCTGGCTGTCCTAGCTCCTGAAAGGCCATTCCGAGCCTCGGAAATGGCTTCAGCTGCTGTATGTTACACGGATCTAAGACTGCTTAATCAAAGCTACAAATTATTAGTCGAAAAGCCAAATGTATAAAATACTCGTTAGAGGAGTGGCAATGTTTTTAACAGTACAGCGCTCTCCTGACACATTCTACACGAAACCTAACCCAGGATTAGGGAAAAACAGGGAAGAGCAGTTCAAAAACCACTGTGAACAATTTGGGACCACGAAGTTTCGTACCCACGGTGATGGCACGGTGAGTGGCCTAGGTTTCCATCTCTCCTTGTACTGCAGCCAAAGACTGCTCACACATGAAGAGCGGGGGGAACAATTACATTACAGAGCAAATCAATTAATCTATGGGGTAGTTTCTGGAAAACTGGCTTCTAAAGCACAATGGCGGAAACGAGGTTGCAATGCGTCCAGACAGATAGACTGGCTCCACGCACTAGCGAGCAAGCGCAGGGGCCTCTGCTGGATAATAATCCGCCATGGTCGGGCTGCACAGGGGAAACTAATTTACCTCATCTCCTGGCCGGCATTTTTGGATGCCCGGACTAGGATAGTAGAAAGTTGTGTAAACGATGCAGTGTGTGAAAATTTAAAACGAGAATGCACAACGCCATTTGAAAAGAACAGCAAAAACATAGAATTGTTTATCAAAAGCACAGTACGAAGAAAAATAACTAGCAGCAGCCTTTAAATTATTCACTGTACAAAAAAACAAAGTGGTGCCTGCCGTGTTTGCAAGTTTAGCCCACGCTTCTCCAAATGCATTTATATCACAGGCACCAGAGTATCTTCACACTTCGATGCCATCAAGTATGAATGAAGCTCGTTAGTGTACTCCGGGGATGGTCTCATGCTCGCACACTGTAGCCTTTAAAGATTGTGTATCCCACCAGGCCAAAGTCATCACAAAAATCAAGTAATCGGCCACTGGTGCTTGATAAAACCACATGCTCTGAGAGAGAGCACAGCAGAAGCCGTTATCCGTTCAAAAATATTAGGTTTGTGTACAAACCATTCCGGACAATTTGAGGCAGCAAATATGCGCCCTGACTGTATAGGCGCTGCTCCTTTATCAGCAAGTAAATCAACTCTTTGACTCTCTTGGACTCTCTTGGACGTTGGTTTTGCACATAGTATTGCTGCACCGATGAATGATATTAAAGAGGAACGAGCGTTCTTCTCACCAAGTACAACAAAATAAAGAGAGCGAGGGTAAGCTGGCCATGGAAACGCCCCCCTATGCTGTTGGTTTTATGTTTGCAGAGTGAGACCTCCTGGCGAACTTGCCTGAGGAAGGATGGCTGCTCTGAAACACACACACACAGTTTAAGACCAGCAGGCCAAAAAAACAAACAAAGAAAGTCCCCTACAGAAGAGATAAACAGGACAAAGCATAATTATACAGTAGTTGGTCCCTGCTCTCAAAGAGAAAAAGGTAGGACAAAAAGGCATGACTGACACTAGCAAGAAAGGATTTGTAAATGACACAAACTATCAAATGAAATAGCTAGAAGCTCACAGAAGTATACTTAAAAGTATAGAAGAGGTCGTACGCTTACGCTCAACCTAAAAAACTGTGGAGGTGCTTGAGAATTATTTTTTTTACCCCAGTGTCCACTCACCTTATCCCCACCCACTGTAAAATCCAGGTGCGATCTATACCCCGCGTCTTCTACACTTCCTATGCCTATGGGAGTTGCACTAAGAATCGTTACTTTCCATCAGTTTCAAAGCAGCGCATGCCTAATGATTTAATGAACTTCATACCAGTGCAGTTTGCCTCGTCAGACCAGTCTCGGCAGTCGTTGTCTCCATCGCACACCCAAGAAGAACGGACACACATTCCTGAGGTGCAGTTAAATTCCTCTTTTCCACATCGATGACTTTCTGCATGCAAAGCAAAGCAATGTTAGGATACAAGGAGTGGTTTCAAATTCACCACAAACTAAACACTTACATTACATGTAACAGTTTTTATCGCCAGTTTAAAAAAAGGTAATCTACTGAAACCAACCTTTAAGCCCACTAGCTAGCACTAGACATGTTAAATTCAGGGTTCTCTCTGAAAACACACTGCAATATGTAAACATTCACTGTCAATATAACTACCTACAGACATTTTAGCCAACTATATATTCCTAAATTCAGCCAAATTCACTTAATTTGTTATTTTAACCAGCCCTAGCATGTTTGAGGGCAAGTTTTGGAAAGTGTGTCTAGATGCAAGTCAACATTTTTGTACGGAGCTCTCAGCACAGATAAACTGATTATCAGTCATAAGCCTAAATCCTGGTCTCTGAATATGGTTAGTCATTGCTACGGCACAGCAAAAGCAACTGTTGCTACGTCATAAGGGAATTGCCGGATTTCCCCATGGTAAGTCGTCGTCCTCCCCCGACTGAGGCTCCAGAGACAGCTGGCGGTCTTTTCCACCTTCTCCAGGCTCTCTCTAGTCTCCACAGACCGAGAAGGTACGGTTATCAGGACACCTGGATTTTATTTTGCGTGTATATGTAGAAACCTGTGGGGTGAGTGACAGATCATCAGGAGAGTTTAAAAAAAATGTTTGATAAGTGGAAGTGGGAGTGTTACAGGTTGCCAGGTATGGTTTTTAAATATTAGGTGGTCATAGGGAATGATAGCAGGACATCAGGTTTAATGCAGGGCAGTGGACGGAAACAGGAGAGACCATTATGTGTATGGCTCCTCCATCCATTCATCCTTTCATCCTTCTCCCTTGTGCACAGCTGGTAAGAGTGGGGGTGGGATGAAATAGAGGCCCAATATTTAACAGACAATTTTAGGCAGGGGGTTTTGCATGACATCACAGACATCTAAATCGTAACTCATGTTGTCTACTTAATGCCACTCAGAAGCAGTCACAAAAACATCGCTGTTACTTACAATTAACCATCTATATTTCTATACATTTTAAGTAGAGATATCTAGGTGGTTTACTGTATACCAGGTATGGCACGTTTTCAGATTATGCAGTCTCTGATTAGTTCACCCGTATTTTAGACTACTGCTAGTATTCAAATTTTACGACGCCAATTACACACTTTGTTGTGAAACGTATTTATTTGTGGTATCAGAACTGAACTGGCCTACAACGCTAAGTCACACCCATGAAGCTCCCAGTTATGGAATCCTGTATATAAGCTGCTGCGGGATTGCAGTGAACAAGGTTTGTTAACCTGGAGGATAATAAAATATATAGTATTATTTCGTTCGTGCAATTAAGATTGCATTTAGGTTGGGGACTGTATGTACTGAACAAGCACGTTTTGTGTGTGATCCTTTGGCACATATTTTCTGTGACTTGCCAGTGGGTTTACTCTTTATAAGGATACCCCATTCGAAGAATGAATGAACTAATCAACTACACTGATTTATAAATTGCTGTAAAGCCCAGAAATGGTGAAGCAGAACAAAGAATCTAGTTATCTCTTGAACAGCCATGTTTCTAGGAATTTTCAAAACGCTGTGAATTCTATTTTCATTTTTAAAACCCATGGAATTTCATCCCACACTATTGATAGCAGACAGGAGGAGGGTCTTCCCACACAAGCGGATCTGCAGACTCTAAATATTTAGGTGTGATCTGAAATCCGTGTAACATGATGGGTCTGAGTGCAATAAACTTTGCATATCTATAAGTAATGGCTTGAGGCTTTTGGATAAGATGGAAAAAGTATGTCTTACGTATCCGACCCAAGGGTTGTAAGTGCCAGCTTTCCCTGAATTACAGCCGAACTACCCAAATACCTTCTTCTGATGCTCCCCAAATATGCACCAGATTGGTATCAGTCAGTGCAAAATTGGACAGTGCAACTTCTAGTAAAGTTCAAGTCGCAAAACCATTTTCACCTTCAGCTCCTAAAAATCTCCACTGAACCACAGAATTCAAGAGTGACTTCAAGACTGTAAGCTTTCAGGACAGTGTTGTACACAGAAGAGGTCAATCGTTTCATAGAAAGTAAAACACTCTTAAATAACACCATCTCTGCAGAAGCTGGGTTATTTAAGATACTCAGTTAAGAAACCTTGACAGGAGGAAAAAGCCATCCTAGTGCAGACATTCATGTTGGCGAAGCAGCACTCCTCCTACATGACCTAAACAGCACCATGGAAACCAATCTATTTTTAAGATACCCTACCTCAATTGGGAAGACACCTTCATTTAATCTCACTACACATTACAGTTAAAGTCAAGAATGACATCGCACTGCTATATGTTTGGTGAAAGTGCTTTTAATTTCAACACCAAAATGCCTCTCACAGAGTGACTTAAATGTCAGAGACTTTTTCTGCACATTTATTTTTGACATCAAAATGCTCATCTTTGTATGGAAGCTTTACACAAGGCTTCAGTGGGCATAGTGTGGTAGTGCTGGGATAAAGTTGGCACACCATCTGTCCCAAAGCTGCGCCTCCGGCTCCTCCCTTAAGTCAGGATCCAGTGCAAGAACTGTTTAGAATTGAAAAGAGGGAGTATTCCCAGGACGCCCAATAACCGTATGATATGAACCAATCTTAAATCACAAACGTATCATGTTAAAATACGGCATTATAAGGGAAACTTAAAATATTTAGTTTTCTTTCAAAGCTAAAGTTATTATGCCAGGTTCACTGCAGCTAAACTGTATCCCTCGCCTGTAGGTGGAAAGGCTAGGGGCAGCAGTACACCGAACAAATAAGCAATTGTGAATGCTAATCAATGGCAACTATGTGAACTGCATGGAAACCATGATTGGTCTTGGACATAAAATGTCAACATATGTTCCAGGGATTCAGGACAAAGGTCTGCAGGAATATGGAAAAAGTGCTCTAGAGAGCAGTAGCATTTCTACTGCGATGTAACAGTGGGAGAAAAGAGTAAACTCCGAGAATAAACAGGACGGCTAGGACCACAGTCTCATAAAAAAATAAGAGGATAAAACTGGCACAGCTTGCAAAGGGAATACAAGTTGAAATGGTCGTTTCAGCTACTCCAGTCTGATAATCTGCAGCTTACGCATTACAGCAACAGTTAACACTGCAGCAATAACTTGTACGCCAGAGATAGATGTGATAAAGGAAACCGGTACACTGTAATGAAAGAAATAAACGTGTCACGATTTCAAAAGCTTTCTAATGAGAGGTTGCCCACAACGCTACATAGAACCAGTGGCAGGTTATTCTAAATACTGGGACCCAAACGTGGAGCCTGTCACAGTCACCATTAGTGAAAACACATCAATTCTATGGTGAACCTTCTCTGTGGGGCCCCCTATGGACAACTCTCACAGGAAAATGGCTCTTGTGCCAAACGCATTTGATTGTCCTCATTTTGAACAAAAGTTTTTTTGAGTAAAAATGTGTCTACATAGGGGAAAAAACAATGAAAAATCACACTCAGGGGAACTCTGCAGTTCCCTGTACTATCATCAACTCTGCAAAGCTTGGAACTAGAGTACTTAATAAAGACAATGGACTTCATTAGATGGCATACAAATTGATCCATTTACAGACAAAAGGCGAACGTTGTTGCTAGGAGGGCGTCAATGTATAGATAAGATGTAATTTTGTGTTTTGTTTTAAGAAATCAAAATTAAACCGCTCTACACTGTATAATATTGTTTGAGTCAATGCTTTACCATAGGGGATAGTCATGATCTACGGTGCTCTACGGTGTAAAATGTGACAATAAAGACTTTGAATGTCTAGAAACGGGCTGTATCTAAAAAGTATGTAGCTCAGCCCCTGCTCATATGATAATCCCAACCCTCATGCATGTGTCAAGACTGCAGTATTCGAAACAAAGAAACAATAAAAACTGATTGGATATATAACTCAATTAACTTACCGCACTGATGTTCATCGCTACCGTCGCCACAATCATCTTCAAGATCACATCGGTACGACATTGGGACACAGGCTCCCGAATCCACACACCTGAACAAACTATCACCATTACAGGTAGTTGTTGCTGGTGTACAAGAAAAAATGTTTCAAAAATTAAATTACTATTTGGCTTCGAAGTGTCAATAATATTACGGAAAAAAATGCAAAATACACAAAAACAAATCACCACAAAAATACGCTACTATCTTCAAACACGTGTGAAAAACTAGCCTTTTTTCTTTATTTAGTTAAATGAACAAATGACTTACCTTTGGTAACACATTTTCTGGTGAATATTCTAACTGCAGATGTCTCACCTGCAGAATCCAGAAGCTTTTCACAACAATAATCCAGCACTCTGCACAGCTCCACGTTCATTTGTATCACTTCTGAATTGACTGAGTGGAGTCAACCATGTACCCCATGTCAGTTTCTTGCTTGACTGTTTCCACAACTTAAGAAGCAGAGCAGAACACAATTGTCGGTTTCAGTGTGCAGATCTCTAACTTGGATCTGTTTTATAAGTCAAAAAGAGGCACTGAACAGGGCTGAAGGGCAGTGAGGAATCTCCAGTTAGAAAGTGTATCCACATGAAAAATCATTACCAAAGTTGGGTAACTTGTTCTTCTGATGGATATTTCTATCCCTATATTCCTAACCTTTAGAGCAGACACTAAATAAGTACACCCCAAAGGTATGGGGTCTGTGGTGTGGAAGAGGCAAAGTGTCCTTCCCATCAGACCTGGTTGTCAAGGTACTAGTGCGCACCAATGCCCTCATCCCAGCCTGGCACATGACAAGGCAAGGGACCCCACAAGCCAACGCATTTGCAGCCTTAGCCTTGGTGGAAGGGGTTCTCATCCTGCTGAGGCTGCTTGTTAGCAAGTGCATAGCAGATGTTAATGGAGAGGACTATCCGCATTCACAGAGGTCTTTTCTGCACAGCGTTCCCATTCTTTGACCTAAAGAACCCAGCAAAAAAATGATCATCCATCGGATGGTCCTTGGCACACTCAATGCAAAAGCCTAAAGCTCTTTTGGGGTCCAGCTGATGGAGTCTCTCTTTTTCGAGGGATAAGGGGGGCAAAGAACGTTGGGATTTATGGATTGCCCAGGAGTCACACATTTTGGCATGAAAGCTGCATGAGACCTCAACACCAGTCTGTACAGGAAAAAAGGTGGCATGGGGCCGTTGCACCAGCAGTATCTGAAGTTCAGTCACACAATAAGCTGAAGTGATCGGAATGAAGAAGAAAGTCTTTAGAGTCAGAAGATGCAAACATCAGCTGTGCAAGAGCTCGAAGAGCATACTCATGAGGAACATCAAGACCAAATTAAGGTCCAATGTGACATCACAAATGGATTGGAAGGGAACATGTGTATCAAACCTTTAATAAACTGCAGCCCAGCAGGTGTTGATTTCAACAAGAACGGTTGATCTGGTCAAACAAAATGGAAGAAATGGCTGACAAACTTAAATAGTCACCACTGTAAGGCCTTACAAGGCCAAAGACAATACTAACAAAGTATGCATTGGTTTGGCTTGTTAAGGATCTCTCTTACGGACTTTAAACCAGGCTATAAATCTGTCCCAGTGCCCAGCATAAACGGATTGCATGGAACGGTGGCTACCAGCAAGGATGACATACACAACTTTCACTGTCAGATCAAAATTAAATCAACAGCTGCTGCTTAACCTCCACACATGGTGGTGTAGATTTTACAGGGTAGGGTGAGGAACACTGCCCTGCTGCTGCAAAAGAAGATTTTTCTGTAGTGGTAGCCTAAAGAGAGGGCAGATGCTGTCGCTCAGAAGCTCCACGTACCACGCTCGCCTGCTCCAATCCAGATCCACTAAGATGACTTGGGCCAAGTAGTTTTGGTGGCAGGAAAGGCAGGGGTGGGAAGGAGTACAGGAGACCTGTGTCCATTCCAGTCAGAATGTGCCTTAAAAAAAGCCTCTTTGCAGAATTTTCAAAGTGAAAAAATGTTGATACTTTGTATTCTCAATGGTGGCAAAAGACCTAGCGAGAGTTCTCTCCCTTGCTAGAAGATGCCCTGTGTTACCTCAGGATGTAGACACCATTTGGGTTCTGCCAAGTGCTGATGGCTGAGCTCGTCTACCTAGGCATTCAAGAATCCTGTTAGGTAGTCTGCGACCAGCGAAATGCTCTGACACTCCAGCCAACTAAGGAAGAATAAAGTCTCCTCACACAGGACCCCAGTCAGCCCTGCTTGTTGCAGTACCAAACGGTGGTGGCGTTGTCCTTGAGAACCTGCACCAGCCTCCATTTGATGAGCAGTAGGACGGCCTTCAATGTCGGACAAACAGCCCACAACGCCAACAGACTGATACAGAGACAGGTTTTTGCAAGAAATTTGAGTCTTCTGAACTCCACCGCTTCCACATGGCCTCCTCAACCCAGTATTCAAGCATCAGTGTCTACCGCCAGCTTTGGCTGGGGGATGAAGAGGGGCCTTGACTCTGAACTGTAGTCCATCAGCCACCACTGCAGATCATATACAGTTTCCACTGAAATCTGAATATCATCTGCAGGTTTCCTTGGTGGTGGGCCCACTGGAACGTGAGATTACATTGCAGAGCCTGCATATGCCACCTGACATACTCAAAGATACTGCAGGCAAATAAAAGACCAAGATGCCTCAGAGCTGCTCATGTGGTGATCCAGGATCACGGCTATAAAACATTAGAATCCGAATGTCCTGCACTCAGAGGAAAGACCTGAACTGCACTGTACACAAGACAGCTCCTGTGAAGGGAAGCCTCTGGGAAGGAATCAGATGTACCTTCAGCTCATTAATAGACAAATCCAATTAAGTCAGGAGGTTTACAGCTATTTGGAGGGGGACTACACAGGCAGTGGTTACATTGATGTAGTGAAAGACTGCCCATCTTCAGATGTTGGAGATTTCAGAGACCACTGCCATCCCTTTGGTGACCACCCAAGGGGCAGAGACGCTGTAAGTACGGTGGAGGTCTGTTCCTCTTACTATACTTTTTAGCTCTTATGTATTTTCTTTTTAGTATTAAATCATTACCATATTCATTGCACATCGAGTTTGGTGTTTTTTATCTGCATTATTTATTATTGGTGCCTAACTATTTTAGTGACGCTCCTTTCGCTTTACTCACAGTAAGGGGCATGTTACCTGTGCCGCATGACTGCCAGACGACTCTTTTTGGGAGAAGGGCCTGTTAGAGCTCTTCCCGGTTTGTGGCAGCAGTGCCATCTTTGAGGTACGGGACGGGTGGGCGGTCTAGTTGCTGCATCTGAGGGCGCGGCCTGATCACTAATCGGCATTTAAGACTGGGCCCAGGCTTTCTGAAGCAGAATATCAAACCCACACACCTCAAAAGTTTTCCAGACAGGAGCTTTTAGATATTTTATCTAGGAAAACCTGAGGGATGTGATCATGCTGATCCCAACTGGATTAAGGGATGGAGGTGTGGGATATGCAATTGGGAACCTAAAATGGTGGGCAACAGAAACTGCCCAGTGGCTAAACCACAAGCTCAGAATCTGCAACTGAAGCCAGGAGATAAGACCCCACAATACATCAAATATGGCCTGATTAACGCTCGCTCATTAAGCAAACATTGTGTAGAATTTAGGGATATGATCGAAGCCTTCAATTTAGACTGCATTGTTATCACAGAAACATGGGCTAGAGAGAACTCTTACCAGGATCTTCTTGCTGCCTCCCTCCCACCCCCGATTACTTGTTTTCCAGGCTTGGCAGGGCTGGGAAGAAGGGAAGGGGTTCTGGCATTAATCTTCCGGAATAATTTGTATTGTACACTCAAACCCATCAAGGTCAGCCCGGCCGTCTGCGAAGGGGGCTATTTTAAGATAAGACGACAATATTCCATACTTTGAGGGCTTATTAATTTACCGCCCTCCAGGCCCAAAAAACACCTTTCTCTCTTCTTGGCCTGCTCTGATTGAACCTATTTCCATGGCCCCCAAGGCACTAATATTGGCAGACTTTAAAATTCATCTTGAGAACACAAAGGACTTCAGGAGAGTTTCTAGATCTGATGGCTAATCTTGACTGGGATGGAACAGGCACATCCTTTGCACATTATGCAGGACATACGCTAGATGCTATTTTTATTCATCCTGATCATTTTTGTAGACTAGATAACACTCCCATGGATTGGACAGATAACGATTAGGTGGCAGTCAAGGCTGCATACACATTGGCCTCCACTAATGTCCCTCCAACCCTTAAATTCTCTAGACAATGGCAAAAGATTGAGGAGCAGAGCCTGGCCAGTGCCCTTAGGGGTGGTTGGGATCAGGCAAGTGAAACCATCACCTCAGAGCAGGAGTGATTTGAGCAGGGTGTCAGAGGGGCCATATGGGCCTGGGAGGCCCATATCCTCCCTATGGTATTCGGAGGAACTAAAAAAACTTAGAGATTATACAGACACAAGTAAAGGAAATGGAGGTTCCACCAGAACCCTGAGGAGAGAGTCAAGTTAAGGGCTCTGCTCGAGAATCATAAATCAGCAATTAAAAAAGCTAAATCAGATTTCTTTACCCGCAAAGTTAAAGAAGCGGACCATGGGCCTAGAGAACTTTTTTAAGGTGGTCTGCACCCTAACTTCCCCTCCCTCCTCCCCAGCGCGGGACTTTTGTCAAAGTGTGGCTGATTAAATTAAGTATAAAATTATTCAGCTTCACGCTAACTTCAAGCAGCCCCCCATGAAGCTGAGAGGAGAAGATCAAGGGACCGCTCTGGTCCCAGATTCTGGACCAAAGCTTACCGGTTTCTCACCCTTACAGGTGTTCAAAATTAAAGAATTATTGGGGGGTGAGTAAAATCAGGGTCGCCAATGGACCCTTGCCCTTCCAACATCTTAAAATGAGTTCCTGATCTGGTTTCGACTGCCCTTGAACCGGTCTATCAAGAAATTCTGACAGACAGATGCTTTCCATCTCAACACAGGTTCTGCAAAAACCACAGTAAGTAATCCGCTCTGGTCTCCTCTGCGGATATAATTCGGAGGAGAGTAGATCGGGGGAAGGTGATATACTAAAGTCTTTCCTGATGGATAGGTCGATCATGGTCAGCTGTGGAGATAAAGGGCTCTTCCGTTCCAACTCCCCTGTGGGGTTCCACAGGGATCCTCACTTAGCCCCACCTTGTTTAATTTGTATGTGGCCCCATTAGCCACACTTGTTTGCTCATTTGGATTTTAAGTGATGTCTTATGCCGGTGATACCCAGCTGATTATACCGGTCAACCAGAACTGGGAGGAGGTGGCAGATAGATTTCACACATGCATGAGTGACATTAACAATTGGATGAGCAATAACTGGTTGAAAATGAATGGAGAGAAGATGGAAATTCTCCTCTTCGGTCTGGACACCAATATATGGAGCTCTCAATGGTAGCCAAAGTCTTGTAATAAATGCCCAGTTCCAAGTTCCTTGGTAAGAAACCTCGGAGTTTTATTTGACAGGACTCTCTCCTTCGAGCTTCAAACTAATCGAACTGTCAAATGCTGCTACTGGTGCTTGAAAATGTTAAAGAAAATTTTCCCCTTTCTTCAAAAAGAACTCAAATTGTGGTGACTTTAGCACTAGTTATTTCTAAATTGACAATTGCAATGCGCTGATGCTTATTATCAAGAAGGTCTCTCTCAACAGACTGCAGTTGATTCAGAATGCTGTGGCTCGCTTAGTTTTGGATCTTCCGAGTTTTTCCATCGGTCAGCAGTAGCCTAAGACAGTTGCATTGGCTACTGGTGGAAAAAAAGATTACGTTTAAAACACTGTGCCTTACTTACAAGGCTCTTCATCAAGAAGGCTGTAATTATCTCAGCTCGGCCCTACGGCCGTACCGGCCAGGACATGAGCTCAGATCTTCTGCTCTGGAGCTCGTATGTATCCCTCACTGCCGCAGGGCTAGATGGGGGGACAAAGCCTTCTCAGTTATAGCGGCAAGACTCTGGAATTAGCTACCATTTTCTATCCAGATGGAGGAGACTTATTTTCCCTTCCAGAAGCAGCTTAAAACTTGGTTATTTTAAGGCTAGGGTAGGTCTTCCTTTTTCTTCTTGGCCCCACCTTGCCACTTTTCCTTTTGATAAAATTGGCATCTGGCCTCTTTCTTTACTCTTTTAAGGGCACCCTCTGACTTACCGCTAACCCTTCGCGCTTCGATGCTATGGCCGGAATGCGCTCTATAAATACACTACAATACAATAAAATACAGTGGTGAGGCTGAAATGGATCAGATCAAACTGAAAATGTTCCTGACCTACCTTAAATGGCAGGTAACATCTGTGGGACTGCAGGATGGGTATATGAAAATAGGCATCCTGCAGGGGCAAGGATATCATCCAGTCGCACAGGGCAGACAGAATCTGGGGCAGCATGAGCATTTTAAACTTGTCCTTCCGCAAGAAGGCATTAGGAGGGCAAAGATCAAAATGGGCTGCAAGCCTCTATCCTGCTCCAAGGGTAAGGAAATAGTGAAAGTAACACATTTCACTAATTCTGAGTCTAGCACCCTCTCGATGGCTCACACCTCTTGCATTAGAAATAAAAGGTACTCCTCCGAGAGTCACTGGTGTGGGAAGAAGGTTCAGGGCAGAAAGAAAGGGTAGGTCATATCCGTGCCAAACAATTTGGAGGACCCATCTGCGGATGTAATGGATCACCAGCCTGGGAGAAAGTGCTGGATCCTGCCTCCCACAGGGTGACTGTGTGCTGCTAATAGCAAGGTAAAGCAGCTTGGAGGCTGTTGCAGCAGGTAAAGGGGACTGGGAGGACTGGTGCCACTGGTGACCGCACTTTTCCTATCCCTGGCTTAAAATGGCATTAGGTGACAGTGACATGGGTTGGACAGACTGGCGTTGCCTATGAGTTGGGTATAGAGTAGCCTTGAAATTCCCTTTAGTGGTGAGGAAACTGGCAGGGGTCAAGAGGCCCAGGGAGTGTGCCATGTTGCGCTTACCTTGAAATATCCCAAGGCAGAACCAGCTTCCTCACCGAACAGGTGGGAGCCATCAAAAGGTGTATCCATAAGAAAAGCATGTATTTTTCCAGAAAAAACTTGTGGAATGTGTCCACGCATGGCAACAAAGTATTAACACTAGTGCCAACACACCATCCCAGAAAATGCATAGTGCATAGAGGTCAACATATTTAGAAAGCAAAAGGAAATACTGTGCTTAAATGTGATTGAGTGCAGTATATGTTTGGGGTAGTAAAATGAAGGAGATGCAAGGAAGTGCATTCAGGGGAGAGTGAAAAGACGGTGCTGAACAGGAAAGAGAGGAGGGGCTTCCATATCTAACAAAGCACACATAACTGAAGGCCCTACTCCTTCCACAGGCCTCAGTGATATTTAATTCACAGTCTCACAATTTCATAATTTAAATATTTCCAATGTTAATTATTTATAACTAATCTTTGTTGGTACTCATTTATCTTAAACAGCTAACAACCACTGACAAAGTCAACTGTACTAACAGATTTTAAGTGTGTGTCAGTTGTTGTGTTATATTTCTGGATGCAAAGACATCTCAGAAAGAAACCAAAATACATGCCAGGTGGCACAATATGGTATTCACAGAAATGTATTTTGCATGTTCCCTTTTAGAGAGCTCCCACTTATTTCATCCCACTTAAACACATTTCTGTTTGACAGATTGCAGCCAGCGGCTGTGGGTTGTTCCTGATGCCGGATTAGAGATATTTCTTCCAAAGCTGATGTACAATTTGTACATTAAAGGGTGAACATATTAATGCAGTAAGATATGGGGCTATTTTAATGTGTTTACTATTTCAAGACTATACATGCCCACTGCTTTATAAACCTTGCTTTCTCACTAAATTTATTTCCTTTCAAATGCACCATTTCCCAATCTTTTTTCAAATTGTTTTTTGGGCCCCCACTGGACCCCACGTTTGCCCATTAAGCTAGCTCGCTTCACTCGCTACATAAAAGTCATACCCAGATGTTTACACCCCACCACTTTCAAATGTTACCAGCCACCACTGGTAACCTCAATAGGCTTGACTGACATATGGTTTGCCTGGCACCCTAGGGTTCAGGGATATTCCTCCCTATTGGCCATAGCCCTATGCTGAGACTGAACAATTTTTTTATGCAGATAGCCGATGTCCATGCAGTGATGCTCCTGCTGCGAATATCAGATTATTCACCTGTCCTATTATGCCTGGCTTGGCCGGGTGGTTCAGAGATGGGTACAGTTGCCTTAGCCCTTGGTGGCTCCTAAATGACAACTGAGTCCCCAGTCAGATATAACTTATCTGACTACTTTACACACTGCACCCTCAGTAGCATCATCCAAGACCCTACAGAGAACATTCTAGGCAGTGATTAAAAGCAGTGGCATATCCAACAACCACTCAAGCAACAATCAGTGGCAAACGATATCACGTTGGAGACTAAGGTGAAGGAACTGAAGCACCAGACTTCTCCAGACAGGAGGCCTGGTATGGCAGCTAATCTCCATCCAACAGCAGAACAGAGACTTGTCACTGGACACAACAAAATACACCTATATGGCTACTCACAGCTGAATATATACGACTTAGGGGATAGATCTGGGTGGTTTATGTACTTGTTTGCAACTCAAGAGTATAGTTCCGCATCTCTGCCCAACGCAGGGCACAATGGTATACAATGCCAGCGACACTGCTAATGCATTTGCTAAATGTTATAGATCCTTATACGCTTGTTGCCACCCATCAAAAGTTGAGTGACTCAGAACCTTGATCGAGGATCTCTTAGTCTGGGCCCTGGGCACTGATGCTCGAGATGAGTTGGACTCCTCATTAACAGCTGAGGAGTTATCTGAAGCTGTGACTGTCAATGCAGTCTACTAAGACTCCCAGGCTAAACAGAACCAAATTAATTATTTAAAACATTTTCTTCACTTGCACACCGTTTCCTTCTGTCAATGTTCAACAAAGCTAAACAGAAGGGTCACCCCCAAACAAGGCAACTGTCCCAAGCTTCCATCGTTTCATAGGCTTAAATCCCACATTAATTCAGAGGCAAATATTTTGGCCAAGATGCTGGCATACCGCCATCTGAGGGGCTTTTACACATTTAGTACATCGCAACCTGAGTGGTTTTATGCTTGAGTGAGGGAAGAGGCACAGTCTGTGAAGCCTGCACTTGGCAATGGTACTAGAAGTGGAGATCTATTGAGACCATGAGCATTGGCTCTTAAAGACAGGTGAAAGGTATGTGATTCTGCGACTTGGAGGTCCTTGTTTCAAGTAGTGGACAAGATGAACTTTGGGCCCTACTGTACCAAGTGTCATGATGCTTTACAATGTCACGTAGGCTTAGGGTAAGACTGACTGAGTGCTGTCTAAGTGCTTTGTAACTGAGCGGGGCACGAGGCAAAGGTGTCCATTGTTACCCTGCTCTTTGCCCTGGTGATAGAGCGCCTAGCTGAACTGGTAAGAAAAGACGCACACTATGGGAATTTTCAATAACTGATATATTGACGATCACATGTCTTTACATGCAGATGATGTTTTTATCTTTATTCAAGACCCATCAAAACGTATGACAGCCTACTCTACATCATTTGGGTGTTTGTAGAAACAACATGTCTGGTTGTTATGCCTGAATGCATTTGCAAACCGCACATAATTGCTATGACCATGTTTAAAAATCAACAAAGGGATACCGGAAAAACATATCTGACTGTTAATCAGCATATATAGGCTTTGGTCCCACTGGTGGAGGGACGGACTGGCAAACCTCTGTGACCAGGCTCTGTGTGCTCTCTGGGTACTTTGAATACTTGGGAATACAAACTATCCCCAGGCCCTGGGAGAGCTCGAGTGTCAGAACTGTTTTGTTTTGCTCGCTAGGATGAGTGCAAACCTTAAGAAAATGGGTCAAGTTACCTCTTTCAATAGTGAGCAGAAATGCTCAGTTTAAGGTAATGATTTTTCCCAAATGGCTCTATGCCCAGCAAAATTACCTATACGTCAAATACAATCCCTGTTCAACAAGCTTAAATTGGAAGAGAGGGCTTTCTGTAGGCTTGACGACAGCCCATAATATCATTCTCCAAATGTAAATTATCAGTTTTTGATGGTGGGATAGTAGCTGCTTACCTCCACTTAAGAATGCTTGCACGTTGATTTGCGTGGACAGCCGTATCTTAAAACATGACATTGCAAATACCTAACCCAAGGGTTTGGAAAAGAGATGGGCCACTGCTTCGCTTCAGAAAGGGAAGTTTACAAGGCTAGGGTCTGTCCTCAAAAGAACTTCAGAATCTGGTGAGCCTGTGTGGGGGGGGCGGGGTGTCTCAAATAGATCATCACTTATATCACACACACAATGTCAAAAAAGCTTTGTCACTAACTTATCATAGCCTGAGGGCATTACCCATTAGCAGAAATGTCCTAGGCTCGCTTCACAACCTAAACTGTGCGGAGGTATTTACATTCAATGTTGATTACCTCTTCAAGTGTCTTTGCTGGGTTTTAATATGCTTCATTAGTGTTTGCTATTTTAATTGTCCTTTCCACCTTATACATTGACTTTTCCTTTTGTCTCCGAGAACTTATGTTGATCATAATGTCCTACTGACTATGGTCTGACTGTTAAAACTAATAAAAAATTTATAAAAATGTAACAGAAGAAACACAATATGGAAACACTAGTTTGCTAAAAGCATGAACTTATATGTATTGTATGTAACTGTCACTTCTCCTTTCATTGTAGCAACAATGCCATGCATGATAGCTCTGTGAAGCTTTCTTCTCAAATGAATTTGTAGCTCTTCTTTGCCAGTGGTACTCTGACTACCAGCATTTGAATGACACAAACTAGATTCTGTCCATGAAGGGATGAGAAAAGACTTCCAGAGTAAAAGAAATCCCTGATGCAGTGGTGAGGTTCTGACATATGCTCTGAACATGTCACTCCCTGCAGAGATTGGTTAGGCCTGTATCTGTATATAGGAGCCTGGTGATCAAATTTATGTTTACCTATCGGCAAACTTGTTTTATGAGCACTTGTCATCAAATATGTTTTGTAGCAATTCCTTTTCTGGGAGGTGCTTTCAGATAGCTCCCTCATCAAAGTACTTTGTTTAACAGTGAAAGTGGACCCTGTACCATGAATCCGAAATGTGCAAAGGTGAAGAGCATCCAATTGCAGGTGACCTGACGGAGGATCCGGCGTCCAGAGCAGGATAAATTGAGTGCTGAGAGGTGCTCTTTTGCGATACCCTCAGCCAGGGCAATTATTACAAACAATGCCCCATATAAAGCCTGGTACAGATATAAAGCCATTGAGAAGTGTTCTAATCCAAACCCAAATAGTGTCTGAGGGAGAGATGTGGCGGTTTTGGAAGTGCCAAAATCACTATGGCCCTTACCCAGACAGACAGCTCAGGTGTGGCATGCTGTTTGCAGGGCGGGGGGAGTGTTAACCCCCTCGCTGCCAGGCATTTTCCCCTCAGGTGGCAAACATTTTTTTGGCTGTTTGGGGCAGTTGGCGCTTGGGGCCTTAAACCTTTTGTCCACATAAGCTGCCCACACCAGATTTGCTTTCTGTTTTTTGCCAACATCCTAGGGATTCTAGAGGTACCCAGACTTTGTGGGTTCCCTTGAAGGAGACCAAGAAATTAGCCAAAAAACACCGAACATTTTGGTTTTAAAAAACAAAATAAATAAAAAAAATAAAAAAAATGGGAAAAGGCCTACAGAAGAAGGCTTGTGTTTTTTCCCCCCTGAAAATGGCATCAACAAAAGGTTTGCTGTGGTAAAACCACCAGATCCTCAGTTTTCAGCAACAGGCAGACTTGAATTAGAAAACCACATTTTTCAACACAATTTTGGCATTTTACTGGAACATACCCCACTTTTACAATTTGTTGTGCTTTCAGCCTCCTTCCAATTAGTGACAGAAATAGGTGTGAAACCAAGGCTGGATCCAAGAAAGCTAAACATTTCAGGAAAAGTAGACAACATTCTGAGTTCAGCAAGGGGTAATCTGTGTAGATCCTACAACTGTTTCCTACAGAAAATAACAGCTGAAATAAAAAAATATCGAAATTGTGGTAAAAAAAACAGCAATTTCTTTCCACATTTTACTCTAACTTTTTCCTGCGATGTCAGATTTTTTAAAGCAATACACAGTTACTTCTGCTGGACGACTTTGGTTGTGGGCATATATAGGGCTTGTAGGTTTATCAGGAACCCTAGGTACCCAGAGCCACTAAATAAGCTGCACCTTGCAATGGGTTTTCATACTATACCGGATATACAGCAATTCATTTGCTGAAATATAAATAGTAAAAAATAGGTATCAAGAAAACTTTCTATTTCTAAAATGGGCACAAGATACTGTGTTGAGAAGCAGTGGTTATCTGCACATCTCTGAATTCTGGGGACCCCATACTAGCATGTGAATTGCACGGTATTTCTCAAATAGATGTCTTTTTTTTACACACTGTCTTACATTTGGAAGGAAAGAAATGTAGAGAACAACAAGGGGCAATAACACTTGTTTTGCTATTCTGTGTTTCCCCCAAGTCTCCCGATAAAAACGGTACCTCACTTGCGTGGGTAAGCCTAATGCTCGTGACAGGAAACGCAACATGGACACATCACATTTTTACATTGAAATCTGACGTGTTTTTTCAAAAGTGCCTAGCTGTGGATTTTGGCCTCTAGCTCAGCCGGCACATAGGGAAACCTAACATACATGTGCATTTTTGAAAACTAGACACCCAGGGGAATCCAAGATGAGGTGACTTGTGGAGCTCGCACCAGGTTTGGTTACCCATAATCCTTTGCAAACCTCAAAATTTGGACCCCCAAAATAATTCTGGAATCTGAGAGGAGCCACAAATTTCCTTCCACCCAGCATTCCCCAAAGTCTAAAATAGTACCTCACTTGTGCAGGTAGGCCTTGTGCTTGTGACAAGAAATGCCCCAAAACACTATCTGGACACATCAAAATTATCAAATACATAACAACCTGTTTTTGCAAGGGGGGGTATCTGCGCTTTGGTCCTTAGCAGCCATCTAGGGAAACCTACTAAACCCAGACATTTCTGAAAACTAGACACCCAAATGAGTACAGGGAGGTGTGACTTGTGTGGATCCCCCAATGTTTTCTTACCCAGAATCCTCAGCAAACCTCAAATTTAGCTTTAAAAAAACACACATTTTCCCCCCCATTTCTGTGTGGAATCACCACACCAGGACAAATTTCCTACCACCCAATGTTCCCCTCAGTTTCTCGGTAAATATGATACCTCACTTGTGTAGGTGGGCCAAGTGCCTGTGACAGGGAAGAGCCCAGTGCTCCCCATGAGCTGGTACCAGGCTGGTACCAGGACGTAAAGGTTCCATCCTTGGCGCCTCAGCACCGCAGCCAATGACGTAACTGTTACGTTCTTGGATGTCAAGGGGTTAAGAACTGAAACATAAAACTTCATACAAGCGATTTAAATTCACTCAATAATGGTTTAATTGCTGCTAAAATACTTCCTAAAGG
This sequence comes from Pleurodeles waltl, assembly GCF_031143425.1. NCBI lineage: Eukaryota > Metazoa > Chordata > Amphibia > Caudata > Salamandridae > Pleurodeles > Pleurodeles waltl. The sequence goes on along the minus strand of NC_090440.1, from coordinate 1,452,304,851 downwards.
TAAACAAAGTTTTAAAGGGACATGGCAGTTGTAAAAAAATGTAAATGCTCCTAGCCATCCTTCATCTCACAGCCGGAAGAAATAATTCTGGACAATACAACTGCCCTCAAAGGATAGTTGATATTATTAAAATAAACAATTTATTTGCCATGAAAAGTGTTCACAGAGTAGTACTGTTGACAGCCACTAGTCTTCAAATAATCAACCTTTAACAAGGTAAAGTCTCTTGACAATAGCTTACTGTCATGTATGGTACAGGCAGGATGGTCAGTTAATTAAGAAACCGACAAGGCTGCATTAACCCACTGCCAAAATATTCTAAAATATTAATTCTTCAGCTACCAAGTTGGCAAAGGCAAGCTACTCTTCAAATACTTCTGGGAACATGAAGGCAGAGGGTCCTGTATAACAAAGCACAGTGACTCATAAAGAAGGCTCTAAATTGGACTCTTTAAGGCCAGTCACATCCAATGCAAATTCTTCACGACAAGAGTACATATGGTTAGCATGGGACACAATGACAAGTGGGCAGCTAGCGATGGAAAACCATCTTGCAGAAGTCATAGATACCTTCTGTACGCACAGTTAAGTTCAGAGGTGATCAGGCTCTCAAACATGAAAGATGTATCTGGAACTGGTACCGTTGTGCTTTACTAACTGCACTCCCAAAGAATGAAATGTCATATGTGTTGATTTTAACTTTCCAGTTACTTCAGTCTTGTTTGTTTAGGAAGATCTTGGACTAGGGGACAATCACGCAGAAAGCATAGCAAGCTCCAGGGTGTCTGATTCAAACTGCACAACAATCCAAAGAACGATGCGAAGATGCAAACAATGTTTGTGTTTGATTTGCTTTAATACATTTTACTGACTTGGCTGCTACCATCAAAAAGGCATCTTCTGGTAGAATCAAAAACAAATATGGCATCAATAGTTTGAACAAATTACTTATCTTCAGTAACTATTTATATTCATGCAGAATCTGCATTTACATTGGTGCAAGCCTTTCTGAGCAGCACCCGAGCACTGTAAATCAATTGGGAATTTACACACTTTCATTTCATAATTATATCATATTGCAGATGTTGACAATTGCCACTGCATCTCTTCAATATTTATAACCTAAGGTACAGGAAGATAAATTAAGGTGGCCAGAGTCACAAAAGTTATGCTCAAGTTCAAAAGCACAGAATTACAACCCATTATTCCAGCCTAAAAGTCGGGTGGATAGGCATCTTCTCCAAGTGGAACATCAAATCAGCAATTCACCCAAAAAGGGTAGGAAGTAAAAGTAGAACATCGACTACAAACCTTAGAACATCACACCCTTAATTTATATAGCAGCTCCATCATCTCACCACTACACTAATGCAGGTGATGTTGGTTGCACCTACATGTCTCATTCCACAGAGGTAAGGCCAAAAAGACAGAGGCAAAAAAATGAATACTGATGAACTTCATGAGAAATCTTTGAGAGTTTCCATCACAAGTGCATTATAAAAAAAAATTAACTTGCTTTAACTGACACTTCTTCCCACAGATAATCTAGGATACTCCTCACAGCAATGACCATGAAAGAATGAAAGACATAGAACTAATTTGTGCCTTATACTACTGCTAAGCTGTGCGGCACACCTTCAAAGTAGTACTACTCATTGTACCTACTAACACTAAGGGCATGATTTAAATCTTGGTGGAGGGGAATACTCGGTCACAAACATAACAGATATCCCATTTGCCGTAATACAATCCCATTATATCCTATGGAGATCATAATACGGCGGGCAGGATAATCAGTCATGTTTGTGACTGAGTGTTCTAACCGACGATATCTGAATCACATTCAATCGCTATTTTCAAAATACTCAATTTAACCATACAGGAAGAGCTGCTCTGCATCTCATACAGTGTGACCTGAATCATTTGGTGTGTTTTCATGCCAGTTCACAGCATAGCTTATATAAAGAGGACTTGTCTGTAAATTGAGTTTTGTCATTGCCCTGCCATTTCAAACACATGTGAAACCCACAACAACAAACATTATTTAAGCCAACGCTGAGCGATAACTGTAGAGGCAGTCACAGGGTCACATGTTTCGGAATGTACCCTTTGGGATATATTTTGAATCTCTGCACAATTTGTTTAGAGGAATGTTCCACCAAGAAGACCACTTTTAAAACCTCCTCAAGGATAGAACTCAAGAGATAAATTGGGAGATAACACCAATTTGAACAGCAGCACCACACACTGAAAATGTTCCCCTAAAAAACAAACCTCAAGAGGGCGCTGAAGTGTCTGTGAATGGGTGTATAGAATATACTATATATACACAAAAGGCATCAGTTAATCCCAAGGCTTCACTGTTTGAAGTACCTGCATCAACTTGAGAAACATGTTGAAAAATCTGAGGGTTGAACCAGGTTGATGATTTTTACCATTCTTGGAATAAAATTCTTGGAATAAGATTAAGATGGTGTTGATGTCATATTCTTGGGAAAGTACATAATCACATTGATGTTTGGGATGGGAGAGAATAGGAGGTGGACAGGTGGAAGCTCTATGGCAAACTAATACACACACCCCAAAGGTTCAAGTTGAAGGACCTATTTGCCGAAGGTAGTCTTCCTCAATCTCAACAAGAAATTTAATGCCAATATGTTCCATATGTGGACGATGTACCTTATTGATCAACCCAGCGAACAGGTGTAATGCCTTGTGTTACAAATGACAGTTTCTGCACGGTTATCCCCAAATGTTATGCCTTTCTCCTCCTATTTTTCTGACGCTCTTTTTCTAGGCTTTATGACTCTGGGCATCTTACCACTGCTAATCTGTGCTAAAGTGCATGTGCTCCCTCCACTAAAACTTGGTATAACTGAACTACAGTTGTTTGGTTTATTTAATTCACCAGTAAAGTGGTATACCGTATACACCCAGGGCCTGTAAATTAAATGCAAATAGTGGACTTGCAGCTCAGACTGCGACACTCGCAAAAGTAGCCTTTCAAGCCTATCTCAGGCCTGCCACTGCAGTGCCTGGGTGTGCAGTTTACTGCCACATTGACTTGGCAAGTCAAAATACTTGCCAAGGCCTAAACTCCCTTTTTACTACACTTAAGTTACCCTTAAGGTAAGCCCTGGACAGCTGTAAAAGGTAGGACACATATTTTTATTTGTTACATGTCCTAGTACTGACAAAGGGCCCATTTCGTTGTTCACTACTGCGAGGGCTGCTCTTCTCATAGTTTTGCATTGAGAATTCCCTTATATATGTCTAAGGGTAATTTCTAATCTGTGAGGAGTAGCGTGAGCATGTTTGGAATGGTAGTGAGAAATCCTGCTTTCTGATGTAGGTGGATCCTACATTACTATTTTGGAAATGGCACTTTTAAAAAGTGGGCATTTCTCTATGCTTATGACTCTAGTGCTTTGCAGCCTGGCTCCAATCCATGTCTGAGACACAGTGACAGCTCCGCTTGGTGCATGCTTTCCAGACAGCCATCACACAGGGAGGGCTGGGTGTGACAGAGGAAGCATCTGCATACTGATAGACATCCTGTGCTAGGGAGAGGGAGGGTTGTTCACACCTTACATGTTAATAGGCTGTGTCCTGCCCTCACACAATAGACTAATCACCCCCTACTGACGTCGGGAAACAGGGCTGGGTTGAAAGGGGGTTGTGTTTCATTCAAAAGGGTCATTTTGAGGTTACCCCCTGAACAAAGACATTTTTGGAGTATAAGTACAGGGGCTCTGACCCTATGATTTTGAGAGCACCTTTGGAACTGGGACTGAATCTCTGCCAGAAGGACAGCTGGTCTGCACACAAGGACCCATCCGGACCGCTCTTCTGTGGCTGCCCTGCTACCCTGCTGCTTCTGGGTGGCATAAAGGACTCACTGGATGGCTTTTCTGCATGTTACCCTGCTGCCAGTTGCTTCCTGCGAGTGGGGTCCCTAGGTTCTGTTGGGCTACCGTAAGGAACCTCCATGCTGAGGAACCTGCTTTTTTGTGCTGACCTGTTACTGGCTGCATTGCTGGAGGGACTGTCATTCTGCCAAGTGTCTCTGTGGTTGGCCTGCCTGCCTACTGCTACTTGTGCCCTCAGTTTTCTCCAGGGAGTGCTGCTCTAGGTTCCCTGTCTGTGCATTATAAGCGCGTGTCGAGCACTACACTCTGTTCCAGCCTGCGTCATGTCCTGGGCTGTAGCCAGGGCATCTCCCCCATCCGTATGCAGCTGACCCCCTGGGAGGCAAGAAGCCACCCCGGACGGCACACCTTCAGGACCCCGTGGCTGGGTGAAGACAGAAGTGTCCTATGGAATGTAAGGCAGAGTGCTCTGGGGCTGCTAGTCCTGCCCCGCCTAGGAGTGAGAGCCTGGTGCTGCAGAATCCCTCGCCGACTGAAGCCTGGATAGTCACAGTAGTGTGCAGCCACAGGGAAATCCTCCCCGGCATCAGATCGCCAACACTAGGTATGCATCCCGGACAGCGGGGCTTCCCCGGCGACACATACTCTTTGGGAGACAGGAGGGAATCCCTTTTACAAGGACCAGCTCCAGACAGCTGTCCTCGCAGCAGCTGCGTGATAGCGGGCGGCTGCTCCTTTCAGTATTCTGGCTGTGGCGGGGACCCAAGAAGACCCCCCGCAATACCTTACCAGGTGTGTGCACCCACACTTGCCCCTTACCTGAGGAAGAGCCTGGAGGCATAGTTCCCAAGGCTGAATTCACCATAGCGAGATGAGGAGTCGCCTCAGTGAGAGTTACTACCAGTCACCATATTTCTCACAGTAGGCCCGTAGTCGCTCTTGTGGCCCACACCTCCAATCTTTCACAAAATCAGTACCCTCAGAGTCAAAATGGTTACAGTAACCCTGCAAAGAGAGGCACCAGGATCGCAGGATGTGCCTGCACTCAGCAAGCAATATGGGTTACACAAGGATCAATTACTGAAATACAGCTCTCTTGCACAAAGCCTTTGGGTTAAATGGACGATCACCAAGACCCATTCTATGATCCAGTCTTTATATACTTTGGGAAATGGGCACAGTACAGTCAACCGTATGAAGATATATTGGCTCACACATTAACATTGCTACTACGTTTACGGAATAGCTGGGAGCTCGAGTTCCCCAGACAATTACACAAAAAGGAATAGGCAAGGGCTCTAGTAGAAGTACAAAGTGTTTGATAATGCTCACTGTAAGCTCATTCTCCATATAGACTATCTTTCCCCAATCTCAACTTAATCAACTGTTCCTTGCCGTCAGTGTGGCTTGCAATCATTGGCTGACGTGGTAGATTGTTATAAGCTATGCTATGGATCTACTCTACTATTACATCCTTTTGGTCTAGGGCCCCACCTCAACTTGCTGACCTAACTATGCTTCTGAAGCTTGAGTCATGGGTGGCCTGCATGCTTGGTCTTTTCAGGAGGCCTAAAGAAAGTTGTAATGCACTTCCTTGATTTGGTGCTTATCTTAGCAAAGACAGCCATCACTACCAGATAAATATCAGCTCAGCCCCCTTACATTGGGATCTGTTACACTGGGCCAAAACAGAGGGTACAGCTCTCCGCAGAGAAGAAGACTGAGGACTCAGAAAGTACATCATAGCAGGTGAATGGAAGGCATTATGGCTACCCCTCAAAATGCCTACGACTGACGTGAAAACCTGATGCCGATTTACTTCCTATTATTCTCCTAGATAGCTCTTTAGATGCAACCAGCTCCCATCTAAGCATATCGGTATATCGCTTTAATAATGCAAACCTCAATGCACTGGCCACTCACTGCTTCCTTGGTTTCCTAACATCCTCATGTTAAACACATTAACAGTAGTTTCCGTGTTCAGTAGCAGACACCCCTCGTTATTCCCTTGATACTGCCACACCCTATAAGGCAATTTTCCCTTTTCCTATTTGGGGCTTTTTACTATTGTTCCATGTTCTTTCTTTTATTTCCCATTCTTTTTCGTCTAACACAGTTACACACCCCTGTATAAGGGATACAACACTGGAAGTTGTTAAGCAATTATTAATGTTTAGGACTTGTTTTGCTACTTTATAAATTCAGCATTAATAATACAATCTGCTCTGATTTTATATTAACTTGTTATGTGTGGTATGGGAGGTAGTATTTCAGTTATCTTCTGTATAGCTTGCATGTTATGCACCATATGGACCAGAACTTTACCTACTGTATTGATCTGTTTTAACTACCACATTGGTGCGCACTGTACCTTTTAATGGTATATAATTTTTTTTAAATAAAAATGACGTTAAAAAAATAGTTCTATTCAGGTCAATGAAAAAAACAGAGTAGAACATTCCTCATCAAGAAAAAAGACCCTCTATGATGTGGCTTTCAACATCCTACATGAGAGATGCAAAGATTGCTGGAAATGTACTCCATCCACCAGGCTGTCTGGTTAGACCTTGAAATCAGGGAGCTTTGCAAAGACGCATCCATTACAAGTGTACTGATGAGAAAGAGCAAGCACATACTATAGTGGTGTGCGCTACTTACCAAGACGTTTATGTTCCTACTTGATTGATTTGGGAGTCTACGTCATCAAGACAACTGCAGACTTGTATATTTCGCTGGTTCTAAAGCTGTATATGTTCAGATACAACCTGGACTCAGTATTTGTATTTGTAAGTACAGGTGATAAGTGAGAGTAATTCATTTGTTGTCCTAAATGCAAATGAGATATCATAAACTTGGAATACTTTACAAATACGTACGACAGTTTTCTTCATCACTCCCATCTCCACAGTCATTGTCTGAGTCACACTGCCACATGCTGGTAATACATTTTCCATTTGGACATCTATATTGGTTGGGCATACAGGCATTCTCTGATAAAAAGAAACAATACATTAACAGTTTGATTTGCACTAGAACGGCATTGTGAAGACTGTGGCTGAAAAGTATTTATTACAAAATCAAAATACAATCTTAGCTTACGTTGTTCAATTTTAAGCTTCAACTATGTTTTACTGAGTTCTGAAGGAGAATTATATAGCTTCAGACAGGCATTCCCGTCTTAAGTATTTACTCAACAATTCCCCCTAAATGTACCTACCTACTTTTCTTCAGTGACCGCCTTTAATGCATGAGTCCACGAGGGCCTCCTCCCCCTTCCAGGTGGTGCTGTTCTTTGCTAGCATATATTTTTGATATTCTAACCGTGTAATGCTCATAATATGATGGGGTATTAGGGGCCTCTGTTGTCTTCACTAAGGTACTGCACTACTGAGTCCCACACTTTGTTAAATCTGAGTGCATCACTGTTGAGTATGTATGTTGCTTTCTCATGTGGCAATAGGTGCAGGAGCAATAGTTCTGTTGTCACTGCTAGTTGGTTACCTAATCGGCCCAGTAATGTTTGTTTGGCTGCTAGGAGCAAATGGGACATAAGCTTCTATGGTAAAGTGAAATGGGTAGTGTCGGGGTACCTAAGATTATAGATATTAGCTTGTTTCGCCCTTAATTTTCAATATGGCGCATAGCACATCATTTTACAGTTCTTCATGTTTTGGGTGTGCTCCAAGTAGATAGAAAATGTTTTTCTCTGCCCGCAATGCATCCAGCAATGTGCAGATTGTGTATTATCTATCATGTGGAGGTGTTGGTGTGCAGTCGTCTGTACACCTTTGCCTTTAGACTTGACAGGCTAAACTGTTCACGTGTGCAAAAATATCATGCCGCTGTTTTAAGGTGAGAGACGTTTCGAACTCTTCCCCGCATTTTTTTTTTGGTATGCAAAGTTCGTTTGCGGCAGTTTTGGATTAAGTAATACATAAATACACGATACTAGGTGTATTGTGGTTGTGACGGTTTGACAGATCCTCTCAAAGATCGCGGTAACATCCCATATACAGAGCCCTGCAGAACAATGGCCTAATATGAAGATAGCAAAATCTTTCCCCTTCTGTGAAGCTGTTCATTGATTTAATATTTAACAATGTGCAGGGCTCCCCTTTGTGACAAACAACTTGCAACCCAAAGCAGCCGCAGCAATGAATTTCATTTGACCTCAGAGCGAAGTTTGTGTCCCTGATGAGAGGCTGAGAAGGAAATGGTATGTAGTTAGTTTGCGACACTGTGTTAGGCTATTTCTAGTGTCAAGTGCTACCCTGGTCACTGGCGAGACAAGTTCTAGCAACAATGTTTTAGAGACCCAGAGTCCTGGCCCCAGTGGGCAAACTGTTCGGGCCGGTCTATAAAGCACCAATTTTCCCTATGGAGCTTTCTATGATGTAACACACCTGGGCTGTGTCATAATATCAGCCTAAATCTGGTAATCCCAGAGCACCCTACAGTGTAGTGTACTTCCGCCTAAGGATTCTCCTAAAATCCCATACGAGGGGAGTTGTATGCCACAAGTTTTAACTCTATATTGTTCCCTAGATAAAATGGTGCAAGCTTTAATTGAGTTACTTTACCCTTGTGTAAACATATTTAGAAATAGGCACCACTTCACATACAAGTGCTCTAAATAGGTCCTTAATGAAGGTTCAGGAGTAACTGTGATATTTCATTATCTATTTTAACCATATCACAAACATACTGGTGTTCATACATGTGCACTACTTGTAAGAACACCTACCTTCTTTAGTACAACTGTTGTTCTTCATTTGATATCCTGGTGGACAATCACACTGTAGCTCCCCAGACTGCAAAATCTTGCTGGGGACATCGTCTGGACATCTGCAAGTCCTGCTGTTGTTTGATTTTGGCAAACACAATAAGCTGCAAGGCGTTGAAATGCACGCATTATGTCCTGTTTTGAATTTTAAAAAAGGACATGCACCAATGGTAAATATCGGAGTATAAAATGTTTTGATAAACAGATGCAAACCTTTTATCGACACAAACGCATAACACTTTCTGAAGAAACTATAAAGTGGTGTGCCCATAAGTGCATATACTCATTAAAACATTAAGCACACTTTAGTTCAATCCTTCAACAACTTTGAACTTATTATACAAAAAAGTAACAAAACAAGTATCTTAAAAAGTAACAGTCAAGGCCTTACAAATTTGGTCTGCAACATAAGGCAAGGAAATTATCATCATCATCTTTTTATAGATAGCATCTCAAGTTTGTAGACTATCAACTCAAGCAAACTTCCAAAAACAAAAAGAAATACAACCAGACTCCAGAAGAAACAATTTCATAAAGGACAATGAAAAACATAAAAGTGTGAATTACAAAGTTGTCCCAAAGTGCCACTTGCACCTAACTATTAGCAAAACCTTACCATTTTACCAGTCTTTAAACTTTCTCATACTGGCCATGGATCTCAAAACTAACCGCAGGCAAACTACCTTTATTAAACTCCACAATTTCCATGAAATTGTGGCCCAACCACAGCTGCTTTGGTCAGGTCATGGTGCCGATACATATTTTGAGGCCAACAAATCTAATTTTCTGTTATGTTATTGGAACTGCTAGAGTGCATTATACCTTGAGGAGTCAAAGCGATAGCTGAAAGCACCCAATATCAAACAGAAAACAGAGAAGCACCAATACTAAGGGAGATGGAGAGAAAAAAAAACTAAGTTTTCATCGTTTTTTGACGCAGACAACAGAGTCAGCTTCTGAGATGTGGGCAGGCAGAGTATTCCAAAGTTTGGCAGGGGCCACCAAGATGGGTCGACCTCCCCATCTGGCTGTGCAGAATCTTGGAACCAACATCTGCTGATGAAAGAAGGATCTAAGAAGCCTTCTCGGGAAGTATCAATGAAAAGGGAGTGGAGTTGGCCACACCCTTTTAGATGCAAAGCTAGAAATAACATGCAGAGAGCCTTAAAATAATCTTTTTTCTAACTGGAAGATAGTGGAGGGATTAAACTCTTCTCTGACCAACACACACCTCAGAATTTTAAGGATAAGTCGGGCAGCTGCATTCTGGACATCCTGAAGTTTGTTAACACAGGACACATTGATGTTAAGGTAAAGAGAGCTACAGTAATCCAGTCCCGAGGTGGTAAGTGTGATGATGATTTTGTGGTGCAAGTTCTCTGGAATATAAGGAAAAACTTTTCTCAAAGTCCTGACTGATAATGAGAAAACATGTGCTAACAGTACCGCTGACCTGAGTATCAAAGCTCCAGGTGTTGTCAAATCAAACACCTAGGTTTTTGGCTCAGTTGACTGTGTGGGGAAAAGGTCCACAATCCTCCGGCCACCAGATGTTAGACAAGCAGACTCCTGAGAGCTAAAGACCAAAACGCCTGTTCTGTCTGCATTAAATTTAAGGGTGTTATCTTTTATTCACCAATGAATGCTAGACATGGAGTGATTAAACTTCTCAGCTACAGAAGTAAGGTAAGTGGAAATGTACACAATCTGGGTGTCAGCAGCGTACAACAGTACTTGGAACCTGAAAGAGCACACCAATTTAGCCAACGGAGCAAAATACACATTAAAGAGAGTCAGACTCATGGATGTGGCCTGAGGAACTCCACAAGGAAGACTGAAAGCTTCCGCCTTGAAACCCTCACAGCTGACCGTCTGAACTCTGTTGGTATGAAAAGAGAGAACCTTAAGAGCAGGCCCTCTGACCCCGTACGTGCCAGCCAGTGTCTAATGCTGCGGACAAATCAATCATCATCAAAATGGCTGCACCCAATGCGCCACCCCGCCCCCGGCCCCCCACCCTCCTTTCTTGGACCTGGCAGTGAATGCTGTCAGCGACCACAATAAGAGAGGATTCTTTACTGTGGCCAGTCCTGAAACCATTTTACAAAGGATTAAGGATAATGTGAGCCTCGATAAATGTAACAAGTTCCTGGTTAACAAACCTCTCAAGGATATTGGCCGGCACCGGAAGCAGGGAAATGGGACGCAGGTTTTAAAAATCCTCAGGGCCCACATTCAGTTTATTTTGTAGCAGAGTAATGATTGCTTCCTTCCAGGAGGTGGGAAAAACTCCTGATTGCAGAATGAGTGCAAACACGTTCTGCAGGAAATCAGCAATAGGTTTTGGAGCCAGCTAAAGTGTTTTAAAAGACCAGGGATCAGATGGAGAGCCAGATTTAACACTCAACAGCAACTCTTTGGTTTGCTACAAAGAAATGGAGGGTAATTCGGTAAGTGTTTGAGCTGAATGCCTGTAATGGCGACTTTAGGCAAGATTCCACTATCCCTAGACAGGTCAAAATATGTATAGATTTTCAGAATTTTGTCCCAAAAATATAGCAACATTCTGTTAGAAAAATCTTGACGAGTTCACCAAACCCTGACTGGCAGGGCGGGGCAGACAGATCATTAACTACTTTAAAAAGTAATTTAGAAGAAATATTGGTGGCCCTAATTTTTTGGGTGAAAAAACAGCCTTAGCAGATTCAATGGCGAGATTAGAACGCAGCAAAAGGGCCTTATGCTTTTCTTTTTCTATTACTTTTTCATTCGGACCAAGATTAGACCTCCATCTTTGCTCTTGCCTGCAGCAATCTAGTCGAAGGCCCATAAGTTCAGCCAAGAACCAGGATGGAGAAGATTTTCTTCTGGTAAGCGTTTTAACCTTAAAGGGGGCTATGCTATCCATGGAGGTGGTAACCCAAGCCTTTTGCAGGATAGCCCAAGGTGTCAACATGACTGGCTCTGGAAAGGTTGAGTGCCTGCTCCAAACTAGCAGAGGTTATTTTGCATTTTTTCATTAGAAAAATATAATGAAAAAAAAAAAAATGAAGTGAATACTCCACTGGATGTGTGGTGAATTTCTGCCACGACAACAAACGTTTGTGAAATAGTTAATGAACTTCTAGGTGGCAGTTAATCCATATAACATGGACCACAAGTATAGTTTTGCACTCTGCTTTCTTAATGTTTGTAATGTATAAGATCAGGGTTTGTCATTTTACCACCTTCAGAAAGATGATACAGTGAATCTGCCTACCTTTACACTTGAGAACTACATCTTACAAAGAGATATTTCCATTAGATCATTTAGTACACTGAGCAACCTCTCAAACGATTGAATACGCACCTACTAATTCAATTATACTAACTTGGCTGACTCTTAATAACAAATAAATAATTTGTCTAAAATATGTTCTGAAATTACAAAAAATGCAAACAGTATTATAATTTTTGTCATTGGAGAATGTAAATAGCAATACATACCTGTTGTTTTTCCTCTAAAGAAAATCTTCATATCCATAACTCCAGTTAATTGACTCACTAAAACCTCTTTTTGTGCCCCGGTGTACTTTGACGCTCTAAAAATGCTAAGTTGTGACCAGTCATCCCAATAGATTTCATTCTATAACAGAAAAATTGGATTACCAAATTACATCAGGAATGGAAACTAATAACATCTTTCTGCCCCAGACTATGACCAGTTCAAATGAAATCGAAAATCTTGTAAAAATGAGCAACATCTTCAACAAAACAAGAGAAAGTAACAAAAGAAGTGAAACAATAAGCTACACAACTGCTCTAGAATCCGGTACAGCATAAACAGAAAAGTTCAATGGTCTTCAATTATACATGAATGTCAGGATTCAATTTTGCTATTAAAAAGGTAGTACAACTAACAATTGATCCTGACAACAAAGGACTGCACAAATAATTAAGCAACTTTAACTAAACTTGATTAATTAACTCAAATATTAAAACGAATATATTAAACTGAATAAATAACATACTAACGAAGAAAAGCTAAACTTGGGGTGTCCACAGACGAAAATTGTTAAGAACTGCTGACGCCGGAACGGATTTCCTATTCCTCATGGTACCAAACACTGAATGGTTCTGGAAGATGTATCTGCACTAATCAGCCTCCCCAAATGTTTTCAGGTAAACTATACCGGCAGGTGAATGAAAAAAAGCACACAATGACAACACCTTCCAAAACCTACCTTAAACACGGCTATAGCATATGGGTGAGGCAGACTGTCAAGAATGACCGATCTTTGCTGGCCACTGTAGTCAGTGCGTTCAATTCTGTCTATGTGTGCTTCCGTCCAATAAATCCACTTTTCGTCCACAGAAATTCCATTGGGCCACGTGACTCCTTCTGATACAATACGATTCACAGATGAGCCATCCATGTCACTTCGGTAAATGCCACGCTTGAAATCTCCCCAATCAGTCCAGAACATAATGCTAATTGTGCAGATTAAAAAGGTATTAGAATGGAATTTGAGATTATGATTACAATAAAGCAGTATACATACTTTTCTGGCACTGGTTTCTCTGGTTTAGGCTCGCATTCCAACTGCAAAGTACCATAAACTGTGGAAGTGAGATATGATGCCAAGCTGCATTCGAACAAATGCTCACAGTAAAATACATCCTATTTCAGTTTTACATACCATTAATACGAGACCTTCAAGAAGTGTGACCAGGATTTGCAGACTGTAAAATGGATCAAGACTGACATAACATACCAGTGATTTGCTAATCTCTTTAATTGTACTTTCTTCAGTTGTTTCTACAATCTAAAACACCGAAATTTAATACAACAGTACATACAAGGATGGGTAAGTGCAGTAAAAGGACCACACAAAAAGAGCTCTGCCCTGGAAACATTGCCAAAAAAACAAGGATCTGGCTTCTGAATTGCCATTATCGAAACCACTCCAAGTATTACTTAAACAAAATATAGCAGAACACATTATTAACATACCCCAACTGTACCCACTGCATACAATGGAATATATTCAACACAGATCGGTTGTATGTGTGGCATGTGATGTGCTACTTTCAGCAAAAGCTGTACTTCGTCTATGTCTAAAATAACGCTGGTTGCGAATATACCTCCCTCTGGACCTCTTTCTCAAACTTAGATCTTGTGCCACAAACATTAGTTTCTTCCTCTCCTAGAAAAGGGAGGGTCCAATGTAGTCTTCTCATTACTCACAGCTCATGGTCAACTAATGAAGACTGCCAACCATCTTCTTTGTCTTGGCCAGCCTACCATTAAAGGCTGTATCAAACATCTCAAGTCTTCTATCCGAGCCATGACTCTCAATCATTCTTCCCATCTGTTGTTCAATTCAAATTAGTCTCTACTTTTCGTAGCAACTAATCCAGTTTGGCTACACACATTTACTCTGACATTCACTTACAGAGCTGTTGCCAGTAAAAAAAAAAATTCCACATTATTCTATACACCCGACCTATATTCCACACTTATATTGTACTTGTGAATCTCCACCAGCAAATTTCCATTATATTGTGATGCCAACCTAGAATCCAGTTATATATATGGTAAGGGTAACACTGATTTATAACCAATTAAATGATTTTGCACACAAAGCCCCACAACTATGTGAGAAAATGACTATGCCAGAAAAAAAATACCAGCCAACTCTTTCTATAGAACGCAATATTTGCTTTCTGAACCCAGAAGTACCACTGATGAGACACACTGCCGGGGGGGTGTAAATATGATGAACTGGTCTAACTAACTACAGACTACACAGACTATTGGCATCCATGGTTACTTTTCATTCCACTGTCAAAGCATGAAAAAACGGTCAAAGACTCAAATTTTTTTGGGGTACTAAGCACTGCCAGGCAAATACTGTACTTTTCTACAGCAGTTCCCACAATATGTAGGATTTCACAATTCACCCCTTCCTTTGCGATAACCTGCCCATAAGATATGAAGCTGTGTTCTGGATTTTATGTACTTTTTATTACAATTCCACCCTTTAAAATTTTCATTTTTTTTAATACAAAGTGTCCATCACGCCCAGCTTTAGACAATCCACAAATTAGAATATCAGGTTGGAAATAAAATATCTCCAGTAGATTACCAAACAACAGGAGCGTTACATTTTTTTAATAGAGGTGAAGCTAAAGCACCTGAGAGGCACATATTTAAGTGTGTAGGCCACCAACTGTGTCTCAAAACATCAATAGTATACCTACATTTTCAACATCAAGAGAATAAACCTAAATCCCGAGATACTTGCCTTCAGTAACACTGTTTCTGGTAGAGACTAACTGCAAGTTCATCACTTTTTGAATATTTCTACAGACATCAGATTGGATCGGAAAATCTTTGAGCGGTACCTCTGCACACCACCCGATGGCACCCTGCAGCCCCCATTGATGCTATTACACTCCAGAAATTATGTTCAACACTAATGTAGGCAACATTCCTGGCGTCAGTTACTCTTTAGGTCGTCAGTACTGTCAGACACCGAGCCACTAGAGAAAATCGGTTTGAACACTCTGCAGATTCATAGACTTGGGATCCTTTTTAATGGACCAAAACCAAATCACAGAATGGGGAGGATTGGCTGGGTGGTGAGGAATCGAAAAAAATATTAACAAAGATAAGTAACTTGTTCTCCTAATAAAGACTTCCAACTGCAGATGCCTCATCTTTTGAATACATACCAAAGTAATTATTATTTGGAGGTGGATCTATGGATTTGCTAAAAACCAAATAAGTCTTGTAGGACGAAGGAGGTGAAATGCACCTCTTGGCAAGCCTGGCCATCCACATAGTAGTAGCTGCCCGACAAATGTCCAGGACAGAAATTCTGAATGTCAACACAGTGGTAGCAGCCCTGGTGCTGATAGAATAAGCCCTTCACTATTCTGGGGGATGTTGGTTGGCCACCTGTAACAGATCTCAATACAAAGGATGATCCAGCAAGAGATGGTTTGATTCTGATTGGCTCTACCCTTTTTTGCCAAATCCACAAAGAGCTGATCCTCTTGTCTGTGTTCTATGGTACAATGCATATAAAAAGCTCAGCACTCTTTTGGGATTGACGTGATAGAGTCTTTTATAAGAATAAAATCAATATATTATTAACCTGTATGAAAGGGTTTTGTAGGCCTTAATTGAACACTGCATTTTAAATGTGACTTTACATTTGAAGCTTGCACAATGACAGTTGAACTACTGACCAGGAGAAATTCTAATTTATTTATTTCTTTCCTTTCTTCCTTCTTTCTTTCCTGTTTGTTAATTTTGACCTTGTCATGGTCATAAGTAAAACATTTCATGACGCATATGTTCTGTAGTAACAAGTAAATGAATAGTAAGAGTGTTAAAGTTTTCTTTCCTGACCTTCTAATCTATGAAAAGAATTACTACTATTTGGATTCATCTTGAAAACTGGTTATTCATCAATAGGCTCTGTCAAAACAGTGTATGAGAACTAAAGTGAAAGAATATTAAATTTGTATCATATTTACCTTGACTGTTTTTGCCTTATAGATAACAATTTGTGAGAATAAACTAGCATACTTCACAGTACGCTAGATAAAAGTTAAGTGTATCTTATGTTTAGAATGCTCTTTGTTAAAACTTGCCATCTTAAAGGAAGCTATCCTGTTCACATGAAGACAATGCACTCTGACTGGAGAAAGTGATGATTATCTACCCAAGTTTTATAATTTGTTGCACTATACAATGTCATAAAAGTATGTTTTCAGACTAGATTTTCATGGGACATACTATATGCTTTGTTCTGTAATTTTATGAAGAATAATGATTTGCTAATAAAGAAATTGATAAGCTAATGAATTAGTAAAATCTTGACAACAGAAGCCAAACTCTCATTGTTGACTCTAACTAAACCAAAATGAATGTTCTTACTTTGTGAAGGTGCGGTTCTTAATCCCAACTACAATGTGCCTCAAAAAGTGTGATTCCTGAAGTGGATGCCTGTTGCAGATAGCTGGATTTTCCATTTTCAGGTGTAAATATCAATAGAGCTATGAGTTGCATATGTGGTTACTGTGATTTGTGATTGCACTTTTAATTGTGATTTGTAGAACTCTTGCTGATGTATTGACAATTTTACTGCTGATGCTTATGTGCTTTTGTCACACAAGAAGAAAAAGAGGTGTCAGGCTAAGAAGTATTCCAAGATCCTGAGCGAGTTAAATAAAGAGTTGAATTATTGATTTTCTTGTTTGCCGATGATTTGAAGTGAGGGTCATGAGATGTCATCAACTGCACAACTGAGGTAGCGACAGTAACAAAACTGTTGTTGTACTCATATTGATCAGTGTTGGTGAAACCTGATGCACAAAGGTGAAACTACATTGAATATGTGATTTCCTGCTGGTCATGATTTCATCGTGGGTGTGTGCAAAATTATTTTTGATTGAAAAGTCAGAAGGTGTGAAAACCTTAAAATTCCAGTTGTTGAATTGTTCTTTTTATTATTTATTCAGAAGAAATAATTATTGCTATTCCATGTTGCCTGGAGTTATAAATTGAAGCCTTGTGTGTGCACCAAGAAATTGTAAAGGACGGGGATGTGGAAGTAAGCATCCGGCAAGTCCAACGCTACCATCCAGTGTCCTGAGTCCAAGGCAGACAGGACCTGAGCTAGAGTGAGCATTTTGAGCTTCTCCTTCTTGAGGAAGAGATTGAAGGCCCAAGGGTCTAGGATAGGAGGTAGGCCCTTGTCCTCTTTGGGCACCAGAAGGTAGTGGGAATAATAACCACAACTTACTTCCGGTGAAGGGACGCTCTTTATGGCTCCGTTGGCCAAGAAAGCAGCTATTTTCTCATGGAGAAGTGCCAGATGATCCTCCAGTAAGCGGGCAAAGGTTGGTGGCGTGGCCAGAGAGGCAGTCTCAGAGGGGAGGGAGTAGCCCCTTCGGAGTATCTGCAAAACCCACCTGTCTGTCGTGATGGATTCCCAGTAGGGCAGGGGATGGCGAATCCTGCTGCCAACTGGTCTGAGATTGGGGGGGAAGGCTTGTAGGCTGCGGCAGGGGTAGATTGGGCAGCCCTCTCGTTCCCTGTCCCAAGAGCCTGTGGGATTCCGCATCCACAGCCAAGCAGTGGCTGGGTAGCATGTGCAGTTCTGTGGCTGGCAGGGTAATGACGGGACAGAGAGCCCCTTACGTCACCACAAAAGAGATGAAAAGCAGACTGTGGTGGGAGAGGGGCAGTCGCTAGGCCACGGGACCGAGCCATAGCCGGGACTCCTTGAAACTCTCGAGGGCAGAGTCCACTTTGTCTCCAAAGAGACTTGTCCCATCGAAGGGCATGTCAGTGAGGGACTGTTGAACATCCCTGGAAAAACCAGACATCCTCAACCAGATGTGGCACCTCAAGGCCACCGTTGACGCAAAGGACCTGCCCAGTGAGTCGGTCTTGTTCAGCCCACAACGAATCATGAACTTAGCCGCATCCCTCCCACAAGCTTGGGAGATGATGCCCCGGGCCTCCTCCGTGACCTGTGGCAATACCCGAATTATCGTATTCCACAGTGAATGGGTGTAGCAGCCCAAAAGGCTGCGGTGTTCACAGACCGCAATGCCAGACTGGAGGAAGAAAAGATCTTCTCCCCAAGTTGATCCAGTCTCTCTGATTACCTATCCAGGGGAGCGGATGGGAACGTGCCAGATGACAAGGATCCCTGGATGACAAGGCTCTCAGTTGCAGGATGTTGGAACAGGGATTTAGAATCTGTCAGGCTGGGCAGATGGTGGCGGGTGGTTGTCCTATTCACAGTAGCCCCTGTGCTGGATCTGACTACGTACCCAGAAGGCCATCAGTGACGGCTTCATTAAATGGAAGGAGAGACACTGAAGTGGAAGCCTCAGGCTGAAGCACCTCTGTGAGGAGGTTAGTGCTGACTGCCACAGAGGGAAGCTCAAGGCCAAGGACCTCAGCCCCCCTACTGACCACCACTGAGTAAGAAGCTCCCTCGGCTGTGCCATGGTAGGAGGAGAAAGCATGCAAGCACTTGGAGAAGCATCCAGACCACTAGCCTCACCCAATTCTTGTGCCCAGTCCAAGTCAGGGTTTTCTAGCTGGTATTCCAAAGGGTTCAATGTCCCATCCAATCCTTCCTCATATTCATACCCACATTAAGGGTCTGAATCCAACCTGGGGTGCGTAGGCCCCATTGAAGTCAAAAGCGGCATTGGTCAATGCCGTTCCAGGTTGTCAAGGATAAGGATTGGGTGGACGTCGATTATTGGCTCAACCAAAGTCAGAAGTGTCAACGTCTTGGCAGGCGCTAGGGAAGGTAGCAATGGTAGGACCAGCATCAGCAAAGATCAGAGAAATGATCCGGAGAGACCCTGGGAGGCTGGGCCAGAGCCGCCGACGTGCAACCCAAAGGGCCCTCATCCAAACACCCTGGCCCCAAAGGCGCCGCAGGTTGATCAGTCTGCCCGAAGGAGAGGCAATTGGCCTCATAAAATTCTTTAAGCGGGGCAGGGGTGGTTCCAGCTCCTGGAAATTCAGGGTGGCGTGGAGCGGACCCAGAAGTAGTCTCCACGGAAAGAGGCCTCAAGCATAGACGCTCTTCCCGCGTCACATCAGCTGAGTTATAGGGTGAAGTTGAAGAACATTCGCCTTCAACTTTTTTCTGTTTTCTTGTGACCCAAATGTCCCGACGATGTTAAACGGGGGGAGTGGGGGGGGGGGGAATGGGGGGCACAGTGGCAATGGCGACTCTACGTGCAGTCTCAAGACCTTCCTCTCGAGCGAGACGGAGTCAAGCACCGGGCAACCATAAGCTTTAGGGACTGCTTCCTCAAAGCCTTCGGGTTCATGGCCCAGTACTCGGAGCACAACTTCAGGTCGTGGTTGCACTCCAGACACCACAAAAACACCAAGTGCAGGTCCATCAATGACATGATGCGGTGACAGGCGTCGCAAGGCTTGACGCCAGTCTTACGAGACTTCTTTCATCACACCAAAGAAGTCCAAAAAAAACAACAAAAAGGCTGAATTTGGTCCAAAAATTACCAGGGTTGCTCTTCTCCAGATCTGTGCGTGGAGCAGAAAGAAAAGAACTGATGTCAGCATGACGGGTGGTGCTTAAGTATGACCGCAATGTCATCACTGCAACCACGACGCCTATGACAGATGCAGAGTCAACCGACGCCACCTGACAGTGCCCAAGGGTACTGTTCGAATGAAAAAAATCTCCGGATCCAGTCTCACACCTGGGGGAAATTCAAAAGTAAGGAATCTGTTACATAGCATGTTTTCAGACTAGATAGACTAACTCCTTCCCTCAGACCCTTTTGTTAGAGAGACAAGACAGACTGGCGGAAAGGCTTTAAGAGCACTTTGACACATATCTTATTCTCTTTACTGCTGAGCCTAGGATTAATTCCGAGACAGGCTTTATTCTATCCAAGCTTATTGCTGAGGTATTTTATTGAAATTCTCACACTCTTTCATTTGTCTGAGACGAGAGCTCTACTGAACTTTAATTTCCCTGAAACTAAATTAGATTAGGGACTAGATTTTCATGTGACACACTATATGCTTTGTTTTATAACGTTGTTGAAAATAATGATTTCCTAATAAAGAAATTGATGATCTAGTGATTTCATAAAATCTTGAAAATAGAATTCAAACTCTCAATATGGACTTTTTGAACTGAAATGAACGTTCTTATTTTTTGGAGGTGTAGTTCTTAATCCTATTACCAAGCTGCCTCTAAGGCCTCACCTCTAGGGCTCTGTAGCAGTGCAGGACCCTTATATTTCTGAAGGCTCCCTTAGTCCTCAGGGGCTGTGGTAATGGAGTCTCTCATCTCCCTTCAAGGAGTGAGGGGGAGCACAAAATGCAGGTAAGCTGATGGTCTGCCCAACATGCCACGGCATCACTTCTTTTGGAAGGAGGATGCCAAACCCCCAAAACATGCTTGACTGGGAAGAAAATGACATATGCAGGGTAACACAAAGAGCCTAGAGCTTGTTCACCAGTCATGCTGATGTTATGCCAACTAGGAACACTTGAGGTGAGAATCCCCAATGGACAGATGTGCAGTAGCTAAAAGGGAGTGCACATCAAATATGTGAGGACCAGATTAAGGTGTCAATGAGACATAACAAAGGGAGGAGAAGGAAACAAATGCTTGAATACTTAAAAAAAAAAAAAAAAAAAAAAAAAAACACACACACACACACATCACAACAGGTGATTTAAATTAGGAGGACTGGTCCAGCAGCCTCACAAAGGACTGAAAGGTAACCTTTAACTGCGACCAAAGCAAAGCCTTGCTGGGCATGGGAGAGAAGAAACAGAACATTAGACAACTTAGCCTGGAAGGGGGACCTATCTGTCCTGCTGCACCAAACCGCAAATTTGTACTAATGACCAGCGTATGCACATTTGGTGGAAAGACCCCTGGCTGACAACTTGACATCAATCACCTCCAAAGGAACATCAAAGGTGCTCAGACACCAAAACACAATCTCTAAGTATGAACAGATCCTCCTGGAGAGGAAGCCTGATTGGAGGACAGATGCTCATGCCCAGGCGCTTCGGATACCATACTCTCCTTGCCCAATCCAGGCTCACTGGGCAGGAGTGGTATCTACAGGAAGGCAAACAGAAGCCTCAAATCCTCGGAATCCAATGTGCAGAACTGGTGACATTGAGTGTTCTTAACCATGGAGAAAAGGTTAAACCAAGGCTCTCCTCATGCATGAAAAAGGCCTTGCACCACTACTGGTTGTAATTGCCACTCAAGATCCAAAAAAATGCCACCAGCTGAGTTTGTCTGCTCTGGCGTTCACCGATCACACCAGGTGGTTCACAACCAGCATGATTTCTTGATGATCCAGTCATTTCCAGAGACTCAACACCTCCTGGCACAGAATCCACAACCCTAAACTGCCCTATTTGTTGCAGTACCACTTGGCCTTGGTGTTGTCCGTGAGCACCTTCAACTGCCTTCCCTTAATGAATGGTAGGAAGGTTTTCAATGCCAAGTGGATGGCTCACAGGTCTAGAAGGTTTACATGGAGCTGGGACTCCGTCAGAAGCCCCTGATCTCCACCTCTCCCAGGTGGCCATTGCAATCCAGAAGCTGTGCATCAGTCACCACTGTCAGCTCTGGGTGGGGTGGGGAGAGGGATCCACCGCTGATTCAATCGCGATCGAGCAACCACCACTGCAGGTCTAATGCATTCTCTTCTAAAATTCGGACATGGTCAGAGAGGTCCCTTTGAATTTGGGCCCATAGACCACCTGGTGTACTTCATCATTTGGATGCAGGCAACCTTCAGTCCCAACAGGCTTAGAGTAAACATCACTGAAATTCAGGACAGAGGCTGAAATATCAGGATCATGGCCTTAATGACCTGGTCTCTCCTTTCCAGAGGCAAAGCACCTTGTCCAGAATAGATCTGATAAATTGGAGCATCTGAGAAGGAGTCTGGTATGACTGCTGCACATTGATTGTGTACCCCAAAGATATCAGGATGCTCACAGCAATCTGGAGGTGGGTCACGACTGCCTGGGGTGAGCCATCCTTCAGCAGTCAGATGTCAAGGTGAGGAAAGACTGGGGCCCCATACATTCAAAGATCACTTTTGGGAACACATTGGAGCACTGGTGAAACGAAAGCCTGTGCCAGGATGAGTATCATGAATTCGTCCTTCTGGAAGAAAGAGTTGAGAGTGCATGTCTAAAATAGGACAGAGGCCTCCATCCTTCTTTGACACCAGAAATAAGCAAGAGAATCGACCACAACCCATTTCTGGTGCAGGCACCCTCTCAATAGCCTTTTTGACCAAATTGACTTGTACCTCATACCATAAGATTGATAGATAGGCCTCCAATAGGCATTCTGAAGATGGTGGAAGATGTGACGGGGCAGCTGTAATCCTTCTGAACAATTTGCAGGATCCACCTGTCCAACGTATTGGCCTTCCAACCTGGTAAAAATAGTTGATATCTGCCTCTAACTGAGTGACCGTGTTCCAGTAAGAGCACACTAAAGGGGTCTGGCAGGTGGGGATGTGGGAAGGTAGTGGACTGACTGTCACACTGTCACTGACTGTGGGGTCAGTGTGTGTCACGGCCTCTGCCATGAAATCTCTGAGGCTGAAGTAGATGTCTGTATGGGGCACCCATGCCAGTGCCTCAGAACGATAGCGAGTGCTGATGCGGTGGGCGTGGCAGAGAAGTCAAGCCCAAGGAGAGCCCTGTGGCTGCTTTCTTTGAAGCGCTCAAGGGCAGAGTCTGCTTTATTCCCAAAAAGGCGAGCCCCAACAAAAGGCATGTTCGTAAGGGATAACTGGACATCATCTGAAAAGCCTGTTGATCTTAGCCAGTCATGACCACGGATAGCGAGGCTAGTGCCAATGACTCATCGAATGGAATCTGTGGTATCCAAGTCACAATGGATGGTAAATTTAGGGGCACCACAGCCATCCTGTATGGCCTGTGTTACTACCAGAAGAAAATCTGTTTGGGCCCCTGAGAAGTCTTCAGCCACAGAATCCCAGAGACAATGAGAATAGCAGCTCAAAAGGAAACAAGCACAGTGACAGAAGAGTGAAACAGGTGGAAGGAAAGCCCCACCTCCCAAAGGTCTCCAGAAATTCCACAGTTTCAGGCCCAATGAGTGAAACTAGGCCAGTGTCAGGACAGGTGTGGGCTCTGGATGGTCCCTGCAGTCACACAGAGTAAGAATGGATTAGGTAGAGGCTGGCACTGGAGGATCAATGCGCTGTCCGTTGCCTGCATAAACTGAGACAAGTGTCGGACTAGACAGCTGAGAAGTGAGGATGTCAGGCCCTACTTGCTCCTGGAATGCCACAGCAGTTGGTGACTGAAATGAGAATACTGGAAGATAACCAGCAATCGAGAGACATTAGAGCACAAAATGGAATATCTCTATTGAGGTTAATCTGTTGGGGTGGATTTGCACAAGGATAATGAGCGCTCCCTAATGATGGAAAGGAATGTGAATAACCTCACAAAGAGGGTTGAGGGCCTTCAGTGAACAATTCGGGCTCTCACAGATCAGAACCAGTCTCTGGAGCAACAAGTGGAGGATGCCAAAAGTAGAGCCCGCTAATGCAATTTGCGGGATTTCCTGAGGGTCTGAGGACCGGGAAACATAGTTCTTCCTTGAGGATTGATTGAAGTGTTCGATTGCCCCTAACATACTGTTGAGCTTCTTTGTCACTGAACGGGCCCATAGGATGATGGTGCGGCGCACACAATCGGGGGGGATCCCAAAAGCAATGATTGTTAATTATTGGGATAGAGGGGGTATATGGCAGCAGGGGTACCGAAGTTTGACAGAACTACAGTGAAGATTTTCCTGGACTACACACAAGGTATAGCCCCAACACAAGTCCTTTCTGGCAGTTAAACAATGCATACACCAACTACGTTTTAAAAACGTGCTGCTCTACCCTACTAAACTTAAGGTGATGCATGAGGGCCGCACACATTTCTTCCAATGGCCATAAGAACTATGGGCATGGATGGAGGGCCTGAAACAGAGGATAGCCTTGAAACTGAAGGAGAGGGGATTGCGGACAGCTAAAATAGACAGAGTGGCTCGGATGAAAGGCGCAGATGGGGCGTGCCAAGAGAGAGCTGGTGCCCCAGGGCTGAAGTGCAGCGAGAGGGTACCCTGGAGCTGGAAGCAGGTTAAGAGGAGGGCCTATAGGACACTTCAGAGGAGGGACCAGGGATGGATACACCTGTAACCCCCCACCCCAACAGACTTCGGACAATAAAGGGAGGAACTACTGAAAGGTGTTTGCTTGGCAAATAGTAGTTAATGGAGTTGGGACCCATAGCAGAGGAGCTGCGCTCTGAGAGGTGCTGTACGGTGGGATGGATGGTATGGGTCTCAGAAGCAGGGGAGACCCTCTGTGCATTGCAAAGTAGGTCTGTGCTTAAAAGCCTGTTGAGGTCAGCCCTGGTAAGATATATGCCACAATCCACAGAGACAGAAAGGGTGGTGGGCTTGATGGGGGGTGGAGAGGGGTCAACTGCTGATTGCAGCCAGGCCATTTCCCTACCCCTCTCAAAGTAGGGTGCACTCTTACAGTTAGTTAGGGATACCAGCGAGGCCTGCTCTCTGCTAATTGGGCTAGATCTGTCCCTTTGGGCAGAGGATGCCTAGGTAATCTCTTGTTTTTTGATGTACAATTCTTAACTTAGGGTTAAGTACATGGTTGCTACAATTGGCAGTGGTTAAAATTATAGGGTATTATCTGGGGAGGAGGAATGGCCATTTGGCTGCCGGTACATGGGAAAACGTTGTGCTGGGGTGGACACGTTTACCCAGGGGGAGGGACAGGAATGTCTGGGGACTTCAAGACTATACTAAGCAATACAGGTGCATACATATCTTCAGAGGTACAAGGTGGGACTGGCTTTCCTGCAGAACGCACAGTTAAGTGAGGCAGTGAAGCTTAGAAAGAAATGGAAGGAACAGTGTTTCTCTACCACATATTCAGAGTATGCCAGAGGGGTACCTATTTGGATAGTCCCTGTGGTGCCCTTCTTGCATTGCGCTTTCTGTGCTAATGTGGAGGGTAGGTACATTATTGTGAATGGACTATTCGATGGTGCTGAACTTTGTTAAATGAATGTCTATGTGCCTAATATAAACCATATGCTATTTTTCTGAAAGCACAGGAGGTAATCATGCCATCATGGGGTTTCCCTTGTTGTAGGCGGGAGATTATAACTGAATATAGACAGTACTCTAGATAGGAACCACCCACCTGCGACCTCAATGGCTGGGACATTCTTGGATGTGATGTCCAACTTGGACTGCATAGATGCCTGGCAAGAACTTAATCCTGTGCAGAGGTAATTAGCATACCATTCATCAGTACATGAGGTATATAGCAGGCTGGACAGACTCCTTGTGTCCCGGGAAATGGGAGATTGTCTCTCTCTGGTGGAGTAGCTGAATATACGGGAGGCACACTCCAACAATTCCAACGTGGCTTTGGCTGCATGAAGCACTTTAGGATGCAACCTTTCGGGAGGGTTATAGCCAAGGTTCTGGAGGAATGTTTTGCTACTAACTGGGATACGGCGACGACCAAGGGGTAAAATGGGTGGTACTCAGAGGAGAGTGCCTGAGTAAAGTAAATGGAATAAAGGCCTACCTGCAGAGGGAGCTCCAGGACCAAGAAGAGAAGTTGCCTAGATTGCAGAGATGTGAGTGGGAAGCAGGACAACCGAGCAATGACCTTAGAGCTAAAGAAGAATACAGGTGATACATGGGCATCGTTAGATAGATGCACAAAGAGGGATTACCAGTAGATGCTCCAGGGAGGCGGAGATAGGCCTGGATGAATCCTTGGTTAGTTGCTTAAGAAAGACGACTCCTCCTATGATACTGGTGCTTACAAGGGTAGGTGGTGAGATGATCTCCACTTCGAGAGCAACAAATCAGTATTTCAATTCCTATTTGGCTTAGACCTTTAAAGCCAGAGGGAGGGCCATGTCTTACCCACCCAAAGATTCCTAGTGGGTTTGACGCTCCCCACGTAGTCAGAGGTTGGCTAAAATGCATAGGAGGCATACTTTATGGTGGAAGAAATCCATGCAGTGATGGACCACACAATAAGGCCTTGGGAGCAGATGGAATCCAGTCTGAGTTCTACCATGCTTTTATGACCCCGCTATCTGAGCACCCCTTATGCCTGGCCCCTATCATCCATTGACCATGATAAACGTTGATGTCAAAATGCTAGCAAACATTTTGCCCAATTGATTTAAACCTGCAATAAGGGCATTAATGGATGAGGAACAAAGTGGATTCATTGCCACTTGGAACACCACTATGAATATCCGAGGGTAAACTCATTCTGCACATGCTCCATGGGCCAGACTCTGACAGTGCCCTAATAGCCTTAGATATGGAGAATGCATTTGATAGATTAAATTGGGGCTACATGATGGAGGTCCTCAGGAAGATGGGTTTTGGGGCTCATTTCTTGCAGTGAGTTGCTCTGTTATATACAGAACCTATGGCACAAGTGTGCACGGGAAGATATGCCTCAAGTGGGGTGGGGGGTTTGAGACAAGGACCAAATGGGGTGCAACCTCTCCCCGCCATTGCTTGCCCTGGAGGTGGAGCGGTTGGCCATTTACCTCCAAGGATTATTGGTGGGTCAGGTATGAGTCTGGGGAACAATAAGCATGTGTTGTCACTATTTACGGATGACAACCTTTATATAACAAATCCTTAACATTCCATCCTGAGGCTCCTTACGGAGCTCCAGATGTTTGGGGAGGTGTCAGGGCTATATGTTAACCAGGAAAAATCATTGTTCCCACTGCCATGGTTCTGGTGGAGTAGTTTCCGCAAGTAGGAATTTCTATTTGGCCATTCACGTGGTACACACGCTACAGCAGCAGCGGACATAGAATACATATGGGGGGGGTGAAGTTGAGGATCCGGGCATCTCTGTTTTTAGAATACACTCCCCTTGTCTACAATTGGCAGAATAGCAGTTGCTAAAATGGTGTTCCTCCCACAGTGGCTCCCCGTGCTGCAGAACTCTCTATGTTCATACCTCGTACAGAGTTTAAGGAGTTGGACAATCTACTGGTCTCGCATTGTTTGGACGAGAAAGAGGAGCAGGTTAGGACTGTCTGTACGCAAGTTAGACCCTGAGAAAGGGAGACTGGGCCTTCTTGATCGGGAACTATAGAACAAGGCAAATCAGCTCCAGCACACAGTGCAATGGTGTTTGTAGGAGGAAAATTGGAAAAAGAGACTGCTAGCTGGAACTAGATTCTGCCAGTCTACATTATGGCAGGAGAGTGCCAACCAACCACATGCTCTTACATAGAACGTCAAGTGGCCAAGACTTGAGAAGCAGTGGTGAAGCAGGTCCAGAGGGCACTGTTTATTTTTTTTTTTTTAGACCTGGCCTCGAGATAGTTACTATAATTCATTCGCCTTGGCCAGAACATGTCCTTGAGGGAGTGGATCGAGGGGCAGTGCATCACACTGGATGACTTGTTTCCAAAGGACAACGTTATAACATCCCAGGAGGCATAGGAGTCCTTTCAGGTGGGAGTGGGACTAGAATGATTCAGGATATTTGGATGGCGTTCCCTGTGGCCCCTGCAGTCTCACAGGCACTAACGATTTTATTAGAAGGGGATTCCAAATGTAGACTGTCTCTAGGTCATACACAGCATTAGAATAAGACAGGCCGCATCAGATAATGATAGAACAACATGGTTGGGATGGAGACTTACAGGAACCACTGTAAGACCGAGAATAGGGTCAGACACATCCCTAGGTGAGGGAGGTATTGGGTGATGCTAGCTTTAAACTGATGCGTTTCCCGGTCATCTACCATGCATACCTCTTACCTGTGAGGTTGCACTGTTTTTATCCCCAAAAGCCCAGATTGGTGCCGTAGATACAAGCAGTGACGAGCTGATTTTGTGCATACAGTGGCCTTGCCCCAAGAAAGTGAAGTAATGGGCTGTGGTAGTAGATAAGCTACACTACGCGATGAGAATCCCACTGATGCCCTCAATCAAGATGTGTTTATTAGGGCTTGTTCCCTCCCCCAAGAATTTTAAGATGCAGAGAGAGTTTGCACAATCTGGGCAAGAGGTGTATTGCTATCAATTGGATAGTGAGTGTGGAGCCCACACTGTTAGCATGGCTGAGGGGCATTGAGGAGTGGGAGGTTGCAGAGGAGTGTAGAATGAAAGAGGTAAGGACTGATGAGAAAGTGGAAGATGATAGTGAGATATGGTCTGACCTGCTGCACAGCTTGACAGCCCCGGGGGGGAGTAGGTATCCCAGAGCGAGGGTAGATGAATAGGAGATTAGATCGGGCTGCACCCCTCCCCCTGTCTGAGAATTATTTGGGGGTGAGGGTGACAGGTGAGTTCATCTAAGACCCTGAACACCCTCACCCCCTCTCCAACTCTCGGTTGGACACGGATGGAGGGATTGGTGGATTAGGGAGGAGAAATGGATACTGTAATGTGACAACCTCATATGGACATGTTATCCGGAGCAATGGGACTGCTACCGATATGGGCTTCCTTCCATCATTGTTATTTAGACATGAACAACGGGGTTTTGCCTTGTTATGTTGTATTTGCAAATGAATAATAAGCTAAATAAAGATATTAGCTTCTAGCACCATCACCATCGCTTCCTGGGAGAAAAGGCATGTCTCTATTTGGTCTTCTCAACCCGCAAGAAAACCCTGACATTTGAATGCAACTCCTAGTCTCATTACTGTAACCACAAGTCGTCCCCGATAGGAACCTTTGACAAAAAGCTAACAATGAAATCCAGTAGTTCTAGATACCACACCAAGCAATTGATAAAATATGTATTTTGATGCCCAACCTTATCACTTCATAAGACAGGAAAGCAAAATATGGCATAAGTGCCCAGTGATTGCTTCACAAGGAGCAGGGAAAGTTGGAAACTGAGCAAGGACTTTGAATATACTATGGTAGCAACTAGCTGCTGTTGTGAAACTCCTCGTTTTGTGAAGATTTACATCAGAAGTTATCAAGCTTGCTCCCTTCAATAGAATACACACCTTCTCTTATAACATAATGCACAGCCATCACAAGATCTGTTTGAATCTGCATCCACTAACAAGCGCCAAAGGAAGGACAGTAATCAAAGTTAAGAGGACATCATTTAACTCTAGAATGTTTGAGGGAGATCCATTCCCTCGAGGCTTAGTAAATTGCTGGTGGGACGATTCTTAAAGTGGGCTCCAGTAGAGAAGCTACTGTAACAACTGTTAGTTGGGGGTCACACCATTTGAAATGGTTCCAACCGACCCCACAGTCAAAAGAGGTACTCAAACTCACATGCCTATCAAACAGTAATGGCAGACTAGCTAAAAACAATTAAATGTAAGACAGTCTTGTATAATTACAAGGCTAAGATTAACTCAAGCTTTTAATCTGTGAGTTTTTGTGCTATCTAAGTGAGTCTCCATAAGTAGTAGTTTAATGACCAGACGTATTCCACGCTAGCCCTAGGCCTAGGCCTCATGTTGCACTTACGATAAGGCTCATGAAGGTTAGAAACAAGCCTGGGGTTACTTGTGTTCCCAGTCAAAGGGGATATAGACCAAAATTCTATCTGGACCACTCCTTGCTGGATGTAGCCAAGTTCAACTTGCAGGTCGTTGATTTTTCTCGGGGTATAATCTAAAGATATAAATACCTAAAGGCAACCTCAGTTTTCCCAATGCACCATGCATATTTAAAATAAATGCAGTTAGATTCGTATGATGCCATTGTTCATGCATCCTGAGATTAGTCAGCATGTCCCAGCCTTATTCCTGGCCTGCAACAGTCTACTGCTTTCTTCAGGACAAAATGGAGCACCTAGTATTTGTAAGCCAGGCTCTATCTCAAACAGTCTGGTATATTCAGTCAGAATACATTTAACATCACAAATGCAGGCTTACTTACCCAAGAGGAACTTCAGTACCTATTAGTACTTGCCATGAGGAATTACAGCACTTATTAGTACCCTGTTCTCCTATCCTAGTTACCAGGAATATGCTGTGACATGCCCCTGTGGTCACACATTCATGAACAGTGCCATGTCATTATACTATTTGTTTTTGACGTCCTGGTTCCTGGCTGACAATGTTTTGTATATTCCCTCTGACACATATAAATATTCAAAGTGCTCCATCGACCAAGACTGAACCGCCCTTTATGAAGGCCGGGATGAGACCTGATAACGAAGCATCACGGGATGACAACTCACCAAGTAGCACTTCAGATCTCATTGGTGTGGAAAAAAAAAAAAAAGGCCATTATTAAACTTGACTCCTTTAAGAACGTGCTTAGGATGTTTAGTTTGCCATGGATCTCCTTTGAATGGCACCCTAGCATCCCCACCTAGCACTGAATACTAGGAAAAGTATAGGCATCCAGTTGAACACCTAAGGGCATTTCTAAATGAGGAATCTCTGTAAAGTAGCATACATCAATTTATTTTTCATATTTCTGCACAATAAACAATACCAAAATAAAGTCTTCTTTAAGAACACCTTTTTGGTGTAAAACAAAATGAAAACTGTTGTTAATAAAACGGCATTTCTTTTCAAATGCCACTACTTACCCATCATTAGGAACTAAAGCCAAAGCTCTTGGTCGGTCCAGTACACTGGAATTTAATACAGTAAGTCGAAAGTCTCCATCAGGTTTGGCGACCTAAATTTGTAAACACAAAATGCAGGGATGGAACTACATTGGTTTAATGAACGATGTACTGGAAACTTTAGCTTTTAGGTGATGTTAAATGTACTTGATAATGAAAAGAATTGATGCTTCAGATATTAGTAGACTAGAGTTATATTAGTGCTAGTAAACACAGGACAGTTTGTATTAATGAGGGCTTCTACAGCATAATACAAGCAGTCACGGTCCATACGTGCAAGTATCAGATTATACCACTCATACAGAGCACTGTTAGTCCGAAAGTTCAGACAACTACTGTCACACAATGTACAAA
Organism: Pleurodeles waltl; assembly: GCF_031143425.1. NCBI lineage: Eukaryota > Metazoa > Chordata > Amphibia > Caudata > Salamandridae > Pleurodeles > Pleurodeles waltl. The sequence goes on along the minus strand of NC_090440.1, from coordinate 1,452,273,625 downwards.
TGTTGGCATATTGGGCCTTTCCATCCCTGCAAATTATGCAATTGCAACCAAATATGTGACTCTGGCCATTACAAATCAATTACACTTTAATTTTTGTAATGCATAAGTATTCATATTCACCTAAAAAGAAGTTATAGAAGCCCCACCCCGGATAAGGGTTTAAAGACAGTATTTTTTATGTAGTCATTAAAACTGAGATGAGATTGCACAAATTATCTGACATTCCATGCTCACTCAGAGGAACTGTGCAACTGTAATCTATACGGAATGATATCAGAACCCACTGTTTCTCTAGAGCTGCCTTGAAATTCACCATATTTAACTTGAAACGGAAAGTAATCTTTAATCTTTTGATATAGCACCATAACAGTCAAACAAATAGCTTTTTCCAAGAAAGATTAAAAAATTGATTCCCGTAAAAAAATCAAAAGTTAAATTGGCTCCTCAAATGCACATATGTATACATATGAGGTTTTGGGAATATCTGTCAGTAATTTAAATCTTTTAAAGCATTTTTATGCGGTCTTACTTACCTTCAATAAGTTTACTTCTGATGAAAGAGTCAGCTATGTGAACCCCTCCCAAGCCGCTAGGCCGGTGTTGGAATTCTTCTGTAATACCAGGTCACCAAGACCTGGTTGGAGCTGAAACATGGTTCAGCGTGATGCCGTGAGGGCACAACTGAGTATACAAGACATCACGGTGACAGATACATCACTTTCATCCTTTTATTCAATGCCCTCAGAAGCTAGGACACAGCAGGCGGAAGTATAACATTTATAATCATTAGAACGAACTCCAAATTGCTTATCCTCAAAATGAAAGGCAAGAGGGCAAAAACATTACCAGAGGCGTGAACTTGTTCCTATAATGAATGGATGCTTGCAACCATAGATTTCTTCAGTGAACCACTGCCACAAAGGGTAGGTTGAGAATAGTTTTCCTTGTAATTTACAACATTAAAGACACAAGCACAGATCTGCCACAGAAAGCATGTTCCATCTAATCTATCTCCGAACAATGGTGCTTAGGGAAGTATAGAGAGGATGTGGTGTAACGGCTAGAGCTGCTGACTGGGGAACTAGGTTCGAATGTCAGTATTGGCGTAACATCCTGTGGTCTGTGCAAATCACTTAATCTCCTGTGCCTAAAAGTCAAACAAGCATTGGCAATGCCAGTAGGTCTGGCTTAACAGGAATGCTGTATGGTAATGTGAAGCATTAAAAGTAGATATTATGGGATTAAATATGTATTTGTGTGGAAGCAAAGAGCTGTAGATTTACATTGGCGTAGGTTTAAAGGTCAGGTGACATTTGTATTGTAAAGCCAGACCTAAAAATCTATGCTGGCTAATGACTGCCCTCTTCCCATCTGCATTCCAATGGCATGTGTATGTCCCTGAAAGTTCAAGTCTAGGCAGCAGGATAAACAAAATGATCACAGCTGCGTGGACAGCAAGCACTTTTTTTTTGGAAGCACACAACGTTAACCCAATCAAAACATGTATTCCTGTATCCTAACATGTGGGCACTCTGTAGTGATACTCACATAATTGTCTGGCGACAGCTGTGCTACCAAGCTGGACCATGCAAATGAATGTGTCCTTGTGTAATGTCACTGGCGCATATGTAAAGAGCTCCAGTACTTTCTAGTCCAGTTCGAGCTACCTGACCAATTCTTAAAACTGGTACAGCTCTAGCCGAGCTACTGCAATGACTTATATTAGTGCCCCTGTGAACAATGGTATATCTAGTTTTGTTCAGTAAAACTTAATTTATGCCTATTTCAAGAAACTTGGGGTACTTCACCTGTCACTGGAAGGGGTTCAAAACTTATTGTAATGAGGCTCACTATTCTAAATCTGGAAAGGCCTCAGGCGGCCTAATTGTTTAGGTTAGTGTATTCTAAAACAGATTAATAAAGGAATGTCTGGCATATTAGGCTTGTTAATTAAGCTTTCATGTGGTTGATCTCGTTTTGATAGATTAACAGGGGACCACCAGCTATAAAGTGGAATCTCCCATTCTTCGCCTTTTAGGTAATATCTTTGATTTCTTTGGCATTAATTATTATGCAATAAACGCTGGAGAATTTAATGCATGGTTTGAAGTTTTTGGTTTGGAGGCTGACCCTGATAAGGACGAGGATGATTAACGGAGAATACCTGCCTTTACATCACCTGTTAGAAAAAGATGGACCATGCTGGCTCTGCAGCTTGCAGCCCTGACCCATTCTCATAGCATGAGAGCCTGTAGTGGCCGCTCATTACCCGACAGCGTTGCCCAGCTTACTTTTAATACAGGCAATTATATATGCTGAACCTACTGATCTGACATAAAATGGTTGATATGGTCATTGCCAACCGACCGAAGAGTGATCATCAACCCTTGATATTATCCCTAAAAATGACCTGATTATAAAAATCTGTCAGGACCCTCAAATATAGGTGCTGATTCTACTGTAGTTTCAATCAATAATAGAAATGTTAAATGGGAGCATATATTTTCTTTGCCAAGTCCTACTCATTGTACATAGGAAATATGACTTGGGTCTTGGTTTTAATCGACCATAAAATAATTCTGATTCTCTAATAATGGAAACCTATGCTAGGTTATTTGATTGTCCGAAAGTTTTTTTGCTAGTGAAGCTAAGCCATTTTGTTTAACTCATGAAACGCACTGCTGGTATAATACTCAGTGCAGAGTGGCCAAGAACTTGCTTATCCTTGCAATTAAAAAAGCGGACAAGAGTAGAACAGTTGAAGCAAGGGCTGCCTATAAGAAAACCCAAAAGGACTTCTAAAAGCAAGTGGGGAAGCAGATTATAGGAGTAATTACTAGAAGCAGCACACTCTAATGATATTAAGGTTTTATGGCACATCGAAGGATAATAAAACCATGAAACCAGAAGGACATTCAGCCCTTAGAATGGGCTTCACATTTTGCTGAACTTTTTACTGCCACCTTTAAAAAGGTGCCAAACCCACAGTAAATCTTTAGCTCTAAACATAAGGTAGTAGGTCCCCAATTAGCTCTTTACAAGCAAACACCATGAAGGCTACATAAGCACACAAAAAAACAAAAAACAGTGTAGGCTCCAGGATGGGATAAAACTTCATGTGATTTATTCTGCTCCGAACTATTGATCTGAGGACCATATATGTACAATTTTCCAACGGCGTGGCAGCTGGTGCTATGGTTTCTGACTCCTGGAAAGACACTGAAATAATATGTAGCCACAAAAAAGAGCTCTCGGAGCCAGCTGGAAATTATCACCCCATTAGTTTCATTGATAACCCACAAAACATCTTAATTAAACAGGTATTGGACAAATTGACTCTGTGGACAAGTGAAATCCAGACAGTGAACCATCTTCAGGCAGGATTCAGGCAGAAAGTTAGCACTGTGGAAAGGAGTTTTGTTTCCTACTAATAAAATGGATCACTTGTATGTATGTAACTTTTGTTGATTTATGAGCTGCTTTCGATCTACTGTCAAGATAAAAACTACGTGAAAAACTTTTTAAGCAGCGTGTTCCAATGAATCTATTACTGTTAATAATGAAGTTGGAGCATTAATGGAGCGATAACTGAGAAAATGAACATCAATATGGGAGTATAGTAGGACTGTGTACCTCCACCAACGCTCTTTTCATTCTTCAATAATGGTTGTATAGAATCTCTAGTGGACTGTGAAAATGACACCCCTTGCATTGCAGGGTAAAAGGTTTTGCCTTTATATTAGCAGATGATACATTATTAATGTCCAAAACTACGGTGGGCCTCTGAGTGTTATTGGAACATTTTAGGTTGTTTTAAGGCCTCGGGCCTAACCCACGCTTCCTGAGGAAAGAACAAAAAAAAAGAAAATGTCGGTCTTAAGCCTCTAAATTGTTAAGGGGCTGGGTTTATATAAAATATTTGTTTTGGCAAGTCTCGGAATTAGACTATTGGGATTATCCGACATACACCTGGCATCCCAATTTATCAAAAGTTAGCTATGTCTTAATCATAGCATAACTGCTATTCTCAAATTTACAAATCATTCAACCATGAAATTCATATCAACTGCAGTGGAAATATATAGGGCTCAAGGTATTAGCGATGCCTTATTTGGGTCACTCTGTGAGCACTATAAAGCAGTTTTGTAGGCAAAATGCAAAAACAAATGTATTAAATCAGAACTGTATTAAAACTGCCGCAGAGTACCATAGGTGCTTCGTCAGCGGCTTGGTTCAGTTTTTAAATGTATAATTCCTATTGCAGATTTGAAGGCCCTTCTATATTGGATACACATTTAGAAAATGAGCGAATTGGATACCTATAGAGATGCCTTTTGGGATGTCAAACAAAGGCCTATAGTATTTAAGCTCTCAGGGATGATTTATGTTAAATCTTGGTAGGATAAATTGGGCATCCCTCATCGATCCTCACAAGTTGAACTAGAATTGTAACTAACTTATGCATAAAGTGGGGGACTTTCTGATGGCTTTCAAACAACTAATACAGACTTAAGATTCTAGGAGTTTCTAAACTCTATTACTCGTACTTTATTCTGGGTATTGTGTATAACATTTAGACTTGGTATTCCTGCTATTGCTTCTTTCTCCATCAGGTGGTCAATTAGAGCTCTCAGAAGAACCTTGTCCCCATGTACAATATCTCAAAAGAGAACGAGGAGCACATATTACTTTTTTGCAGGGCATATCAGAAACCAAGAGACAAATGGATTGACCTATTATGTCGGACAATGGGAATTAAACATTATTGGGTAGCTTTGAGGCTATGTAAGACTAACATCAGTACGCATGTGGTCTTGGCAGTTTCAAAATTTCTACAATTAGTCTGGTAGATGAGAGCAAAACTAAGTTACTTTGGATAATAGCACAAATGTTATTTATTGTGCAAAGCATGATCACATTTTATAAGGAAAGAAATTATTTTACTCTTACTGTTGTATTTCAAATTGTCAGGAATGTGTGTTTTTTGTTTTGATGTGTTGATGGGTAAATTAACCCCGTCTAACAAATCAATACTGCAAAGAATTAGCACAGCACGCCTCTGGTGGAGAAATGTTAGCTTGTTCATACCAATGCTTGACTGTTAGAAAACATATAGATGCTCTGTTTTCCTACATTAATCAATGCGAAAATATTTTGTTCTGTTGACCTAATGACTTACTGACCTTCTGATGTCCATCCTATGAGGTACTGGCACACACTTGGATGATTGGGGGGAGGGATGAAGGCAATGATAGAATGACAATTGATTTGGAAGTATAAATCAAATTTTGGAAGTAATGAAGGTTTAACTCAGAGAATGTTTACCCTTGGAAAATATGCACAAGGTAATGAAGACAAAATATGTTTCATATTCCTCAGCCGTCTTGCAAAAAGGTATTGCCAAACAGAATGCTTCTATGTGAAGAACAACAAATGAAAGGTATGTAATTGTTCAAAAGGGAGTTTCATCAAGAATCTTAGGTCCAAATTTAAATTCCATGATATAAATTCGAAACTATTCTATCACCCCTTTACAAATATAGAAACACCCAGAAGTTCATACAGCATGCGTTGGTCTATTATGATCAGGTGAAAAAATACACTGAAAAATGGATTTTAGATAACCCTTCTAAAGGAGCAGACTGTGTAATCGCCGAGCTCTGGCACCCAAGACCTGCGGAAGAGTAATTCTTCTGTCCCCTCCAACCCCACAGGAGATGGAGAAGCAGGAAGACTCAGGGGCTGGGGTTCCCCGGTATAGTGGCTAAGCTCGCCAGGGGAAACCGCGCAACCAGGGCGAAAGACACCTGCACCTCAGTAGCACAAAGTCACAAATGGGGGGCAGATTGAGTTGAGTGCTGGATCACCACAGGGATTAAAGGAGCCAGAAAGCAGACAAGTGGAGAACTCGAGGGCGGCCGAGCAGAACTCACAACCATTGCTTGTGGCCAGAATGCTATGGAGACAAGATTTTCCCCACCCATACTGCCATCCCCCAGAGGGAAAATACTAAGTACTTAATGGAGCTAGGAAGCGACCTAGGCACTACACACTACCAAGGCCTGATCAGCAGCACAGGGCCACCAACAATGGAGACTGGGACTCACATGCGGGGTAGAGGCGCCCAAAAGCACACTGCAACACCCAGGGAAAGGCAGAGGGCACTCAAAAACATCTGAGTGTCTATCTGCCCAGGAACAAGGGGATGTGAAGGTGAGCCCTGCTCTCATAGGAGCAATTCGCCAGGGGATGATGAAATAAAGTGGCGCACTGAGATAGCAAGTACCCAAACCTCACCCTTCACCTCCCTATGGCCAAAATGGAGAACTCAGGGTGTAAAAAGCCAAAGCTGCACTGTATCATGGAAAAGGAGGGGGACCCGTGGAAGGCATTAGAGGTCAGACTGCTGCAGGGCGGCACCCCACCCAAAAGGAGAGAAGAGCAAACTGAACTAAGGGCAACAGCCACATATACACCTAGACTCCAGGAGACAATGCAGGCTGTTGTAAAGAACTCAACCCCCTACAGCAGAGACATAAGCAAATTGGGGGAAAAGGGGGAACACTGGCAGAACACAAGGCGAGTGACTAAATAAAAGAGTTCACATGTCCGGGGCTTTGAGGCAAGATCTGCAGAGAAAGGGAGTACAAGCTGACCAGGCCCCACCTTCCAGGAGAGAACTGGCAGGCAGATGGTGTAGGAGACAGCACTACCCACAAACACAGAAATAGCACCTGCCCGAGGTGGCCCCAAGGAAGGAAATTCTAAGGAACACCAAGAGAACAGAGACCCACTTCTATGGCACCCACGGAGGACTCTGAGCTCCAATCACAGTGGAACTGAAATGGTTCACACTAAACCATCCAGACAATTACCGACAGAAAGCACAAAGCACTTGAGAAGGAAGAACATACAACAGATGGTGACTGCCAAAGACCTAGGCCTAGAAGCCCACCTGGTGACCATTTTGGCTGCCATAAAAGACATGAAAATAGCCCTGGAATATAAGATTGAGGCTTTGACACACAAGGTGAATCTACTGCGAGCCAACCAGAGGAATCTGGTGGATATAGTAAGTAACAGAATCGGCCCTTGCAAACAAAAGACCAACAGGGCTTAAACACACCACTCTCCTATAGACGCTAGAACAAGAGGTAGTCACATTTAAAGGGAACATAAATGATGTGGCAGGAGATTCCCACCACACTAACCGGCGACTGGTGGGGCTACCACAGTGAGCGGAAAGACCCAGAATGGATCTGTTCCTGGAACGCTCTCAACATCTTTCCAGACTACATCACAGTGGTAAAGAGACAAAAAGATGTCTTCCTAGGGGGTCAAAAGACACCTAAAGCAACTGGACATCAGATATGCCCTGTTCCTCCCCACCAAACTATGACAAACATTACAAGGTGAAACCTACTTCTTTACAGAGGTTGGAGGGATGCGGGAAGGGCTAAAAAGACATGGATAGCATCCACTCAAAAACATGGAAACCGCTGGTGCACCAAGTTGGCACTATATCCTGGAGACTCATACAGGTAGCTCCTTTGAAAAACCGGGCTGAATCCGAAATGGCAAGAGCAGTAGCAGAGATTCAAAGAAATCAAGCCCTGGAGATGAGAGGAACCACGCTCCCACATCCCAGACTCTACACATGACCCTGAACAAGCAGCAAAGAGCTTTTCCCAGTGGATCACAGAATGTGCGAACGCCAACGCCACCGCCAAGACAGCCAAAGTAAAAAAACAAAGCAAAAGAGCAAGCTGGTTCACCAAGGAACTGCACTCCACCCAATACAACTGTCGACACCTTGAAAGGAAGTGGCGCCTCAGCAAAAAAAAAAAAAAGAAACAGAAGACAGCACACCTTCAGGACTACTCTCAAATAGTATCACCACCTCCTGAAATAAACCAAAAAGAATGCACTAGCAGACCACATCAAAGCCAGCACAAACTGCAGCAAAGAACTCTTCGCCTTCATGAAGGAGTTCACCAATCCCGCAACCACAGAGAATGACATCATTCCCTCCCAGGAACTGTGCGACAACCTCCTGGACTTCTCCGACGACAAGAACTCGGCCATCTACGAAAACTTTGAACGCCAACCCTCTGCCGCAGACAGCATCAACCAGCTCACATGCATAAACACGAACACATTCTCACCCACTGAGAACTCCTCAACACGCAAGACACTATCTCCATCATGAACTCAGTACACACAGGAAAACCCACGGATCATTGTCCCCACCACGTCTTCAACCTCGTAAGCAAAACAATCGGCGACAAGCTCAGGATGGTTCAGAAGAACCAGTTACTTACCTTCGGTAGCAATTTATCTGGTAGAGACTTATTCTAGTTACAGATTCCTTACCTTAGAATTTCCCCCAGGCGTCAGACTGGATCTGGAGATTTTTCTCAGAGCAGTACCCTTGCGCTGTAGTTGCCGTGATGACATTGGGAGTCATACAAAGACACTGCTTCTGCGCGGTGACGTCAGTTTCTTTTTAGGACTTTCCACACCAAAGCGCAGAGCCATGAAGAACACTGAAAATGGTGCTCCAGAGCGAAGGCCCTGAATGGGGAATCCCTGACCCTAGAAATCAGTTCGCAAGCAGAGAGGATGGGTGGGTCGATAAGGAATGTGCAACTAGAGCATGTCTCTACAAGATCAATCATTACCGAAGGTTAGTAACTTGTTCATCTGATAGAAAACTCTAGTTGCAGATACCTTACCATAGATACCCAAGCAATGCCATCTTCAGTGGTGGCTGCGAACCAAGATCATACTAGAAAGTCCTGCAGGACCGAACAACCAAAGTAGCCGTCTCTGTGGACTTGAATGTCCAGGCGGTAATGCTTTGTAAACTGTGCAGGGATGCCCACGTTCCTGCCTGGAAATATTCAGGACAGGAACTCTGCAAGATAACGCTGTGGTAACAGCAGTTGCTCTGGTGGAATGAGCAGGCAAGCACTCAGGGGGTTGCTTCTTTGCCAAAGCATAACACATTTTGACGCAAAGTAGTACCCATCGTGAGATGGTATGCTTTTGCACCGCCTTACCTTTCTTTGCACCCACATATGCAACAAAGTGTTGGTCGTCCACCCAGAAATCTTTAGTACGATTGAGGTACAACGCCAATGCTCTTTTGGATCCAGGCAGTGGAGTCTCTCCTCTTCCTGAGAAGGATGTGGAGGTGCGTAAAAAGTAGGAAAAGTGATTGACTGTCCTACATGAAAAGACGTAACTACTTTGGGAAGGAATGACGCTGTCATGCGTAACACCACTTTGACAGGGTGCACAGACAAAAAAGGAGTGATGGCAACAAGAAAAACAGTTTTGAAAGTAAGGAGCCGTAAGGGACAATTGTGTAATGGCTCAGAAGGAGCACACATCAAGTAAGTAAGGACAAGATTGAGGTTCGACTGAGGTATGATAAACAGAGTGGGAGGAAACAAATGGGTGTGTCCCATAAGTAATCTATCAAAGATAGGAGCCTTAAAAAGGGAAGTTCGATCAAGCAATCTAAGAAAAGCCGAGATAGCCGATAGGTAACCTTTAAGGGTGCCCAAAGCAGAGCCCTGCTGGGCTAAATAAATGATGAACAAGAGAACCTCAGAGAGAGGAGCAGAGAGGGGAATCAACAGACTTGGTACACCATGCCACAAATTCATGACTATGACCGTTTTGGTGGTGGGACGCCTAGCTGCCATCATAACATCACCGGCGTCAGGTAGAAAGTCAAAAGCAGTCAACTGCTGCCGCTCAATTTCCACACATGAAGGCGAAGATTGGACAGGTTTGGGTGGAGAACCGTCCCTGTTGCTGCAACAGAAGATCCTCCCGAAGGGGCAGTCTGACTGGAGGATTGGTGGCCATGCTCAGTAGCTCTGGATACCATCCTCTCTGTGCCCAGTCCAGAGCCACAAGGGTTACTTCGGCTTTGTCGTTCTTGATCTTCTTCAGAACTCTGGACAGAAGTTGTATAGGCAGAAAGGCATAAAGGAGGCCGGAGTCCCACTCGAGATGAAGAGCGTCACCAGCGTGTGCTGCTTCGGAAACTCTAACGCGCAAAACAGCTGACTGCGCGTTCTTTGCAGAGGCGAACAAATCTAACCAAGGCTCTCCCCACTGCTGAAAGAGGCCTTGCGTCACCTCCGGATGGAGAGGCCATCTGTGATTGACGATGCACAGACGGCTGAGTTTGTCTGCTCCGACGTTCAGAGATCCTGCCAGATGTTGAACCACCAGGGTAATGCCCTCATGTGCCAGCCATGTCCAGAGGTGCAGAGCCTCCTGACAAAGAGTCCAGGACCCCACACCACCCTGTTTGTTGCAGTACCACATGGAGGTAGTGTTGTCCGTGAACACATGCAAAAATTTCGCTTTGAGAGAGGAAAGGAATGCTTTTAATGCAAGCCTGATCACCCGGAGCTCCGAAAGATTGATGGGGAGTCCATACTCTGCAGGAGACCAGAGACCTCTAACCTAACACTCTGCAATGTGGCCACTTCATCCCAGGAGTGACGCATATGTCGCTACCATCAAATCTGGTTGTGGAAGGGAGAGGGATCTGCCGTTGACCCAATTCTTGCTTGAAAGCCCCCCCTGCATATCTTTCACAGTCCACTCCGTGATCTGGACCATGTCGGAGAGAGATTCCCTTGATGCTGCACCACCTGGAACTTAAAGTCCCACTACAGAGTCCACATATGCCATCTGGCATATGTCACTAGAACGATGCCGGAGGCCATGAGATCAAACAGCCTCAGAGTCATTTTCACTGAAAACCAAGATAGAAGCTGAAAGATTGGAATCATAGCCTGAATATCCTGGACTCGCTTTTTAGGAGGATAGGCCCAAAACTGCACAGTGTCGAGAAAAGCTCAGATGAAAGGGAGCATCTGAGAGGGAGTTAGGTGTGACTTAAGCACGTTTTGAGGAAGAGATTGAGCGCCGGAAGGTCTAGGATAGGACGTTAAGCCCTTGTCTTTTTTGGGCACCAGAACGTAGTGGGAATAACAACCACAACCTACTTCTTGGGCAGGGACCCTCTCTATGGTTCCCTTGGCCAAGAGAACCACTACTTCCTCGCAGAGAAGCGCTAGATGATCCTCCAGTAAGTGGCCATAGGATGGAGGACTGGCTGGATGGGCAGTCTCAAAGGGGAGAGAGTAACCCCTTCGGATGATCTGCAAAAACCACCTATCCAGAGTGATGGGACCGAGCCGTAGACCAGAAGTCCTTGAACCTCTCAAGCACAGAGTCCACCTTGTCTCTAAAGAGACGGGTGCCATAAAAGGGCATGTCCATAACAGTCTGTTGGACATCCCCCGAGAAACCAGATGTCCTCAACCGATCTTCCCCAAGATTTGGTCACGTTCAGCCCACATCGAAAAGTGAACTTCGCCCAGTCTCTCCCATCAGCAACTGCATGGGACACAATAGCTTGGGCCTCCCCTGGTATTTACGGAAAGATGTGCACGACTGTATCCCACAGGGAGTGAGTATAATGGCCCAAAAGGCATGCAGTGTTCACTGACCGCAACACCAGACTGGAGGAAGAAAACATCTTCTTCCCAAGTTGGTCCAGTCTCTGATTCCCTATCCGGAGGTGCGGAAGGGAATGCGTCAGATGACAAGGATACCTGGATAACAAGGCTCTCACTTGTGGGGTGTTGGTGCAGGAATTTAGAGTCGTTCGGGGCATGCCAATGGCGGCGCAAGATTGTCCTGTTCACGAGAGCCTGTGTGCTGGGTCTTGACCAAGTCCCCAGAAGGACATTGTAGGAAGCTGGCCTGCTGTGTGGTGAGTGCATAAGGTACTTACACATTATATCAGGTCCAGGTATCCCCTGTCAGTGAAGTGTAGGCAGTGTCTAGAAGCCAGGCTCTCTACAGGTAGCTGTCAGAGACATGCAAAGCTCATGCAACACAACTGTAGTCCCACAGAATTTACACACATGAAAGAAACCACACAGTGTTACAAAAATAAAGGGACTTTATTTTAGTAACAATACCAAAATTACCAACCAGGAAAATACTCCCTTAGGAGGTAAGTGACACACTAAATATGTACACTAGTAATCAGAAATAGGCACAGAAAATGTTAGAAAACAGTGAAATAGCAGTAAGCAACAGTGACCTTAGGGGGAGCCCAAACCATATACTAAAAAAAAAAAAGGAATGCTAACACAGGACCACCACCTAGGTAAGTGGAATGCGTGGAGGGGAGCTGGGGGTACTAGAAAACCACAGGAGTAAGTAACACAGTACCCCCCAGCGACCAGGAAAGCAGGAGTAAATCACTGGAATTTCCCCAAACCACCCAGAAGGAAGGAAAAGAAGAAAAGAAGAAACCCAGACAAGACTGCAAGATATCAGCAGTGGATTCCTGGAGAAGACGACCTATAGAGAAAGGGGACCAAGTCCAAAAGTCACAGTGGAGTCCAGGAGGAGTAGGAGCTACTATCCACCCAGCTGTACTTGAAGGAATTGGTTGACGTTGAGGAAGAACAGGTCAGCACTGCAGCTCTTGAGCTGGAGAACAGTTCCTGATAGATGCAGAAGGTGTCCCACGCTGGAGTGGGGATTGCAGATGGGTGTCAGTGCAGGAATTCCACCAACTAGCCTTGGCAAAGGCAAACTCATGGTTAGTGGAAAAGTGGTGCTGCCGGGGACCAGCAAGGCCCAGGAGGACTCAACCCAGGAGGGAGAGTCACATGGGACTCTCAGCGTTGCAGAGTCCACAGGAGCAGAGGCAGCACCCACAGCAGTCCTACAAGATGGGGACACAAGTTGCAGAAGGAGCCCATGCAGCACTACAGAAAGAGATCCCACGCCGCAGTAGAACGTGCCAGAGGGCTGAGCTTCGCAGGAAGGAGTGCTGTGGATGGGAGCTACACGCCTGAAGATCCCTTGAAGGAGATGCAAACAAGCTTTGGCAGCTGTAAGAGACACGGTCTATGGGGGTACTGTCCTGTGCGGGGAGGCAAAGGCTTAACTCCACCAAAGTTGGTCAGGTGGCAGAGAGGACCAAGCGGAATACTCCGGGACCACCAACCGTGATGCAGGAGCCCATGCAGCTCAGGATGAGAAGTGATCCATGCAGCTGGTCGTCGTTTAAGGGAGATTCTTCTTTCTTGTGTAGGCAGAAGAGTTGCTGTCTTCTGAGGATGCAGGGGCCGGGAAAAAGTTATAAAGCTGTCAGGAGCCATGGAAACAAAGTTGCAGAAGAGTCTTCTTCGTGGATTGCAGCTTTGCCGGTTCCTGGAGGTTCCAAGGCACAGTTCCAGTGGCCAGAAGTCAGAGTGGAGGTTGCAGAGGAATCCTGCTGGAGTCTGGCAAGCCTAATCTGAGGACCCACCCGAAAGAAAGACCCTAAATAGCCCTGAAAGGGGGATTGGTCACCTAGCCAAGTTAACACCTATCAGGAGAGGGATCTGACATCACCTGCCTGGCCTGACCACTAAGATGCTCCCAGAGTTCCCTCCCAACCTTGAAAACAAGATGGCAGAACCTAGGGACCCTCTGGTGGAGCTCTGAGCACCACCCCTGGGGTGGTAATGAATAGGGGAATGGTCACTCCCCTGTCATTTGTTAAGTTTCGCTCCACAGAGGGGACTGGGGGGTCTCTGACTGGTCTGGACTGGTTTATGCACAGAGGGCACCAAATGTGCCCTTCAAAGCATACTAGTGGCTTGGGGAGGCTAACCCTCCCAAGCCAGTCACACCTATTTCCAAAGGGAGATGGTTTTACCTCCCTCTCTCAAAGGAAATCCTTTGTTCTGCCTTCCGGAGATTGATCAGATCAAGCAGCAGGAGGGCAGAAACATGTCTGAGGGGTGGCAGCAGCTTGGGCTGCCCAGAAAACCACATACGATGGGTGGAAGCAATGCAAGTGGTCCTCTAAGGAGCCCCCAGAGTGCATGGAATCATACTTCTAATCTTGCAACAGTATTTGGGTATGATTTTGACATGTTTGACACCAAACATGTCCAGGTTCGGAGTTACCATTTTGTAGCTGGACATAGGTAGTGACCTATGTTCAGTACACACGAAAAATGGTGTCCTGCACTCAAAGTCCAGGAAAATGGTTCTGAAGATTGTGGGGTCACCTCTACTAGTGCAGGGGTGCCCTCACACACAGCTACGTGCAACCTGCCTTCTGGGCTGAGAGGGCCTACCATAGGGGTGACCTATAGTGACCTGGTGCAGTGATATCTAAGGGAAATGGGTGCATGCACAGGTTTCATGCAGACTGCAATGGCAGGCCTGCAGAACCCTTTGAATGGGTTCCCTATGGGTGGCAGAATAACTGCTGTAGCCTATAGGGATCACCTGGAATCCCAATGCCCTGGGTACCCAAGTACCATATACAAGGGACTTACATGAGGGGACCAGTATGCCAATTGTGGGAAGAAAAAGGTACAGTTAACAAGTTATAAGGGGAAGAGCATAACCACTGGGGTCCTGGTTAGCAGGATCTCAGTGAACACAGTCAAACACACTGACAAACAGGCCAAAAAGTGGAGGTAACCATGCTGGAAAGAGGCAGATGAGGAAGCCCTGGGTTGAAGCACCTCCGCCAGGAGTTTACACCTGACTTCAACAGTAGCCAGTTTGAGGTCACATACTGACCACCACAGAATATGTGGCTCCCTCTGCCGTAACCACGGCAGAAGGAGAAAGTATGCCAGAGTCTGGAGAAGTATCCAGACCACTGGTCTCTCCCAATTCCTGTGCCCAGTCCATGTTAGGGTCATCCTGGTATTCATAAGGGTCCAAGGACCCCTCCAACCCTTCCCCATATTCATACCCATGTAGAAAAGCGTCCGAATCCAACCTGGGGTGGCCCCTCCTGAAAAAAAAAAGAATCCAATGACCCAGCCGAATTGAAGACCTTCCAGCCCATCTCTCCTCCCCTATCCAGCAAAAGTCCTTGAAAAGGCAATCAACTAGCTACTCACCCAATACCTAGAAGACCACAACCTCTGGGACCCCTCCCAATCCGGATTTTGCGCTAACCACAGCAAGGAGACAGCCTTGATTACAGTCTCAGATGACATCAGAGCCCTCCTGAACCATGGGGAAACAGAAGCCCTCAGCCACCTGGACCTGTCTGCCACTTTGGACACCGTCCCCCACCACATCCTGATCAACAGACTCCATCACATCAGGATTCAAGGAAATACCCTCAAATGATCACCTCATACCTCGTCAGGAGAACCTAAAGGATCCATCCCCCAACGTTCACTTCAGACCCCAAGAAGATCATCTGTGGAGTCACCCAAGGGTCATCCCTCAGCCCAACCCTCTTCAACACCTACATTAGCTCCCTGGCCATCACTGTCAGATCACACGGACTCAACATCTCCTACGCTGACACACAGCTCATCCTCTCACTGTTCGACGATCCCTCCACCACAAAAAGCTAACTTCCACAGATGAATGATGAACGTTGCAGACTGGATGCAGGACAATTGTCTCAAACTCAACACTGTAAGTCGTCATCTTTGTATACAACACCTCGCCATGGAGTGACAGATGGTGGCCCGCAAAGAACGGCACCCCTACCCAACCCGTCCTGCCCAAACAGACCACACCCACAACCTCAGCATCATCCTGGATAGCAAGCTACCCATGAAGAAACAAGTCTATGCAGCCTCATCTGCCTGCTTCGGCACCCTTCGCATGCTCCACAAGATCTTCAGGTGGCTCCCAGCAAATACCATAAGGACCATCACACAGGCTCTCATCACCAGCAGACTGGACTACGGAAACATGCTCTATGTAGGAATCACAGCACCTATCCTGAAGAGACTCCAGACAATACAGAAATAAGTAGCAAGACTCATACTCTACATACCCAGATGGACCCACATTACACCCCATTTCAAGATACTACCCTGGCTCCAGTTTCAGAAGAGATGGCAGTTCATGATGCTGGCCCACGCCTACAAGATTCTGCACAAGGAATGAGTCCTACAAGAGTAATCCATAAGGACCAGCTTACATTAACAAAAGCATGGCCTTCCTCCAACTGACCAGGCACCTCAGATCATCTTCCCTCTCCCTCCTACACATTCCACGGATCTGTCAAGCCAACAGCGGAGGACACTCCTTCTCACACCTGGGAGCCAGGGTTTGGGACAACCTGCCCCTGCACATCGGGACCGCACCATCATTCCAGTGATTCAGAAGAGAACTAAAGGCCTAGATGTTTGAATGATCATACCTCCATGAGGCAGCACACAGTTCCAGAGCCTTGAGACGCTCAAAGGTCATTTGCTGCGCTCTATAAATGTTTGATTGATTGACTAAGTAACAGATGGGAACGTCTATCAAGGGTCACAGAAAAGTCAGAGAAGGCGACTCAGGAACTGGGAGATAATGGATAAAGAGTACCCCCAAGGACAGTCACATCAATTACATCAGAGGAAATAGTCTGAGATACTGACATGTCATCAAGGGAAAAAACTCTGACCGTCCTGGGAAATACCCGGTGGCCCCAAAGGAAGGCCATAAATTCAAACTGCTTTAAGTCCGATAGACTCTCCGCAGGTTCAACCCCGACAGTCAGCAGAATACAACATTGTATAAAGATGGTTATATATGCACAATTGGTAATAAGTGGGTGACTGATAAGTCAGTTCAAAGTCTGTGGCACGTTAAGGTAGTGTGGGGATTGGAGTTGGGGAGCAGTTTTCAACCTACTAATGTTAACAAGTTACACAGGGCACATGAGAGGGTCACACCACACACCAATGAAGAGGATGGTCAACACGGGAACAAGGTCAGAGGCGACCAACCTTGGCAGTACACATCCTTAAGTTACTAACATGGAAAGTCAATGGACTGGGGAACACATATTAAACAGGGCCCAGTGGATAAAGATCTGGCAAGATACTGGGCAGATGTGGTACATCTGCAAGAAACACGCATGAAAGGTACCCATGGAAAGGGAATAGGTAGGAGGAAATACAATGCAGCCGGGCATTCAGAGTCCACCACCGGCTGCAGAGAAGTAGCTATACTAGTAAAGAAGACTCTGGCATGCCATATCACCAAAGTATGGACAGACAGCATGGAAAGATAAACAGCAGTGCTGGGAGAATGGGAGGGGAAGAAGTGGCACTCATCAATCATTACCCCCCGTCAGGGCGACAATTATAAACATTACAATGCCTGGGCTGACTCCCAACAGAAGTTCCACAGGGCACGGCTATGCTCGGAGTAGACCTCAATATGGCACTAAACAAGCAGTTAGAAAGAACCCAGATCAAACAGAAGCACTAATTATCCATAGGGAATCTAAACAATTTTATCCGCGAGGATACTCCTGCTACCCTGAAGCACACAACACACACTCCTTCACTCCACCCCCCACAATCCCTAGATTTATAGAGGTGGAATATAAAATAAGGGGAATCTCTGATTATTCTCTACTTAATATTACACTAAAAACCCCACACCCAAGGGGGAAAGGTGAATTAGGAAAACGGCTCCATGGCAATTAATGAACCACTTGAAAGTGGAAAGTTTACACAAAGCCAAAGACTGTTAGACTGCTGAGAATACAGACACTGTAAAGGAGGTGACTACCCTACGGGAGGCCTACAAAGCCACCATTTGGAAGAAGCTTATCTTAGAAGAGGTGGGGGACAAAGTAAAAGGGGAGCAGGCTTGGTTAAAGGGAACTACTAGATCCAAAGGCAGTACTTATTTAAACACCCACCGAGGTTAGTAAAGCACGTATGGTCCTAAAGACAGACGAATATTGTTCTCCTGTGACTAATGAAGTTAAATAGACCTACTAAGCCCAACACAGGAGCCTATGCAAAGTCAGCGATAAGGCGGGCAAACGTCTGACATTGCTCAGTAACAGGGATTCAGGCAGGAACCACATAAGAGAATTGTTAGGCCTGAAAGGAGGAAAAATCATGAGGAGTGAGGCAATAGAGACATTATGGCAGACTACCTGCATGAGTTCTATCCTAGGAAACTAGAAATTAATTAGCCAGACCTGCAAGACTTTATTGTAGATTGCACCTGCAGAAGGCTAGAGAGACACAGGGCCCTAGAATTAGAAGCAGACCTGACAGAGCAAGAAATACAGCTCGCACTCTGTTACAACCTGGGCCGAAACAGCCTGCAGTAGAATTCATGAAAAAATGTCATGTAAGATAGTCAGGCCTCTACACAGGCTATACCTTGAGGCACACCAAAAAGGTGAACTACTCAAAGACCTCTGCAGTGCAACAGTGATACCTATAGCCAAGGCAGGGAAACCAGTAAATAAATGGCAATCGTTCCGACCAATCTCACAACTTAATTCGAACACCAAAATTTTAGCCAAGGCTTTGGAAAGACTGCTAGGAGTTATTCTTGACCTGGTCCGCCTAGAATAAAAAGAGTTTACGCCTCACAGATCAACTAAACATAATCTCCGCTGAATGAATAGTAACACGCAGCAGATGAGACAGCGACCGTACCATTAATGGTATTCTCCCTAGACACCAAGAAAACATTTGATTCAGTGGAATGGCCATTTTTATCTGCAATTCTTTGTAAAATGGGATTTGGGCCTAAATTCCTGCCATGGATCAAATTACCATACAGAAACACTAGGGCACGACTCAAAGTCCACAGGATTCTCTCAAGGGAATTCTAGATACAGAGAAGGAGGAGACAGGGCTGCCCACTGTCACTGATGCTATTAACAGTACTAAATAAGCACTCTGGATCTGTAGGAATGAGAAATCACACTACAAGGACAACATGGATCCACTACTCCAGAAACTAGAGACAGATCTGAAACACTGGAGGACACTGCTGCTCTCACTTATGGGGCGAGTGATCATCTTTAAAATGATTGCACCACCGAGATTCACATACATAAATACTGCAGAATAGCCCATACGCTCTATCCAAAATATTCTTCCTGGCCATTAACAGACTACTGAGATCCCTACTAAAGCAAGATGGTCCACCAGGGATAGCACTTTCTCCTCTCCAACATTACACATATGAAGGAGGTATAGCACCGCCAAATATTTGAAAATATCACAAAGCTTCACAGATTAGCATAGTAAACAACTGGGCATCTAGGCTGCTTGATGATCCCGCATTTAGATTAGACTGGGCAGCACTAGGAGAGAAGGGTCACATCGATGTACTTGAAGGAGGAAAAATAATGCCTGACACCGAAAAACCTCTCTGACTGGGCACGAAGCTTAGCCCACTGAAGAGTCTACTGGTGTTTAAGCACTGGGGTGACAGAATTAGCTACACTAGAGGAGGTCAAGGATGGAAATAGCATTGTGCCATTCACCCACCTAAAAAAGAAATATGACATGGTGCCCTAACAAACATTTAAATATCTCCAGCTGCAACATGGGTTACAAGCAACAATCCCACCAGGAGAGGTAGACGATTGGACGGTTCTTTGACCTCAAAAGCAATCTCTCCCCCATACAACACATTGATGAGAAACACCCAAGGCAATTTAGAGCAGCTCCAGGCACACTCGCAACTAGACATGGAAGAACTAGACAAGGACGACTGGAGGAGGCACTGCTATTCCCCATAAAAGTGGCAATAAAAGCATGAAACAGTCTGATTCAACTGACAAAGCTACACAGAGCATACTATACCAGAGTCTTCCTCCATAAAATGGGTAGAAGAAGTGACGAGAAGTGTCCTTGCACATATTGGAAGAGGAGTACTTTCTTCCATACACTATGGGAATGCCAACACTCCAAATTTTCTGGAAAGAGTCATGCAAAGGTTGGAAGATGCCACAGAAATACATTTAAAGACACAGGCACCCCTGGCATTGCTAGGAAACTAGAGAGAATCAGACACAACCTCAAGAAACTCCTGATTAATCTAGGCTTCCAGCTGGCCAAAAGAGACATCGCACATTGATGGGGCATTACCATAACTCAGAAACTGTGAGACTGGGAGCGAGAGCTGAATATCTGCTACACTAGAGAAAATTTTATTTTTAAGGGTTCAGGATACCCAAACAATTTTGAAAAAATATGGAAGGGATAGTCTATTGAGGGTTAAAAGGAACAACTGACGGAGAAGGGAAGACTGGGCCGGTCATTTGGGAAAACTCTTCACACCACAGGAAATGTACCATGATCTAGACTATGGACAATGCAGTACAGAAGGCAGAACCGTAATACAGATACTACCGGGCTACACCGTGGAAAGAGGATGAGATGACTGAGGGAGTGGGAGGGGTGAGCGGAGGGAGGAAGGATGATGTTGTACTCTGGTTATTTGTTCTGCCAATTCATATTAATGTCAAAACTAAGAAAATATTGTATGAAGAAAAAAGAAATACACATTGAGGCATTGGTTTGCTTTCTTCAAATACCTCTATTGTTTTTGAGTTTGAACAACATTTTGAGTTTCTGGCTCAGCATTAATTCCTTGGCTGCAGTCATAAAATCTTAATGCGGATGTCTGCTGCCTTACAAAATGATTTCTTGCTATTAGTACAACGATCCTCAACTGAGCAAGAAACACCTTTTAGTCAGTCCAGGTTAAGTGCAAACATTTACTTTGCATGTGGTTTAAATTACTAATTAACTAACTTAAACATAAAATTCAATGCTTAAAGTGCAGGAACAAAATACTTGCCTAGCGCTGCGACACCGATTTATAACTTGCTCCCGGTGAAACTTTATCATGTTAAATTTCTATCAGTTTTTCCTAAACAATTAAAAGCTTTCCTCTTTCAAAACACCTAAACCAATGATCCTCATTTGCCAAAATGTACCAATCTCCATGAAATATCTTCCCTCTGACTGGCTTTTGCTTTCACATTTCTTCAGTCTTTCCACTTTTCTGTTAGCTCCACTTACATTGCTGTTCCAGCTTCTTTACTTTTGTGCCTATAATTTATCCTGACCTCCTTAACCATCCCTTCGCATTCTTACGATCTACATCAACTTATCGGTCCTCTATTCCTTTCCTCCCCTGTCGTTCCCCAGACCAGCCTCATTCTCAGCTTACCGCACCATCGGGTCATCTTGAAACGAAACAGACTGAACTTTACTATTATATGTTTGTTCTTGCTGAACTGTTTTTCTTCCACCCGGTTCAAAGTTAGTTGAAGCAGGTATTCGCTTGTTCAGTTCACACCACACTGATTATCCAAGTAACGGTGTGCTATACAAGGATTTCTAAAAATGTTTTTTTTCTTCTTTCATGTTCATTGTGCCCCATGGAGGCATTATTATATAATTTGCATTATTCTCAGGGAGGATGTGGTATGGCCTGTACATCTTAACGTGCATTGATGATTTAATTATTTAACCAGAAAAAGAGCTTTCAGGAGTACTACACAGAGGGACTGTGGTTTCGCCTAGATCCTGGTTCTTTAGAGTACAGTTTTTGTTTGTCAAACGCTTTGAGTATCTACTGGAAGAGTGCTTATCCTCCAAACAGCTGTGATCATCTGTTGATCCAGCTGCTTGAACCAGGCTCGTTTTCAAGCGAAGCTATTGTGTTTCACCTTTCAGTCACACACACACCACTGTGATATATGGAGCTGCCCTTTAAGGTCAAACAAATATTACTGCGCTACTGTTAAACAACTTTCCCTGGATAAATACATACATTGCTGAGTTTATGCTCAATACAGAGATTTTTTGTTTATGGCGGCAAGTCAATGATCAAAGCTATGAACTAGATCTGTTCATTATGAAACTCTATAATAAAGCCAGTGAGCCTTGCTTATTTATTGTGAAAATGATATACTGCAATCAATTGGCATTTAGGATTGGATTGTTATTACTCTATAAACATTTCCAGAGGGGTATTCTGTAGTATGGATTCTCTCAGTTTACCATGGTAGGGAAGTATTTCAGTGTTGGTTATCCCCTCTGAAAAACCGTGGGAACAGAAGGTTTGAACTATGATAACCCCTGTCAGGTCCACTTAGGAGACCTTGTATTTTGCTTTGTTTACTCTAATGTTAACATTTCGTATTTTGTGACTGTATGTCTGATGGTTTTCAAGTTGGAAAGTTTATGCTCAATACAGTGGGGCCTGCGTTGGTTATGGTGGCAAGCCAATGATAAAAGGAACAGGCTTGACTGGGTCATGGTTGGCAGTTATGTCTGAAGCCATAAGCTATATGTATGATCTCTTCATTAAAAGCAACAGGCATAGCTTATGCATTTTGAAAGCATTATTTTTAAGCCCATATGATTGCTATCATGCTGTGCTTCAGGCAGAAAACAGGTATTTTTATTTCAAGAAATCTCACAAATTACCATAGTAACCACAGGGTGTGGTGTGCACCATCCCCTGTAACATACCCCAAGAGTAAAGACTCATTTTGATAATCTTTAGCAGGTCTTTTTGATTGAGAGGTGTTGTATTATTGTTTTGCCAAGTGTAATTCTGTACATATTTTCTAGTTTTATAACTGTATGCCTGATGGTTGCAAACATATGCACACTTCAGTAGGCCTAGTTGGTTATAGTGTCAAACCAATAGTAAAGGATACAGGGCCAGATGCAGGAAACTATTTGCGAGTCGCAAACGGCAAAAAATGCTGTTTGCGAGTCGCAAATTCCAGTTTCCAATGCAGAAATGCATTTTGCGAGTCGGAACCGACTCGCAAAATGCATTTCAGAATCGCAAATAGGAAGGGGTGTTCCCTTCCTATTTGCGATTCGGAGTGGTATGCAATACCATTTGCGACCGCATGGTGTCGCAGTTACCATCCACTTCAAGTGGATGGTAACCCACTCGCAAATTGGAAGGGGTCCCCCCATGGGACCCCTTCCCCTTTGTGAATGGACCCCAAATTATTTTTTCAGGGCAGGTAGTGGTCCAAGGGACCACTACCTGCCCTGAAAAAATACCGAAACTAAAGGTTTCGTTTTTTTTTTTTTTTTAAGTGCAGCTCGTTTTCCTTTAAGGAAAACGGGCTACACTTAAAGCAGTTTTTTTTTTTTTTTTTTTAAATTTAAAAGCAGTCACGAACATGGAGGTCTGCTGACTACAGCAGGCCTCCATGTTTGCAAGCGCCCATAGTCGGTATGGGGCCGCAATTTGCGACCCACCTCATTAATATTTATGAGGTGGGTCTTTGCGACCCCATACCGACTCGCAGACGGTGTCTGAGACACCGTTCTGCATTGGAAATTGCGACTTGCAATTTGCGGGTCGCTCCGACTCGCAAATTGCAAGTCGCAATTTCCAAGTTTGCTACATCTGGCCCATAGTTCTTATTACTTCATTGGGAAAATGCTATGCCAGATTTCATAGGTTTGGTTTGTATGAAAAGTTATGAGAAAGCCAATGGGTTTGACTTACTGTGAAAAGCATATGTTAACAATGCATTTTTATTACACTGTGATCAAAGCCTGTTGGTTGGCATTTCGTTAAATGGACTCTCAGAGATAATCATGGGAGCCAAGGGTTTTGGTACTAGTGCCCTACTAGAACAAACTATGGGAACAGAAGATATGGGAACAGAAGATCTACAGTGTGGTAATCCTTAATAGGCCTTCTTAGGAAGAATTTTACAGTTTTTTGCAATTGTAATCCTGTACATATTTACGATTATATTACTGTGTACCTGATGGTTGCGTTGTGGGAAAGCTTATGCTCAATACAGAAGACTGATTTGGTTAGGATGACAAGCCAATATAAGATGCCTGACTGGGTCACTGGAAAAGGTTATGACTGATGCATATATTCTGTTTTATAAACGTTACAATACAGGAAATAGGGCTCATTAATTTGTCATCTAAAATGTTAAAGCAAAAACAAATTTAAGGGGGGATTGTTCCTGTACAGTCTTATCTTCGTTATTACTTTCGCTTGGATAGTATTTTTTCAATCAAACATTTTCCCAAAGATACCCATACCAAGTAAAGAGTAAGACCCAGGGACAAATTGACAGCTTCAACTATTTGTAGAGGGGATTTGCTCTGAGAGGGCAGATGCTATTTTAGTCAACTTGCTGCATTCCAAAAAAATACAATCTTACGTATTTTTAAAAAAGTGGCTATTGGAAAATAATGTAATGCCTACACCCTATTTGGAGTAGCTTCCTTCCTTCATGTTTTGTTTTGGAGAGTTGAGGAGAGCCATTTTTGGGGTTCTAACTCAAAAAGATGTCCCTGTAGCAGGCAGCGAAGAACACAAACCACAGTAATTCAAAACTACTTGCCACTTTAAAGTCACACTTGCAAAACTGGATGCAATTCTTGTGAGAAATAAATCATTAGGAATGCACAAAAATTCCAAACAAAGAACATTATACAACAAGGAAAAGTGTTTGGAAAGTCATTCAAGGAACAGTGAAGTAATGCAAAAGGGAAAAAGAACAGAGTTTAGTTAAACAAAAAACAATAATCTATCACATAGCCTCACATTCAAGTAAAAGACACGTTTAGATTTTTCAACTGCTATAGACGTGATGGTAGCTTACTAACAAATCACTGGTACATTTATTAACATAACTTTTCCTAAATCATCATCCACTGAGCAGCATTGTGATACATTTACCTGTCATCAGATCTGATAATAAATTTGACATCTGCTAAAGTTTCAGACAAAGGAGGCAGGTGGGCTTTGAAAGTGTTTTGGCGTTCCATATATGAATGGGAAAACAATAGTAACTTGTTGGGAGATCTGCTCATTTGCTTTCTGAAGTCTGACGATCCACAACTTGGTTGGAAACATTGCCCATTTGAAGGACTAACCAAAGATACCAAATATGAATGTAATGACAAATTACAATTCGACACATACATTTTCAAATACATGTATTTCTCCAATATTGTGGCTAATATTCAGATACAACAGTTTTAAAATTCAGGTCTACATTGGCCCCAGTTTATAACACCATTGTACAACAAATCAATTTTAAAGTGACATCTGTTAAGCCGTGCTGGTCAGGTGTTGAGGCTAACATGGGGAAGGTGGAAATTAGTGTGCTACAAGTTGTCAGAGATAGTTTAGGTAAGTTCTGGGGTTTGTGCAACCGGTGCAGTGTTTAGTTATGAATGAACCAATGAGAGCAACTGCAAAGCTTTTTGCCCAATTCCTTCAGAAGGTACTGAAATGTCTGGAATGATAAGCAGTTACACAAAGTGTATCTTACCAGTCTAGAGAATAAGCAACTATTTGGGATCTCATGAGATTGGCAGATGGCGAAGACCTAAAGACAATAAGGTGGCTATTTTCCCAATGCACATTAATATCATTTTGTATGTTGTCTGGTAGTACTGATACAGCAAGGTATTGCATTCAATCACTGAACTGCTCTAGAAAAGAAGTGGCATGCACATCAAAATGATACAGAAATCTTTTGTTTTACAGTGGGTAGGGTGGAGAGAGAGCCATGGACCAAAAGGATGTCTGAAAGTAAACTGGACAGCATGTCTTTGAATTGCAGGACAGAGTGAGCTCTGGAGAATAAAACATCAATGGTGTTAATGGAAAGGTAAGAGCCCTACGCCTCCAAGACAAACATGGCAATTGGGTGGTTCTTTGATACTGGGTAAGGAATTTCAATAAAGTGGCCATGTGCACAGTAACATTTAATCAGGCTAGCTGATTCCACTAGGCGACTGAACTACTTAAATAGCAAGGTTGTCAGCAATTGCTTGCATACATACTCCCAGCTGGATAGGTTGGCAGGAAATCTGCTTTACACAGCAAAGTACCTTATACAAACAGGTGAAGGAGAATAGCAACATGTGGTTAAGAAAGAGCCCATTTTAACTCACTGTAAAGCTTTAAGTAAGGAATCAGAGTACTGCAAAATGAGTTTTGAACAATGTCTGGACATGAGTAGCGGACTGGGGTACTGACAGTTCACCCACAAATTGGTGAGGGTGGTTAAAAAAATATATGGACTTCTGAAAGCAGAGTAGTGCAACTGAAACTTAGAACTGAATGGGAGACAGGTAAGACATCATAGATGAGTTTCCAAATTAATGTTTTTTCAGTTCGTGTAAAAAGATTTGCAACATACCTCAATTGTTTTCAAACCAGCATCCACCCAATAAAGTAGCTTGCTTATCGGCTCAAAAGCCAGAGCTTCAACAGTTTGCAGGCCACTTCCAATGATCACTTCTTGCCCTGAGCTTCCATTGAGACACAGACGCTATAAATAAACAAGATAATTGAGGTTGGTATTTTTAAGCTCAAACTTCAAAATCCAACATTCAGATTTAAAAATTCAAGATGAAAACAATTATCATAATGAAGAATGCAAAACTTTTAACTTCAAATGACTGGTAATCCCCAATGCACAGCACTGTGGGTAGAAATCAGTCTTTGGAGCCCAATTAGGGGTGATGCAAACATGGCTGACAATGGTATAACCAGCACTGAGCAGTCACTGAAGTTGCAGCTCCCTGATCTTCTGAAAAAAATCGTGTTCGAGTCTATCAACATCCTGAGTTTGCTTTGATCATCCGAGTAGATCTAGCTTTGCAATTCCTCAGTAAACATACAGATATTTGCCACATGACATTGGCAGCTATGCAAAATCTAAAACTGGTCAAAAGATGCCATTTATCCGAGAAAACTTTACATGGCACACACTTGCTGAGCGAAAGCAAACCTAAACTGGGCATACTTTTGTCAACGAATCAATGATATATAGTTAACTGTAATTATGCACACTATGTATTTTTTAAAAAGCAGTGTTTCATTATAGTTTATTAATCTGATAGTAAAACATATTCCTGTTATTAACAGGGACAGACTGTTGTCCACCTCTCATTTAAGAGTCATCTTGCAAAACCCATATTGAAACTAGAGAAAAAGAAAGCAAACACCGAAGCATGTAAGAATCACCAAAAAGACAACTAGATGCACAGAATGCACACTAAGAATTGATTTTAGGTTTGTTTAGGTTTGTTTGGGAAAAAACACCACTAGGGTAAGTTGCTGCATTAACAATGCTATACATTTACCAAGCGATCAGCAGAACTTGAGGCTATTTGAGCTTGCATTTCCCGAATTCCAAAACATCAAATATATAATATCTTTAAGGTGCCCTCCTATTTTTTTTTTAGGGCATGTCAGGCTGAGGGGAAAAACACACACACATCGTATACAGATCCTGCTAGTGGTAACCTCTGAGGCACACATATTGGCTAAACAGGTCAATAAATTTAGCAACAGATATACCCATAACAGGTCAATTGTACTAGAAGGCACACAATACAAATGATTAGTAGATCACTGCTTGAAAGAAACTATATTGATGGCTATAGAGGAAAGTCCCAGCAGTGTTCAGAATGAGCCACAGGTTATCTTCCACAAAGTTAAACAATCAAGAATTTCAAAAGTAAAATGTGCAATCACGATATTATCTTTGTTAGCTGTGGCAGTCTTCTCTCGCAAAAAGCATGCTTAAATTATTTTAGTTGCATCAAAATATTAATCATGAAATAAATCAGTTACATTTCACAAATGTATAGAATTTACGAGTGGAGATCTCCCTAAGAGAAGAATAGGAAAACTCAAAGGAATATTTACATTTTTTTATCTAAAATATAAAGGTAAATAATGTAAAATAATTACTATTCCAGTTGAATTAAAAAAAAAAATGTTACACCACATTACCTAGTTAAACTGAAGGTGTATTAAACAAACTAATTTAAATGTATTTAATTTTTAAATATTACTTTAACAATAATTAACAAAAACAACCAATCTAACATTTTAATTTAATCAGTACTAAACATGGTGAAAAGTTCTCTATTTAATTGAAATATTTATTTTATTACAAAATATGGAAAATATTTCAAGGCTGCCTGTGAAATATGGATTTCATCCTTATGCGGACAGCCCCCAAACTAATCTGCAGAACTTTAATGATTTCACATAAACCATAATTATGCGGCATGAGGAGGGAACAAATTATGTGTCAGTTTGTCTGAATTATTCAGCAAAAAAAGTAAATTACAAGGCACATTTTCTCGCATTATTTCCATCCTTTTAAACCAGACAATGCTTTTGGTGTAAATTATCCAAAGTTAGGTGGCAAATATAGTAAAACTATAGTTATGCGGTAAATGCTGCATTCAAAGGATCACATTAATCCACTGACCTCACCTCTGCCCATTTATCAGGTCTCTGCAACCAGACTGCTCTTAGTTGTCTGGAAGCTGGAATCCTACTGTGGAATTTACCAATATTTACAGTGGACTTACAGCTGCATTCTTTTTTTGTGCTTTTTACTAGATGGCTTGGTTCCTCCTCGTGTCTATCCCTTCCTTGGTGCTAATACTAATCCCAGAGAAGGAGGCAGTGGGACCTTTTGACACAGAGGGGTAAGGTTGGACCACTAATTACAAAGCAAAAAGACATTACTTCCCGTAACTTTCTCATCAAATGCTCAGTTAAAACACCATCAAAAGCTGATAGTTAAGGGATACATCAATGGTTTATTTTATATTATTTCGCAGCTTATTTTTTAAATGACGTACAAATGTATTTGAATGCTACGATCATACACATTAAAGTCAAGTGTTTACGTATTTAAAAAAAAATAAAAAATCAGAACACCACCCAAAAAAATGACGGAAAGAGTGTTGAAACTTTTCAAACACTTGCCCCCAATCACAGATCTGGGTTTAATCCACTGTTATTTTGCTCGCCACATCATCCCAGTTTGAACCCAGCTATATGCAAATCAGTCATGACCCTGCTCCCCGTGGGAACAGTCCAGCCTGAATTGCCAAGCCAGGTCCTCTCTGGGCCAGAAACAGGCATCCTGAGGCTGGTTTTGGGGTATCACCCCTCATCATCCAGGCTAGCTTCAATCAATGGCCCCACGAGCAAGGGACCCACATATTGGCATACTCTGGCCACTTGTGGCAAATATAGCAAGACCACAAAATAAAATGATGGACAGAGAGTTGAATCTTTTCACTCACCCCAGTCACAGACGTGGGTTGAATCCATGGTTATTTTGCTCGCCACCTCAGCCCAGTTTGAATCCAGCCATATGCAAATCAGTCTTCAACCTGCACCCCGTGAGAACAATCCAGCCAGAAATCCCAAGCCAGGTCCTCCCTGGACCAGAAACAAGCATTCTGGCACCAGTTTTGCAGTATCACCCCCAATCAGCCAGGCTAGCTTAAATCCAGTGGCACAGCCAGCAAGGGAGCCACGTCAAAAGTGCCTGATTCTTGAAGTTGCACTTTTTATTTTTTAGCTTCATAATTTAATTCTATTAAATGTTCTCCACTTATTAGAACTATTAATGCCAATAGCTATCTCCTTGTTTTTACTCGATTATTTTCCACACTTGGTGCCCAATTGTTTCTTCTACAGCCTCATTATTACTGCTCATTCACTCATATGTTGATATTGCCTAACAGTATTTTTTCATGTTTTGTTCCTTTGTTAGTCCTGCTTTGTAAAGTTTACCTTCAAAATGTCACCATTATGTTTATAATTTTTCTATTTATGTGTTGTGTATTTGGATGAGCATTCAATTTCCCTGAAATCCTGTTATGTCAGTGTTGGAAATGGCCTTTTTTGCAGGGTCATCCCCAGTCTTTTTGCCTCCTTCCACCTATTTTTTCTGACCTGTTTTTGTTGGCTTTAGGACTCTGGGCACTTTATCACTGCTAACCAGTGCTAAAGTGCATATGTTCTCTGTGTAAAGTGTACTGTTGATTGGTTTAGCCATGATTGGCATATTTGATTTACTGGTAAGTCTCTAGTAAAGTGCACTCAAGGTGCCCGTGGCCTGTAAATCAAATGTTACTAGTGGGCCTGCAGCACTGGTTGTGCCACCCACATTAGTAGCCCTGTAAACATGACTCAGACCTGCTACTGCAGTGTCTGTGTGTGCAGTTTTAAACTGCCAATTCGACTTGGCAAGTGTACCCACTTGACAAGCCTAAACCTTCCCTTCTACTACATGTCAGGCCCCCCTAAGGTAGGCCCTAGGTAGCCCCAGGGGCAGGGTGCAGTGTATGTTTAAGGTAGGACATATACTAGTGTGTTTTATATGTTCTAACAGTGAAATACTGCCAAATTCGGTTTTCACTGTGCAAGGCCTATCTCTCTCATAGGTTAACATGGGGGCTGCCTTTAAATATCCTTAAAGCGCAGTTTCCCTTTGAGAGCAGATAGACATGTGGAATTTAGGGTCTCAACTCACAATTTAAAAATACATCTTTTAGTGAAGTTGGTTTTTAAATTGTCTGTCTGGCTGTTTTGCACCTCTCTAGACAGTGACTCAAAAGAGGACGGGGTGTAGCCTGTATATCCTGATGAGACATCTGAGCTAGAGGGAGGAGTGGTAGTTCACACCTGAAAGGACTGTGCTTGCCCTCACACAATGCAGCCTCAGACCCCCTGGTGTGCCTCTGGGGCCTGGCCTGGCCAAGGAAGGATCTTGCAAACACTTGAGACTGTGCTTTCAAGTTTGCCAACTTCAAAGGCAGAACTGGGTATAAGAAGAAGACCCAAAACACCAGACTTTTAGAATCTTTCTGGAACCAAGAGGAACATCTGCCCAGGAGAAGAGCTAAAGAGCTGAAGGAGGAGTACTGTCCCTTTGCTGTGTTGCTTTGCTGGACTGGCCTGCAGTTGCTGCTTCTTCCTGAAAAGAGAGCAAAGGGTAAACTTTGCTGTGTGTCCTGCTTGGGAAAATTCTCCAAGGGATTGGAGTAGAGCTTACCTCTTGTTGGAAGTCTCAGGATCAACAAATACTTCAGTTTCCTCAACCTGCAGCACTGGGAACTGTGTGTTTTGTGCTGCTCGAGAGGAGAAACCACTGCGACGCCACCAACGATTCCGCTGGCCTGCACCGTGACCTGCCAATGCGACTACACCGAGCCGCTGCTCGCACCAGACCTGTGGGCTCTGCACTCCGGCATCACCTGCTCACACCGCAGCCTGGGCACCCCCAACGACGCTGCCTGCACCATGGCCTGTGGACACTGCTCGTGAGGTACACGAAGCACCGTCCCGTCCCACACCGCAGCCCCGGTCCAACGGCACCAGCATCATCGACTCCTGGGTCATCACTAGGCATCCTGCCTCTACTGTGGCCACTGCTCATGAGGGTCATGAAGCACTGTCCCATCCTGCACCACTGGCATGGGCCTACAGACGACAGTGCTTCAGCAAAGACGAGGAGCTACACCGTGACCTGTGGACACCACACGTCGCACCGCCCGCTTCATACCCCAGCCCTGGTCTCACCGATGCCGTTGCACTGAGTCGCTGCCTGCACCATGACCTGTGGGCACTGCACATCGCATCGTCCCGCTTCGCATCGCAGCCATGACGCCACCCACGCCGGCGCACCTGACTTCATCAGCCTGGAGTTCGATCTGCAATGCATGTGACCTCAAGGGCCCAACGACTCCTGCACTGACTCTGGAACCGACACCGCGACGTTAGCGACTCCGCTCTCCGGAGCTCACCGTGAGGATCCCGACGCCCTGCAAATCCAAAGTACAGTTTGCTGGTCTTCCCGACACAGTAGTTGGCCCGCAATGTCGCAGCCGGCCTGAACTGTTGGGTTTGCTGATCACGATGCCGTGATAGCCCCAGGTGGAGCTATCGACTTCAAGGAACTGCATTTTTGAGTAAATCTTGCAGATGTCATGTTTTTATTACTGTATGTTGGAATTTTATTGTATCTGGTCTGGTTTAATATGGATAAATATTGGCTATTTTTTGTAAAACTAGTGTGGTGTCCTTTTTTAGTGTTTTCACTTATCACCGTGTGTTATGTGCAAATGTTTTACACATTGCTTCTGAGATCAGCCTTACTGCCCATGCCAAGCTACCAAGGGGGTGAGAGCAGGGGTTATCTGAACGGGTATCTCCGTTATCCTGACTAGAGTGAGGGTCCCTACTTGGACAGGTTGCAAACTAACTGCCAACTAGAAGCCCCATTTCTAACAGTCAGTTTGTATTGTTTTCATAATTCACCAATTCCAGGCATAGTGACTTCAGCAGTGTAATTTTTTTAATTATTATGATCTTACTCTTTTGTGTGTGTGTTTTGCATTGAAAGTTCTCTCCCCAAAGTTTTTTCCCCTTAACCCATTTTACAATAATAATTTCCCACTTTTCCACCACATTTATTACACAAACGTAGTCCTACACGGGCAGAGATCTACGCCACCATAAGGGCAATCATCATACAGAAAAAACAGGAGGTTGAGATTTCCACCCATGCGGTGTGAATTGTATTTTGCAGTAAGCAACTAGTACTACTGGAGTAACTTATGTACTACAAAATGCAATGGGTGGTACAGGCCCAATGTGTCTATGCGAAGAGCTACACCAAAGGTCCTTTGCCACTGTGTTCGGTCTTTTATATGTGAAAGAGGATTATAGGTGGTCCTAACTGGGTGTGAGGGACAAACGCACCAAACAACCTTTCACAAGTACCTGAAAAGCCTAGGATTTTAAAGTGTACGCTCCTATAATGATAATGTGTTGTTTTACTATTAGTGTACACACTGTGCAAGATGCTGCATCACAGAAAGGGCCACCGGTCCTCCAGATTTTTTTTTAAAGGAGGTACTTCATACCTTTCTAGGCGGTGCACCTAGTTCTGACAACTTGCACACTACACTTCTGGACACTATGCAACTGGGATAGGCTTTTACATGTCCAAACTTTTAAATATGACAGGTTAATACCAGTCTAAGCTGCAGTGCCTAATTGCTCCATGCCACCCCCTCTGCCATGTTTTAAATACCCCTCTCGAGAGTGGCAGAATAGACCCAGTCCAACCTAAATTGGGTATTTGGAATTTGTCACTTGTGTAGGTGTTTCATTGATTTACAGTGTACTCACTTTAAGTTAGAAATAGTAATTATGCCCTGTTTAATGTGTAGGGAACGTGCAATTAGAGGTTGATTAACATCTCACTCCCTAGTGGCCCTAATAAGCCACAGTTTATAAATTAAAACAAATATAGCTAAATATCAGAAAAACAGATTTCCTACACTATCAAGGAGAATAAAGTCTTCAGCAGAGGATAACATACACTTAAGGGTACCCCACTGACACAGATAAAAAATTGTAATATTTCCACATCTTGCCCGACACAACAAAAGTCAAGGAGGCCAAAGGAAAGCAACACCCTGGGGAACTATATCTCAGGGTCCCCCAGGGGGGAGAGGAAGCCAGGCCCCCACTAAGGGGGCATAAAACACACCAGCTTTCCCACAGCAGGGGAATCGGAAACCGCCAAGGTGGCCCAGTGATGAGCAATGAGCCACAAATCTGAGAGTCCGACACCTGGCATAAATAGGAAGCCTTGGGTGAGAGGAGAGCAAAGCGCTGACTACATCACCCACAGTCTCCAACAGAAGGATTAATACCTGTCCTCTTACACCAGCAATAAAACTTTAAGCACCTCTACTGCAATGCAGCACAAAACAACAGCAGAAGGTGAGACAGACAACCACATGCTGAGGGGACTACATCTCCCAGAGCAGTCAGTGGAAGGAAGGCATACGCTGTACACTCTTAAAGCACGGTTAGGACAGGGTTCTGCAAAGTCAGTCCTGGAGAGCCCTGTCCATGCCAGATTTTTAGCATATCCACATTTAGAAAAATGTAGATTTCTGAAAGATCTTTTTTCTAAATGTGGATATGCTAAAAATCCGGCATGGACCCGGCTAGCAAGGACTGACTTTGCAGAACCCTGGGTTAGGAGATAGCAGCTCTCCTGTAGCCTGGGTTGGGAACAGGCCAAGGGAGAGCCGGTCTGTGGTCTATCAGAGATCAAACAGGTTGGGACAGACCAGCATCATTGGTCCCCTATAAAGACTGCAGGTCGGAAGAAAAAGAAGGTAACTACTGGATTTTTCTTTGAAACCTTTTATCTTGCGCCCTGCCCCTTGGATACATAGATACTGCCATAAACCTCTATTACCCTCTGTCCCCCATTCGCCTACATCAGCCTGGCTCTGAATCCAATAAGAATTGGCCCTATTTATTCACAGTGCAACACATCAGAGTACGAGGTGATGTGCACGTTATTTGAGACTTCGTACTTCCCTTGCTTGACAATACTGATGTTACTGCATAAAAACTAGAGTGAGGACATTTAATCTACTGACCCTTGTTTTAAAGCTGCTATTTTTCTAATATGGAAAAACAGAAAAGTGAAACTATTAAGCACAACCAAAGCAAAAATTATTTAAAAAAAAAATCAATACCTAAACTTACTCAAACTGTCAAGGTTATTAGAAGCGGATTCTCTCCTAGAGAGACTTGACCAGAAACTCTACCCAACAAGCTATAGCTATTTAAAAACATTTTGCCTAGATCTCTTAAAAATGGTCTACAGGTAGTAACAATTCAGTAACGTAGTGCAAGATTAAAGCCCAGTGCTCGCAGGGCGCCAATACCCAAATTGAAGTAAAAAAAAAAGAAAAAAGGCTATTGTTCACAGTGGGGAAATGGTCCAAAGCAGCACCAGTCAATGGCCAAATAAAACTCTGGTTAGATTTTAAACACCAACCTCCTTACTTTTTATGGAACAAATTCTGAAAGTAAGACCAGGACTACTCCCGATGATGAATCGGTAGAGCATTCCATGCAAAAATGTTAGTTCACTATCTCATGCTCAAGCTTTTAGCCCACTAGCAGACCTCACAGAGAGCATGAATGAAGTCTGTTTGAATGACAGTCACTTGAATATAGGATTCAAGCAAGAAACCGTTAGAAGGGTCTCACCCGCATATCTCCTGGTCTTGAATTATTCTACCCAAATTAATCCTTCAGTCAAAATCCAGGAAAACTTCATAGCAAGAGCTGTCTCACCCCACAAGAACAGAAACTTTAATTGCAAGAGCTGTTTAGTCTCCATGAGTAAGAACTTGATTGAGAGCATAAATCTTGAAAGACACATTGGCGGGAAAAGTTACAATACAGTTGAAGGGAAAGAGAGTATTCGTTTGAGTAAGTCTAGTATGTCAAATGTTACTGCTACAAGTATTAATCTGAACTCAAACGCAGGTTGAGTGAGGATCATTGATGTAATCCATGTGCACAAACTACGCCAAAGCCCAGAGAGTCTCTGATGGGTTAAAGCACATACTTTTAACACAAACACTACCCAATGCTACAAGAAGAATCAATAATGCAGGACTCTGTAATATCATTATCTTTATCTCCTTTTTGATTTCCCCACTCCCACAACCATTTTTACACAAACAAGTTGCCAATAATACGAGACCTACATTGTTTGGGTCCCAAAACCTCCTAACAGCTACACAAGCAAACCTGAAGCACATTGTTTATAAGGCAATTAATTGGAACAGATAATTCAGGCACTGTTACTACATAGTCCGCACTGCTATCCAAAGGATGTATGACATTATAACAAAATGGTAGGAATATATCAGGTAAGTGAAACACACTCACAGACCTAAAGGCATTCACAGACTCCCGGAGATAGTGCCACACCCACTCAGACCCAGAGACACCGACATACCCACTCACAGACACACACACTCACAGACCCACAGAGACACTCATCCCCCCCTCACAGTCACCCCATTCACAGACACACACACACTCACAGACCCAGGGAGACACTGTCACATACATACATACACACACACACACACACACAGAACCAAAAAGACATTCATAGACCCACCGAGACACTGCCACACCCATTCACAGAGACACTGTCACATCCACTCACAGACTGACATACCCACTCACAGGCCCGCACAGACACACACACCCACTCACTCACAAACCCACAGAGACACTCACACAGGCACTCAAAGACCCACAGACACTGTTACACCCACTCACAGACCTACAAAGACACTCACACACCCACTAACAAACCCACGGAAAACACTGTCACACCACCTCACAGACCTAAGGAGACACACATACCCACTCACAGACCCACCAAGACACTCCCACACCCTCTCACAGATGCACACACTCACTAAGACCCAGTCACACAGCCATTCAGAGTTACAAACACCTATTCACAGACCCATGCAGACACTAACATACCCACTCAGAGACCCACACAGACACACCCACCCACTCACAGAACCACAGAGACACTGTCACACCCACTCACAGACCTACAAAGACACTCACACATCCACGAACACCGACGGAAACACTGTCACACCACCTCACAGACCCACGGAGACACATACACCCACTCACAGACCCACTGAGACACTTCCAAACCCTGTCGAAGACGCACACACCCACTCAAAGACCCACAAAGCCACTGTCACTCCCACTTGGACCCACACAGTCACACACCCATTCAGACTTACAAACACCTATTCATAGACCCACTCAGACACTCATATCCACACAGACACACGCCCACTCAGAGATCGACAGAGCTGTCACACCACTCACAGACCCACCCACTGACAGAACCACAGAGACACTCACACCCACGCAACACTCCCACAAACACATTCACAGACCTACACAGACACTCACACCAACTCAGAGACCCACGGAAACACTGGCACACCGACTCACTGTCTCATACAGACACTCACACACCCACTCACAGATACACACAAACCACTCACAAACCCATGAATACACTCACACCCACTCACAGACCCCAGACACTGATTAGCTCACAGAAACACACACCCACTCACATACCAACAGACACTGTCTGACCCATTCACAGACCAACGGAGACACACACCCACAGACCTACACGGACACTAACACACCCATTCGCAGACCCATGGAGACACACACCCACTCACAGCATCATACAGACATTCACACACCCACTGTCACACTCACAGACCCACAGAGGCGCACACACACCCACTGACAGACCCACACAGACAGAGAGACACACCCACTGCAATAATGATGGTACTTGAGTATGTTTCTATCAGATAATTTGTTACCGAAGGTAAAACAAATGATCTGGTGGAGACATATTCAAGTTGCAAATACCTTAGCTTAGAATTTCCCCCAGGTCGACTTCGCGTCTATTGTGGCGTCGTGGTCGCCTTGATAATGTTGCGGTTGTATATAGGCACCACCCTGGTGCGCTGACGTCAGTTTCTTTTTATGACATTCCACCCCAGAAGCACAGAGTTATTAAAAACAGACTGAGGTGCCAGAATTAGGGCCCTGAAAGGGAAATCCTTGGCCCTAGAAATCAGTCCACAGAGAGGAGAGGAGGTGTGGGTCGGTAAGGAATCTGCAACTAGAATATGTTGCTACCAGATAGTTAGTTACCCAAGGTAAGTAACTTGTTCATCTGATAGAGCCTTCTAGTTGTAGATTCCTTATCTTAGAATAGATACCCAAGCAATACCATCCACTGAGGTGGGTCTGCGAACCAATATCATACTAGGAAGTCCTGCAGGATGGAACAGCTAAATTAGCCGTCCCTGCGGACCTGACTGTGCAGGCAGTAGTGTTTCGTGAACGTGTGCAGGCACGTAAGGTTGCTGCTGGGCAGATATCCAGGGCTAGAACCGCGCATACTAACGCAGGGGTTGCAGCAGTTGCTCTGGTGGAGTGAGCACGCAAACCCTCAGGTGGTTGCTTCTTAGGCAAATTGTAGCACATTTTGATCCAGATAACCCATCGAGAGATGGTCATTTTCTGCACTGCCTTTCTTTTCTTCGCACCCAAATAACCATTAAAGAGTTGATCGTCCACCCGGAAGTCTTCAGTACAATTGAGGTAGAACGCCAACACTCTTTTCGGGTCCAGACGGTGGAGTCTCTCCTCTTCATGGAAGGATGTGGAGGTGTTTAAAATGTAGGCAAGGTGATAGAATGGCCTACATGAAAGGGCGTGACCATTTTGGGTAGTAAAGAGGCCCTGGTACGAAGCACCACTTTGTCAGGATGGACATAGAGAAAGAGTGGCTTCTAGCAAAGAGCCTGCAGGGTGCAGAAGTGATGGCAATAAGAAAGGCTGCCTTTAAAGTGTGAAGCTGCAGAGGACAATTGTGAAGAGGCTCAAAGGGAGCACACATAAGGTAAGTGAGTACATAGTCCCACTAGGGCATTATGAAC
The DNA here is from genome assembly GCF_031143425.1 of Pleurodeles waltl. Classification (NCBI taxonomy): domain Eukaryota; kingdom Metazoa; phylum Chordata; class Amphibia; order Caudata; family Salamandridae; genus Pleurodeles; species Pleurodeles waltl. The sequence continues at coordinate 1,452,235,571 of NC_090440.1, read as the reverse complement.
GGGGTAGGCGGAAACATGTGGGTAAGATTTAAACAATGGGAGATACAAGGAGGGTTGATCTGGCAGTGTGATCAACCCTCAGACGGGTAACATTTAAAAGGTGTCCAAAGCAGAGCCCTGTTGGGCAAAAGAGTCCAAACAAAAGGATCTCAGACAGAGGTGCAGAAAAGGGATCAACAGATTTGTTGCTTCACCATGCCACAAATTTGTTCCAACGACAGGCATATACCATTTTGGTGGAGGGATGTCTGGCTGCCAAGATAACATTGCAGACTTCAGACGGAAGGTTGAAAGCGGTCACTTGTCCCCAACTCAATCTCCACACGAAGAGGAGGAGACTGGGCAGGTTCAGGTGGAGAACCATCCCCTGCTGCTGTGACAGAAGATCCTCCCAAAGAGGCAGTCTGAGTGGAGGATCGATAGCCATGCTCAGAATCTCGGGATGCCATACTCTTCAAGATGAGCCTGGAGCCACAAAGATTACTCGGGCCCATTCAGGCCCAGTAGCACTTGATCTTCTTGAGAACTCTGGGAAATATTGGTGGAAAGGCCTGAGTTACACTCGATACAAAAAGTGTTGCTGAGCAAGTGCCGCTTTGGAAACTCCAGCACTGCTGACATTGCACATTCTCTACGGAGACAAACACATCTAACCAAGTCTCTCCCCACTGCTTACACCTGATCGACAGATGAGTTTATCTGCTCTGGCAATCAGAGATCCTGCCAGATGTTGAACCACCAGGGATATGCCATGATGTTCCAGCCATGTCCAGAGGCACAGAGCCTCCTGACAAAGGGTCCACGACACCACCCAAACCTCTTTGTTGCAGTACCACAGGGCAGTGGTGTTGTCTGGGAACCCCTGCACCACTTTCCCTTTGAGAGAGGGAAGGAATGCTTTCTATCCAAGCCTGATCGCCCTGAGCTGTAGAACATTGATTTGGAGCCCGGACTCCGTTGGAGACCAGACACCTCAGATATCTGCCTCTCCCATATGGTGGCCCCATCCCAGGAGTGACGCATCTGTCACTACTGTTAGATCTGGTTGGGGAGGGTGAGGGATGTGCCACTGACCCAATTGCGGTTTGAAAGCCACTACTGCAGATCTTGCACAATTGCCTCCAAGATCTAGACCATGTAAGGGAGATGAGCTGCAACCACTGTCATCACTTTCGCAAACACCCGAGGGGTGCTGGTAAGACCAAAGGGGAGCAGGGTAAACTGAAAGTGCACGTGAGCTACCACGACGCGCAAGTAACGTCTGTGGGAGGCAGGACGGGAATGTGGAAGTAGGCGTCCTGCAAGTACAACGCTACCATCTAGTCTCCAGGGCAGATAGGACCTGAGCGAGAGTGAGCATTTTGAACTTCTCCTTTCTGAGAAAGAGACTGAGGGGCTGGAGCTCTAGGCGAAGCCCCATGTCTTTCCTGGGCACCAGAAAGCAGCGGGAATAGCAACCACAACCTACTTCTGGCACGGGGACCCTCTCTATGACCAGTGTAGGGGGAGAAATCAAGCCAGCGTCAGGAGAAGAGTCTATACCACTGGCTTAGACCAATTCTTGAACCCAGTCCATTTCAGTGTCTTCTACCTGGAATTCTATAGGGTCCAGTGACCCCTCCATACTCTCAAAGTACCTGTACCCATAAGTGTGAGGGACACGATCCAACCTGGGGAATAAAGGGACCCATCGAAGACCGAATCGGCGTTGAGTGAAGTGGGCCCTACCGGAGTCAGAAGCATTGACGTCTTTACTGATGCCAGGGAAGGTCACAGTGGAACAACCAGCATCGGTACCGATCCATACGGGTCCTGAGGTGCCCTCGAGAGCCGAGGACGAATCTTGCCACACAGAACCCGAGGTGGCCCCCTCGGATCCTACTGGGCCCCAAGGTGTCACAGGATTGTCAGGGGTGGCTCCAGCTCCCGGAAACTCGAGGAGGAACAGAGCCCACCCAGAAGCAGGCTCCCAGGATGTAGGCCTAGAGCGTTGATCTCCTCCCTTTCGAATCATTCAAGCAACAGGGTGGAGGCAAAGAAAGTTTGTTTTTCTTCAACTTCTCCTTCTTGTGACCCAACAGTCCAGAGGACTTGGAGTGGGATGAAGACGAGTGGTGGTGGCACTGCGAGCAGTCTTGTGACCTCCCTCTCTAACAAGACCAGGAGCGACGCAGAGCCGAGCTGCCATGAGCTTTAGGGACTACTCTCTCAAAGCCTTAAGGTTCATGGTCTGGCACTCGGAGCACAACTTCAGGTCGTGGTCGCGCTCTGGCCACCACAAGCACACGAGGTGCAGATCCATCACCGACATCATGCGGTGACAGGAGTCACAAGGCTTGAAACCGGTCTTACAGGAAGACATCTTGACGCACCAAAAGAGTCAAAACTTAAAAAAAAGATCGAAAAGGCAGTTAAAAAGCAACAGAGGGTAGCTCTTCTCCCGATCTGGGCATAGGTTTTGCGCTGAAATAAAAGAACTCATGTCAGCCAGCCGGCCTGGTAGCAATATACGACCACAACATCATCACAGCAACGATGCCAACAACGGACACAGAGTCTATGATGCCACCTGACGGCACACAGTGGTACTGTTCGAAGAAATACTTCCCAGATCCAGTCTGATGCCTGGGGGACATTTTAAGGTAAGGAATCTGCAACTAGACCTCATTATCACATAAACAAGGGGGGGTGGGGGGGAAGCGCACTGCCTGTCATCCCAGCACAGTCCACCCGATTGCATCCTGTTAAATGCAGTACGCTTAATTCAAAGTCACCAAAGTTTTACACCAAAGTTGGTGCAGGATTGTGCTGTTATCTCTAGCCACGTGTTTCTGGGTGAAGCACGTCATCAGCAGAGAGCAGAGAAAAGTCATCTGGGGTTGCTGGGAGGCTGCCCAAGTCTTCACAGGTCCCAGTACCACTCCACAGGCACATAGGTGCATCCCAGGTGAACCCTAAAACATGTCTGAAAAGAACAGCCCTACCTGCACCAACTTTGGTGAAAAACTACAGGAACCTCGAAGTAAGCGTACTGCATTTATCAAGATGCAATGGGGTGGATTGTGCTGGGATGAGAAGCACTGTGCTCCCATCCCCCTTGTCTCCACCAGATACAGCTTTATTTACGTGTTTCTTGGATTTGTCTATCTGTGGACATAATTCACTTGACTACTTTCACTTCGTCCTATGGCAAATGTTAGAAAATATCAAGGCAGTATACGGCAAAAGTGCCGTTAATTTACCAAAGGTAAATTTAATTATGATTTTCAGTCCCACCCCAGTTACTATGCCCAGGTCATTGCCACCACAGTGCACAATCATGAGGTCTGGATGTTGGCAATTCATAATGCTTTCAACCAACGGCAAAAATTGAAGCAACTTTAACCCTCTCTGGCCAACCCAATTAATATACACATTAGGTAAAACCAAGTCCCTTAGTCAATGCCACTCTTTCTAGCACTCTCTCGCCCAAAACTCAAAGCTATGACCCACATTCCACACAATGAGTGTTTCGGAGGAAAGCTGGAGTAGAACACAGGAGAAGGCTGCAGTTGAATGAGATAGATTTAAAATGAAAGGCAGTTAAAATGGAGGCTAGCACCTGAAAAATCAAATTTGATTGGATGGTATAAATATGCTAGTGCCTAAAAGCAGGTAGTAAGCGTTAGATAAAAGGAAGTACATATGTGATTGGCTTTGGAGGAATAAAAATGTAATACTGTTTGGGATATAGTTATAACTCCAAACACTCAACCACACCTACTACAGTTGGTTAAGAAGTTAGCATGCTCCTCTCAGAAAGTATTGTGAACTTGTGATTTACATGTAGCAGAGAATGTTTAGAAATTGGTCACTGTGGTAACATGCATGGGGGGACGGGAACAAAAAAAGACTAGACTGAACGTAAAGGGAGAGTCCTAATAAAATAAATGAAGCATAAGGTGTGTTTGGGTGCTAATGTAGTCATTTATACCAAATGGAGTATAAAGGACGTAATTTATGAACAAATTATGAAAAAGGATTTTCGGGCTGCCATATGCATCTGCAGACCCAATGCGATTTTACACGGTGGCAGAGATGAGCATCGCAGCGGATCCGCAGATCCTCTCAAAACCCCTACCAAATTGAGCTTCTTTAGAGTGTTAAAAAGGGTTAACAATACTGACCACTCAGAAGTGATAAAACATAAGTTAAATATGAAAAGAAGGTTGTAATTAGTTTTGTGGCTGAGTAACCTTGAAAGCAAAGTTGAAAACGTAGGCATAAATGGTCCCCATGTATGAGAGTGGTATACCATTCTTGTGCTTGGTATTTCACATTTTCAGTGAGAAGATATTCTAAATGATATTGACAAAGACAATTTCAGACCAACAAAGGTATGTGAATTAGGATCTTCGTTAAAAAAAGAAAAGGTATGTGTGTAAGTAAGGTGAATGAAAGTTTGTTGGATGTTCACACTTCTGAAAGGAAATATAAAGGGAGGGTACATGATGAAAGTAAGGAAAGTACAGTGATCAGTAATGGAGGAATAAAGATTTGTAGAGTAACAAATGTTTTTTATCAATGCGCCAAAAAAATATGTTCCGAAAGTCGATGTAGATGAGTGATTACAGTAAATAAATTAATAGAATGTTTTTGTTATCCAGTCAAAAACACAAATACTTACACACAAAGTTTCACTTCTGCAGAAGCAACTATCATCACCATACTAGTATCCGTAGAGAGTAAGTCACAAACTGTAGTAAAATAGTTTTTCACACTCCCATACTAACGTTCTCTAATACAGTCACAGAGATACAGAGCCATTTCTGAATGCAGAAATAATTATGTTGCAGACACTGACATATCAAACCACACAGTACTACAGCTACTTATAGACCTAGGCATATCGTTAGACATATACTAACACACTTAGCCAAACACTATTGCCCTCACTTGGTCACCCAGCCAAACAATAATGTAGCCACTGACACGCTCAGTCACACACTTATACAGTCATGACACACACACAGTGAAAAACTAATGGAGCTGCTGAGACAGCCAGGCACAGAATGATGCAGGCAGGGATACACGGATACAGCTTTTGACCCACCTAGCCAAACATTATTACAGCAAATGACACACCCAGGTAGACACTGACACAGACACACGAACCCAGCCAAACGCTAATCCAGACTATCAGACACCCAATCACACGCTCATGTAGACACCTACACACTCATTCAAACACTAACACAGCCACTGACCCACCCAGTGACATACCATGTAGTTGTCTCATCAATAATTGTATTACAAAAATTATCAATTGTGTCATAGAAGATGCCATGAGTGATGTAATATCTGGGGTAGTTAGCAGTGCATGGCGAGGACCCGAGTTATAGTTAACTTACGGCACAAATTATAGTTACTAAAAATAACTAACCAGAACAGCAGAATTTCTATGGTTTTGTGCGTGGAAAACTCTAAACCCAAATATAACATGCCTGTAGCCTTGGGTTTTGTAGTGAATTAATAAGGTTCTTTTAATTATATTTCTTAACTATAAAGTCCCCTCAACCTTTATTTTTTTCACTGAATTTTAAGGGTTGTTTTCTTTAACATTAAGTAGGATGCCCTTCGCAATGCACAGAGGGATGGAAGAGTTGGATGAAGGGCCTGGCCTGGCATTGTGCTGCCTCCACCCAACTTTACTGCTCCTGCCCATCCTTGCCATCCATTGTCAATATCCATATCCATGCCCCTGCTCCCTCATTACTGCCCTGTGGCCGTTGGTCTACCACAGCTCTTCCTGCCTGCCAAGAACAGTTAGCTTCCTGCCCCAACCAACTCCTCCTCCCTACCCTGCTCTTCTCGCTACCCTCTGTTGTCCGAGTAGAGTGGCATTAAAAAATAGAAAAAAAGATATTTAAAGTATTTTCATTTTGAAAGTGTGTACTATTAAATAATAATGTATTGTTAATATACCAATATACCAGCCCCCTCCCTCCTGCTCTGCATGGTCTGATGTGCTGCCACTGCCCTCCATTTAGCTTGATGTCCCTGCCCACTCCTCCTGCCTTCCGCTGCCCAATTCTATGCTCCATCATTGCCCTCCTGCTTAGCCTGTATGATTGGCTGCTGCCCCCCTACCCTCCAACCCCCAGCCCTCCAATGTCTGTGTGCATGCCCCTGCTCCCTCAGATTTGCCTACTATGTTCCATGGACCTGCCACTGCCCCTCCTATCTACTCTGAGTGTTCTGTTGAGCTGCCACTACCCCTCCCACCTGCCTAGCATGGTCAGATCTGCCACCTGTCCCTGCCACTTCCATCCTGCCTGTCCGAGTTCCATGCCCCTATCCTCTCCCTTGGTCCATTTTGCTGCCACTCTCGCCTGCCCTCAGTGTTCTGTTGTGCTGCAACTGCTCCTCCTGCCTGCCCTGCCTGGTCTGTTGTGAATCCCCTGCCCTCGCCTGTCTGTGTACAGACCCTACCCCTCCCTTCTGTCCTCCAAGGACTTTTGTGCATGGCCCTGCACCATCCCTCTTGACCACCATGGCCGTTGTGCTGCCACTAACCGTCCTGCTTGCCATGCATGTACTATCTTTGCGACGGTCCCCAATCTTGTATTATAATCACATGAAAGTCGGACGGGGCGACCAACACTGTCACTTACCCACCCACTGAGAAACCCGTACAGCCTCTTGAACAACCACTCACACACATCACTCAAAGACCCACATAGTCACTTATAAACCCACTTATGCACCCACCCATCACACATTGACATTGCCACACACCTATACAGCAAAACCACACACCCACTCACACATCCATACATCAATACATACATCCACACCCACAGCCACTCAGAGACCCACAAAACTCATCACACACCCACTCACTCACATCCACTCACACCCCATGTACACATCCATAGTCATTCACACATGCACTTACAGACACACACAGCGAGTCACACATGCAATCATACACTCCCTACAAACACCCACCTACACACCCAAACAGCCACTCACACACTCACAGACTCACACACGCAGGGTACAGGAACATTATAGTTAGGAAATAGCATTAAGAAAAACTAAAAATTCCCTGTAAAGTAAAAAAAAAAACAAATAATAATTTACAGAGAAGTTATAGTTGGAAAAATTTATTAAAAAGCCTTAGAAATTCAATAAAAAAAAACTAAGGTTGCAGGGAAGTTATAGTTCGTTTCAGATTTTGCACACATAAAACCATAGAATCCAGCAGTTATAGCTATCTTCAATTAATTGATAAGGCGTTTGTTGAATTCCTATCTCGTTTTGAGAAGTCAAATTGGCAGCTTACAACTGCATACATGCTGCAATGGCAGACCTGAATCATGTTTTAAAAGGCTACTTTAAAGGGTGGCACAATATGTGCTACTGGTCCACGAGTAGAATTTAATTTACAGGACTTGTGTACATGCCGTACCACTCTACTAGGAACTTAATTAAATTTTAAATTACCAACTGAATAAAAGCCAATTTTACCATGTTTAAGGGAGAAAACACACTTTAGCACTGGTTAGCTGTGGTAAAGTGCACAGAGTCCCAAAAGCCAACAAAAACAGATTTAGAATACAGGAAAGGTGCAGGTAAAAAGTCTGGGGGTGACCCTGCAGAGAGGGCCAAGTTCAAATACAACTAATTTAGCTTTAATTGAGAGGGCTGTACACAAATAAAGAGCTACCAATGATTCAACTCCAAGAAAAAAAGGTTGAGAATCCATGTCTATTCCACTTTGACGTAATTCTAGACCAGAGGCTATATTTAGCTGGTACAATGCTAACAGGAAAAGGGGACGGGGGAGAAAGATACTTTTGGATTAATTAATTAAACTCCGAGCCCAATGATGAAATTATAATTAAGCACCAATCGTACAAGGACCTATTGAAAAAGGAAGCCTGAATATTCAAAATATGGGCCCATTTTATTGAGGCATCGAGTCTTAACAATATTCGGGTCTTCTGGCAAATTTTAACTCCTGAGGCTAAAGAAGTTAGGGCCCCTACTGAAATGTATTTTGTGGATAGGTTAGCATAGCCATTCTGCTGACCGTTCCTGGTGAAATCCTGTCTGCATACTAGCAGCTACCTGTAGACAATGCGCCACTAAATTGTCATTCCAACACAGAGCATTACCGTAACAGATAAATAGTCCTATGAACTGCCTTTTTTTCGTGAAAAATTGTAGGCCCTATGGATCTTTACAAGAAAGAACCTATTATTTGGGGTCCCTGCCTTGGGAAATACCAGTGTGCAAAAAGGGGGTAGTAACTGCAACATGGCAGAGGGAGAAAAATAGTCAAAAAATTTAAGAAGGTCTCAAAGGGCGACCTCTCTAATTCTAGGCCATTAAGTCCAATATAAAAACCACAGACAGTCTTTGACTGCCTGTATTACATAGCCTGTAGGAATGGTTTACAACAAATAAAGTGTTATCGAACTGCCCAGAAGTAGTCCTTAAAGGCATTAGAATGGGTGAGCATTTGGTTACATCTCCTGACTCAGAAATACAGTGCTCAAAAACGAATTTATTCACATGTATGCTGGCCTAATGTCCATGTTTAAGTGTTCCGAAGCTCGATTTTGGGCTGCATTTTCAAGTTCTAGGGTCCACCTTCCTACAAGCTGTCATAACTTGTTAAACATCCTTATTTCCCTTCAAACTTGAAATGCTGCTACAGTTGGCTGGGGCCCCAAAGGCGTAACTGCACAGCCACTAACAGTTAATCAAAGACTCCATCAAGGATGCACCCTAGCCCCAACAAATGTTATACTATTCATCAACAGTGCTGCAAAGTGACTGTAAAATTGTGTAAATAATGCACCAACGTTTAGGAGCAGAAAAACTCCATGTTGCTATTGCAGATGATGCTGTGCCATTTTCCCAAACTCTATAGGAATTCAAAACCTACATGACTGCTTCAAAAGTTACTCTAATAACCAAGCCTAATCATCAAGCAGAGACCAAACATGTAGCTCTTAGTCCTCGCAGGAAAATCCAGGGTAAATTATTTCCAAGCAAAACTATTTTAGATTGAGTTCAGTTTTTTAAATAATTAAAGGTCAGATTTTCTGCTACTAAGTGGAACAGTCAAATTAGTAAGAGCGATAGTATTCTCTTTGGAAAGGAGGGTGGTGTAAGCAGGTTCACATAGAAACAAGAGAGCTGAGCAATATCCCTGGTCATGGAAATTTACAAGGCACATGCATTTCGGCTGCTTGCCATGGTGTGGAAATGTGGGGTCACACCAATTCTTAAGTGCTAGCCACAACTGTAAATACATATTTGAAAGCAATATCTGACTTACCACATTATACACCATCTAGTTCCAATCACATTGAATTCTGTTGATTTCCTACTGATGTAATGCATAAAGATTTTTTTGGGTGCAAACAATGTTCACAATGTGTCCTACAGAGAAGCCTTAAAAATGTCCTTCTATGCAAAGGCAGCTCAGATCCATGTTGCAATGAATGTCTGGATTAAATAGAACCTCAGAATGCAAATAAATTATTCATGTAATTGTATATTGGGTCTTTTCTATTGGATGCACAGAGTTGTGGGGTATAATCTTGAGTAATTCTATCAATTGTTTCTTTTGCAACTCAGTATCTGAACCACAATGTAATTTTTTCCTCTTATGCCCCCCATAAAAGAATTTACGACAATGGTCGATGGCTACGTTAAGAACAAGTTACTTACCTGTTAATTATCTGGTAGAGACATATTCTAGTTGCAGATTCCTTACCTTAGAATTTCTCCCAGGCATCAGTCTGGATCTGGATAGTTTTCTTCTAGCAGTACCCCTGTGGGCCGTTAGGTGGCATCGGCTCACTCCGCGTCCACCATTGCAGTCGTAGTTGCTAGATATGATGTCGTGGGTCGCATGTAGACACCATCCCAGTGTGCTAATTGTAGTTTCATTTCACAACTTTCCACGCCTGAAGAGCAGAGTCATGAAGAACACTGACCCTGGTGAGTAAAAACTAGGACCTTGAAAGGGAAGACCCTGTACCTAAATATAAGTTCGCAGAGTGGGGAGGATGGGCGAGTTGGAAAGGAATCTGCAACTAGTATGTATGTTTCAACCAGATAATTCGTTACCGAAGGTAAGTAAGTTGTGCATCTCATAGAGATTTCTAGTTGCAGATTCCTTACCTTAGAATAGAAACCCAAGCAAAGACCATTCTGTGAGGAGGGTATGCAAACCAAGATCAAACTAGGAAGTCCTGCAGGACCGAACAGGCAAAGTACCCGTCCATTCGTACCGGACTGTCCAGGCATTAGTGTTTGGTAAACGTGTGCAAGGGCACCCACATTGCTGCTTGGCAAATGTCCATGGCTGGAATTCCACATGTAACACAGTGGTGGCAGCTAATGCTCTAGTAGACTGAGCACACAAGCTGACCGGGATTGTTTTTTAGCAAATGCGTAGCACATTTTATTACAGAGATGTTTTTTTCTGCACAGCCCGACCTTTCTTTGCATCCACATAACCCACAAAGAGTTGATCATCCACCCAGAATTCTTTGTAACAATCAAGCTAGAACGCCAATGCTCTTTGGGGTCCAGATGGAGGAGTGTCTCCTCTTCCTTGGAAGGACATGGGAGTGCATAAACAGTAGGCAATGTGATGGATTGGCCTACATGAAAGGGCGTGACTACCTTACGTAGAAAGGAAACCCTGGAATGAAGCAACACCTTGTCAGTGTGGATGGAGATGAAAGGTGGCTTCCAAGAAAGAGCCTGCAGCTCACCCACTCAACGGGCAGAAGTGATAGCTGCAAGGAAGACTTTTCAGAGTAAGCAGGCGAAGTGGGCAATTGCGAAGTGGCTCAAAAGGAGCACACATCAGAAAAGTAAGAACTAAGGTCAAATCCCATTGGGGCATTATGAATGAGGAAGGAGGAAAGAGATGGGTAAGGTGTAGGAAACTGGCTCTGTATATACTACTATTCAAAATGAGAAATAGTGTGCACAATATCCAGGGGTTACCCAGAGGCTAAAGTAGATAATACTAATGCTCTCTATTGTGGTAGTATGTTCAAGCAGTTAGGCTTATCAGAGGGCAGTGCAAAGCATTTGTTGTACACACACAGAATATAGAAGCACACACTCAATGACTCCAGACCAATGTTTTTTTAGTTTATTTTTAGAAAACAAGATTCAAGTTGCAGGTAAGTACTCCAATAGATTCGTATTTCACTTATGTATCAATAGTACTTTGTTTGAAATCAATAAGTTATACAGTTGCCAGAAATATTGGTAATCATCTGTTTTAAAAGTTGACAGTGCAATTTTCAGAAACAGTTCCTGGGAGGGAAAAAAGTTAGATCGATATGTAGGTAAAGACCACACTTACAGTTCCAGTCGTCGGGGGTTAGGAAGTCCCCAGGTTGGGGCTCAAGTTAACACCAAACAACAACGACCAGCAACATAGGGCCAGCCTGGTGCAGAGCTCAAAGTTTAGGCAAATTTAACATGGGCTCCTATGGAGACTGGGGGCACTCTGTTTCAGATCTGCAGGCAGGTAAGTACCCGTGTCTTCAGAGGGCAGACCGGGGGGGGTTTAGAGAAGCACTGAGGGGTGGGGGAGAGACCACAAATAGGCATCAAAAACACACCTTCAGCGGCGCTGGGGTGGCCGGGTGCAAACAAGGCCCCGGGTCTCCAATGATTGTTTATGAGAGGGCTCCAGGGGTCACTCATAGGCTACAGGCAAGGTCCAGGAGGTCGTCTTGGGAAAGCCACAGGTTGGACAGGGAGGAGGACCACCTGCTGAGTGTTCCTGCACTGGAGGTCGGGTTCTCCAAGACCTAGGGACTGCAGGTGCAGTGGTCTTTTAGGCATCGGATATCTTTGTTTGGAGCTTTCACGGTCAGGGGGGGGGGGGGAGGGGTGGTCCTCAGGATTTCCTCTGCAGGCGTCATCCTGGAGGTGTGCAGGGGTCAACCCAGGGTGGGCACTTGCTCAGAATCCCCTGGGGATCCTCTCTAGCTGGTTGGGCCACCTGCACACAGGCCGTGGGCATAGGGTGCAGAATGGTCAAGACTCACGCATTCGGAGTGAGGCTGGAGTCCTTGGTTGTTGTTTATTCTTGGACAGGACCACTGTCCACTGGAGTTCTTGGTTCTTTTGGGTGCAGGGCAGTCCTCTGGAGCTTGGCAGAGGTCGCTGGTTCTTCGCTGCTGGGGTTTCAGCTATGCAGTCCTCCTTCTTCATGTCAGGTCGCCAGGAATCTGGTGAGCTGAGTTCAGGGAAGCCCTTAAATACAAGATTTAGGGGCATTACAGGGGTCAGAGGGCAGCAGCCAATGGCTACTGTCCCTGAGGGTGGCTACACCCTTCCTGTGCCCACTCCCGTTGGGAGCGAGGGAGGGGGCATAAACCTAACCCTTTTGGTCCCTATTCCCCAAACCAAGATGGCCGAGTTTGCCTGCTCTGGTGATCTTTACAATCCTCCAGATGTTGAATCAACAGGGATATGCCCTGATATTCAAGCAATGTCCAGAGGCACAGAGCCTCCTGACAAGGGGTCCACGACCCCACTCCGCCCTGATTGCTGCAGTACCACATGGCAATGGTGTTGTCCATGAACACCTGCACCAGTTTCCCTTTCAGAGAGGGAAGGAATCCTTTCAATGCTAGTCTGATCGCCCTGAGCTGCAAAAGACTGATGTGGAGCCCGGACTCCACCGGAGACCAGACGCCGCTTATCTCTGCTTCGCCCATGTGGCCACCCCATCCCAGGAGTGATGCATCTGTCACTACTGTCAGATCTGGTTGGGGAAGGGAGAGGAATCTGCCTCTGACCCAATCATGGTTCGAAAGCCACCACTGCAGATCTTGTGCAGTCTCCTTCGAGATCTGTAACAAGTCAGAGATTCCTCTGATGCTGCGCCCACTGGAACTTCAGGTCCCACTGCACAGCCCGCATTTGCCATCTGGCATGTGTCATCAGCAGGATGCAGGAGGCCATGAAGCCTAGCAGGCTCAGAGTCCGTCTCACCAAAATCCAGGATCGAGGCTGAAACATCGGTATCATAGCCTGAATATCCTGGACTCGCCGCTCGGGAGATGAGGCCCAAAACTGCACAGTGTCCAGAACAGCTCCAATGAAAGGGAGCATCTGAGATGGAGTCAGGTGTGACTTTGGCACGTCTGTAGTGAACCCCAGTGAATGCAGGCGGTTCGCTGTAGTCTGGAGGTGGGAGACAACAGCCTGGGGTGAGCTGGCCTTCAACAGCCAGTCATCGAGGTAGGGGAAGAAACTCCCAATCTGTGCAGATGAGCTGCAACCACCACCATCACTTTGGTGAACACTCAAGGGGCACTGGTAAGGCCAAATGGGAGCACAGTAAATGGAAAATGCTTGTGACCTACCATGAACCACAAGTAATGTCTGTGGGTAGGCAGGGCAGGAATATGGAAATATGCGTCCTGCAAGTCCAAAGCTGCCATCCAGTCTCCTGGGACTAGGGCAGATAGGACCTGACCTAGAGTGAGCATTTTGAACTTCTCCTTCCTGAGAAAGAGATTGAGGGACTGGAGGTCTAGGATAGGGCAGATGCCCCTGTCTTTTTTGGGCACCAGGAAGTAGTGGGGGAAATCACCACAACCTACTGGCACAGGGACCCTCTCTATAGCTCCCTTGGCCAAGAGAGTTGTCAGCTCCTTGCGGAGAAATGCCAGGTGATCCTCTGTCATCCGATCATAGGATGGTGGCATGGATGAGGGGGTAGTTTCATATGGGAGGGAGTAGCCCCTTTGGACTATTTACAAAACCCACATGTCTGACATGATGGCTTATCAGCGGGTCAGATGATGGCGAATCCTGTCACCGACTGGTCCCTGGTGTGGAAGCACCAGATTAGGAAGGTTCGGAGGCTGCGGTGGAGCTTGGGGGCAGTGGACTGGCTAGATATTTGGCTCCCTGATCCACACGAATGCTGGATCCCACATCCCCGGCCACACAAAGGCTGGGAAGCCTGTGTGGCACGGCGGCTGGCGGGAATGGAATTTGCTGGGTGCCCCTTCCGTAGCCACAAAAGGGGTGAAAAATAGAATGAGGGGGAGAGTGGCAGCTGTGAGGCCAAGGGAACGGGCCGTAAACTAGGACTCTTTAAGGCGCCTGAACGCCAAGTCTGCTTTGTCTCCGAAAAGGCAGGTACCATCAAAGGGCATGTCCATCAGAGTGGACTGGACATCCCCTGAAAAGCCAGGAGTCTTTAACTAGGTGTGGAGCCTCAAGGTGACCACTGAAGCAACCGATCTTCCTAGAGAGTCAGTCATATCCAGCCCACATCTGATAGTGAACTTAGCTGCGTCTCTCCCATCAGCAACAGCTTGGGTGAGAATGGCCTTGGCCTCCTCTGGCGCCTGTGGCAGCACTTGCGTGACCGTGTCCCATAAAGTATTATTGTAGCAGCATGCGGTGTTCACAGACTGCAATGCCAAACTGGTGGAAGAAAACAGCTTCTTAACAAGGAGATCCAGAATCTTTGATTCCCGATCAAGGGGAGCACAAGGGAACATGCCATGGGATGTTGAGGTTTGGATGACCAAGCTCCCGGGACTAGGTTGTTGTGTCAGGAAAGCCGGGTTGTTAGGCGCAGGCCTATGGCAGTGGGCTATAGTCCTGTTGGCAGGAGCCTCTGTGCTGGGTTTGGACCAGGTCCCCAGCAGGACATCAGTGAGGGCTTCTTTAAAGGGCAAAATGGGTTCTGACGTGGAACCCCAAAGCTGAAGCACCTCAGTCAAAAGGTTAGTCCTGACAGCCACCAAAGGCAGCTTGAGGCCCAAGACCTCAGCCGCTCTCCTCACCACCATGGAGTAAGATGCCCCCTCCTCTGTAGCCATGGTAGAAGGAAAAGCATACCAGCCTCAGGGGAGGTATTCAGACCGCTGGCTTCACCCAGTTCCCGAGCTCAGTCCATAGGATCTTCAAGCTGGTATTCGAAAGTGTCCAGCGACCCCTCCATACTCTCACCAAACTTGTGTCCAAAAGAAAACGGGTCAGGAACCAACCAATGCCGTCGAAGTCTGAATCGGCGACACCGCTCCAGGCTCTGTGTCTTTAATGAGAACAGGATCGACGCTGCCCACAGGCCCGGGCGGTGTCAGAAGTACTGATGCCGGAACCATCGTCTGGGAAGATCACAGTGGTACGACAGACGCTGATTCAGATCCGGAAGCGGATTCCTGGACACCCCTCGCAACAGAGGCCGAAGCCACTGGTGCAGAACCCAAAAGGGTCCCTGCCAATCCTGCGGGACCCGAAGGCTCTCCGACAGGGGTGAACTGCCCAAAGATGAGGCACATGGCCTCGTAAAATTCCTTTAATTGGGCAGCTCCTGGAAACTCAGGGAGGCGCAGAGCTCACCCAGAAGTAGGCTCTGCAGACAGAGGGCTAGAGCGAGGACGATTCCGCACTCGCGGCCTGTTGAACGACGGGGTGAAGCTGAAGAGCACTTGTGCTGCTTCAACTTCTTCATGTGCTTACCTAAATGTCCCGAAAATTTTGAACGGGAAAATTGGTAATGGATCTGTGACTGGTCTCGGGACCTTCCTCTCGATCAGGAGGGATGCGGAGCCAAATGCTGGGCCACGAGTAGCTCTAGGGACCACTCCCTCAAAGGCTTCAGGTTCATGGCCCGGCAGTTGGAGCACAACTATGGGTCGTGGTCACTCTCTAACCACCAGAGGCACATGAGGTGCGGACCCCTCTTCGGCACACCGTCCATCATCCTTTTGTGTTGCTAAAGTTGCCCTACATGGGAAGGGTATGTCAAGCTAGCCTGGCTGACGAAGGGTGAGACCCTGAAACCAGTCCCATGATGCTTGTTTCCGGTCCAGGGAGGACCTGGCTCGGCAGTTCGGGCTGGACTCTTCCCATGAGTAATATGGTCAAGACTGATTTGTATATGGCTGGGTCCAAACCGGGGTGGCATGGTGAGCAAGAAAACGATGGATTTAACCCAGATCAGTGACTGGGGGTGAGTGTTTACATTGTTCAGCACTCCGTCCATCATCCTTTAGTGTTGATGAAGTTGTCCTAAGTAGGAAGGGTCTGCCCAGACATGGGCCCCGTGCTCACTGTCCCACTGGATTCAAGCTAGCTTGGCTGATAAAGGGTGACACTCTGAAACCGGTCCCAGGATGCCTGTTTCCAGTCCAGGGAGGGCCTGGCAGTTCGGGCTGGACTCTTCCCATGAGGAACAGGGTCAAAACTGATTTGCATATTGCTGGGTCCAAACTGGGGTGGCATGGTGAGCAAAAGAACAATGGATTAAACCCAGATCTGTGACTGAGGGTGAGTGTTTGCGTTGTTCAGCACTCCGTCCATCATTCTTTTGTGTTGCTAAAGCAGATCCGTCACCAACATCATGCAGTGACAGGAGTCGCAGGCTTGAAGTCAAAAGAGCAGTCAAAAAGGAGAATGTAGGGGTAGCTCTCTTCCGATCTGCATGGGAGCTGATGCTGAAAGAAAAGAACTGACATCAGGCTGCTAGGGTAATACCTATAAGTGACCTGTGACATCATATCTGGTGACCACGACACCAACGACAGACGCACAGTCGACCGAAGCCACCTAACGGCGCAGAGTACTCCGGATCCAGACTGATGACTGATGGAAATTCTAAGCTAAGAAATCTAAAAATAGAAGGCTCTAGCAGATACAGCTGTCACTAACGTGGTGTTTTAGCAATTTTTAAGTATGTGTATTATGCCGCAATTTACATAAGGAATGTATTGCTGCTTGCTAACTGAATGTAGGAGATTAAGCTATATGAATTCCTAACAGGGTTTACATTTTAAGTCACTTATATAATGAAATACTGTGATGTTTTTAAATATTTAAAATTGTGATATGAATTTTAAATGTGTATATTTGAGTTTTATGGAATGTCATATTCTGAAATAAAATATATAAAAACATGACTATAACTCATGTTTAGTTGATTTGGTCTACAACAAAGAGACCTAAAACAAACAATTGATCTTACCTGGATACTATCAAGAGAAACATCGGCCCAGTACACACAGTTCTGTTCATAGTCAAAGTCCAGTGCCACAGCTCCTCGAAGTCCAGCTAAAGGGAGTTTCTCATTTTGCCCAGTAGACAAGTCATAGCGGAAGATTGAGTCTCTCATGGCATACAGAATAAACTCATTCTCCTCTGTATAAAAAAACATATTTTTAATAGCTACTTCTGATCAAAGCTGGGTAAAGAGACATATAACAGCAATGCTTAACAGCATCAGGAGTAACCAATTCACAGCAAAAGTCAATTGAAGACATTTGTAATAAACACAGCAATTCATTTAGGAGGTCTTTACTAAAGCAGAATAAAGTATCTAATGAAAAAGGAAACAAATACACCAGTTTTATGAAAAAAGTGTTTTAATTTGTTTAATCAATGCCTAAGAGCTAACCCAATATAGTATGAAACATTCTGTTGTGAATGCAGCAAAAAGAAACATTACGAACATTCAACAACCTCTGCAGTTTTAGAAGAATATATGAAGTATAGCTTTCCCAAAAGACCATTTACACCCCTACATGTTTGTACATTTTGTGGAATACTGCATTCCTTATGAAAATCAGCTGAGAGTGTCCATGTGCATCTCAGAAAAACACAGGAATAACAAGACAGTAAAGTTTGAATGAGTTGTGTATTCAATCCATGTGGGCATACATTGAAATGGTGATGCAGAGGCAATATCCATGATAGTGTACTATACGTAAAATATCAGATGTTACATACAAACTAATTCACTCACAAATGTCTGCTTAAAATCACCCAAAGGATGATACATCATCTTCTATTCAAGCAACTACTGTGGGATCTGTTATGATTAAGAGGACTCCTTTGCGCAATGAGGAACCAGGCACTCCTCTACCACATTTCAATGTCCAAAATGTTCATTATCAGTGTTAAATAATGATGACATCATCCATGGAGACTACAACTCACTCTGCACTCGGGCATGTCCACTGAACAGATATGTCCCCTTGATGATTTTCTTTCAGCTAAACATTCTGTACATAACTTCCATTCCCTAATCTGTATACATAATGAGGTAATGAGACTTAGGAGATAGTAGTAAAGATCCTAACTCTCAGCTAAATGACAGGAGTAGACTGCAAGGACTGGGTGACGCTGCAGTACGCTCTATAAATGTCCGTTCCTTTCACATCAAACAGTATATCCTTATTATTTTTTTTAATTTTTGTTTCTGAGAGTCAGAGGCTACTTTAGAGGTATTTCTAATTCAGATACAAAAATGTGTTGATAAAAATCTTTAAAATGTTAATGAGGCTTCAGCGTGGCAGAAGTCATATTTTGAAACATAAATTTTCTGAAAAGGTGAGTCAAAATCCAACGTATCAGTGGAGATGTCGAAGTCTTTATGACTATTAATGAAGAATCATACCATAGAACAGATGTGATGCTACACTTTATTTCATACACCAGTCAGACACCTCTTGTTTTCCATCACATCCACAGACATGTGTGCTAGAGTGTAACATTTGCACTGTATGTGGTATTCCACAAAGGTATTAAAAGATAGAACTATAATATGAATAGGAAACCTGCTCTAGTGTAAAGTTCTTTAGACCTTTGGATTCTAAATCTGATGCACATCATATTAATATAATAAGGCTACATAGGTAATGGGTCAAGGACAAACGTGATATGGAGTTTTGTACTGTGCTTAGCAAAACAACTGAAGAAACCTCATAGGTGTAATAGAGCTAATCAAGCTTACCTGTAACTGGGCACGGCACATTCTCCCCGTCCAGTCTTGTCTCCACATCCCCACCACTGCAGGTGTCTCCAGACACCTTACGGTAACTTCAGTGAAATAAAAGAATATAATAGCCTTAGTGTAAAATACAGAAAGAATGCTATTTAGGGCATTTCACAACTTTTGTTAATTTAAATTTGAATATATATTTGTTTTTATTACCTAAAAAAGAATGGACAAAAAAAATGGTCCACAGCAGATAATACAATGCCACCAAAATACCTAAACACACACATATACATTATATATCTACACACAAGCACATACACACATATATATTTCACTGAAAAAAAGGTTAAAGGGAGTTATAGTCAGATGAAAATGCCAGTTTGAATACTCCCTTTTAAAATGTACAAAATCAATTAAACTCACTAGTTATATTTATCTCAAGTAACTAACTTTTGCCCTAAAGTAATTATAACTCCCAACCCCCCATGCACAGTTTTTTAATCAATATTTTAATTGCAAATGCTGAAGTGATGTTTTCAATAATGTAACATAACACGTCATAAGTGATATAATATGTGGGTTTAAATAGCAGTGCATGGCAAGGGCATGAGATATAATTACACATCGGCACTAGTTATACTTACCTGAGATAACTATAACTGAATTGTAGTGGATTTGTATGTTTACAATTGGTGCTTCAAACTGACATTTGCACCTAACTATAACGTCACTTTACCCTTTGTTTATTTCAGTAAATTTATACGTTTCTTTCCAATACAAAGTCAGATATAGTTATCATATCTACCTACAATGTCACGTTAACCTCTGTTTTTTTCAGTGAGTTTCTAGGGATTTTTTTTTTTTTTTTAAATGTCTGTGCACTTCCCAATTTGCACCCACAATCATATTTTTATATATATATATATATATATATATATATATATATATATATATATATATATATATATATAGATATATATATATATATAGATATATATATAGAGAGAGAGAGAGAGAGAGAGATCTACCACCTTTCTCCAAACATCGCCAATATTTTTTATCAAATGTATATATCAATAATGCACACAATGCAATCTTTATTAATATTTATTATTTAACAATACTTAAGTTTTATTAAACCACATGTCTGACAGTTTCTTTTTACATAGTTTTTATTACTATATTTTAGGGGTGGAAAATTTGTTAATAATTTGTTAGAGACATTTTTTAAAAATAGGTCTCTGATTTTTCTATATATAACCATAAAAACAGCCACAAGATCTTGTTTTATACATCTTCAAGCCACCTAAAATGTAACCATAATAGCAGCCTCTAGAGGGAACTGCACTCCCAGCTGTAAAGCAAAAGCTCTAGTTTGGGAAATGGTTTCACCCCTTCGCTGCCAGGCTTTTTCCCCCCTCAGGTGCCAGGCCTTTTTTTTGGTTATCAGGACAGTTCGCGCTTAGGCCCTCATAACTTTTTGTCCACATACGCTACCCACGCCAAATTTGCGTACTTTCTTTCCAACATCCCAGGGATTCTAGAGGTACCCAGAGATTGTGGGTTCCCCTGAAGGAGATCAAGAAATTAGCCAAAATACAGCAAACATTTCATTAAAAAAAATATGGGAAAAAAGGGGTGCAGAAGAAGGCTTGTGATTTTTTCCCTGAAAAAGGCATCAACAAAATGCTAATATCACCATCTTCCCAGTTTTCAGGAACAGGCAGACTTGCATCTGATAACCACATTTTTCAACACAATTTTGGCATTTTACTGGGACATACCCCATTTTTACTGTTTTTTGGTGCTTTAATGTCCTTCCAGTTAGTGACAGAAATGGGTATGAAACCAACACTGGATCCCGGAGAGCTAAACATTTCTAAAAAGTAGACAACATTCTGAATTAAGCAAGGTGTCATTTGTGTAGATCCTACAAGGGTTTCCTGCAGAAAACAACAGCTGAAATAAAAACAGATTGAAATTGAGCTGAAAAAACCAGCCATTTTTCTCCACGTTTTACTCTAACTTTTTCCTGTGATGTCAGATTTGTGAAAGCAATATACTGTTACATCTGCTGGACTCCTCTGGTTGCTGGGATATATAGGGCTTGTAGGTTTATCAAGAACCCTAGGTTCCCAGAGCCAATAAAGGAGCTGCACCTTGCAATGGTTTTTCCTTGTATACAGCAATTCATTTGGTCAAATATAAAGAGTAAAAAATAAGCATCAAGGAAACCTTTGTATTTCCATAATGGGCACAAGATAAGGTATTGAGAAGCAGTGGTTATTTGCACATCTCTGAATTCCGTGGTCCCCATACTAGCATGTGAATTACAGGGCATTTCTCAAATAGTCGTGTTTTTTTTTTTTTTTTTTTACACACTGCCTTACATTTAGAAGGAAAAAATGTAGAGAAAGACAAGGGGCAATAACACTTGTTCCGCTTTTCTGCATTCCCCAAAGTCTCCTGATAAAAATGGTACCTCACTTGCGTGGGTAGGTCTAATGCATGCAACAGGAAGCACAACATGGACACATCACATTTTTACACTGAAAACCGACGTGTTTTTTGGAAAGTGCCTAGCTGTGGATTTTGGTCTCTAGCTCAGCTGGCACAGAGGAAAACCTACCAAACCTGTGCATTTTTTTTTTAACACTAGACACCTAGGGCAATCCAAGATGGGTTGACTAGTGGGGCTCTCACCAGGTTCTGCTACCCAGAATCCTTTGCAAACTTCAAAATGTGGCCAAAAACACTTTTTCCTCACATTTAGGAGACAGAAAGTTCTGGAATCAGAGAGTAGCCACAAATTTTCTTCGACTCAGCGTTCCCCCCAAGTCTCCTGATAAAAATGGTACCTCACTTGTGTGGGTAGACCTAGTGCCCGCGACAGGAAAGGCCCCAAAACACAATGTGGACACATCACATTTTCCCAAAGAAAACAGAGCTGTTTTTTGCAAAGTGCCTAGCTGTGGATTTTGGCCTCTAGCTCAGCCGGCACCAAGGGAAACCTAACAAACCTGTACATTTTTTAAAACTAGACACCTAGGGGGATCCAGGATGGGGTGACTTGTGGGGTTCTCACCAGGTTCCATTACCCAACAACCTTTGCAAACCTCAACATTTGGCCAAAAAAAACACTTTTTCTTCACATTTTGGTGACAGAAAGTTCTGGAATCTGTGAGGAGCCACAAATTTATTTCCAACTAGTGTTTCCCCAAGTCTCCCGATGTGTGGGAAAGCCTAATGCCCGTGAAAGGAAATGCCCCAAAACACTATGTGGTCAAATCAAAATTATCAAATACAAAACAACCTGTTTTTGCGGGGTGGAGGCAACTGCGTTTTTGGTCCTGAGCTCAGCAGTCATATAGGGAAACCTACCAAACTTAAACATTTCTGAAAACTAGACACCCAAGGGAATCCAGGGAGGTGTGACTTGCATGGATCCCCCAGTGTTTTCTTACCCAGAATCCTGAGCAAACCTCAAATTTAGCTAAAAAAATCTAACACATTTTTCCAACATTTCTGCGTGGGATCAGTGCACCGGGACAAATTTCCTACACCCAACGTTCTCCTCAGTCTTCTGGTAAAAATGATACCTCACTTGTGTAGGTGGGCCAAGTGCCTGTGACAGGAAAGAGCCAAAAACATGTTGAAATTGAGGGGGAAACAAAGTGGGTCCAAAAGGGCAGTTTGGAAAAAAATATATATATATATTTTTAGGCTGACAAGTGGGGCGGAATTTTTATCAGTATAGATGCAACAATGCTGGGTAGTAGGAATTTTGTGGATTCCTGCAGATTCCAGAAGGTTCTGTCACAAAAATGTGGGAAAAATGTTATTTCCAGCAAAGTTGGAGGTTTGCAGGGCACTGTGGGTAACAAAATGGTGCAGGTGCATGTGAAGCACACCACCCTGGAGTCACACAGATGTTTAGTTTTCAGATGTGTCTAGGTCTTGTGGATTTTTCTACATGGCAGCGTCCCAAAGTCCAAAAAGTGAAGCTCTCACCATTCCAAGTTTGTGAGAGTTAGACAAGCTCTCATGGCCCAAATATAAAACCAAAATCCAAAATAATCAAATGTCTTGCTTGCCATGGGTTTAAGATGTTTTAGTGTGCAGGGGAGAGCTGAAAGACTGTTACCCCCTTCAGCTGAGGTGGGGGCATAACCATGCCCATACTCGTTGGTAGCCACCACCCCACTTTAAAAAAAAAATGTTTTTTTAATTCCCTGGCATCTAGTAGACTTTCTGCACTCTCCCTCCCCCCCCCCCCCCACCCGGGAAGTGGATCAGGGGTAATTACCCCATCTGCCCACTGGTGGGCAGAACAACTTTGGCCCCATTCATTTTTTGCCAAGGGGGGCAGATATGGCCAACAGTAAAGTGCCCCCATGGGGAGCGACCCTTGCCAAGGGGCCGCCGCCCCCCCAAAAAAACACACATACACCAATCACTGGTGCCTAGTGGTTCGGCCTAATAAAAATAGGCCGATCTGCCGAAATAGCCTAAAATAAATTTGCCTCCCAGGGGAGTGACCCTTGTCTAAGGGGATGCTCCCCACATATGAATAAATAAAACAAAAAAAAGATCCCTGGTGCCTAGAGGTTTTTGCCCACCCTGGTGGCAGGTCGGCCTAATTCCAAAAGGCCGATTTGTCCCCTAGGGGGGCAGAAATGGCCTAAAGATAATTTTGCCCCTAGGGGAGTGGCCCTTGCCCAAGGGGCCTCTCCCATTATGGATATAAAACAAAAAAAACAAAAAATCCCTGCTGTCTAAAATGCTGAGAGAGGCATGAAAGGAGAGGAAAGGCCTTCCCTCTCCTTTCATGCCTCTCTCACCCCCTCCACGTGATCGGAGGAGAAATGTGCATGATCGCGTGCTGATGTCATCAGACGCCAAGGGAGGGGGTAGGGGAAAATCAATTCCCCTTCCATCCCTGCCCAGGGGAGGGGGGTGCCAGGCCCTCGCTCCCCCCGAGGACCCATAGCAGGATGAGCTGGTCGCCTCCACGGCACCAGAGCACTGTGGCCGAAAGCGAGACCAGGTCACCCTGGGCCCCCGAGGGGTCAAAAAAGTATTACAAGTTCTCTTGGAGTCATAGTTACAATGACCAGGAGAATTGCTGTTTTTTTCTCTCCAATGTTGCTAAGGGGGCTTCCCACAACATAAAAAAAAAAAAAAAAAAAAGTTTCCATCCCATAGAGTGACTATGTAAATAGCCCTGACTTGGCATTATTGGAAGTTCTTTGAAGGAGTAATGCATAATTAATGAGCTCCTTATTCAAATTTTTCATATTTGTGTCCAGTTCCCACCTGCGGCACCCACTATTTTATTATGTGGGCTGCGCTTGGATGGGGGACTGGTGGGGGTTCAATGGGGATCCAGAAATGGGAACATCCATGAGAACAAGACATTCTCCTGGAATGGTTCAAGCATCTTACATGAGACTGATTCTTTATGAACTACTTCTAGAAGGTGATATAGTATTTAAGTGGACTGCACTGCTTTGAAGGATTTGAAGAATAATACCATGGCTAGGTCTGTGGTATTACTGGTTACTTGAGTGGATAAGGAGAAAATAAAGGTGCTGGAGAAGTTGGAGGTGCTAGAGGAAAATGAGGAGGAACGGACTTTCTTGGTGATGGAGCAGAGAAGAGATGAACCACTGGAGTTACCTCACTTGTATGGCAATAAGCCCTGGAGTACTCAGATTTGGAGATGTGTGGCAACACCCTTTTCTTCCAATGGCAAAGCCACTCAGAACAGAGTTGTTACAATCTGCTTGAAGTACGAATGTTTCCTGAAGGAGAAAGGCCAGAATTCCTCGACCTTAATGGTGGTATTGATGGTGAATGGCAGTGAATGGCCACTGGGCATTGGCATAGATGGTGGACTCAATGGCGAAAGACTGGGGTTCTTCAACATTGATGAATGCTCCAAACCTCAATAGCGCTTTCACATCTCAGTGGTTTTCCAGCTTTCCATGTCAAACCCTTAAGGATGTCAAAGGAAAGCAGTAAGTACATATGTGAGGCCACAGCATTAAACATGTATTCTCTATCGGATTAAAGGAACACGTTCATTGCAGCTTTGTATTATATGTTGCATATCTGAAAGAGAGGGCAGAGACGTAGCCTCCTTGCAGGTAGAGAGAGTGAACAAAGTGTGGGATCATTTAGTCGCCTCCTTAGGCCCATTTTTTCAAATAGTGGACCCATTCTTGTTCTTCATATATATCTACAATTGAAGCAAGCCTACCTTAAATTTTAGATATAATGATTTTTTTTGGTATTCCAGGGAATAATCTCCTGAAACATTGTGAAGAGCTTGCCACCTTGAATATCAAGCCTTTCTATACAGAACGTGCTCTTTGATTGTTTGCAGGCTTGAGGGGGGGGGGGGGGGGGGGGGGGGTGTTATCATAGATTCTGCATCAGCCCAGCTATTCCTTCCTGCCCATGATACTGACCTGACAATACATGGTAGATTTTGCTCTTGAGTTTGTGTGGCTTTTGTAGATCTCATTCTTCATCAATCTACAGCTTTGGAACTTTGACCTTTGTTCTCAAAGTCTTATTTTGCAATATATTTTAGTTGACTGTGTGGTTAGTGCACTAGCTGCAACAACAAAATCCTGCACATTGGCTCTGCAGATGAAGACCCAGGTCTATCCTGCCCAGAACTAGAAGAAACAAGTTATTTGTCTTTTAAGGTACTAGTCCAGCATACTTTTAGATTTGGCAATGGGCTTAGCAGCAAATGGTAGGTGTCCACCAAATCAAACACTTCATCATCCTACGTGAAAAATTGAAGAGAAACATTATTATCTACAGTCCTTTTTAGGACACAGTCAAAGCTTAAGGGGAGTTGCTTATTTATAGGAGCTGCAGGGATACCCTCTTCAGATAAATAACTTAGGATGCTTTCTATAAGACTGACTGGCAGACTGTGCTTCTATTGCTCTTCTGAATAAAAGTTGACATGGTGATCTTATGTCCTAGATTGGTCAAATTAGGCTGAATGCAGGCATCAGTTTGCAGGTTAGATTTTGCACCACAATATTTGGGTTACTTTGCTGACTTATCCGTTAGTAGGGAGATACTGGCACAACTTATTAATCTTGATGGACTTATTGAATGGTGATTCCCAGAGGTTTTATTGCCATTGAGAGAAAATATGTTTGCCTGAGTTTCAACTGCCTCATTTATAGTATAGTAGTCTAATTTTGTCTGCCGCTGCAGGAGGTGCTATCTTCTCCTGGTATGGCAATAAGGTCTTTTACACACGTAATCGTGCTAGATGCAAGGATTCTCTACTTTGGATGAAACAGCAGCAACAAAGGAGATTCCATCAGTAGAAGTAGTACAACTAGCACAATGCGTTGAACGAAAGAAAGGACAATTACTTTTGTCCAAGAAGGATAAATTTAAGTCTTCATAGTGATGTCATTGCGCTTAACAAAGGAAAGAGGAGACGTACAAGTGTCATCATACAATTGGCTGTAGGTATTGCAGTGTACAAGTACATTGCAGTTTTGCTTTAAATCTGGTTTCCTGCCCTGATCCGCGGGCCTTGGTGGCTCTAAGCCCCTACAGGATCATCGCCATCATGGCCTCTAGCTTTGTTTTTGCAAAATAGTCTCAGGACAGGACGCACTGGGGCACCCTTCACTAGGAAGTGGGACTCTGTCTGCAACTGAGGCCGACAAAGAGGAGTGGGCACTCCTCTTTGTCGGACTCAGTTGCAGACAATGGGCAACAGATTCCCCAAACACCTGTAGGCACGAAAATAGAGAGAGCAATGGGGCACAACAAGGAGGTCTCACAACCCAGAGGCATGAGCACACCCAACTGCTCAACTGTGCTCAGTGGTGCTTTCCTGTGCTCTCCAGACATCTGATGCAGCAGATGTTGTCACAGCTACTCCTTCAAGCAGCAATGAGGACAGCAGAGCACCAGATATGATTAAGAGTGCCACCCACCATGTAGGACCTGATACTCCTGAACATGTGGGCTTGGGTGCTAGAATACTTAAAGGCTTAAGGTGTTTTAGTAGAAATCCTCCTGATTAGCTAGACTGATAGTACTGATGTCACTGCTGGTGGTACTTATAAAGCACTGTAACCACCAGGAACCAACTTTGATGGTTATGACAAATGTCAATAACAAATGCAAGTACATTGTGCAGGCAAGGATAAGACTAGAATTGCACGTTCTGCAGATGAAACCTCATGGCTTAGCCTTATTAGCGCGGCGAGTCAGCGGTCAAAGGTCGCCAGATGATTAATAATGGTGATAACAGAAAGGTGAGCTCCAAGGCACAAGCTGCACCAGCTACTAAACCAGCCATCTTTGCGCCTGCTGCTTACCCTCACTCAGCGGTGCCCAGCGTGCAGAGAAGCATCTCACAAGGGTCCATCAGAAGAATGAAGACAAGAGAGGACCAGGGATAATGTACTGGGAGAGGATGAGGGTTTTGAGCAGGCTCAATGCAAGAGGCAATCTGGTGCAACAGTGATGGCGGTGACACAGGGGCAAAATGCAGAAAGCAAGGACCCACTGTTGCAGGGTCCCATCCACAAGGCCACTGTTTCCCTCACTTGCAGCTCACCAATTCTACACTACCAGCCAGCTTCTGGCCTCTGCTGCAGTCCTTTTCGACTGCTTCTGTTCGCTCCCCAGTGTAGCCTCCCAAGGGGCAACCCTGCAGCTCACGTCCACTCCCAACTTCTTGATCCCTACTCTGCCGCTCCACTTGCTCTTTCTCCTCCACACATCTGTGCTGATGAGTAACCACCAACTCAATCACAGGGCAAGCAAAGGATGGCCACTAATTAATATCACTCAATCTGTGCTTGGTCCATGGCTCCACAGAAAGGAACAGATTTTTTTTAATGCAAATTCATAGACGATTTGCTGTATTATTTTAAAAAAAATTCTTTAAAACAAAACCCGGGGATGGGCATAATACTTTGAAAGAGGAGTGTCCCCCTATGAGAAGCCCTTTCTGGGTCCTGGCGACCGGATCCTCTGGGGCCAATTGTTTTTTAAAGCAGAGGGAGCGTGTGAATTGTGAATGTACTTTATACGCAGCAGACAATACAGATTTGGGTCAATGGTGCACTTACTGAGCCCATCACTATGACTAGGGACACCGGTCATATGTGCCCTTATTATATGAATTGGTGGCGAAGCTGTTGGCATGTGTGCCATGTAAGTATCATGCACAGCGGAACCACATATTTAATTATTTCAGCATACGCTGACGACACAGTCGTGTCCGTGATCCGGA
Organism: Pleurodeles waltl; assembly: GCF_031143425.1. Taxonomy (NCBI): domain Eukaryota; kingdom Metazoa; phylum Chordata; class Amphibia; order Caudata; family Salamandridae; genus Pleurodeles; species Pleurodeles waltl. The sequence continues at coordinate 1,452,207,489 of NC_090440.1, read as the reverse complement.
GCGTGATCTGGCACCAAGACCTAGACAGGTAGTTCTCTTTGGAGGGACATTAAGGGCTCTGAATAACTTGGGACAAGTCACTTATTTTTCTGCTCACTCTAGCTACAACACCAGTACACTATGGCTATCCCTTGCAGTGGACGACAAACTCATGCCACTACTTATGTTTTCAGATATATATGGACCCAGATGATGTGCTCCTTCACAACTATGGGAGGGTGGTACAGAAACCGACAGATGTAACAGAAAGATGGATTAGGCTACGACTATCACTAGCTGGCCGGGTGCCCATCATGAAAATGGTGGTACTTCCCAGGTTCCTTTTCCTGTTCACGAATATCCCACTCCTTGTACCCAGATCAGTGTTGATACTCTGAGAACACCCCTGATCCACCTAGCTTGGGAAGGGTAGCAACCGCGAGTGAACTGGGAAACGTTAACTTGGCCTTATGACATGGGGGATTGAATGCACCTGATCTCTAAGTATACTACGGGACAGCACAGTGTATGTTTGCGCATTATTACGTACACAGCCCTCATAACCTGCTGCACCTATGGTTAGAGATAGATGTGTCGGTCCCGCTTACACTAACACAGGCACTTATTGGGAAGAAGGTGAGGAGACACTGTACCTTCGAATTTATAATTGTTACCAGCTCCTGGCAGAACTTATGGGAGTGACAGACAGGATCGCGAGTATACTTGCATCATATATCACTGTTCTAGTGTCTATGTTTCCCAATGCGGCAAAAAACAGGAGGTGTGAATTAGGTATATCCATTATGGGTGGTTTCTTCAGGGAGGGCATCATGTGCGGGTGGGATCAGGTCGGCAACTGGTGTGACAGGACAACTATGCCTCAGCATTTCTATTTTAGGGCTGGACATATGCTGAAGGGGCTACTGGGTGAAGATGCTCTACAGCCCCCAGAGCTGTTGGCATTGTCTTATGTACTGTTAAAGACTACACCCCTACATATAGTTGCCAGACTTTATGCATACACCAAGGAGGCGCACAGTCCTAAATTTACAAAAATCAGACAGGACTGGCAGAGGGATCTAGGGTTTCAAATTACTGACCAACAATGGGAATACTGCTGCTCCATCACAAAGATTGTTTCGCTGAACAGAAGACCTAGACTTATGCACTTCGAATACAGTACTAAACACCAGCCCGACTTGCTCATTATGGGTTACGAGACAATGCTAATTGTATGCGCTGTGAAGAAGGCAAGACTGGATTCCTGCATTTAGCATGGAGTGTCCAGTAAGTTTTTTTTAATATCTACTATAACTTTCACTTTTGGATAGATATATCTGGCGATAGACAGTAGATTGGAATAGTTAGGACAAACTTTTCTCACAGACCAGGCTTTTTTTTTTGTTTTACTAATAACTGGCACCGTCGAATCTTCACATAAATTTTCCAAAGTAGTTTGCCACCAACTTTAGCAAGTGTGTGGAAAGTTTCAGGGTGAATCATCAAATGGGGGGCGAGAAAAAGAGTGGGCCCCAAAACGCTTTCCACCCAGGCAATGTCTATGGAGATCTTGCAATTTTCAAACATGGCTACAGCCCGAACTACTAAATGCAATTAAACCACATTTGGCACAAAGGTAGATCATGGTCTATGAAGAGTCCTTTGTGTAATTTGGTGTAAAGCTGTTCAGTAGGTTTGGAGTTATTAAAGGTGAAACAATATATATATCTAGGGATGCGGATCCACCCATGGAGGATCAGAGGATCCAGGCAAAAAGCAATGTCCTTATTGGCTAGCCGCTACCTAAAAGGAAAGTGGCGGCCTCCATTTTGTTTGTCACTTGACCCCGGGCACATAAGGGGTCAGGATAGAGGTATTCGTACCCCATAGGACACAAGGAGGGGTCCCTGGAGTATCCCTCATGGGCAAGAAATTGCCCAAAGGTTTTTTTGGTCAGTCTGCAGATCCACTGCATCCTTCAGCTTGGCCCCCATTGTAACTTCTTGAAGGATTGGCTCACACACCAATCCCCCACCGAAGAACCTAACGATAATGCCCCTGTAACCCTTATTTTTTTTCTATGAATTATATATACAAATACATACACACTATATATATATATATATATATATATATATATATATATATATATATATATATATATATATGTGTGTGTGTGTTTGTGTGTACATATATATGGAAAATGTCACTTACCCAGTGTACATCTGTTCGTGGCATGTTCCGCTGAAGATTCACATGCTAGGCATATCGTCTGCCATCTAGTGTTGGGCTCAGAGTGTTACAAGTTGTTTTTCTTCGAAGAAGTGTTTGAGTCACGGGATTGAGTGACTCCTCCTCTTCGGCTCCATTGTGTATGCGCATTGACTCCATGTTAGATTGTTTTCCCTCAGAGGGTAAGGTAGGAGTGATAGAGTATAAGGAAAATAGATGTCCATGCAAATGGAATATATATATAATATATTATATATATATATATATATATATATATATATATATACACACACACACACACACACACACATATACATACACACTTTTGTACAAGTAAATGTTCAACTTAAACGGCTTCCGGGGAGGAGGGAGGGTGCATATGAATCTGCAGCGGAACATGGCGTGAACAAATGTACACTGAGTAAGTGACATTCTCCGTTCAATGGCATGTGTAGCTGCAGATACACATGCTATGCATAGACTGCAAAGCAGTTTTTCCTCCCATAAAAGCGGTGGTTAGCCTGTAGGAGTTGAAGTTGTTTGAAATAATGTTCTTAGTACAGCTTGACCTACTGTGGCTTGCTGTGTTGCTAACACATCTACACAGTAATGCTTGGTAAATGTATGTGGTGTTGAGCAAGTAGCTGCTTTACAAATTTCAGCCATTGGTATATTTCCTAGGAAAGCCAATGTAGCCCCTTTTTTCCTTGTGGAATGTGCTTTAGGTGCAACTAAGAGCTGCCTTTTAGCTTTAAGGTAACATGTTTGGATGCAATTCACTATCCACCTTGCTAATCCTTGTTTTGAAATGGGGTTACCAGTATGTGGTTTTTGGAAAGCCACAAATAACTAACTGTTCAGTTTTTCTGAATGATTTATTCCATCTATGTAATACATTAGGGCTCTTTCAATATCTAGTGTATGCAAGGCTCTTTCTGCCACAGAATCGGGCTGTGGGAAGAAGACTGGTAGTTCCACGGTTTGATTGATATGAAAAAGTGATACAACTTTTGGAAGAAATGTAAGGGTTAGTTCGTAGTACAACTTTATTTTCGTGTACTTGTATGAACGGTTCTTGAATTGCGAAGGCTTGAATTTCACTAACTCTTCGCAAAGAAGTAATTCCGACTAGGAAAGCAACTTTCCATGTTAGGTATTGAATATGACATGAGTGCATAGGTTCAAATGGTGGGCCCATAAGTCGTGTGAGCACTATGTTTAAATTCCAGGAAGGCTCCGGAGGCGTTCTAGGTAGGATAATGGGTTTAACCCTTCCATGAAGGGTTTGATAACAGGAACTCTAAATAAAGAGCAGTGCTGTATATTCTGCAAGTATGCGGAAATTGCAGTGAGATGTATTTTTATGGATGAAAAAACTAAGTTTGCTTTTTGCAAATGAAGCAAATAACATACAATGTATTGTACTGATTCTGAAAGTGGGGTAATTTGTTTAGATTGACAGTAATGCACAAATCTTTTCCATTTATTGGCATAGCACTGCCTGGCAGTGGGTTTTCTTGCTTGTTTAATTACTCCCATACATTCAGTTGGTAGTTGTAGATACCCAAATTCTATGACCTCAGGAGCCAAATCGCTAGATTGAGTATGTTGGGATTTGGATGCCTGATCTGCTGTTTGTTCTGTGTTAACAGATCTGGTCTGTTTGGGAGTTTATGTGGTACTACCGACAGGTCTAATAGTGTTTTGTACCAGGGTTGACATGCCCTTGGATAGGGGATGTGGGTACCTGGATGCACAGTTTTGGCATTTTGCATTTTCGCTGGTGGCGAACAGATCTATGTCTGGTGTTCCCCATTGTTGAAAGTATAGTTGAAGCACTTGAGGGTGAATTTCCCACTCGTTTGTTTGTTGATGATCTCTGCTGAGAACATCTGCCAATTGGTTGTGTATCCCTGGAATGTATTGTGCTACCAGTTGAATTTTGTTGTGGATTGCCCATTGCCAAATTTTTTGTGCTAGGAGGGAGAGTTGGGATGAATGAGTCCCTCCTTGTTTGTTTAGGTAATACATTGTTGTCATGTTGACTTTTTTGACAAGGATATTCTTGTAAGTGTGAAGAGGCTGAAAAGCTTTGAGTGCTAGGAATACAGCTAGCAACTCTAAGTGATTTGTTTGTGTTTGGCGTCCTATTGGCCCTGGATGTTGTGATTGTTGAGGTGAGCCCCCCAACCAATCATTGATGCATCTGTTGTAAGTATGGTGTGAGGCACGGGGTCTTGAAATGGCCGCCCTTTGTTTAGGTTTGTGGGATTCCACCACTGAAGGGACATGTATGTTTGGCGGTCTATCAACACTAGATCTTGAAGTTGACCCTGTGCCCATTGCTGTGCAAGGCATTGTTACAAAGGCTGCATGTTTAGTCTTGCATGTGGGGCAATGGCAATACAGGGTGCCATCATGCCCAATAGTTTCATGACAAAATTGAGAGTGTACTGTTGGGCTGGTAGTATTTGTTGCAATAAATTGCAAAATGCTTGTACTCTTTGTGGACTTGGGCTCGCGAGTGTTGTTTGAGTATTCAGTGTTGCTCCTAAATAATGTTGAATTTGCACAGGTTGTAGGTTTGATTTTTGGTAGTTTATGGAGAACCCCAGGGTGTGTAAGGTTTGTATTACATATTGCATATGGCTGTGACACTGTGTATGACTGCTGGGTTTTATTAGCCAATCGTCGAGATATGGAAAGACATTAATGTGTGGCCTTCTTAGGTAGGCTGCAACTACCACCAGGCATTTTGTGAATACTCTGGGAGCTGTAGTTACTCTGAAGGGTAACACTTTGAACTGATAACGCTTTCCTTGAATCACAAACCTGAGATATTTTCTGTGCGCTGGATGGATGGTTATGTGCAAATATGCATCTTTGAGGTCTAATGTTGGCATGAAGTCGTGTTGTTGAAGTAGTGGGACAACATCCTGTAGTGTTACCATGTGAAAATGTTCTGACAGGATGTAAAGATTGAGGGTTCTGAGATCTAATATTGGCCTTAAGGTTCCGTCCTTTTTGGGAATGAGGAAATACAGTGAGTAAACTACAGTTCCTAACTGATTTTGTGGCACTGCCTCTATTGCTTGTTTGAGTAATAGAGATTTTATTTCCTCTTGCAACAGTGTGATATGTTGTGTGGACAGGTTGTGTGGTTTTGGTGGAATATTTGGTGGAGTTTGTGCCAATTCTATGCAATAGCCATTGCGGATAATTGCTAATACCCAGCTGTCTGTGGTAATGGGTAGCCAATTGTTGTGGAACCTTTGCAGTTTTCCCCCCACAGGTGAGGTGTGAATTGGGAAGGGATATCTCATCTCACTGCTTTGCTTGTTGTGCGGCTTGTTTTGCTGACTGATATTTTCCCCTGCCTCTGGGGTACTGGCCTCTGTAAGTACTTTTGAAACCACCTTGTTGATATTGAGGTTGGTAGGCCGACTTTGTGAGGTGGATGCCTCAGGTGTTTGGGTTCTTAATCCACCTCCGTATTGGGGCTTACAAAAGGATCCCCTGTATTGTGTAGTATACAAAGCACCCATGGCTTTTGCTGTGTCAGAATCTTTTTTAATTTTTTCAATGGCTGTGTCCACCTCTGGGCCAAAAAGCTGTTTCTGGTTAAATGGCATATTGAAGACAGCCTGTTGTATTTCAGGCTTAAACCCTGAAGACCTAAGCCATGCATGTCTTCTTATTGTTACAGCAGTGTTGATGGATCTAGCTGCTGTACCTGCAGAGTCTAGGGCTGACCTGATCTGGTTATTGGTGATGGCTTGCCCTTCCTCTACTATTTGTTGTGCCCTTTTTTGCTGTTCTTTGGGGAGATGTTGTATTATGTCTTTCATCTCGTCCCAGTGGGCCCTGTCGTATCTAGCCAACAATGCCTGAGAGTTGGCTATCCTCCACTGGTTGGCTGCTTGAGATGCCACCCTTTTTCCCGCAGCATCTAACTTTCTGCTCTCCTTGTCTGGTGGGGGTGCATCTCCCGATGACTGAGTTTGCTCTTTTTCTGGCTGTGCTTACCACTATCGAGTCTGGAGGCAATTGTTGTGTGATAAAGACAGGATCAGAGGGAGGTGGCTTATATTTTTTCTCTACCATAGGAGTAATTATTCTAGTTTTAACTGGCTCCTTGAATATTTGGTCAGCATGTTTTAACATGCCGGGGAGCATGGGAAGCGACTGATAACTTGCATGTGTAGAGGAAAGTGTATTAATAAGGAAGTCATCCTCTAACGGCTCAGTGTGCATGGCGACATTGTGATAGGATGCCGCCATAGCTATGACCTGAGTGTAGCATGTACTATCCTCTGGTGGTAAAGGCTTAGAGGGATAGCAATATGGGTTGTTATCTGGAATGGGATCAGGATCATAAAGATCCCATGGATCCACACTGTCCTGCTGCGAATCGAATGAGTGTGCTGGTGACTGCATAGGTGTAGGACTAGTAGGGGGAGAGAAGTAAATGAGGAGACTGAGGAGGAGAACATTGAGGAGGTGGAGGTTTCTCTTTGGTTCTTGGCACTTTAGCTGGTGGCTGAGCAGTGTCCCATTCTTCCTAAAAGGCCTAAATTTCCTCTTTGGCATTAGAGGAGGTGCTGTTATAATTCTGCCAGTGTCTTTATGGATGTGAATCCTGGCTTGCCTTTCATCTAGTGCCTCCATTTGTGAGTGTTCCTCAGTAAGTTTATGGCTTTCCTTGAGTGCTTGTGAAAGTCCATGTTCCTATGTGTAAACGGACTTTCGGCTCGAAAGCTGGTTTGTTCGGTATTGAAAAAAAAAAATCGGAGTGGATGATGGTCTCGGCTCCGAAAACGATTTTCGAGGTTTCGACTCGAAGGATCGATGTTTGGTGGACTCTGAGACAGAGCCTCGGCTTGATTCGGATGGCTTGGCTGGCGTGGACATTAATCGGTGCCGAAGTTGTCGGTTGGTCACCGAAGGTCTTTTTACGGGTCGAGCCATAGCCTTCGGGCAGTGGAGTTCCCAAGGCCTTATGTTTGGGCTTGGCTGGGACAGGGGCAGGCGTACTCATGTGCTGTCCCGCTGTGACCGGTCTGTCCTCCTCAGACTCCTGCTCGGAGTCGGATGCTCGAACTGACAGGCGTCTGCATAATCTCTTCCTCCTCGACGTTGAGACATTTGGTGCTCTTGGATGCCATCTCGAGTCTCCGTGCTCTTCTGTCTCGGAGCGTTCTCTTGGAGCAGAAGGATCTGCAGGCCTCGCAATTTTCTTCCCAATGGTCTGGGGAAAAGCAAAGATTACAGACGAGATGTTGGTCTGTGAAGGGAAATTTAGCGTGGCACGAGGACAAGAGCGGAATGGGGTCCGGTCCATGAGGCTTCCATGCGGTAGGCCCGACCAGGCACGAGTTGGGCGCAGACGCCCCGAAGGGCAAAAAAGATGGTTGACCCGACGGTACCGAAGTGTCGATGGAAGATGGAACGCGATCGAAACAATACCAACGAGAATTAGAGAGTTTTGAAACTTTTCCGATTCGAACTATCGGAGCAAAAGGAAACACATATGAACCCAATGGCGTAAAGAAAACAATCTAACATGGAGTCGATGACCATGCGCAAATCGAGCCGAAGAGGAGGAGTCACTCGATCCTGTGACTCGAAAACACTACTTCTACGGTATGAATAGCATGTGTACCTGCAGCTACACATGCCACTGAACATATATATATATATATATATATATATATATATATATATATTTATAAAGAGAGAGAAAAAGAGTTAATATTACACAGTACACTCACCAATGTGTAGTTATAGTTAAGATATATTTACCATAAAAAACGGCTTTTTTTTGGTTTGCTAATAACTTTGACAGTTTGACAAATCTTCAGGGAGGTTTCCCCTAAAAAAAAAAGTTAATGCATCTCAGCTCCTTCCTGGGACGTTTTGGGGTGATCAGTCAAGTGGTGGCTGACAAAAAGTGGGAGTCCCAAAATGCAAATTCTCCATACAAGTTTCATAGTGACTTTTTAGACACTGCTACATCCAAAATGGCTGAATCGATTTACGCCATATTTGGCAGAAAAATAAGTCTTTTTCCAGAAAGTGTAGCGTGCTTTTTGTCAACAGGGTAAATCTGTTCAGTAGTTTTTAAGAAATTATAGTTGAAAATGTATAGGTATCCAGACGATTGGGTTAGGAAGAATCTTGTAGAAGTCCCAGGGGCAGGCAACTTCAAACAGAGCAATCTGATTGTCATGGGGGTGGTTCAGTTGCCTCACTCCTATTGGAGGCTTGACTCCGACTGTCTTGCCCAAACATGAAGAGAAATGTTACAACCACCATTACAGTATACAGGGACCAAGTCATTGTGTCCTTAAAATGAAAAAACAGGTATAAGGAGGCAGGTAAGGTACACAGATGCTGTGAACATTGTGGTGGAGGGGGTGCACGGGGGTGCCGCAGTGTGACCACCCTGGGCCCAAATAAAAAAAAAAACCTTGGTTCCTGCTGGAGTCCTATAGGATCAGAAAAATATTTTTAAAAAGTTGGGGGCAATAGCCTTTATTGGGTTGGCTGCCCACAAGACAGTTAGCACTGAGGCTAACCCATGGCACACATGGACAACAGTCGTGGCCGGGAGGCCTCTTGCTGGTGTGCATAACCAATTTTGGGGCCCAGAACATGCACAAAGAGAAAATAATTAACTGAAGATGTCTACAAGAGTAAGATCTAATTGAAAAACTCATTTGCACCCCATCAGTAAAGTGGTTTATAGTTTTCAGATTACCAATATTTCTAAGATCACTCTTCAAAACTTCGGAAAGATTTCAACAACCCAAGTTGGCTGTGCTGCTTAGTTGGCAGACACCAGTATTATCAGATTTTGGGGGTAAATAACACTCAATATCTTTTACTTTATCAAAGAAGTATTCATATTTAGATTTTGGGCTCTTGAAGGACACAATGAAAGATGCTGGGGAATTTCACTACACCCAACAGAAGTTTTGAATGACTGCTGGAGTTATAGAAAAAAATAAATGTGTGGAAACTTTGCTACATGCATAGGTTTCTTACAGTTACTCATGGCAGAGCTGAGCTGCAACACGTTTTAGCCAGTTAAGAGTGTCAACATATATGCTTTGTCACTCTCAGAGAGTTTCTTTCCATGAATAGGTCTTTGGAGAACCACTGATCAGAGGGTTTCATTATCTTCTATTCGTCAGATATGTTTAAAAGGTGCTAGTTCATCACAGAGGTCTTTCACTTGGTGAATGCAATTGATTGCTAAAGACCTGCCAGACAGGTTATGCATATGGGTGAAAAGGTGACCTAATGACCATGAAGTCAATATTAATATTTGGAGTATCCCAGAACCAAATAACCTGGCCAAGGGTTTTACAAAAGATCATATGCATCTGTTAAAGTTTCACTACATGGGCAGATCAGTACACATGAATGGGGTCATTAGCAGTCATTAAGGAGTCCTTGGAGAGAACAAGGCCAATAATGGCACTTTTTGCTGTGAGTGGGTTTGGAATAATCTGGCAAGAGATGTTGTCCTCCAGGAGTAAGGAAAATGTCACTTACCCAGTGTACATCTGTTCGTGGCATGCTGCGCTGCAGATTCACATGCTGTGCACTGTTCCTGCCATCTAGTGTTGGGCTCGGAGTGTTACAAGTTGTTTTTCTTCGAAGAAGTCTTTTCGAGTCATGAGACCGAGTGACTCCTCCCTTTCGGCTCCATTGTGCATGGGCAGGAACACGTCCGAACCCGATGGCGGGAAGAAAACAATCTAAGATGGAGTCGATGCCCATGCGCAATGGAGCCAACAGGGAGGAGTCACTCGGTCCCGTGACTCAAAAAGACTTCTTTGAAAAAAAACAACTTGTAACACTCCGAGCCCAAACCTATAACTGCAGCATCCTTGTTTTCACCTTATTGGAGAGTCAAATTCCCAAGAGAAACAGTCTTAAACCAAAACTGATCTATGAAATAGCCCAGGCATTCGTTAATGAAGGCATTGTAATCACAATGGGCGAGGTTGGGCTAAAAACATGACATTTAGTTTGATTTTGAGAGCCTTCGCTGTCGGGATTTCCAGATGCAGGCACTGGAACAAAGGGATTCTCATGAAGCATTTAACAATGAATTTAATTTGTGTGAATAACTGCAGTTCCTCTGCTATGCCCATCTTCAGAATCACATATATCAATAGAATACTGTGGAAGAAGAGGGAGGTATGCAATTTTCTAAGAAGTATCACTGATCCAGTCTTCAGTGGAAGATTCACCTAGCCAACATGGTGATTGCTTCAGCCTCTTCAAATCTGTGCTGTCAGACAAAAAAAGCAGCACATTACCACTGAGGCAGCAAGGTCCAAAAAGGGTATGGAGGAAATCAATCAACTAAAATGAACAAATTTAACCTAGGAATGCAAAAATGGTTCTGTCGTATCTAGTCCCACCCACCACTGTATGAGATAAGAGAACAAACTCTTAAAGTACCCTTACCCTCTAGTTTTTTTGTAAGTGCTGCCGACAGGACAAGGAACAGGTGGCGCAGAACGTTTTCCAGCAAATTCAGGATCAGGGACACACACCTCAGATGAGAGGTCTTCACTTAACTTAAATCCAAAGTCGCTAAAAATAAAAAAATACAAACATGTTATACACAAAGAGTCAGGCTTCATTAAGAAATTTTAAATTGGACAGATTTGATTTAAGAAGCAACAGGCTAGTTACCATTCATAGTCTTCTCTTGTGCAGGAGCAGTTGGACGTCATTATTGGTCGATCAAAATCTTCACCATTAAAACATGTAGCATGAGGAGTTCTTCTCTTGAAAACTGTTTTGCGCCCCAACAAACAGTCATTACCTCGCTCGTCTGAAGGCGACCACAGTTTATAATCAGTCTCCATACAAGAGACTCCTACAGCAACAGAAACAAAATGACACTGTTTGGAAAGTTACTATCCTAGGATTGTGTGCGGTACATACAAAGAGATTGCATCAGCCATATCAAATTTGTGCTAACCTTCGGACCAAAAAAAACAAAACTGGTTTCAACTTTATTTTCAGTTGTTGACCTCTTACCACATCTTTTTCATTCAGAAACATCTCCTCTTACCGACCAATTAAAACATGCTTCCTACTCGCTACTCGAGAACCATTTACAAGAACCATGTTACATGCCGATACTGAAATAACTTATCAAAGGCTAGACTCGGGTACAATTTACAACTTTGAAGAATACGTTTCATATCAGCAGTCATCAGGATGAGCAAAAATCAGGCAAGTACAGACAGAAATAGACTTGTGCAACGAAATGCATTGTGGCAAACCTTCCAAATAAGTGTGCAAAAAGATCAACTTACTTTCCTTTGGTAATGCCTTTTCTGGTACAGACTATCAAACAGCAGATTCCGCAACCTTGTGAATTTCCCTAGGCAGGAGACTGGATCCAGAAACTTTCAGCAATTCTGTTGCACATCAATAAGTGGAGTCTTGCAGCTGTGCACCAGATCCGTCTACTCTGTATAGGATGTTAAGCCCCATTTATGCACCATCTCTGCATGCTAATGTCACTTTTTCTTTATGATCACTGTCTGTGCCACTGGACCCAGAGCTGTGGAAATCAGGTAATACAATGTGCAGAACTTCAGGTTTGCCATCTGATTATTGGACAGTATGATTCTATTTCACATTACTGAGAAGACAGAGGGTCAGTGGGGAATCTGAAGTTAGTCTCTACCAAAAAAGGCATTACCAAAAGCAATTACCTTGTTCTTCTGACAGACTTCTAACTCGAGATTCCTCACCTTGTGAATAGATTCCAAAAGCAGTACGACTTCTCTGGTGGTGGGTCAGTGGAATGAGTCAGACCAGGAAGTCCTGCAGGACAGATTGGGCTAAGTGCCCATCCGGCAGGACCTTGCTATTCAGACAGTAATGCTTTGTGAACATGTTGAGGGATGTCAACATCAAAGCCCTGCAAATGTCCATAACTGGCACACTGTGCACCAGCATAGTTGTAGCAGCCTTCGCTTTGGTGGACTGAGCAAGCAAGTCTTCTGTGGACTAATTCTTCTTCAGATGCATAATCGATCAAGAGATGGATCTCTTTTGCACCAATTTGCATCTTGTTGTAAAGAACAGAAGTAACACCAGCTTAGTGAAGATAAAACATTTAAACCTCTCAAAGAAAGGACATGACCTCTGACCCAGCCAGCTCTTCAAACTGCCCGGAGTAGAATGTCAGCTACTATGACAACCGGTACAATGCATTACAACATATCCTCCTCTCATCGTATCACTTTATAACCAAACAATAGGAAAATGAAACAAAAAAAACAAAAAAAACATTAACGTGATAGAAAATAACCTGAATATGGTGCACAGATTTAGGAGAAATAGAAAAAAAAACACTGACATGGTAGAAAATAACCTGAAAATAGTACATAAATTTATCTCACATAGGCCTGCAAGTACAAAGGGGGACATCTTTGTCTTTGGGGTCTTGCATAACTTAGATTGTCAGAATTGTTTCCCTGTGGAACATCTCCCTGTGCACTTTTGATAATCCCCTCTGCAGAGCAATCAGTGTTTGATTCCGGAAAAACCTCGGAATTGGGAGAATTTTATAACATGTCATCGTCTTCCATGATCATGAAACCATCACAAGTATCTTCTTGTAGGCAACATTCATGCACACCATTCTTTTTACCAAAACACGCTACTCTTCTAATATTCCACTTTTCACCATTGTTTAATATCACATGCCACTTAAAAACCTCTTTGACTTGGAAGGGTCCCTGGAACTTGTTCAACCCTCCTGTGCTTCTTCCAGACTTTGGCCCTCATTCGGACCTTGGCGGGCGGTGGAGGCCGCCCGCCAAAGTCCCGCCGTCAAAATACCGTACCGCGGTCGCAAGACCGTGGCGGGTATTTTGACTTTTCCCCTGGGCTGGCGGGCGGCCGCCGAAAGGCCGCCCGCCAGCCCAGGGGGAAAACGACCTTCCCACCATGAAGCCGGCTCGTAATCGAGCCGGCGGAGTGGGAAGGTGCGACGGGTGCTACTGCACCCGTCGCGTATTTCACTGTCTGCTATGCAGACAGTGAAATACTAGCGGGGCCCTCTTACGGGGGCCCCTGCAGTGCCCATGCCATTGGCATGGGCACTGCAGGGGCCCCCAGGGGCCCCGCGACACCCCCTACCGCCATCCTGTTCCTGGCGGGCGAACCGCCAGGAACAGGATGGCGGTAGGGGGTGTCAGAATCCCCCATGGCGGCGCAGCGAGCTGCGCCGCCATGGGGGATTCAAATGGGCAACGGAAAACCGGCGGGAGACCGCCGGTTTTCCATTTCTGACCGCGGCCAAAGCGCCGCGGTCAGAATGCCCAAGGGAGCACCGCCGGCCTGTCGGCGGTGCTCCCGCCCCCGTTGGCCCTGGCGGTGCAACACTGCCAGGGTCATAATGAGGGCCTTAATCTTTACCCAATCTCCAGGTACAACCCTATTTCAAAACTTCATCTTTTCTAATGGCTTCATTCCACCCATTTTCACTCAAAGCTCCTAATGACCACTGTACTACATCCCCCACACATGCAACAGCACCCTCCATCTCTGTTCTCATTACAGCCTCTTTATCACAAGATTTCCACTCCAACCAAACGTGGCATGCAATCTGCCTGAATATTTTTCCAACCCGGTATGTACTCTAACACATAGCCTAGCTGCTAACCAGGCAAGTTTTGGAGAACCTTTACCCGCTCCTCTAAAAGAGAACATTTTCAAAGGTTTGTGATCTGAACGTAATTTAACTTGCATTCCCTAAATATATGTTTGAAAGTATTCCATGCCCCATGCTGCAGCTAGTGCCTCTCTCTCTCTCAATAATGGAGTAGTTGGGTTCCGAGTTTGTTAAAGACCGTGAAGCAAATGCAATTGTCCTTTCACCAGAGGAATGAGTTTGTGAAAGTACCACCCCTAAACCACATGCACTGGCCTCTACTGTGAGTATGGATTTTCTTTTTACATCAAATGGTGTTAGTATGTCAGAGTCGCACAGTTCTTTTTTTAGGTCCTCAAAGCTCTTATTCTGTGCATCAGACCAGGAGAATTTAACACTTTTCCTCAACAATACCTTGAGATTCTCTGTCGTGTTGGCTAAGTCTTTTATACATTTTGAATAATACTCAATCAATCCTAAAAAGGACCGCGACTGATCCTTATCCTGGGGTGCTGGAGCTAACTTTATAGCATCCATAAGGTTCTTCTTAGGTTTAATGCCCTCTGCTGATAATGTGTGACCAAGATAGTTAATTTCCTCATCCAAGAATGCACATTTTTATTTTCTCAAAGTTAATCCTGCACTCGCAATCCTCTCTACAACTTCCTTCAGAGTGAAGTTATGAGACTCCAGGTAACCTGTAAAAAGGAAGACGTCAGCCTGAAAGTAAACTAAATTCTTCAGACCATGAAGCATTTTTTACATCACTCTTTGAAAGACGCTGGCAGCTGAACACAACCTGAATGGCATTTGGTAAACTGAAAAGTACCTTCCATAGTAATGAATGCCGTGAGAGGTCTTGAATCTTCATGCAACTTGACCCGATGATACACATTCCTCAAATCTAACTTAGTGAAAAGTTTTCCACCCTTAAGCAATGTTAACAGTTCGTTTATGTTAGGTGAAGGAAAAGTATCCGCAACTACACTTTGACTGAGGCTCCTCAAGTCAACACAGAATCTCATATTTCCATCAGCCTTGCGAGTTATGACTACTGGTGAAATCCCATTCAGAGTTTCTATAGGTTCTATTACACCACTATTCAACATTTCTTGCAACAATTGTTTTACTTCTTCTCTAGCCATTATGGGTATTCTTCCCACCTTGTGTTGTACAGGAACTGCCCCTTGCTTTAACACAATCTTGTGTGTGTGTGTCCTAGTAACTCCCCTAATCTATCTCCAAACACTTTACTTGCATTCCTGATAATGTCTTCTAATGTTACCTTCTGTACCTCCATAATAGGATTACTAGCCCGTGGATTGATCTCAATGTGTAGATCATATTTGTGAACATACCCTAAAATGGGTGGACCTGACTCAGCAGCATATACTTTCCCTGTTGTCTTTCTTGATCCAAAACTTATGTCGGCAATAATATACCCTATTATCTTAATCGCCTCCCCTTGATAGCCACCAGGGTTGATGTTTTTAGGTAATAACCTCACATTAGGCCATTCGGTTGTAAACATCTCTTTCGGGACAATGCCATATAATGACCCTGAATCAACCAGCAATTTGATTGACCTTCCTCTCACCACAAATTTTGCTGGAGGCCTTTTTCCCCTGTTGGTATCTTGAATGCATAAAACCATGCTTGTGGTTTCTTCAAAAACATCAGTCCACACTGCTACCTTGCTTTGTGCCGAACTGACACATTTTTGTGAAGTTACCCTTCAATCCAGATTTCCTACACTCCTTCCCTAATGCAAAACAGTTTCTAACACCTGTAACATGACTGAAACTGCCACACCCTTTATCGGTTGCTCTCATATACTGACTACCCTTACCTGTTGTACTGGTCACAGATCCAACTTTGTTCACAACCACAGCTGAATTGTATACCTTTTGTTTCCTCCTTATCCATTACTCTCACACAATATTCTGACTCTTACTTGTTTAGCTATTTCTATGTCCTCTTTTAAAGTTGGATTTTTTGTGGCCCATAGCCTTTCCTACATTTTGCGACTCCTTCACTGCACAATCAACTGAATAATTTCATCTGCCATGGGACCAAATTGACATTTCACTGACTCTTCACGCAGCCTAGAACCCAAGTCATCAACTGATTCACCTGCCCTCTGTAGTTGTGTATAGAATTTATGACGCCTCATGACTACATTTCTGCCTTTTGCAAACCTGATTTCTTCTGTGTCTCAACATACACATCAAAATCGGGTTGCCCCTCCTGAACAGGAGAAGCCGTTAAGTATTTAAAAATATGTAGGGCCTCTTTTCCCAGTGCATTCAGCAATAAAGCTTTTTTTTTCTACTGGGAGAAAATCCTTGGCCATCTCAGGCCTC
Organism: Pleurodeles waltl; assembly: GCF_031143425.1. Taxonomy (NCBI): domain Eukaryota; kingdom Metazoa; phylum Chordata; class Amphibia; order Caudata; family Salamandridae; genus Pleurodeles; species Pleurodeles waltl. Next base: position 1,452,191,214 of record NC_090440.1, on the reverse strand, counting down.
AAGATAATTGTCAAATACATCTATCCAATTGCCCCATTCAATGGTTGGCTCTCCTGGCTGTGTCAAGAATGGAGGTGGTGGTGTCATAGAGGAATGCATATCTATATAATACAACTGTTAACGTGTAAACAAACAAAACACAGTGCAGTCTTTCCTTTGCTTTGCCCTGGTAAAATGTGGTAAAAATTAAGATAGTTCCAAGAAAGTTCTGCTGCCAACGTAAATGCTCAAGCTTAGTATGCTGGTCCTCCGTCTGCTTCTTAGTTAAAATTATTTAAAACGCCTGGTCACTCCATCCGGAAGTGACTTCACTGCTCCTTGCTAAGCATCTGACTCCAGTCAAATTAATGTTATCGCCTTTAAACTATGAGCATCCATTTTGCCAGGTTCTCCAAGTTCACGAGAATGAGCAGCACAGAGGACAACCCAGCTCACCTGAGATAATGCTTATCTTGCAGTAAGAAAATGTCCATCTGTTTCTCAGGTAGTCTACTTGATACTTTGCAAGCGTACAGATAAAGGCTTTGTTCTTCGTGTGCTCCTCTCACAGCAACATGGACTAAAGGTCACGCCGGAAATCAGTCACAAGTGTCAGAGCTGGCTTCTCTCAAACTCGCTGCCAAACTTATGTTGTAAAGTACGGAAGTAACACCGGCTTAGTGAAGATAAGACATTTAATTCGCTCGAAGATAGGATGTGACCGCTGCCCCAGCCAGCTCTTCAAACTGCCCGGAGTAGAATATCAGCTACTATGACAACTGGTACAAAGCATTACAACACATCTCTTAGCCCGAGAGAAACAGACAGAGTGAATCATCCTTTCTCTGGTTCAGCCTACAGAGAAACTAAGTGCCATCTTAGGGTCAAGGCAGATAAGCTGTTCTTCCTTGGAGGGTAGAGGCGGCTCATGCAAAGCTGACAAGGTGGTGGATTGCCCTATGTGAAGGGCATTAACAGCAGAAGGAAGGAAAGATGCTTTTGTCAGGAGGACTAGTTTTTCCAGGAAGAATGATGTACATGATGGAACTACAGTTGAAGTCTGGAGTTCACTTACTCACCAGGCCAATGTTATGGCAAAGAGAAAGACCCTCCGAATAGTTAAAAGGCAAAGAAGACAACTGCACATTTGATCAGATAAGTGAGAACCAACTTATAGTGTCATAGAAGCATCACAAACAATGTTGGCAGGAACATAAGGGGCAGCCAGAATGGAGGACAATTGCTCATGGCCTGAAGCTTTGGATACCAAATTCTCCTTGCAAGTCCTGGGTTACTAGGTTGACTTGGGCCTGGTCCTTCTTGATCTTTTTTAATACTCTGAGCAGGAGAGGTTAGAGCAAAAAGGTGTAAAAGAGTCCAGACCCCCAGTATATGGGAAAGGCATAGGTCCTCCAATAGAAAATGCAGTTGGGACCAGAAATGGATGGTTAACAATGATCTCTGCAGCAAGCTTTTATACAACTTGAACACTAACAAGCACAAGAAACTTTGGAAAACAGTGAACAATTTAAACAACTTGTCAAAAACCAAACACAATACTCATAGTTCCTGGCTGCTTGATAGGACTCCGTAAAAAATTGTTGTCCAGAGATTTTCATTTTTGATTTGTGTTTTTCTATCATTAGAGAAGATATTTAGCTTCAGTAGACATTGCTAATCCGGGCTGATATTTTCTGGATGACATTCTTAAAAATGGTAAATGTGTTGCAGTAATGATGTAATATTTCAGGAACCATGGGACCTATATACTTAATTTTGGTGTTGAAACTTAGATTTTGGGGGTCAGGTATTCTTACAGAGACAGAAAATAACTCATCAGAGCAACCCTAAAGCCATTTTCCAAAATGACGGCTCCATAATGTATGTAGACATCATAATGGTTAGTTATTTTAATATTGTTTTTGTTTCAGGTTTTTCGTTGATTTCAATTTTTAAACATGAGAAACAGTTGGTAGCAGATGATCTTTACCTCCTGACAGCATTTCTAACTACAAAATATGGCAATTCCTTCAGCAAAGGAAAATGTCATATGCCAAACTAATCCTAAAGAAAAGCTAACATTAACTGTGGCTGGACAGAAGAGAAATCAAGATACTGTAGAAATATGGCAAGACGAAGCTCACAAAAGATTGAAACTGATGGGTGAACAGGAGCAAATATTTTATCATGGTACCACGTGCGATGAGTCATATACAGTGGAAAAAAGTCTGGAAAAAAATGCCAAAAAATAGAAGAAACCAGTTAATCACAAGAATCCTGAGTCTTCTGAGAAAGTGACGACAACCAAAACACAGTGCCCATCTACTTAGAAGATCAATGGCTACTCCTCATCCACCTCCAACTGGTCAGAAAGCAGAGGATCGTCAATATGTTATCTGTGATTTAGCCAGAATAAGGGCCAAAGCGACTGACGAAAGAACAAAAGTACAAAGAATGCGAGTCTCAAAGGGCAAACATGTTTTTATCCGCAGTTAGTTTCTTCCAAGAAGAAGTTTTCAGTTGAGTAGTTGATCTAAACAGCAAAGTGAATGTATCTGTAGAGGATTTGTATGCCCAACCGAACTGCATACATGCATGCATACATTTGAAAATAAGAATGTAGAATGAGCTCCCAGCAGCAACACAACTGACAGCCTTTAGTTAAGTATGCACTCAGAAAAAAGCAATCACGTTTTAAAGTCACTCTTGAGTGATGGCTACAGATTCACATTCAGTGGGATCAGAGAAATAATTGTCAACATTGATGAAACTGTATTGATCTATATAAATGAAATTAGGATTTTCCTGGTGAGAATGTACAATGACAGAATTCATTTTTGTCAGTCTAACAGAAAGAAAGAGACACTTAGGGTGTTCTTAACTTATCTGTCTCTTGATGTTCTTCCTGCCAAAATAAGATCACAGGATGCAGTAAAATCAGCAGGAACCATTTCAAGAAACGTCCTGATTTTGGACTTAATGACAAATCTTGCGATGCCACAGAGCTCTGCAAATCATGGGAGTCAACAAGAACGCCTGAAGTTGTCTTAACATTATTTACATTATTGTTTAATATCAGAAAAGCAAAACTGTTACAAACTAATTTTTGAGTTCGGAACAGAAGCCTATAACATTGATGATGACTTTGAACATAGAAGTGAATAAGTGGAAGACAATCCAATGAACTTACAGGTTTTTGCTGTGTAAATGTACGGTGTTTTCCAAATAATGTTTCATGGAATAACAACACAGCAAGAAGAAAACTCCGCTACACATGATGACTGCCCACGCAATCTAAGACAAGCGCAAAAGTAGAGAACTAATCACTTCAATGAATACAACTGGTGTATCAACAAATTATAATGACATAGTACGGAGCAGGAACTTGTTAGCAGTAAAAATCTTTTGTATCTGATAGCTCACCAATTCCAAGTCACTTTAACAGCAAAGGATTTACAACTGCTGCTCCTGATCATTTCGATTTTGAAGACAGCTCTACTTTGTCTGGAACATCCAGCACACGATACTGCCATGGTGCTTTTTTAAGACTGTACCAATGTAGTTGCTGGAAAACAAGCTGTGTCAGGTGCAGGCCTAAACAAACAAAGCTGCAAACTTATAACCCAACTGCCTTGCCAACGTGTGCAAAATCACTACAAGCCACCAACACATCCCAGTCTACCAGAAAGTTTCAAAGTGAATGAGGACATGGATCTTCTCTACCCGACACTGTGATCCATAAAGCTGATTTAACTTAATTTATTACATTACTTATTCGGTGCAGACTGCAGGATGAAGGAAAGCCAGTTCCTCCATGGCTGGAATTCATTCTCTTATCTTTCAGAATACCTGCCCACTGAAGAAGGTTGGGTTTTTACCAGTAATACTATCTCCAGTCACAAACTAACCAACAGTATATGCAGCTCTAAAAAAGCAAAATGTGCATACACAGCTTGAAGACCAGCCGGTGTTTGCTGTATTGTAGCTGAAATGTTTATGAGCAATCCAGTATAATTCGATGATTTGTATCCCAAGATGGGCGTTTTCCACATGACAAAAGCTGCGTTGCAGTGTGCAGGAGAATATCTCAGTGGATGTGGCATAGACGACGCACTTATTTAGGATAAAATCTTTGACAGCAAAACAGTCCAGTCAGTATTGAGCGGAACTCATGTTTGTTACAAGGTATGCTCATCATATCTGAGGCTACAGAAACATTGTGTTGGATTGCTTTCTGGAACAGGAATGACAAATTAGGTTTTGCATATGTTATCTCAGAAGTGAATAAGGGACAGGGTGCACGTCATTCAACAGACATGATGCAAAGCCAATGTTCAATACACTCAGTTCAAAAATCAGAAAACCAGGTTTGTATAGTTTGTCAAAGAATGTGAAGAAAAAACTGAACTTTGCAGGTACAGGGGAAATATTTTACACATGATAACTTTAGTGTAAACTTTAGTACATGGTGATCAGGAAGGTGATTGGGAGCTGCATGTGAAGACTGTGGAGTCATTGATTACTGTGTTTCGCAAATTTGATTGCATGAACTACCTGAGATAGGGGTCCTGGTATTTGGAAAGAGTGAAGAAGCTAGAGGTACCATGCCTCTAGAGAACATTCATCCAAAGACACTTTGTAATGAAAGACAGAGGGAAGTTTCAATGTAGTGGCTCCCGATATGAAACTTGAACAGACAATACAGATATCACAGAAAAGCCCAAAGGGAATTCTTGGTCAGACACATAAAAGTGAATATGTTGCTTGCTCAATGGCAGCTAGTTTACCAAGAAGTCTTTTATATTTGCAATGTTTTCAAAGAGATGACAAATTAAAAATTAATGGACCATCGTGAAACTGTTCCTCACCACAAACTTGTGGGAGAGAGAGGGGAATGTTACAATAAACATGTTGACAGTGTTCTTTACTTTGCTCATTAACAAGGAAACCCCTTTGAAATTACTGAGCCTGTGGGACTATACAACTTAGTGACCAAACAATAAGTGTATAACAATATAAACACATCCCTACTAGAGGTCCTGGAACATGGATTGGAACTCTACACAGAAGTGAAGCAGGAGAGATTTGTACTGAAAGAGAAAAAGCTTTTTGGCATAATTACGTATGCTAAACATCCACGCTTTAATTGCCATAGTAAGAGTTTCATCCAACCATTCACTACAAAACTAGCTAAAAACAAATTATGCAAGCACAGAGATGGATGTAGCAAAAGAGATGGGTGAATTTATAAAGGATTGCATGATTTTCTTCCAACAAACGCATTATTTAATGGAGATGCTGCAGCCAAACCAGTGAAGCACAAACTCGTACAAGAGCTTGGAAAAAAACTTTCACCTGAATAATTGCAATTCAAAAAGCTGTCCTCACCGAAAACTGCTGTTGTTGTGGACTTTATGCCACAATTGCGAAGGGTCAAAATTTCATCCATGCAAAAACATCAAAGAGGTCGTTCAGACTGTTCTACGGATATCAAGGTCAGTGTGCACCTTACAAGAACTGCACATTGTCTTTGACAGTTATCATGAACTAGCTCACAAAGAATGTGAGAGAATCAGACAAATGTCTAGAAGTGGAACAACTGACTTTGCCTGCATCAAATATTCGACATCTATACCTGTGCAACTTGATAAGTTCTGGTCATCAACATCGAACAAGTTGAATTTGGAGATGTTAACTCACCAAAGCATTGCTGATGCTAATGTGAACACTGGATTTCCAATTATTGCAAGTGGAATGATTGTCAATGAGGAGTTGGTACCTGCAGAGAACTTCAAAAGGTAAGAGCCATATTGTTTAAGAACTTCACAACAAATTGGAGGAAGCTGACCTTCATGTTGTGCCACATGTTGAATGAGCTATTCAAAATGGTTTAAATCGAGTCAATGTACTTTCAAATGACACAGATATTACTGTGGTACTTAGATCTGCTGCAATGCCCATAAGTCAAGGATTGTCCAAGCTATGGATATGTTATGGAACAGGAGACTAAAGACACTTAATCCCACTTCACATTCTGTACAAGAAAAGTGACAGAAAAATGCCCAGTGTTAGCTCAAACAATGGCCTCGCAAGAGCCCCAAAATATCACTAGTGCATTACACGCGTGAATCCCACTGAAATTTCAAGTGGTAACAACTGAGGGTCAAATTTCCAGAAGCCGCCACCACGGTGGGACACCAGATCCAAATGGCATCCCATCGGCCATCTTCAAGGAGGACAAATATTTCTGGGCAAACAGCTTGGAGGCAGAGTTTCAGAGCATAATAACTCGTAACATCATTCCCTCCTCTGGAAAAGACTATTGCCCTCATTTACAAAGGCGGCAGTGTCTCCAACCCCACTAATTATCGATTTAATAGCACTTTTGGAAGTGTCTGAATACTTTGCTGGCTGTCTCCTCGGGGAGTTAACAACATGGGCTACGAAAGGTCACTTGATCCCTCTTAAGCAGGGTTTGCAAAAAGTATGGACACTGCATCCAATTAATTGGAACTATCCCTATTGTCTGATCAGCATAAGATACACAATCAGCCCCTTATCTCTGCTTTATAGATTATAAAGCTGGGGTCGATCAAGTAGACAGCGGAAAGCTTTCGAGCAAACTTGCCAGCTGGAAAATACTTGTCCCACTGCTGCATGACCTGACCGTTTTCAATACTGACACCTAAGTTAGAACAATGTTGAGCGATGGTGTTCATCTATCTAGAAAAATCTGATCCCACCAGGGACTAAGATAAGGGCGAGCACTAGCTACCACACTCTTTAATCTTTTCTAGCAGATGTTCCACCAGCCTTGCCCAAGTAAACTAGCACGCTCCAAAGTTAAGCAGCATCTCGTTGACATGTTTAATGTATGCAGACGACTTTGTTCTAAGCTACACAAAAGTCTGTCTTCAGACTCCTGGACGCTACTGCCTTATACTCCAGTACAAACTCAATGGAAATTAGCCTGAAGATGAAAATTATGATTCTGGGCAGGCCATCCTTGTGGGCCCATCAGTGGTACCTGGGCGGAGGTAAAAAAATGAGGTGGTATCGGAATACAAATATCTGGGCATGCTATTCGACAGGCACAGCTACTTTAAGCAACACTAGGAGCTTATGAGGCTGAAAGCTAATTCCCTTACTGCAGCCTTTAAACGCCTAAAGTTTGCAATAGCAACGGTGACATATATACCTCATCTGAAAATTAGACAGACTAAATTAGTTCCAAATATAGCCTACGGGAGCAACGCATTGATAGGCAAAAAAGCCTTCTACCTGGATAAAATCATCATGAGGCTTTACAAGTCGGTTTTTCAGCTATCTTGCCACTCGTCCCCCACCCAACTGCGATTAGAATTTGGTCTCAACAAACAATCCTTGGAGAAGCAAGGAGGATTCATAAAAATCTGCCACAAACCAAAGAATGCTAATGAAGACCCACTGAACCATTACATCTGGGAAGGCATCAGTAGCAGAGAGTACTTCAAGGTAAGGTTTTATATTTCCTCTTCCTTAACTATTCTTGGCTTAATTTAAGAATGTGATACAATAAACTAACTATCCCCTAGTCAAGGCCATTGTAAATGGAAGAGTCAATCGCACCTTGTTGCTAGCTGACAAAGAATCGGTTTCTCGCCTGGCTCACAATGGCATCTTAAGTTAAGCTGGCACCCCGACCGTATTTAGGAGCATCCATCAAGGCACATAACAAAACATCCTTTTTAAAATATAATCTGGCCTGTTTGCCATCACTCTTATACTAGCTACCTTGTAAGTGCATCGCCAGCACAGAGATCTGACAACATGGGGTCCAATAGCCCGAAACTATAGTGCACCGAATTTGCATATGTGAAGCATACCTGGAGGATCAGATAGCTATACTGCAGCATTTAATGCGAGGGAATTGTGCAGCTGCAGGCGGGACATTATAGCCTGCTTTAACTCCTCTGACATCCAGCTACATTGCAGATTGACTAAATACTTGACAAGGCTACTGAAAATGTATCACTTAACAGGCTGTATAACAGCAGAATTAAACTAGGGACTTTGAACTCTTATTCACAAGAGTACACTGCACCACCGCTTTATATGAGGAGGTCTCCACCAGACAAGCCAGCAGATCGAACCTGACATCACGACCTCCCTCTGCAAAAGACTCTAATTGCACTGCCACTTTACTGAAAACTCCATCATAGACATGCTTTGGCACGCTACGCACTTTAAGTGGATTATTCGTACTGGAGTTGTTGAGAGGTCGACCTGACCCCCTATATGCAAGTCCTTGTCCACACTGACACCATATCCGTGTCATTACTTATTTAAGACCGGACCACCTCTGCCTTGCTGCGTACCTTAGTATAGCTAAGGACCGGCACATTATGCCCTTTAAGTTAACTAACCATCTTGCATAGCCACAGGGCCAGTCCTTTCACAGTTATCAGCCAGCCAGAGTGGTTTCTTACAATGTGAAATTTCAGTATTTAACTTTGCAAATATTAGAATCTGTGTAAGTTATTGTTTTATCCATAACGTACTGCACACTTATATCACTTTTACTTTTGTACAATCAGCTTTTTCAGTATTTGTAACATCTTTTTACCCAAATGTATTTGTTTTTAACACCTTTAGTGCAATGGTTTTAAATAACTATGCACTTGAAATTTGAAAAATTGGTCCTTTAACGTAAGAGCATGTATCACACTGGCTCGTCTAAGAAGTGAACTTCCACAATAGCAACTTTAATGGGCAGGAGTAATTTGGCTGAAATGAAGGGCCTATGGACCTAGTAAGAAGGAGGCGCGTCGCCAGTCTCCGAAGTATTAGCCCATTTTAGAGCTGTATGTACTAGCAAGGAGTCTGGAAGTAACTGGCCACGTAGGTATGGCCTGTCAGTAGGTGGTGCCTTAACCTTTCTGTCAAACCTTGGATTGACAAACCTTGCTTTACCGGGCTCCTTGAAAATTTCAGTAGCTGGATTAAGGACCCCTTTAAGCATACACAAGTATTGGAGGGAACGTTTAGTAGCACACAAGGTTTCCATCAGGAAATCATCCTCCTCATGTTCAATATGCATTTCCACCTTATGAAAGGTGCTTGCCCTCTTCAGGACAACATGGTACGAGTAAACACTGTACGAGGGTGGTGGCTTTGTAAAGATCTGAATCGGTGTCAGCTGGGGGCTCTGCATCATAATCATCTCTGGGATCTGGACCTTCCAGCTGGTATCCTTAGACTGCCCTCCCCCCACACTACTTCCCACCCTCTGAGAGTAAAGAGCTGTGTGGTGACTTGTGGAGAACCCTCAAGCAAGGGAAAAGAAACAGGGGAAAGAGGAAAAGGGGGTTAAGAAGTGGACGAGAGGGATGAGCAAGAGGTAATGGAGAGATGGCTCTATCATGTGCCTTAGCATTCTTCGATGTGGGTGCCACAGGAAGATTGAAAGATAGAAAGAGAGTCAATTTCTTTTTATGAGGAGCAATGCCCTTGATTGGCTGTCAAGACTTTGCCATGACCCAACCAGTACCCGGCTGGATGTGTATTTGTTTTTGTTTGGCATCCAGATGTTCTTGGAGGCGCTGCAAGACTGGAAACTCTGGATCCACCGAAGTGGCAACAGATGAATCTTTGAAGGGTCTGGATGGAGTGTATTAGAGATGCCAACCAGAGGTGGTCGAAGCAGATCTCTGCTCTGAATGTTTCTCGTCCACCTGCTTCGGAACAGGGCGTTTCGGCTCTGAACATTTCTGATCAACGTCTTTCAGAACCAAACATTTTGGATCAGTGTCTCAGGGCTCCAAATGTTTTGGACCGGTGTCTCTCAGCTCAGAGTTTTTTACATCGGTGTCTCTTGGCTCGAAATGGTGCGATGCAGCATGTTACAGCTTCAGTGGCTTCTGGGGCAGCTATTTCTATTCTTAGGGTGGCTGAGCATGCGTCTTCAGATCGGACGCTGAAGTGGCGGTCAAAATGGACACTCACAGAGGATCTTGACGCCCTTTGGTGTTGAGGCACTGAGTTCAGCTCGTAATGATGGTGTCTACAAGGCGGGAAGGCAGTGGTGCACCGGAGGCCTTAAGGGTGGCACAGGAACAGGAAGGCAGTGCCTCATTTTGGTGAGTAGAGGGAACAATAGTAGTCAGTGCAACCTTCGGAAGGTATTGGGCCGGCAGAGGTTCTTTTTCTTCTTAATCGGCATCGGATTCTTCATCAGCACTGTGGTCAAACGGCTGCCTCACCTTGGATAGCTGGGTGTCCAGGTGCCCAGCATCCTATGCTATATATCTCCGAAAAGATCCAGAGTGTTGTCCTCCTCTCTCCTCTTCACCATCAAAGCCGCGGCAATGTGCTCTTCAATTCCAAAGGGACTTTTTGTACCTAAAGACCAAGCCTACCAAATTGGAGTCTTCGCAGTGCTCAGGGGACATTGATTACACACTTCATGGAGACCTAACCTCGAATACTTGACGTAGCAATTGGGACAAAATTGAAACAGTGCTTTCCCCACCAACGATGGTCTTCAAAAACATGCCTGAACCTGATGGTGAAGAAAACACAATCCAACAATGGAGCTGATGCCCACACGCATATTCACTAATGGGTGGGGTCACCAGATTCTACGACTTGAAAATATTCCTTTTAAAGTAAAACAAATTGTACACTTCGGAGCCCAACACTAGATAGTGCAAGTATGCACAGCTACACATGTCACAAACCAAATGTTATGAACTCTTTAGGAAACGCATCACAACCGGTGATTTGAACAAGGATGGTTGGACACACAAATACAGAAAGGCTGAAAAGGAAGTCAGGAAACCCTTAACTATACCCAGAGGACTGGGTTAATAAAAGCTAACAAAAACACACAGCTGTTTTGCCAGCCATGGGTCCAAATGGCGAGTTTCGTCCCAAGTCACAAACTTGTTCTAGCACCCTTCATACACAGGTTTTGTGGAAGGGTGTTTGGCTGCCAGTGTGACATCAATGACCTCTGGAGGAAGAAGTAAGGAGAATAATTGGCACTACTCAATTTCCACACAGGGCAGTGCATGTGGCACTGGCTTAGGTGCAAGACCTTGCTTTGCTGCTGCAGTAGAGTGGCCCTCCCAAAGAGGCAGCCTGATCAGACAGATGCTCAAGTCGTTAAATTACAAGTACCACACTCTACTGGTCGAGTCCACAGCCACAAGTATAATTTAGGTCTGGCCTGCCTGATCTTCAAAACGCAGACAGGAGAATTAGCAGCAGGAAAGTATACAGAAGTCCAGTACTCCTTTCTAAGTGGAATGCGCCTCCAAGAGGGAGCTTTCAAGGAAACTCCAGTGTGCTAAAGTGTTGCCACTGTACGTTTGGGGAGGTGGCAAAGAGATTGAGTCAGATTTCTCTATAATGTTGGAAGACACCCTGTGCCATCTCTGGGTGCATCTACCATTTGTGATCCTGTAGACATCACCAGCTAAGTTAATCTGCCCTGGTGACCAAAGATCCCGTCAGGTGGTGTACCACCAGCGAATTACCTTGGCAATTCAGCCAGCTCCTGAGGCAAAGGACCTATTGGCACGCAACCCATGACACAACCCCACCCAGCTTGCTGCAATAACATATGGGGTTGGCACTGCCCCTGAGCACCAGCAGTGTGTTGATAGAGGGCAAGAAGGCCTTCAACACCAAGCAAATCGCCGGCAACTGCAGCAAACTGATGTGGAGACGAATCTCTGTCACATCTCTGATCTCCATCTCTCCCAGATGGCCTACTCAACCCTTTAGTGATGGGCCCGTAACCACCATCAATCGAGTAGGGATAGGGGGTCTGTTGCTGTTCTTATTGAAGAGACTTACTTCAGAGCCTGCATATGCCATTTGGAATGGTCATTTAGCAGGATGCTGGAGGCTAGCAGACCAAGATGCCCGAGAGCCATCCTTAAGGAGACCCAAGGCAAATGATGAAACATCGGGCTCATAGCCCAAATGCCCCGGACTTATTGGCCTACAAGAAAGGCCCAAAAGCATCCTGTATCCAGGATGGTTCCAATGAAAAAAAGCCTCTGAAAATAAATTAGGTGTGACTTTGGCAGGTTCATTGAGATCCCCAACAATGTCAAGAGATTTGCCATTGTCTGGCGGTGATTTGGAACGGACTGTGGTGAGCCCATCTTCAACAGTCGGTCATCAAGGCAGGGGACGACTGGTACAATCAACCCCCAAAGATGGGCAGCGATCATCCTTATCTTTGTTAACATCTTAGGGGCACTAGCGTGGCTGAAAGTAAACACAACAAATGGAGTGTGCTTGTGTTCCAATATGACTCTGCGGACCCCAGGGCCTGAAGGTATAAAGGATAAAGGTTTGCCAAAGACGCACACCATGGCCGGTCAAAAGGCTTCGAAATAGCTGATGAACTCTGGAACTCACAAGCATCGGGACCAAGGATGGAACTGCCTCCTTAGTAGAACAGGAGCAAGATCTAGTGACTGCAATGTGCCTTCTCTGGAGAACCAAGGTAGGTGCCTGCTCTGGAGAACGAGAGAGGTGAGAGGAGAAGAGTCCCACTTGAGGTGCTTATGTTTTTTCTTTGACCTACCTGAATATTTCGACCACGAAAAACATTTACCCTGGGAAAAGCTTTAGGAATGGAAGCTGGTTCGCACTCTCGGCTTCAAGTAGGAGTGGGACCGGCGTACAGCCTTATTGTGCTGTACCATATAGGGCTTTGCCTCACATTCACAGGCGGCTTTTGGAATCAGTCATTGGAGTTGGGTGTCTAACCCAAGCCCCAGAGGCACACCTCATGAGGATCTGGCAAAGACATCTGCCTGTGACAAGGTTTAAAGCCTGTCGTTTTAGGTGGCGACATGCCTCTTGCAGGAGATTTTTTCAAGATATCTCTCTACAGAATGAAGACAAGAGACTAGCGCTCCGCTTTGAAATCTGAAGGCACAGAAGGAAAGAAATACATCAGTTCACGTGGAAGGTGCTTTTATGTGGCTCAGTTTGTCACTTCCAGAGTGAAACGGTGTTAACGTGGAGTCGAATGGCGCCATCAACCAACCCACTGCACCTTTGAGCTTCCCGGATTCAGTCTGAAGGCTGGGGATATTTAAAAGGTTAGGAATCTGCAGTTAGAATTACCCATTTGAAATCAGTATGCAAAAACAATATTTGGCTGGCATTCAGGCACATTTGTATGTATTTTACACAATTTGCCTAAAAGGCAAGTGCTTTAGCTGATTCTAAGTATTATAAACAGCTCAGTAATAATTACACAATTTAGAACAAAGGTGAAATAAGTACCAACTATATTTCATCACACATTCCTATCATATCAGTCTACATAAGGTATAACCAACTAACAGCATGGATACAAAAGCTCTATGACAAGTCCTCACTACATACTTTATTGTAACTTCAAGCTTGAAGTATGAACTCGGTATTTCAGCATTCCCAAACAGCAATCTATATGTCAGCAGCCTGTCTATGTTTGTTACTCCACTAATTTTACCAGCTTCCTATATACCATTACTGAGCACAGTGTTCTTCGAGTGAAGACGGTTGTCTCATGTTCAGCTCCTCTGTATCATTGCAAAGGAAATTTGAACAATAATTCCTGTTAAAAAATATGTGAAGCTCTCTGCTGCTACTTTTTGTAGGAGAGGGAACATACAATGTCATCTTCCCTAGTAGCCATATTTCAGATGCTACACTTGTGAGCAATATGTGCACTACAGAGTGACAATGTTCCATCTCTATTTTTGCTAGTGTGAATTGGAAAACACAGCAATCCTTGCACACATTAATTAGCTGCACCAAAAGAAGTTAGCCTATGTTCTAGACCACGTATTTGCACCATACACTGCATTCATTTTATATGCAGATACAATCATGTTAACATTAAACCAGTCCTGAGTAGTACACAATGTGAAAATACATGCAGAAGCCTTGTCACACATTAATAAGGTACCAAACCATGTTTCTGGCCTTGAATTTAAGAAACAGTCAACTTGAACAGTCAGTAAACAACCCAAAAGATTAAACACATCTCAATGTAGTCAGTTGGAGGGGAAAGATCCCCGTGCTGGAAACATTAAACAATCTCCTAATGGAAGAACATAAGAATACTTTCACTAACAATTTCTTGGCTTGATGTGGGAGATCCACAGAACGTGTCAGCATTCCCAGGAAGATGCAAACATAGTGCACCTGCAAGAAGGCATAAAGCATGCATGCGCAGGAAAAGAAACTATTGGATAGAAATCCAGCAAACCAAAACCTAATTCATAAAGAAACAATGGAAAGCGCAAAAGAAAGGGAATACTTGTTTCTGAGAGCAAAACAAGGAACTACTACATAAAAGTGAATGTTAGATATTAACCCCATCAAATAATAGTTAATAATCTGTAAGTGAATAGCAACAACCGCCATAAGTTTGGAGTCAAGGATACTCCATCAACGCTAATACCCAGCTGGTAACACTGAAGAATAAATGGCACTGAAAAGAAATGAAGTAAACAGTCTTACAGAGGCAGGCAAGAAGAAATGTCTCCGGAGGCAAAAGTGACAATGTGATTTGGGTTTGCAGTTATGATGCATGTTTTAATGGAGAGTTGAGGGGGATAAGTGGAGAAGAGTTACAGGGATCGTGAGCCTGTGTTGTGCAAATATGCTTTCTATTCAGATGTCACATGTAATAATAATGTAAAAATTTGAAAATTACTAGAAGCAATTTAGTAAGAGTTCTAAAAGGACATTCAGATTATTCATTTTAGAAACGGTATTACAATTAACAATGTCGATACTGTGAATTATGACTATTGTACTTTTGAGGTGATATCAGTACTGTGATTATATTAATACCACTAGTGGTTATGTGATTATAGTAGTTAAGTAATAGAAATATTGTTTATACTTAATAGTAAATATTAATAGCATTGTTGCTATTAAAACAAATATACAAACAATAATGCTAATAACATAAAAATTAAAAAAAGATTATAGGCCAGGATGATTTAACAGTCACCTACCCAGCACATCTGTTGTGTTGATCTGCAGGATGAGCCAGCTGTGGCCATTATCGGTGTAAGAACCAAATATGGTGAACACTGTGCTCTTCTCCCCTGGCTCAGTCAGAAGTCCATAAACAAGCACACTTTTCTTGGAGAAAGTAAACGTTTTCCAGCTCTCACCTTCATTTGTACTGTACCTGGAGGGAGTTGTAAAAAAAATACCAAATAAACATCTTGAGAAATAACTTTTCAGATGTGTTCAATAAAAATCAATCAAAATATTATATTACAAATATGACCTAATGTGTGGCCCTCCCATTGTCGGTATCCATTTGGTCTATGCCAAATCCCTCTGCTGAGTTCTTTCTCAAGTATGACAACTGTTCAGAATACAACAGCTCAGGAGAACAGTTCTGTTAACCCATACAACTGGTCCAACGTGGATTGGCATTAGTAGTCCTATAACCTGCAGCAGTAATACACATTTATTGCTAGAACTGGTTTGCTTCCGTGGCTGAGAAGATTTTACCATAGGCTACTCATTCCCCTTCATGTGAAGAGCAGTATTTACCTCCAGTAGCAATTATAACAAACGTTTCTGCTCAACCCGTATTACTTCAAGCCCCGAGCTAATACAAAATATTTACTAACCTAACATTATGTTATATTTTTATATTTTCATGATTATTTCTATCATATTTAAATATAAAGTACATCACTACATTATAATACAAAAAACACAACTAGTTTATCATGTTTCTTATACAATGAAATGACTCGGTAAAAACCATTGCCCAGTCATTTCAAACACCAGTAAACTCCTACACCTCACATAAATGCCATTCCTACATGCTCGGTCATAGCAATCATCCGAACAGTCCCCAATACTTCAGAAATGACCCAATAAGGAGATAATTTATCGTCCACAGTTGTTGCATCATGACTGGGGGGGGGGGGCTCATCAAATGTTCTCAGTCAATGCACGTTTCGGTGGAGAAATTCATTTCCAACCACTTTTTTCAGCACCTAAGCCAGTCTACCTTAATTCCAATATGGACAGTGGGTTTTGCTCTATGTTGGTTAAAGCACCTTATTAACGGCAAATAACCAGAACAACAAAACTGCATGTATTATACAGAAAAAAACATTCTTAGATACTTATATTTGATACAAAGATCCATTAGAAGTTGCTCTCCAATTAGCTCTTTAGGTAGATCCTGACATGCTTACGTTTGCCTTGAAGAAATTCACAATCTTCCCAATTACCTACTTAGTCATTCTAGCGTTCCGACCCCCCTCCCCCAAGAATACATGCATTATTTTGCCAAGTAGCAGTTCACAGTCTTTCCAAACATGTACGCAGTCGATCATCACCCCTCACCAGAATACATTCATTATATAATGATCAATTTTTCTCCTTCTGGTTTGAATATGTACCCTGCATCATTTCGAATGTGGGGGTTATTTTAATCAGCACAAGGTGTGAGTTTGAACTATATACTATAGTGAGGGGGGATGCTAGAATGACTAAATGAGTGATTAGGAAGATTGCAAATTCCTTCTGGGGAAAAGTAAGCATGTCAGGATCTACCTAAAGAGCAAATCGGAGACCATATTTAATCTTCATATCTAATATAGGTATCCAGGCATGCTCTTCAGTATCATACATGTGGCTTTGTTGTTCTGATTCTTTGCCTCCAATGAGAAGTTGTTTTTTTAACACCTAGAGAAAAAGTCTCATATCCTTAAATATTTCAGTGTCATATTTATCAAAGGTTGGGTCATTAACGCATTAATGCTATCTTGGAGACTGTGAGCATGATGGCTAGCAGTTTGAGTCTGCATCAATGGCGTGTATGTAAGGGTAGGAGTTGAGCGTGGTTTGTAATGACTGGGGAATGGCTTTTATTGTGTCTTCAGATTATTGAAGAAATATATGATGAATTAGGTGTGATTTTTTAATAATGTAATGATGTACTTGTAATGTTGGGACAGCCAATCTTTTGATTATCTCAGGGCTTGAAGTAATGCAGTTTACATGGGAATGGAATCTCTTCTGCCTTATTCCTTCCATTCAGAAGTCTAGGAGAAGGAACAGTCTCCACGTCCTCATCTCAAAGTGCATTGGCAAGAGATGTTTTGAAAGCACAAACAGATGAATGAAGTGTGATGAAGCTTTTCTAAGATAGTTCTAAAAATAAAAAAATCCTACTGAACAAGTTGCATCTCTAACAGTGAAATATGAATGTTACACAAGATGTGAAAAGTCCTAATGTTGCAATCCCAGTGAATGATGAATTCAGAGGGTTAGCAACTGCAGACGGACTTTTCAATAGTGTGTAAACGCTCTTTAAATGATTTGAAAAAGTCTTTGCAACCAGTAAAATGGCTTTTCAAACCTTTACCATTGCAAATAGGAAGGCTGTGAAAAGGACTTTTCCTCCTACTTGAAATTCAGAAAGGGATGTATCAATGGTTTATGACCCAAATTGCTGTCATAAATCATTATTCAGTTAATGACTCCAAGAGGTGGTCTAGCAACTGAGTCCCAGAGCACAGCTTCCTCTTTGGTAATCACACGGGAGACCTTGTGGGAGCAATGCCTTAAACTTCTCCCACCCCACTCCCCTCCCCTCCCCTCTTCTCCCCCTTCCCCCCTAAACACAACAACTGTTCCTTTATTGGAGAGAGGTTGATTTTAACCACTTTTTAAACACTTAAGAAAGCAAAGCGAGGGATGGAGGTCTGCTGTGCCTTGCAGGCTTCCATGCCTCCATGGTGTTACTGAATTAATTAGATGACAACTTACTTTAGTTGGTTCGTCTCGGTCCCCTGAGCAATAGCCATCACAATACCTCCGTGATCACCCCACGCATAGTAGTGGGGTCCATGCAGAGCCTAGACAAATATCCAAAATGTGAAAGTAACACTGAAAAGATCAATATTATAGACAAATCATGCACAAAGGAACCAGTGACTAAATATTTCAGGACTCAAAGACATATTACCCGCAGCACTGAAGAAAATGCTACCCGTTGCCTAAAATGCACTTGTACAAACATTTTCACATGTGGCCTAGGATAAACAACCCACAGCCTTTAACATGGCATTTAACACTAATGCAAGTTATTCAGACAAAGCACCGAAACAAGACTTAAAAAAAAAAATTCTAGTGGCTGAGCCTCTGTACAGTTGTTTTTTTATAGATCAGGAATGAACGGGAGACCGATGGGAGGTTGAAATGGGTGCGGATGGCAAAAGAGAATGTGGATATGGCTTGCAAGAACCATTTTCTGAGGAGATACATCCAAGTTACACTAAGGTGCAGTATATAGGGTGGAGAATGGCTGGTTCAACTAATCAGCCATGGCCCGTTCTTTGGGGTTGAGGGGCCACGCCCCCTTACATGCCCTATCTGTGCAGGCTTCTGGCGACGGAGAAGGTCACTCATTGATTCCGACCTGGGTGCTTCAGTTTTAAACCCTGAAGCACCCAGGGCCTTGTGTCAATCAGTGACACATTGTCACAGAGTGCAGTGGGGTCAGCAGTCTCACTTACCTCATCCCATTCTGTGACGAGGTTGGGGTGCTGCATTTCTTCATTTGCTGACCCTAGGTCAGCCAACGACGGAAGGCAGCAGTCCCAACCCTCTTGGGACCTCCGAGGCTGAGCTGTAGGTAAGTGTGTGTGTGTGTTTTTTTTATTTTTTTTATTAATGTTTGGTGCATGGGTGCATGTATGTTTTCTATTTGGTAGTGAGTGTTGTAAATTAATTTGTGTGTGTTAATGAATGAGTGTAAGTGAGTTTGTATGTGTGTCCCGTCTGCCCCCCTTCCTCCTAAAATTACCCGGAGCCACTGCAACTAATGGCATGGTAACAGACGACTGAAAGTGGGCCCATCTACCGGAGGGGCCCTTCTTTGATTCTTTCTTACTCGAGAATTAAATTTATTAATGGTAACACTTCCCGACATTTTTTTTTTTTTTTAAATAGCTGGTGAAGTTGCTAGGCTAATTTAAGAGGCTAAATTACCATACATGTAGCAATAGTTGATTAAAACATAAGTAGTACGACTTGGAACAAAATCTTTCAACATAATGTGCAATATTTCCAGTACTAATTAAGTCATAACTGAGCCTTTTATAATGGATTTTCATGCAACATTATGTCACAAATAAATGTTTTAGAAGCGCTACATTCTGCTGTTAAAATGCATACATTATGGGTTGCGTGTGCAGTTTTACACATGAATGGCCACGTTCGTCAACCCCATGCGCAGGGCCCTTATACAAATCTGTCTCAACACTCGTGAACTGCATTGCACTGATGGGAGTCTCAGCATATTTGCTCCACTTTAATGATTCATACTAATCTGAGTTCACTAACAAATACAAAGCAGATGAAAAAGGTGCTTATCTGTAATTACAGATCACCAGCATTGGTACCTATCCTAGACTTGCATGGTTGAATCATTCCCTGTCACAGCAGATGCCATGGGTGGTAAGTCCTGAGGTGGTTGTGGAAGCACCCTTCGTATTTTTGGTTAGTTTGTGCTGTTTAATCTGGTAAATCCTAAATGCTCCTGCTGTGCAAGGAATAGGCACTGTTAAGCGATTTTAGGAGCCGTCATACAGCAAGTCACTACACACGATATGTGGTGTCCCAACATGCGAGGCTCAGAAAGAGAATGCAAGGTGTGTTTCCTATGTCCAATCAGGTTCAATAATTATCAAACCACAAAAATGGGCATTTCTGATCATTCTTGGTATGTGCTGGAAGCTTTAGGTTTGTATTGTCCTAGAATTGGCAAGTGCTCTAAGGTGAACCTTTTCAGTTTGATTTGCCACTTCAGGCATTATGGATGCTTCACTGCAGAATCCACCCATATGGAGAGGTGAGCCTTGTTGTTTCTTGTTCCCAGCCTGTGCAATTTCTAGAGTTATTTAATTGCATCTTTCTTCTCCTCAATAATTCAAGCAACTCACCCTATGAAATATCTACTGCTGGAGCAGCAAAAATTAATTTCCCTTAAAATTCTCCAAAGGTGGTACTTTTTTTTTTTTTTTTTTTAATAGGATTCATAAGCTTACATATTTCCCATCAGGCTAGAAGTTTCACTGTCCGGTGATCAGTAATAACTAATGCATGGAACTTTCTAAATGAAAGACCAATGCTGGAGGAACAATTCCTGTCAGGGCATGGGATGATCTCCTAGCAGACCAGCAGAGAAATCACCTTGACACAATCATCCTACTGGACCAGTCAGCCGCATTTAACCCCTATCTCCTCAAAACATTGCCTGCCAAAGCACAAATGGTCACCGGTGTCTCAGAACAAATCATGTACCTATTCATGTTTTCATCTGTGCAAAGAATACCAGGTTAATCTGGGCATCTTTGTCTGCAAGCCTGCTAGCCAGCCAAGGGACCTTAAACCTCTACCAATTCTATTCAATTTCCACATTTTTCCACCACATGTTCTTAATTCACAGTGTATCTACTAATGATACTCAAGTCTACCTTACAACAGCTACTGCAAGACCAGCTGAACATTTTCTCTAACATTCTCAAATACTTAGTAGGCTAAATGGGAAGACGCAGAATAAACTAATTGTCCAAAACTGAAATTCTCATCTTAAGCTCACTGACAAGAGTTGAATGGCAACACTAATGTATCAGTCACATAGGCCAAATCTGAAATCTCTTGCTTCATGCTTGCTGGCAAACCTCCAGATAAACTTGTTAATTAAATGGACTTTTTGTACACAAGACAACACTGGAAGTTCAAAAATTATATATCAGAATCCATCTGTGCAAGTTGGAACCTATATCAACATTAAAACGTCTCGACATAAAGTCGAGAATCACTAATCTATGAGCTGCAGATGCAGAACAGCTGCAAACATCCAGCACCACACTGCTGGGCTTACCAAAGAATTAACCACAAATACAAAATCACTACAAACTCCAGTAAATGCTGAACTAACTGAGAATTCAGTTCAACATCTGATGCCCAGAAAACTCTGCCTCAAAGTATTTATGCAAAAGCAATATTCCGTAAGCAAGTGAATTTTAAAAACAGATCACCAGCACCTGCTCAGTGTTTTCACCATGACCAAACAAGCCACACATAATGACAGACTATTTGCATCCCAAGTCCATGAATACTTTCTCACCACATAGCAAAATTTAAACCAGCATTATCAGTTTGAAAGTATCTGTCTAAATTATTCTTCACTAAGAGTCACTAATAATCAGCCCATGGAAGGTCTACAATGTGCACTGTCTCTCTGTTACTGTAGCTCTCTTTTTCTCTCTTTCTCCCAGCACCTGGAGTTTACTACAAAATAATGTCACCCTCTGGCCTTTTACAGAAGGTTCATCAAAAGCAAAGATACATCTTGAGACAATTCTGTTAGCACTGTTTGTTACCCAAATTGTGGTTTTTGTTTCTGGAAAAAGACTTATCACTATACATCGATGAAACAAGCAGCCATCCTTGGTTAACTAAGCAGATTCAAAGGTTTAAAGCAGCAGACACTGAATTTTAATCAGCCCTCCCACCCTCCACCCTAGAATTGACTTAAAGCTAAGCTTTTGTGGCATAAACCTCCACACACTTCTGGTAAACAAACAGCATCGGTCAATGGCGGACTCATGCATTACCTCCCCAGTGCATGTGACGGCAACTGACCAGGGTCAATGGTAGCCCTGGCAGTGGGGTATTGCCGGGTCGTAGGGATTTGTGAATTCCTGAAGATTTCATCACAGAAATGTAAGGAAAATGAGTGATTTTAGGCTAGGTTGTAGGTTTGCAGGGCATTCTGGGACCCATGCAAGGCATACTACTGTCGAATCCCCTAGGTGTCTAGTTTTCAAAAAGGTCTGCGGTTAGTAGGTTTCCATGGTTGGTGGCCAGTATCCCTATCGCTGATCTCCATATGTAGTGCTTCAGGGCCTTGTGTGTTGTGGTGCCTTTTCTAACCCACACCCCCAGCGTGGTACCGTTAACTGCAGGAGACATGTGGGGGTCTCAGGCCTGTACAAAATTTGTGGACCCCCACTTTTCGGCACAGATATGCAAGTAAAATGTGTGTATTTAGTCAACTTTTAATTTTTTGCAAGGACTTCTGAGTAATAAAACCAGGTGGAAGCCGCACAAGACACTCCACCCTGGATACCCCCAGGTGTCTACATTTTTAAAATATGCAGGTTTGCTGGGGTTCCCTAGGTGCTGGCTGAGCAAGAGCCGAAAATCCACAGCTACACACAAGAAGGGTTGTATACAGTGAAAGAATGTGGTATCCACATTGCATTTTGGGCCTTTTCCTGTAGCGGGCACTAGGCCTACCCATACAAGGTACCATTTATGTCGTGAGGCATGTGGGAACACAGAATAATAAAACCAATTGGATTTCTCTACATTTGTGCCTTCCAAATGTAAGCAAGTGTGCAAAAAAAAAGAAAGAAAAAAAAAAAAGTCATTTTTAAAAATGCCCTCTGAATCACATGCCTGAACGGGTACCCACAAAGTCGGAGATGTACAAAAAACACTTATCCTAAACTCAGCATGTGGTGTACATTTCAGAAATGTATTTTATACCCATTTTAAACTTTTTATATTGACAAAGTCCCAACTTAATTTTATATAGGCCCAACTCCATCTTATTCCTTGTAGGCCACCATCTTCCTTACCTTAGACAATGGAAGCCGCCATATTCCCTGATTTATGCAGAATCACCGTCATATCTGCCTTTCAATGTAGATATCACCCAAACATAACTTTCTAGGAACTGTGATATTGTCAAGCTCTTCGAATATGACATGGATAAAACATCTAATGTGACATTTGTCTCTGTCAAATGTCTCTGCCTCACAATTTCAAGATTAAATAAGAACACATATAGACAAATAGCCAAACAAATGTAGTCTGAATTGACGTCTTTTTGCCTTATATGTTCTTAAGGAAACACCCTGGATGCATACCTTTATGCACATAATCTATGTCAGACATTCCTAAACGTATGCCACAAGTTCCAATATCTGATTAGATTTAGTATGTAAGGACTTCCCCTTGACCACTTGTGAGGAGAGGTCCTTCACCAAGATTAATGCCAGAGACGGTCTCACCTACTGCCAGCGCACTTCGCAGATGACACATCTTACCTGAAGACTGAAGCTGATAAAGTCACGTTTCAGAGTAAGACCAACTGCTAATGCACTGGGAGGAAGATCACCTGACTGCTACAGCACTGGGTGTTTGCCCTTCCCAGGGGAACACTGCCTTTATGCCTTCGCTGATAAAGACAGTTTTTGCTATCAACAACATCTCTTCTCCCTAAGAAACTCTAAACTGCAAGTTGCTCTGCCCTTCAAGCTCTCATAGTATAGTGCGTAGGCATTAGGGTGTTAGGTTCTAGATAACATTTTAAATGACATTTCAGCAATTCTGGAAACGTTCATTTTGTTCTCATTATTTATAACGTGTCTTATTGCTGTTTTTATAATACACTGTGCAGTTGTTTTGGATGTACTGAGAAACAGACTATTCCTGTAGTAACAAATACTTTTAACATAAAAGTGTTGATTCTTCTTAGTACAGTATGTTTGATACTGTGAATAACGAAATAAGGTTGTTGCTGCTTCCACGCTGCCCCTAATCCCTTTCATGGGATTGTTAGTAACCCAAAAGCAATACTTCTATGTCAATTACACACTGAATAGTGTTTAAAGGGCTACAATACCTCTCCTTACACATTCATCACTGATGCATTTAACTAAGTTCACTAGTGTCACCTGTGAGAGGGAAAGCACGCCTTTTACAGTTACGCCAAAGTCGTAACCTATGCAAAAATATTTTGGCATGTGAATTGCTCTAAATTTAGTAGACAATAAAAAAAACATTGTAAAGTGCAACTCAGCTAATGGCTCATGGTACTTTGGGTTCTTGGAAAACCTATTTATCACAAAGTCTAAAGAATGTAAAGGTATATTGTTTTTGTAAATTGGCCACCCTGACAAAAAGCTACAGATGAAAATATCACAAATAGCCGGTTTTTATTTTACCAATTTTCAATATTTGTATTTCAACAGTTGGTTTATTTGGGTAAACCTTGAAGGAGCTAAAAAAATAATCCTTTCCTGAATTCAGACCTTAGTCTACTTTTCAGAAATCTACAGCTTTCCCAGATTATCCATGGGTTTCACACCAGTCTCCACCACAAACTGGAAGAAGGTGTTGAAAGTACGAAATTTCAGAAAAATTGGCTACTTCTTAGCAAGATGCCAACACTGTGGTAAAAAAAGAAAATAATAATCCCATACAGCTCTCCATGTTCCTGAAAGCGGGGAAGATGGCGACTTTAGCAAGCCTTTCAGTGATTCCATTTTAAGGACAAGAAAAAAAAAATACACTTTTTGCGCAGAGCGCTTCGTCCCTATTTTTCCCAAAAAACCTTAAAAAGAAGCTATATTTTGGCAAGTTTCTTTACCTCCCCTCCCCACCTCAGGGTGGCTCACAGACTCCTGGTAGCTTTAGAGTCCCCATGACATGGGGGTGGGGGGGGGGGGAATACAAACATGGCCTGGATAGCTTAAATGGAAAATAAGGTATGGCGACAGAGCGAAATGTCACCCAAATACACACTGGGGTGAAAAAACCTCAGCAGTTAAGGGGTTAAAATAAAAATATAAAAAAATGCTGAAAATCAAGATTTCATTCTTGCAAGTTAAGACTCCCTCTTGTGCCTTGGAAGGAAAAATGTACATCTGCAAGCTAATTACACTTTTATATTCGAATTTTCAGCAAAAGAAAGAGGAAAACAATGGAGAATCAGACAATAATCAGGTTCTACTGCTTGAACATTTCAGTTCAGGGAGAAACCTTTTCTGTATTTTGTAATCTCCCAGCACAATACCAGATAGACAGCTTTTCCTCTCTCTATTGCGGCCCTGCAGGCTTGTGATGTTTTGATCAGCCTGCAGGCTTCTTCCTCTATATTGGAACTAAGAAATGTTCTTGTCCATGAAGTCAACCTCCCGGCACCACAGGTGGACGAGGCTAATGGTATGAGGGCATAAGGCATAGATCGGAGCTTGCAGATTGACTGTAGTTCAAGCCATGCACAACCTTGGTCAAAAAGTCAGTAGAAGCTCAGGACTAATTTCTACATAAGAAAATCACTGGCAACTTTTTTTGCCTGCTTCTTTAAAAAAAGATGTCCTTAACCAGTGGTGTAGTGGAAATCTTGCTTTATACCATTCAGTGGAGACACATGAAACAGAAGGGGAATCCTTGCTAGTTATCAGCAAAGAAAGGTAGGAAGACTGAGAAACAGGAAAGGATATGGTGGTATGACCAAGAATATGTAGCCTGTATAGTGTGTCCTACATACCAACTGACTCTTTACAGGCTTATTTACAGTTCTGAGTCCTTCCCAAAGAAACAAAAACATTTCAACTAAAGAATGAACTAAAATAACAAGGTCCTTGCTAAATACATTTCACAAGAGATCTATTTAAAACATGTTAAATATTACTTCTCAAATGAAAAGCTAACACAAAAGTAAAAATTCAAATGGTTTACCTCTCTCCAATGAGCCCCAGCACTACTGGAAATATACACATTTGGCTTACTGGCCATGTTCCTCCCAATAGTACCTAAAGAGAAAATATTTTTCACATATGTCTGGACTACAAAAAAAAAAGTTTGGTCATACACATTTCAGAACAAATGATTACTGAACCATAGGGGTGGATTTTTTTATGTAATGTTACAAACCTTTTGACGCAAAAAGCATGATGCTTAAATATGGTGTTGCTAGCAGATTGCCTCATGAACATATGCCATTCAAATAGATAGCGGCCCGTGAGTTATGTGGGAAAAGGGACACAGGACACTAGGAATACATTCAATGTTCAACAGAGAAGAGAAATTTCAAATCCTAAATCTTCTGGATAAAGTACTCTAATTGGAAAAGTCTTGATTGGCAAGATGAGGTGTAGGTGGAGCTAGACCATTAACTATCAACTGTCTAAAACACTATCCAGTCCCATCCTCAACAATCTTGTTGTGCCTCATCTGTTCTTTAGCATCAATAAGGGATTGTACAGTATCTTTTCATGGAAAGATGCACTTAGGGATGGGCCCATGGTGGGGATTCTTGATCCAATATTGAACCTCCTTTACTGTAAATAGAGGCAGATACCACTGCTCATCATCAGTCATAATGGCCTCAAAGGGGTTGTAACTTGCAACCTGCAGCTACCATTCTATATTTTACACTAGGAGGTGGAGTGCAGAGATAGGCATTGCTAATTCGACTGTGGATGTTCTCAGCAAAGCACTCTATCAACATCATACAAGGTATTATAATATAATCACCCTCAAGTAACAATGTACGTAGAAATCCTTTTTAAAAAAAAAAAAAAAAAAAGGGTTAAGACAACTAGGCTCTAAGCAGAAATCATGATTTTCTTTCAAAGCAAAATAGGCTTTTTGGCTCACATGATGTGGCACATTTGTACCTTAAATGTATAGGGTACAAATAAAAGTTCAGGAGCATCTGCTACAACCTCTTCAAACTTGTTAAGGGATGCCATAATAAACCGCTATGCTGGTAACCAATGCTTCAATGGCATCAATCTAAGAGAACAGACCATGTTGATAGGTGTAATGAGGACATGTTGGCCAGTAATAAGCAACATCTAGCATCCAAATGCTGAAGACAATGCTTACAGTGATACTCATAATAAAGGATTTTGGGTGTAAGCTTGTGATGGAGTAGATGCACTCTGAAATAGCACCAATAATAAAGGGTAGGGAAATAAGGTGTGCAACATGGATCATCAATATTAAGAAAGCAGCCCAGTTGTAGGATAGGTCTTTCCTTCCATAATTAAATTAGAGTTACCCTCTGCAGTGATGGAACTTCTAACTAGAAGGTGACCGTCCTAGAAAGATTTGCTATTGCTTCCATTTTTATGTTCTGTGGAAAAAACAGGAAGCGTGACCACTACCACCAAACAACCAAGCAAATAACATTTTCAACCTCTCTAAGGTTTGGAACTGTCAGTTACCTATAAAACATAAAACTTGCTTATTTCATGGTCAGATGACAAACATAAGTGAATCAATCAATCAATCAATCAATCAAATCAATCAATCAGAAATTTGTAAAGCGCACTACTCACCCGTCAGGGTCTCAAGGCGCTGATAGGGGGCACTGATGTGGGTGGTGGTCGAGATGCTGCTACTGCTCGAACAGCCAGGTCTTGAGAAGTTTCCTGTAGGTAAAGAGGTCTTTGGTCTGACGCAGGTGGGTGGGAAGAATGTTTCACATCTTGGCGGTGAGGTGTGAGAATGATCTGCCGCCGGTTGTAGTTCTACAGATGCGTGGGACGGTTGCGAGGGCGAGGTCAGTGGAGCGGAGATGCCAGGTCAGGGTGTAGAAGGAGAGCAGTCTGTAGAGGTATTCTGGTCCAGTGTTGTGCAGTGCTTTGTGAGCGTGGGTGAAGAGTTTGAAGGTGATTCTCTTGTTCACTGGAAGCCAGTCCAGGTCTCTCAGATGGCCTGTAATGTGGCAGTGGCGGGGGATGTCCAGGATGAGGCGTGCAAGGTGTTTCTGGATGCATTGCAGCCTCTTCTGGAGTTTTGCTGTGGTTCCTGCTTAGAGGGCATTGCTGGAGTCCAGTTTGCTGCTTACGAGGGCTTGGGTGACTGTTCTGGTTTCGGTGGGGATCCATTTGTAGATCTTTCGGAGGATGCAGAGGGTATTGAAGCAGGAGGAGGAGATCGCGTCGACTAGCTGGGTCATGGATAATGAGGAATTCAAGATGAACCCTAGGCTGCGTGCATGGTCGGTTGGAGTCGGAGTGGCTCCAAGAGAGGAAGGCCACCAGGAGTCATCCCATGCGGAGGGAGTGAAGCCAAAGATGAAGACTTCCGTCTTGTCGGTATTGAGTTTGAGGCAGCTGTTTTTCATCCATTCGGCGATGGCCTTCATTCCCTCGTGGAGGTTGGTCTTGGCGGAGGTCTTTGGTGACGGAGAGGATCAGCTGGGTGTCGTCGGAATATGAGATGATGTTGAGGATGTGGGATCGGGCGGTGTTAGCGAGCAGGGCCATGTAGACGTTGAAGAGGGTTGGGCTGAGGGACAAACCTTGGAGTACCACGCATATGATTTCTGTGGCCTCCGAGCGGAATGGGGGGGGGGGCGGACTCTCTAGGTTCTGCCGGTGAGAAAAGAGGTGACCCAGTCCAGGGCTCTGTCGCAGATTCCTGCATTGCTGAGGCGTAAGCGTAGGGTGTGGTGGCACACGGTGTTGAATACGTCCGAGAGGTCCAGGCGAAGGAGGGCCGCGGTTTCACAGTTATCTAGTATGGTTCAGAAGTCATTGGTGTCGGCGATGAGGCAGTTTCGGTACTGTGGTTGCTGCGGAATCCGGCTTGGGAAGGGTCCAAGGTGCAGTTCTCCTCTAGGAAGAGGGTTAGATGTCTGTAAGTGAACTCACACAGGACAATATTAACTGCAACAGACTTTTATTAAATATGCACTGCCCAATTTCAAAGGAAATAAATTCAGATAAAATAGGAAATGGGGTAGAATATGATAAATCAAAATAAAAACCGCTGTTGAGTAAAATTAAAAAAATATACAAGGAAAGAAACAAAGGTAATGTGGTTCAAAGAAAAGGGCACTATGAGAAAGTATAAAAATATACACAGTTATGAAAACACTTAATTCTTTGCAATATAAAGACTGAGAATGAACTGTAATCCAATAGAGGACCTATAGAGATTATGTTCCATTCTCAATTAATTGAGAATGGAACGTACATTATAGATCCTTCAGTGATTACAGGAAAATTAATGTAAAGCATGATTCGCTAGTGACCACAGAAAAATAAAATACAGCAGCAGCATGAAGTTTCAGCAACCCCAAGTTTGTTTCAAAGGTCTAAAGCTTACCAGTGGCAATGATGAGCCCCGGAGCGGACTCTTTCGAAAGGATGGGCATCCTGTGCATCTGTACATTAAGTAGTTGACTTAACCTCTGGGCAAGGTGGAGAGAGCACCCTTTGGAACGCTGCAACACAAAAAAAAGAACAACAAAAAAAAGAAATGCTTCAGTGCTTACAAATCCATGATCTTTAACAAAACTCTGCTTGGAGCAGTGAAAATGCATGTAGTATTTTATTCATCACTGTAACATCACACCTATTACATGAATATGCAAAAGAGCTGTACAAACAAGAATGTAAAATTATACCTCACAATTCGTTTTTTCTCCATATTCATTGTAAGTCGGAGCAGGGATCAACTCCCAGGTTCCTCCTTTATCAAAGGTGATAACCGATCTCATGTTCTCTTCAGTGAATGACCCGTTAATTAGAGTGGCAATGTACACTCCCCTCACACCTTCCACTCGATGAATGTCAGCGAATGGCTCATTGGCAAAATACCTGAAAAAAAGGTGTGAATTCCATTTAAAGATCTCAGCATTGCTGAAAATAATCAAGTCTTCAGTGAAAAGGGGAAACAGTGTTTTTATATATGTGGGACCCATGTATCCTTTCCGAGTGAGCACAATCTGGGCAAATAAGAGAAACAAGCAATGGAAGAGAAAATGACAGACAAATATAGTCAGAGTTCATGAGACGCCGGAGTATGCAATTAGTATGAGTATTTTGCAGGCTCTTGTGACCAATAACAACAAAGGGGGTTATTCTAACTTTGGAGGAGTGTTAATCCGTCCCAAAAGTGACGGTAAAGTGACGGATATACCACCAGCCGTATTACGAGTTCCATAGGATATAATGGACTCGTAATACGGCTGGTGGTAAATCCGTCACTTTTCCGTCACTTTTGGGACGGATTAACACCTCCTCCAAAGTTAGAATAACACCCAAAATGTCTTGCCTAGTGGTCTTCTGCACAACCCCACTCAGTGCCACATCCTCGAGTTGTTGATACATTATAAAGTGCCTTATCTGAACTTGCCCATACACTTTTTTAGTATGGGAAGGATTTGTTATTAACTCTACGCATCCTGTCACATCCTCTTCTCAATGTCAATTTCTTTTTAATCAAAAATGGAGAGGGTTGGAAAGAAAACTTGCAAAAGAATTCAACTGAAACCTATTTCTATCTAAAGTTTAATAAACATCAGGCTGCATATCTAATAAAACGTAATGGAAGGGTAGCAGCAAAAGATCATTGCGTGGCAGTGCAAAAACCTAAAATTTCCTGGAGATTTTAACACCTCTTAGACAGACCAAGCAATGGCAATGCTAATAGATCTGGCTTACCAATGAAAGAACCCCATCTGCCTCTAATGGTTTTAGGCACTTAGAAAGTAATTACACATGCTCTTGTTCATTCACCTTTGCATTCATGCATGTATTCTACACACTTACACAATAACACACACCCACAAACTCAACAACATATGAAAGATAAATTAAGAGACAATAAGTTGGACATTTAATGTATTCTGCCCTAGACATGGTGGGAATATGCTTGCAACAACAAATAAAAATATAAGTAGATGGTTCTATAGTAATGGTCCCGAGCATAGTATATCATTGTTTTAAAATTCCTTGCATGGCTGCCATGTTTAGAACCAAGATTGGCCATTGTGGAATGGTATAATAATGATACACTATGGACAACTCCTTTCATAAAATATCTACTTGTCCATTGGACAGGTTGCTTCATAAATGTACTGGTCTTGTAACAAAATCTTCTTGTCCCTTTCATGCCATGTAGTGCGGGGACAAATTATGGCAGCAATCTCATTATATAAGGGATGTGATAAGAGCCTCTCTGATTATGCAAGGGCTCATACTATAGTAGGATATGAATAGTGGCAAATCCCTTATTTTGCCATCTCCCCACAGATGTACATACTGGGGCTGTAGGCAGCAGTAACCAATAGTTCCATGTTTGGAATGCCCTTCTGAGTCTGTGCAAACCTACAAACTTGCATGTTTTAGAGGGTTTTGCCAGCTCTTGTCTAATCTTTAATACTGAAAAAGCTTGAAAATGTATTCCTGACAGTTAGGGGAGAAAGTAATTGGAGGGAAAGTGAACTTGAACATGCTCAACATATATTTGCATGAGCAAATCTACACATACATATTTGCTCGAGATAAAATGCATCTTGCAAATATTTTCCAGAAGTACCATTTCCTGCCCTACTTCTGTAAATTCTTAGTAATTCATGAGCCATAAATCTGAACTAATGCAAGAATATATACCATGGGTGTACTTTTGTGACTTGCTTTAGAAATTGTATCCCTAATTAGGTCTGGCATTAACCAAGACCATTTGTTTTTATTTAAATTCTGTCTCACTCCATTTATTGTCTGGCTTAGCTATGAATGACGGCATTTTGCTGTTTCACAAGGAGCGTATTGGCACACAAACCAGTTTTGTTCGGTGCCAGGAACTGCCATGGCAATGTGTGCTTTGTGAGACTAAAAAGAGTGTTGCTTTTTGCCAGTGTTTGTTATAACAGTGAGGGCATGGCAGCTCTAACAACAAATAAAGTTTTACAAAAACCATGTCAAAACAAGACATGCATGGACAGAATCAAAAGGCCTACGACCTAGGTCAAACCTACTGGCTTTGCCTATGCTGCTTTAGTTTCATGTTTACCATAATCTTGTTGTAACTCGTTACACTGTTTTTTCCATTATGGATATATTTTTGGGGAAATACTAGCAGTATCAACATTTTGCTAAATGATAATTCAAAGAAATGGTACCTAAACTTTTACAGTAGTATCACTCAGAGGGCAAAGTAGCCTATGGATGAAATGGGAAGATCCACTGCTCACTGCTTTGTGCTTACTTTGATGGAAGTAAAGTATAACTGGTACTCATACACACTTCTGGAAGGAGAGAGCTGACTGAAAGCCCCCCTGTGCAACTATAAATATATTAACCCCTTAGCTGCTGCCCGCCCCCCCAGTGCTGAGCCCTTTTTTGGCTATTTGGGGTAGTTCGCTCTTAGGCCTTCATAACTTTTGGGGTGTAACCACTTTGGAAAGGAAGGAAGCCTCAGCGCGCAACACCACTTTGTCAGGGTGCACAGACAAAAATGGAGGCTTAGAAGAAAGGGCCTGAAGATCACTCACTCTGCAAGCAGAAGTGATGGCAACAAGAAAAACAGGGGGAGATTGGACAGGTTTAGGAGGCGAACCGTCCCCTGCTGATGACAGAAGATCCTCCCTTCTGAGTGGAGGATCGGTGGCCATGCTCAATAGCTCTGGATACCATACTCTCCGTGCCCAGTAGGGAGCCACCAAGATGACTTGGGCCCTGTCATTACTGATCTTCTTGAGAACTCTGGGCAGAAGTGGTATAGGCGGAAAGGAGGCCAGAGTTCCACTTGAGACAAAAGCATCCCTGAGCGAGTGCTGCCTTGGAAACTCCAACACGCAAAACAGCTGACATTGCGCATTCTCTGCAGAGGTGAACAGATCTAACCAAGGTTCTCCCCACTGCTGAAAGAGACCTTGTGTCACCTCCTGATGGAGACGCCATTCGTGATTGGCTACGAATTGACAGCTGAGTTTGTCTGCTCTGGCGGGCAGAAAGCCCACCAGATGTTGAACCACCAGGGTAATGTCCTGATGTGTCAGCCATGTTCAGAGGCCTCCTAACAAAGGGTCCAGGACCCTACTCCGCCCTGTTTGTTGCAGTACCACATGGCAGTAGTGTTGTCCGTGAACACTTGCACTACTTTCCCTTTGAGTGAGGAAAGAAATGCTTCAAACCCAAGCCTGATCGTCCGGAGCTCCAGAAGATTGATATGGAACCCAGAGTCCGCCAGAGACTAAAGGCCTCTGATCTCTGCCTCTCCCATGTGGTCGCCCCATCCCAGAAGTGACGCATCTGTCACTATGGATAGATCTGGCTGGGAAAGGGAGGGGGATCTGCTGTGGACCCAATGTGGATTTGAAAGCCACCACTGCAGGTCTTTTGCAGTCCCCTCCGAGATCTGGAAAATGTCGGAAAGATTTCCCTGATGCTGTGCCCACTGGAACTTCAAGACCTACTGCAGAGCCTGCATATGTCAACTGGCACGTGTCACTAGCCGGATGCAGGAGGCCCTGAGGCCCAACAGCCTCTGAGTCAGTCTCACCGAAACCCAAGACAGAGGCTGAAAGATCTGAATTATAGCCTGAATATCTTGGACTCGCTTTTCTGGAGGATAGGCCCAAAAATGCACGTTGTCCAGAACAGCTCAGATGAAAGGGAGCATCTGAGAGGGAGTCAGGTGTGACTTTGGCATATTTATAGTGAACCACCGATGTGTGCAGGAGGCTCGCCGCAGTCTGATAGTGGGAGATGACTTTCTGTGGCGAGTCCGCCTTCAACAGCCAGTCGTCGAGGTAGGGGAAGACTGACACCCCAACCTGCACAGATGAGCTGCAACCACCGCCCTCACTTTTGTGAAAACCCGAGGGGTGCTGGTAAGGCTGAAGAGGAGCACGGTAAATTGAAAGTGCTCATGACCAATCACGAATCGTAGGTAATGCCTGTGGGCAGGCAGGACTGGAATATGGAAATAAGCGTCCTGCAAGTCGAAAGATACCATCCAGTCTTCTGGGTCCAAGGCAGACAGGACCTGAGCCAGGGTGAGCATTTTGCATTTCTCCTTCTTGAGGAAGATATTGAGGTCCCGAAGTTCTAGGATAGGACGTAAGGCCTCGTCTTTTTTGGGCACCAAAAAGTAGCTGGAATAAGAACCACAACCTACTTGTGGAGCAGGAACCCTTCTCTATGGCTCCCTTGGCCAAATGAGCTGCAACTTCCTGGCTGAGAAGTGCCAAATGATCCTCCGGTATAAGGCTGACTGATGGAGGCACAACTGGTCGGGCAGATTCGCAGGGGAGAAAGTAGCCCCCTCGAACGATCTGCAAAACCCACCTGTTCCTAGTGATTGATTCCCAGTGGGGCAGGTGATGGCGTATTCTGTCGCCAACTGGAGCAGAGTGAGGGGACGGACTGGGAGGGTTTGGATGGTGCAGAAGGGGCAGGGGGTAGACTGGCTAGACCTTTTGTTCCCTATTCCACGACCACGTGGGATTCCGCTTCCCTGGCCACGCAGCGGCTGAACAGGATGGGTTTGGTGGCTGGGAAAGGGATGCGACAGGGCGACCCTTCCATGGCCAGGAAAGGGGCGAAAGGCAGACTATTGGGGACGAGGGCAGTAGAAAGGCCTAGGGACCAAGCCGTAGCCCGGGAGTCCTTGAACCTCTCCAAAGCAGAGTCGGCTTTGTCTCTAAAGAGACGGGAGCCATCAAAGGGCATGTCCATAAGAGTCTGTTGGACATCCCCGGAGAAACCAGATGTATGTAACCAGGCGCGGTGCCTCAAGGCCATCGTTGACGCAACTGACCTACCTAGAGAGTCGGTCATGTCCAGCCCAGATCTGTTAGTGAACTTTGCAGCGTCTCTCCCATCAGTGGCGGCTTGGGAGAGGATAGCACGGTGGCCTCCTCCGGTATTTGCAGCAGAACTTGCGTGACACTATCTGTAGTGCTTTCCTCTTATTTAGTCTCTAAGCACTAACATAACACAACAGAAATGCACTTCTGACCCCACGACTCCAGGTACCAATTGTAGTGCTTTCCTCTTATTTAGTCTCTAAGCACTAACATAACACAACAGAAATGCACTTCTGAGGTCAAAGAAGACTTTTATTGTTATTTTATTCTTCCCCAACCACAATGTTTATGAATGAATGACGAATTAGTAGCTTTCAAGTCCGCGTTAATCAAACAAAATATATCAGTTTGCAATATACACAGCAGGTTATATTTATAAGATATTGAATGCAAAGCAAAACAAATACTTCACCGTGTAGGAACTATTTACAGCTACATCTTTCTAAGGTCTGCAAGCTGATGACCCCTGTCAGCCGCGAGAAAGAGTGTCATCTACCCACACGGGATGCTGGCAGCTGGCGCCAAGCTCCAGCACGAGGTCCGGCAGATTGGAATCTGACTCTCTGCAGCCTGTTACATTCGTTACAAAGGTGTGCCCCCTCCTCTCAGACCTGGGAAACTGAGCAAGCCTTTTGGAGACTGGCGAGGTCTCCAAGACTACTCCTGTTCCCAAGCTCAAGGGAAGAGAAACGACGCCCATGTACTCTCTCTTATCAGGTCTAGTCTACTGTGAGAGCAAAACATCTTGGTTCTCTGGTGCAAAAACACAGCTTGGAAAAATACAGCTTAGATTCTCAACTGCAATGTCTAACTCCACGTTAAAGGCAATGGGCAGCTAACCTAAATATCAAATGCAATGTCATGTTAAAGGCAATAGGCAGCTAACCTAAATATCAAATGCAATGTCTAGTGTCATGTCAAAGCCAATAGGCATCTAAGCTGAATACAAAATGCAATGTCTTATATCATGTCAAAGCCCATAGGCAGCTGAGCTGAATATAAAATGCAATGTCTAATATCATGTCAAAGCCAATAGGCAGTTAAGCTGAATATCATGTCAAAGCCAATAGGCAGTTAAGCTGAATACAAAATGCAATATATAATATCATGTCAAAGCCAATAGGCAGTTAAGCTGAATATCATGTCAAAGCCAATAGGCAGCGGAGCTGAATATCATGTCAAAGCCAATAGGCAGTTAAGCTGAATACAAAATGCAATATATAATATCATGTCAAAGCCCATAGGCAGAATATCTAATAGCATGTCAAAGTCAATAGGCAGCTAAATTGAATACATCATGTCAAAGTCAATAGGCATGCAATGTCAAAGCCAATAGGCGGCTAGACTGGATACAGCATATCAAAGCCAATAGGCAGAATACAGAATGTAATGGCTAATGCAATGTCAAAGCCCATAGACGGCTAAACTGAATAAAACATACCATGTGCTACTGGTGAACATTGAGCAACTAATATGCGCAGTGGTGAAACACAAAGTCATTGGTCAAAACAAACTTTATCAAATGGCAGGACACTATCCCACAGAGAGTGGGTACAGCGGCCCAAAAGGCATTCGGTATTCGCTGACCACAGCACGAGACTGGAGGAAGAAAACATCCTCTTCGCAAATTGTTCCAGCCTTTTTGATTCCCTATCTGGAGGTGGGGAAGCAAATGCACCCCAAGGATGAGGATGCCTGGAAGACAAGGCTCTCAGGTGTGGGGTGTTGGGACAGGAATTTAGGGTCATTCGGGCGGGCCATTGGCAGCATGTGATAGTACTGTTCACAGGAGCCCATGGATTGGATCTGGACCAAGTACCCAAAAGGACATCGGTGCGGACTTCACTGAATGGAAGAAGAGACTCCGATGTGGAAGCCCCTGGTTGAAGCACTTCCGTCAAGAGATAAGACCTGAACAGTAGGCAGCTCAAGGCCGAGGACCTTAGCCGATCTACTGACAACCATGGAATAAGTTGTTCCTCCATGCTGTCTCCTCCTACCGTGGCTCCTCCTACCTAGCCATGGTAGGAGGAGACAGCATGCCAGCGTCGAGAGGTATCCAGACCACTGGCCTCACCAAATTCCTGTGCCCAGTCCAAGTTAGGGTCATCCTTGTATTCATAAGGGTCCAGGCACCCCTCCAATCTTTCCCCGAATTCGAACCCATTAGAATAAGGGTCAGAACCTAACCTGGGGTGAATAGGCTCCAATGAAGAAGAGGCGGTGTTGGCTGAGGCAGGTCAGACTCCGAGTCGTCGGGGATCAGGATCAGGTTGACGTCTATGGTGGGCACCACCGATGTCAGTAGCGTCGAAAATCCAACCGGCACTGGAGATTTTGGTGGCCAGAGCTGCCTGAACGGAACGCAAAGGCCCCCAGACCGAACCCCTTGGACCGGAATGCACTGTATCAGGGTCGGCTGCCCAAAAACGAGGCGCATGGCCTCCTAAAACTCCTTTAATTGGGCAGGGGTCACCCCGGCTCCCAGAAACTCGGGAAGTCATGGAGTAGACCCAGAAGCAGGCTTTGAAGGTAGGGGCCTGACGTCACTGCGCTGAGGCGGCGTCTATGTATTACTCCAGACGTCATCGCAGCGACTACGACGCCAACGATGCCACCCACTGACGTACAAGGGTATTGCTCAAAGAAAAAAATCTCCAGACCCAGTCTGACGCCTGGGGGGAAATTCTAAGGTAAGGAAACAGCAACTAGAAGTCTATCAGATATACGCATTGCATAATACACAAATCTAGTCTACTACTGTTATCATAATTTTCATAATAAGCAGGTCAAACCGGTGTCCACTAATATAACCCTCCCCAGTTAATCGATCATGCCTATACCCATTATTAGTTATTTGTTCCCATGAACATAATGAGCATAAGCTTTCCTACAAGGGGATCATCAGGTGTACTATAGTAAAGTTACAAATATGTACAAAATTACAATTGTCAAAACAATATACAATTCTTCTTAAGATTTCATAGTTTAATTCTTCTATTCCCATGGTGTGTCTGAGTGGTTTACAAACTCACAATCCTTGCCTATTGTGGTAATCTCTGAGATTCCATGTAACGAAATACCCAACTACAGGCTTTAGTACACTGAAATAACAATCCATGCTTAAAAGCCTACTGACTCCAAAACATGCCGCTCACAATAAGTCAGGCAAACTGCTTTTATCATGCCTTTTCAAAATTAACATATAAATGCATGTAGAATCTCACTTAAGTTTTCCTAATGAGCCAATAAGGTCCATAGGTTTTGCAAATGATCTGCCACCATAACCACAGGCCTACTAAAGTGTGCATACAATGACTACCATCATGAACACAGAAATAAAATTACAAATATGTACACAACTACTGATGGCATAGCAATATGTAACCCCTCTCAAATGTCCTTAAGAATATCACACCGAACAACCAAGGAGTTTGACAGATTGAGTAACGCTTGCCTACTACAGTAATGTATGAGATTTCATGGAACAAAATACCCCTTTACAGCCTGCAACACAATGAGATGATAATCCACTGTTAAAGACATACTGGCTTGGACAAACTTTTTCCAAAATGCTTATGGATTGTCGTAGCATTTCATAATAAACACATCAGACCTATGGGTATCAGACATAACTGTCAATGGACAAATCAGACCTATAATCGTTATCATTGACATGTCCCAATAATCAAAGCTTTCCAAAAAGGCAACCATTAAACAATCAAATATACACACAAAATTACAAATATGACAACACTACAGTTGGCAAAGCAAAATACTACTTCCTGTAAGAGAGCCCAAAAAGGACTACCCCATGCAAATCTTCTATCTCCACCATTTGTCAAAGGGGGTAACCAACATCAAAATGCTTGCCTACTATGATAATCTGAGATTCCATGTAACAAAATACTTCTCCCCAGGCTTCAATACAGGTTAATAACAATCCACTCTTAAACGCCTAGTGACTAACACATGTCTCTTTTCACAATAAATATGACTACTGATTTTATTGCAAAGTTTCATAATGCTCAAATGAGGCAGATAACCCTGATCAGTGCCTTGCCTTTATAACAAACTCAGTCAAGTTTTATCAAGCATAAGCTTTCCCAAAAGCCAAAAAGTGTAACACAAACACTCTTTTTCAATTAAAGCAAATAACTTACGCTCAATCACATTGTGTGCTCAAGTAAACTAACGTGACAGAGTCTTGGCCTCTCTTTCAGTAGTACTTCTGAAGGCTCTTTTTCTATTCATATAAGGACTAAAAGACACTTGTTTCTAAGCCCACACTCTAAAACTGCATGTTAGGATTGGGAATCGCATACGCCAGTAATACACACCACTTATGTTTCTATTGAAAATTTCAATAAGTAATGTTTTGGCGCACATTACGTTTAGTACACACCACATGCTGACAGGAGAGCTAATTTGCTAAAACTGGTTTGTATAATGAAACCATTTAACTTGCAGTGGAAGTTCCCTCTCCAGGTAAATTTAAATGGTGCTGCAATAATGTAGTGCCGTAAAAGATGTTGCTGGTTCCACAAAACAGGTAGTAAACTATGTGGAAATAATCTCAATTTAGAACAGTCCTGATCCAGAAATGTAGAGCACACAAAGGATTATGTCATTTGTGGCCACTACATTTCAGACTCTGTAGTAATATTTTCTGAAGTGTTAATTACAGGTTTCACTTAAATTCGCTGCTCCTGCAGCCTAGATTCCGGTTAGAAGCAGATAGATAGCCAGAAAACACCATGGTACAGCAGGACGCGAGGAAAGCAAAAGGATGTTTTATTGTGACTAATGAGCCACTCACAGGTTTGGCAGCAACATTTCCTTAAGCATGATACGACCACTCATGGTAGCAGAAAGAAACGCTGGTTTCTTCTCTCTGATACCTATGCTCAATAAAGAATATGTCTGATGTCTATATATCGGCGGGTTGCCTACACAAGGAATTTGAAATGAGTTAATGACGATGTAGAATGTTTCTCACGTCTTCTGTTTTTCACCCTATTCCCGCAACAATCAGTCCCCTCTCCTCATCCCCTCCTTATTGTAATCCTAGATTTATTTAGAGAACATCAGTTTTTATATGAATCAGACCTGATAAACAACACTGATATAGGAGATGGAGATAGGAGATGCTGTTATGCACATTAATAATAACCATGTATATCGCAGGGAAATGCCATTTTCCAATTGCTGCTTATGTGAAATGGCAATAAAGAAATGTGCCAAAAGAATGTAGGTTTAAAAATGAATAGAGTACTACAGCCAGCATTTTAAGCAGGTCATTGGTCAACAGCATTTCAATAGTTCTGAAGGGGAAATCTGAACCACTTATATAGACAGACCATTCATTAAAAGGGAGCTATCTTGTTTTATGGTGAGGCAAAGAAATCAAACAAGTATTAGAAATAAATAAATTAATAAATGGCTCTTCCTTTAATTTAAAACATTATTGAACAGTTCCACGTTGACCAAAAAAACAATCACAAAGTTTCTTTGGCAATCAACCCCTAAGTTAGGTTATGTTCAAAAAGTAGGAATAGTTTTATATTTAACTAGAGCACTACACATTTTGAATGTTAATTTATACCCATGTTGACTAAGCGAAAGCAGTAAGGAGTTTAGAAATGGACTTCTGTTTTCTGAAATGCTACATCTGGGAAGGAATAAGTCACATTAGCTGACAGCTGCTAATAACCACTAATAGTAATTCCACAGTATGAGAATGCTAGCATTTACAGAGAACTAGTTTTGTTTAAAATCACTTAAGAGACCAAGCACAATTTGAAAGAGTTGCGTTTCACACACTCACCCTTACCTGACCAGCGTGTCACTGCCTACTCCAACAGGGCTAAAATAGAGCACATTCTCCAAAGAAAGCGAGAATTTCAGGCCTTCAACTTCTGAGATGTAAAGATGTGTCCGGTTGTCATTTTGAGTAACATATGCAAACACCTGGTCTTCTGAGGCATCAGCTATATAATATTCCTAACAGGAAAAAAGGTCCTTAGTACCCATCACTCTTTCGGCGTGACTCGTAAATGTAATAAACCTATGCAGTTAGTTAGGTATGCCAAAAGATTAGATTAGGCAAACAAATACATACTATGGAACATAATCACAGAAAACCATTTAATTACACATCTCGATGATTAATATGCAGTCTGCCGCCCTGCGACCAATTCAAACTACACAAGACCTTCAGCTGCATATGCAGCATTCACCTATTACCGTTTTTTTGTAATCTAAAAAAAAAAAAAAAACACAACAACAAAAAACTTAATACTGCATTGTTTTCAACATAACTTCAGTTCGAAATTCTCATGGAACCCTCAACTCTTCCTCGGCTATTCAGCTATCTCCTCACATTTAGCCCTCTTCCCCACCAACCCTATCGAGCACACCTTACAAGGCTTCTGCTCTTCATACACTTTAATTTGTGCACTCACCTACTTATCACCTCATGTTCAGCTTTCCGTGCTCACACATGGTCCTTATTCAATATTTTGATTTTCCTCACCTTCACTGACCCCAATCAGTTTGCAACTATCTTACATCTTTGCCACACATCCCCTCTAACAGTTCTACAACCCTTTTACATTTCTTCCTATTCTCTACTACCCCTCTGCTATCAAATCCATCTCTGCAGCTTCTATTCCTCGAATTTGCTAACACCTTACTCCACACGTTCATCAATTTCCTCACGTGCTAACTACCCACCCTGATCTATGTATCGCTTCTCTTTCCACCCCAATATACTTTCATTTCCCACAAAATGTACATTCTCATACTATCCACGTAGTCCTGTCTGGTTTGCACAAGAACAAATACCCAGGACGACCTACTACAATCATAAGAATCACCGTACACCATCAAGAAAATATTTGCGAAAGAAGAGAAAATGTAAGGATACTACATACCGTGATTGGGTGTCTTGTTACAAACTGGGCAGATTTCATTGT
Organism: Pleurodeles waltl; assembly: GCF_031143425.1. Classification (NCBI taxonomy): domain Eukaryota; kingdom Metazoa; phylum Chordata; class Amphibia; order Caudata; family Salamandridae; genus Pleurodeles; species Pleurodeles waltl. The sequence continues at coordinate 1,452,149,796 of NC_090440.1, read as the reverse complement.
ACTGCGGTTGAAGGAAACCCACAGTTGAACAGACTTTTGGTGGCTGCCCAAGAGATGCTAAAGAAAGACAATAAAAAAAAATGTTAGCACTGCATGTTAATTCATAAATCATCTGAAGTAGTGGGATTAAAGAGGAATCTTTAATGCATTGCTCTGAACACTAGTGAGGGTTGCATAACACGAGAATATTTAAAATGAGCAGAGTTGAGTAAGCAGAATTGCCAGCTAAAAAAACGATTACCCAGGGTGGCGGGGTTACCTAGATTAACCAATGCTGGTCACTATCATAATGGTCCATATTAGTGTGGTTCCTTCAAGGCCAATTACCAGACTATGCTCCAGATGACTGGCCACCCATTCTCTACAATATATAACCAGGGCCTAAATGGCAGAGAAAATAAGCCTGGACACCAAAATGAAAGTGGGCTCCATTAGCGAACCAGATAGCTAAACAATGACCAACGCTTGCAAATTAGGCCAGTTCTGAACTTGTAAAGACACTATCTATTTGTATCTTGCAAGGTATGGCCGACTGTATGTATTTGTGTTCGCTGCAGGCAATGTTTGTAGTAACATCAGGGAAATCAAAAGTACAAAAAACTGGCCCATTTGGCCATAAACAGGCCAACAAACTTCTAAACAAAATCTGGCCTGTTACACTAGCCTATAGGGCACTGCCTTATAGGCCAAGGTTTGTTGCCAAGAAAAATAATCTGAACAACATGCTTGACGTTTCTCATTTGCCAATTTGCTTTTCTTTATACCGCACTCGCTTTTATGTGCTAAATCAGTTTCGCCTCTTTTACAAGTAAACTTCGTGTTTAGCATGTCCTGTTACTCAGGAGAGGGCTACTAAGGGGACGTCAGGATACCTGTGTTTTAGCTTAAGGAATTTCATCCCTTCGATAATTTAAGAATATTTGCATCATCTAGTCCATTACAGTTGCATGAAACGCCTTTTAGACCGTGGGATGAACATTGCTACTTTCAGCCAACTACAAAGGCTGCCTGAAAAGTCACGAGAATTCTTGTCGATGGCAATGGAAAGAAAAAAAAAAAAAAAAAGTACGAAAGATAAAGGAATCTGGCAATAGAAAAGCATGAGTCGGCATATAACTAGTGGGTTACTAAATGGGCTACGCTATATGGCGTATTCAGTTATAGTTAGTTTTCACCTACCGAAGTTTTAGTAGCAAACAGGTACTTTTCTCGTATCTGAAAGTCGTCAACCTCTTCTATGATGATGTCTTTATTTTCCCATGACTGAAAAAAGTCTGTACTGCGTATTACTGTGGACGTGCCGCTTGGTTCGTGACGCTCTACGTAGATTGTATTTGGCTTATCGTATGGCTCAACGCCCCTTAAAAAGAACACAGTTGTGTTAGTTGTTAGTTATATTATTCAATCTAAGTGGATGCAGTTTTGACTTTACCTATTTGCGGCAAACTATTGTGGCACACAAAACTAGAGGGGGAATACGGCCAGCACACATTTATTCTTAAGTTTTGATTTCTATATTCATATCCAGTACCTCAAGCAACAATATGTGCTGGGGACAGCATGGCAAAATGGTTCCGGGGAGGGAAATTGTGGTTCTATCCCCTGGGAGCACCAAGGTGATAATTTCTCTCGACTGGTATACATTCACTCTCGAGAAATCCCTGGGGTACCAGGCAGCGATCAATTCTGTTTTTGTACCTCCACTGACTTACAGCTGTGATACAGTGGCCTTCTTGCCACGGCAACTTTCTTCATTGCTTAACAGTGGTGTCTCTAGGAGTGATTTTTAGGGAGCGGGGAAATACACAACTGGGCCCCAGACGAAATTGGTGGGGCCATCTACAAATGGATTGTAGAAAGTGTGTGTGCGCATGTGTGCATATGCACACTTATACACAACATACATATGTATAAGTGTGTGTGTTTCTGAGTATATATAAATTCACTGAAAAAAGAAAGGTTACAGGAAAGACATAGTAAATAGAATTTAAAAAAACATAGAAGTGCAATTAAAAAAATGATATTTTTGTTGATATTATAAAAGTTGACATCAGTGCTGTACTATCTGGGGCAATTAGCAGTGCATGGTGAGGGTACAAGTTAAAGTTACCCTAGGGAGCGAGTATAGCGACTCTAAATAACTAACAATAACTTCTGAATTTCTATGGTTTTGCATGAGAAAATTAAGAACCTAACTATAATGTCCCTGTAACCTTTGTTTTTTTAAGTGAATTTCTATGTTTTTTTTAATTTTATTTTAAATTCGAATTTTTAACTATAACATCCCTGCAACACTTGGTTGTTTCAGTGAATTCCTATGTTTTTTAAAAATATAAAGTAATTTTAATTACTGTACGTTAATCCAACCGTTGAGTACAGACAAAGGGGGGGTGGAGGGTGGCTGCAGAGCCTGTCTCTAAGGGTGAGAGAATAGGTGTAAGAGGGTGTTTTGGGTGTGAGTGGGTATGACAGTGTCTGGGTGAGACAGTGGGTGTGCGAGGGTTTATGTGGGAGTGTGTGTCTGTCTGGGTGTGAAAGTAGATGTGAGAGGGAGTCTCTAGGTGTGAGAGTGGAAGTGAGTGTGTCTCTGTGAGTGGGTGGGTGAGGGTCTGTGAGTGGGAGTGCGTGGGTGCATGAGTGTGTGGGTGGGTCTGTAAGTGAGTGCATGAGTCTCTGAGTGGGTGACTGAGAAAGTGTCTGAGTGGGTCTGAGTGGACAGCTTACCAAAAGGCATCCCCATGCGTTTGCCGCTGATTTTGGTGGTGCATTCTTGAGGTGGAGGAATATGAGGTAATCTCCACAAAAAAAGAAGAACTTACCTCATATACCTAAAAGGAAGGACCCTGGTTTGGTGGATATTTACATCTTTCTAGTCTTGTTGGCCACTTTATAGGATGATTCATGTTATCACAGAATTTTAGAGAAACAGGAACAACCATGTTGCCAAAATGCACACAGGGTCACTGGTGATATTTCTGTGTGCTCCATTACACAGCTGTAGTGTAGAATACAAACTGGACTTTTACCCATCTCCACTTGGGTAGATATTTTGTGCAAAGCTGGGGACTTTTGTGGAATAAAAGGGCAAGTGAGGTTCCTTTGTGGCCTAGTCACTCACACAGTTATTGACATACTCACACAGACACTCACAAACCCATTCACAGACACAATCAGAGACTTATGTACTCACTCACAGACCCACTAGGACATTCTTGCACCCACTCAGCGACTCTTGTACTCACTAATAGACCTACCCAGACACTCAAATCCACTTACAGACCCACTTAGACACTCATGCACCCACTCACAGACCCTCTCAGACATTTATGTACCCAGTCACAGACCCGCTCAGGCTCACAGACCCACACAGAGACTCATTTGCTCACTCACTCATAGACCCACTCAAACTCATGCACTCACTCACAGACGTAAAGGCTCATGTACCCACTTACAAATCTACTCACACTCACGTACCCACAGACCCATACACTCATGCACCCACTCACAGACCCACGCACACTTGCGTACCCACTCAGAGACCCATTCACACTCATGCACCCACTCAGACACTTTCACTCCCACTCTCACACCCAGAGACTTCCTCTCACACCTACTCTCACACCCAGACACTCTCACACAGACACACACTCACACAGACCCACTCTCACACCCAGAGACACCCTCCCACACCTATTCTCACACCCAAAGAGACAGGCCCTGTGGCAAACCCCCACCGCACACAGCCGTCAGTTGTGGAAGCCAAAAACAGCTCGACCACTAAATGTATATTAAAACACCTCATCTAAAACAAACCTGACAGGCTGGGACGAAGTGAACAGATACGCCAGCTGGATGACTTTCATGTCCACCTACACGCCCATTCACTTTAACGGGTTGTTCCCACCCGTGAACCACTCGACGCATGTAGGAAAGGAAGATGCCTCACCATACCTGATTTGTTTTAAAACTGGCATTTCATGACATTTGAACACAACAGGATTTCCACCCACCGAACTCAGAGCACTTTCACTACCTACCACTGGACACTACAGCAGGAGGTTCGCGCAGCAGCTACACGGGACCTCATACCAATTGAAAGATTTGCGAGAAACACTGGTTCTCTAGGGGCACATTATCCCTTCTCTACCCCACTACTCTTGCAGTTACAGCTTATCACACAGCCTCGTTATGTCACCGTCTGAGAACACACTCTAGGACAGGACATACCGGGAGGGATAAGGGAAGTGTTATAAAGGGATATACCAAAACATAAACAAAGGTATGAGAGAAGGCCATTATAAGATAATGTATGATTGGTATCTTTACCCCACTAAATAGAAGTGGATATTCTCAGAGACCTCTGATCTCTGCTGGAGAGGGTGTGGACTCTTGGGCGATTTCTGTCATATATGGTGGGATTGTCCTGTGCTGCGTCCCTTTTGGGCTGAGATTCTAGCTCACATGAAATAAATATTAGGCTAGCCAATCCGAGAGACCCTGTAGTTAGCGCTCTTGGGCATCAGGGATGACTCTCTAAAATAGCAACCTAGAAGTGCCAAAGCCATAATGTGGTTATGCTTGGGAGGCCGAAAAAATAACAACTGCAGCTGCATGGAAGAAGAAAACGGCACCATTTGGACTCAATGGCGTACACTATTGTGGCACGCACTCACAATGGAAAGACTGACGTATATTTTTAGAGACAAATTCAAAAACGTTGAATATTCCTGGGGCCCTCTTCTACGCTGTCTATCCACGGGGCTGCCACTGGTGGCCTGCTCCTCCCATACATGAGCACTGCATCTCTTCCAGTTTTTAATTTCGCATAGTATTCTCTACAGCAACCCGAAGGACAATTGGCATGCTCTGCTCACCTGGATTTCTTTCTCAATGCTATTTCTGTGTTTTTTGTTTTTCTTTTTTTAGTTTATTGTTCATGTATTAGGGGGAAATTGACGTGGCTTGTTTAGATGCATACTATTGTGTTCCGAGGTCACCATCAGTCTGAAGAATGATGAGACATGTTACAGTAATCTGAAGAAACACTGTATCCTGTACTCACGAGCTTTGCCATGCTTTGAAATCGGTAAAATTCAATAAACATAAGTTTAAGAAAAAAAAACACAGGTTACAGGGATCTTATAGTTAGGAAATGGAAATAAAATAAAACTTAGAAATTCACTGAAAAAGTCCCAAAGTTACAGGGAAGACATGAAAACTTATAACATCAATAAAAATAAAAAATGAAACATTAGCAGTCAAATTATTGAAAAAAAGAGTTCATGCCGGAGGTCTGATTTATAGTTATTTGAAATAACTCACTATAACTGTTGAATTTCTATGGCTTTATGCTAGTAACGTCCTTGTAACCTTTATTTTTTTAAGTACATTTCTATGGTTTCTATATATACATACACACACAGATACATACATAGTGGAAACAAGCTGACGGAGGATGGGAAGCAGGGGCTGGACAATGAGTTGATAGTGAAGTGTAGGTGGGAGTGGCTGTGGCAGCAAGCGGACACCAGAATGGCTGGTAAAGCACAAAACCAACACAGGTGGGCAGGAGAAGATGGAAGAGTAGGATAACAAAAAGAGAATGGGGGAGTGAATGGGATATCAAGCTGACAATAGGGGGTGAGGGAGGAGGTGGGGCAGCAAGTTGAACATTCAGGGTGTGCTGGAGGGCGTGCAGGAGCAAACGGACAACACAGGGTGAGTAGGAGTGGCTGGGAAGCAAGCTATCAGGCAACAGAGGGTCTGGGTGAAACATGGACAACAAATGGCGGGCAAGAGATGAATGCGGGAGAACAAGGAAAATGCAGGCTGGGTGGGAGAGGGTAGGGATTTTTATTTACTGTTATATTATTGCTTGACCTTCACATATGTGTCTGTACAATTCACCTTTCTTCCTGAATTGTGACCCTTTGTCTGAATTCCTACAGACCCTGCCCAGAATTTGCCTCTAGGGCATGTGGTCACCCAAGCAAGGTAACCAAAGACAATCGCTTACCAGGAAAAGGATTTAACATGCTCTTGAACCATAATCCAAGTTTGACCAAAATCCTCCGACTTCCAGAGCTGTAATTAAGACAGTACACAAAGAAATTAGAGACATTGCCTTAAAAAATGCAAGGACTAGGTGATTTGTGTCAGTAATGTAACTTCCCGGACCAATTTACCTACCACCACATCCTGCATATTTGCCTATTTCTTCATTAATTGCTACAGCAACCGGATAAAGCGTTATCATAACATTATTGTAGTATGACTTAAATGTACATCTGGGAGACCAAAAAATTTACATCTGGGAAACCAAAAAATGTACACCTGGGAGACCAAAAAAATTTAAACTGACTGTTTCGAAGGGAATCAAGGATACAGACCTAGGGTTTAGTACTCTAATTGAATTTTTTAAATGAAGATCAGAGGGCAGAATATTTAATACAATTTTTACAGAGATCATGGAGGCTTGTTTTAAGTAAATCTGTCTTACCTGTTTATTTAGGCCGGATTTGTCAATCCCCAGCACAAGGTTGGGGTTTGTATTGTGCAGGAGCATGTCTGTTGGTTTGAAAGGAACAGAGAAGCCACGGACATGAATGCAGAAATCGAACGTGATCCACAGGTATTGGGCATTGGCATCCACAAAGATGTACTAGCGAAGAAGAAAAGAGCAATCTTAAGCTTGGACTAGCCAACACATTAACAAGGAGAACCGAGCCAAATGTTTTGCTTGGCTCCAAGACACCATGTGCGACAATACATGAAAATGTTTGGCATGCACACTGTGCAACAAAAAACATGTAAAAGTTTGGCAAATTCTATTAAAATTTCAAAAAAGTGCATTTCTTCAACACATGGATGTCTTTTACCTTAATACATCCAATGGCATCACTATATTTTGAGACATCTATTAAGTTATTGTTTTTGAACATCAACTTACTATTTTTTTTTTGTCTCCCCTGCCCCCAATCTGTCTTATGATAATGCCATTGGTGAGCTAAGAGGCTTATCACTCTTATACAAATATACAGTTTCCAGCTGTTGATTACATTATTTAGCGTTAGTTGTCTACCTGGACGAAAACCACATAAATCTAATTTCTGAAAACCTGTAATGATTTTTGGTCCTGCCAGGCTATGGTGGGGACATGTCGGGTAAGATTTTGTACAGCACACCGCATTCTGCTTTTGCACCCATTTTCTTTGGTGCCAATTTTCTTCTGCGTTCCATGAAGTGATTGCATTTACAAATATCAGAGCTTTTGGATATGCCTTTTTCAGCAACTTGGAGAAAGAAACGTTGAATACATGGTGCCTTCCAAGCACTCATATAGCACAACCATCAAGGGAGACAAAGTTCAACTGATTTCTGTCCATTGTCAGATAGTCAACTAATTCCAAACTTGAGCATGAGAACAGATCGTTACCTGAGGTAGAGCAGTGTGACTAACTCCCTGCAGGGTAAAAAGCCCATCCCTCTTTCCTCTCCCCAAAATGTAGGATTTCTCATACAGGATCAATGTTGGAGCAGTACAAGTTGCTAAACTGCCTATCTTTCTTTCCAAAGGTACTATACCTAGGGCACTGTGGTTGAGTCTTCATAACACATGCCTGGTATGGATAGCCTGGTTAGTCATTTCGGTTCACCCGATTACATGTCTGTGTTTATTTAAAACTTACAAACTGACACGCACAAGGTTGCTACATAACTTACCCTTCTATTGTCAGCTGGGCTATGAAAAAACTGAGCAACAGCCACTTCACTTGAATTCCCATCAGTGAAGTTAAATTTATCGGACACTCTCTGAAATGATTTCCCATAATCGTAGGATACATACACCTGCAAGAGGAATAATTGAGCAAAAGTTGTTAAACTGTCAACTTTACAGTGTTACAATAAAACCTTGTAAAAAAACAAGAAGTCCAACTTTGTACTTTTTTGCGGAGAAGTTTGAACTTTCCAACACATCTAATGGTATCTTAAGTTTGGACCCCCATATAAAAATTATTTAAGTACAAAGACGTTCAAGGACAAATGGTAAACATAACTGAATTGAACAACGTGATAGCAAAGGCAGGGAGGAAAATCCATCACAAACCTTTTTGGAGGTGAGCTGGTTGTGTTAAGGGGGCATTTTTCCAAGGAGATGTGGTGTAGCAGTAAAGCTGGAAACTATAGTTCCAAGAGCCTTTTGAGTTCTAATCCCAACTTTCATTAGTTATCTACATTGTGGGGTCAGAGGGCCATGATTTTTATATCCCTCTGTCTCTGTTACACACCGGCCAAACACTGGGAGAGCTGCTAAACTAACTAAATTCAAGTATGAAGCAATATTCAAGTAACTTAACATTTACATCTGTTGTGTGTGTCAGGTCATTTGTATAATATTAATAATCAATATTACATGAAAACAGGCCTGACTGCATACAAGCACTGAATTCTTTAATACTAACAAGGGCATGTAATGCACATAGGTTCTACAAAGGTGGGATAATCATTTGAATGGTAATGCTAACAGTGCGTGCTTGATTGCAGTAAAAACATGGTGTTCTTAAACAGGAATACAGTAATCATACTAGAAGGACAAAGAAGGAAAACTTTTCATCTCTGCTGCACGTTGTAACAGTGTGTAACAGTGGCTGCAAGAGAGATGAACTTATGGAGATCAGTCTTGGAAAGATGGCGAGAGAAGACGCATTTGGTCAATATGCTTTCTCCATGGGGCACTGTTTGTACACTTTTGTAGCTAAATACAAGCTGAGCAAGAGGAACCACCAGGTGAATCAACAGCACAAAGCCAGGTGATTTTTCTTTTTTTAAATGGAACGGGAACCAAAAAAACACCTGAGCAGAAAATATTCTTTTGGTCAAACTCCATACACGGTCAATATGCAGTACGCAAAGCAGACACAAAAGATATAGTAACACTGCACAGAAGATGACACTACTACAAATTAACAAAAGCTAGGGGTTTGGTAACAACTAATGAAAAGCCCTGGGTTTCAATCCATGGTCATCCATTGCACTATATGTTGTGCTGCTGATAAAATCACAAATCCTTGTCTCACTTCCCTGCAATGGCAAAAAATGGGAGTACATAGACACAGGATGAATGGCTACTGTTATGATGATGGGTAACATCTTGCATCATAGCAAATCATTAATTTAAACCTCTAAGTAAGTTTATCCATCCTTAACATATTGAAGACACAAAGTTTAATAGGGCATCGAAGATGTACCAATTTCACGCAGATCAGTCTAATCGGTGGAAGGGAGTCCCAAATAACTTTTGCATTTGCAATTAAATGGTATGAGACATACAATATATTTCTCTGCATATAATCCAAAACTCTTCAAAGGATGTGTGAGCACTGAAACTTTTACTAACAAATATTTCATGTATTCTGTATTTGCATAGAAAATGAATTAACTTAAAAAATAACGTGCAACTGGAAAATGTGTCTACTTGAATGGCCATCACCTACTCTGTAATCTTTTACTAAAAAGCCAATTAATCTTTATTCAGAGCTTATAATAATGTAAAATGCAGCAATGGGTTATACTTAACGAGTGGATTCTATGTATTTGCTTAAATTAACTATAGGCCTCAAAGTTACCGAGGTCTAAGCCTTAGTATTGCACAGCTGTTTATCAGAAAAATATGGCAGAATAAAATATGATCTCATGTTTGCTGACTAAAGATGTATAGTTCTAACGGAAGGTTGACCAGAATTATAGTAGTAGCAAAAATGTTTTTCCTGTCTTCACAAGGAACTGTTTGTTAGGTAATGTGTGGAGAAACCCGAATGTTCCAAAACGGTTACAAATGTTAACTCGAAGCGTATGAGAAAGCAATATTCCCAGGAGAGAATAATGGATGTACTGACGGAAGGATTTTAAAGTTGCTTCTTGACGAGTCAAATTATTTAAGTAAAGGAGAGGAACCAATCATCAACGTGTGAAAGACTGTTTAGTTATATCTTAGATCTGAAATATAAATTTTATTGGACTAATGGCTATCGCATGATTCTTTGATCAATGACAACGTGGGATCATTTTAACTTAACCACACTGCACTAAGAATTCTTGGTAATTTTTCTTTGACACCTTACTGGGGTCACTTTTGTTGCTCAGCAGAGATCTACTCCACTCGATGCTTCACTTTTCCAGTGCTCCATGCGTAATACTGGTGCTTGCTTTTGCGCTCAATGCTTAGAGTTCGTAGCACCTTTGTTGCCTATTCTAGATACTTCTTTACCCCAATTCTGAACCATTTCCCTTGCCATGTCCCGATGCTGATTGAACTGATGTCCGCTTGACGAAGACTATCTATCCACCGCTTGCTGATCCATAAGGACAGGTATATCAAACTCCAATTGTCTTTATTATTAATTTGTCTTTTATTTCTAGGTACCAACTGCTGCCTTTTGATAGAGCCATAGTTAGATGTTTTCCAAATTTGTGTTGACTAAATTCTTTTGCATGAAGTCCAAAAACATGCTGATGCTAATTTGATGTTAGTGAGTTTTTCATCCATTCAAACTAAATTGCTAATTGATGTTTCTCAATTGCTGAAATCCAATGTATGTTATTACCATTGCGCAATTACTCTTATTGCTGATTTGTACTTTTGGCTTTAGAAGGATTAGTCATTAACGCATTAGTTATAGCATGTAGTTTTGAGACTAATTTAGGTAATACTAGCATTGTTAATGTAGGGAAATACATTTTCTAACTGATACTAAAGGTGTGGTTATTCATGACCTAATGGGTTAAGGTGTGTGAGAATTACTGGCTCTAAAGTATTTCTATTGTTTGATGATATTTATGGTATGTACTGATTAATGGTGTGAACATCTTAAACAAGTCAAAAGTTCCAGCAACCTATGAACGTGCCCCTTTATCAATTAACATAAAGAAGACAAATAAGGTAAGATGAGCTTACAGATCTGAACAAAAATGTTAGGAGACATCAGCTTTTCAAGCATTCAACGTTTGTCTCTGTTTGCTGAAAATGCGTTCAACAGTTTGAGCCCAAAAATGGTAGTGTTCTTTGCGCATCTCAAAGTAGATATAATTTTGTGTAATATCAAACTGTGGACAAAAGGAAAACCTTGTTCATGCACATGATGCCATGGTATCGCTGTCTCACAGTGTCCCCAAACACTGAAAAAAAATGAAAAAAGATAGAATGCATGGTGCTAAACTGCTTCACAAGTAGATCGGTAAGCACACCCACTTCGGATTCTTTTTCCCTGGCCTGTTTCAAAGACTAAGGAGACAGAAACAAACAAAGCTGTTGTACCCACAAACCTGTTGCCAAAGTGCTATACACAGCCTTATCTGTCCAGCTATCACAAGAGTAGGGAGTTGCTTCTTCCCTCTCCAGCCTTGCTTAAGAGCCAGGAAAGCGTTAATTACACCCATCACCTCCTGCCTTGCACAAGGGCAGATGGGCAACTGAAAGGTGCACAGGAAATGATTCCCCTTGCCTAGCCAAAAGTCCAGTTGAAATAATGCTATGACCACATTTTCATTCACGGTGACATTAGGATCGTCCCATTCAGAGATCAGGGCACATTCTGTGCTTACCCATGGGCGGAAACCTGTTCACTGGTTGGATTGTAAAGTATTCTCAAACAAAAAAAGTTGGAGGTCTGGGTGAAAGCAGCTCTTGTGGCTGTGTTTGCGGCCTGGATGTACAATAGTGGCACGGCGGTTCAGCTGGCACCTGCTCCGTGACCTGTTGCCAACTGCAGATGAGCACAGACACAGGCGCCAGCTGACCTACTCTTGGGTGGCTTGAACTGGGCACGCCACAGAGGAGTGGGGCAACAACTAGCTGCCCTGTTGGCTCTTTTTCTAGCCACAGTCATTCTTGGGATAGAACATAGTCATCATTCCCCCCTTCATTTATGGGTAAGGCGTGGGTGTGTGACTGCAGAGTACACACTGTACACTACAGACTGCCCCCTGTAGCACTTGGGCATTGCATGATGGAGTAATCCCAACCACCTATTGCCCTTGAGCAAGGAAAAGGAGGTTAACTCTTGTGCAGCCCAATGCTGCACTTTGGCAATGCATGACTGCCATTTATCAGACAAAATGGAGGACAACAAAACACACAATTACTAAATTTGCATGTTAAAACACTGCCACCTAACTTAAGCAGGCATCGCTTTTAACAAGACGTTAAGCACTCCTTAGTAGTCAGGTACATCATCTGCTTTCCACCAGAAGTTGTAACAAAAAACCTCTAGAGCTAATTTCTGTTGTTTTAGGATGGCTGATAGCATTTGGAAAGGACAACCTGTAACCACGAGCAGGATGCATGGCTGTGGCAGATGTTAGCCTTGAAATACTAGCAATGTGACAATAACCACTTCAAGTGTAGTGACACTTTGTCAATGGAAACAGCTCCCTGGAATGAGGCAAAAGAGAGATTAGGTGCAACACTATTATATGAAAAAATATGTTTTATACCAGCCTCTTTGTACAGGCCAGTACTACTAACTTGAGCTCCCCATCTATTCAGCAAAATTGAAAGACTGCGAGTGAAATCACCTTTGTGAAGCAGGAGGTCACTTAGGAGGCCTTCCTTTTTTTGCATCTTTTTTTTTTTAATTACTACTGTCTCACTGCTGACTTTGATGGAAAAATGTTATTTGTTTTCTTCTCTTTACGGTTTTTGTCTTTGTTTTTTTTTTAATTGCAGGAGCCTGGCAGCCAACCCAAACTGTCAGGCTCACTTACAGGGGAATTAGCCAGCATCAGCACAAACAGAATCTTCTACTTCCAAGGGTTCTGTCAAAATTAGTAACCAGTAACAAAGCTCATGCCCACTAAGATTATCTCTGAGATTCAATGTATTAAATTAACCGTTAATTGTGTAGTAATAACCCACCCTTACATGCCCACTGGCTCTAACCTTTTCGCTGCTAAGCCTTTCTCCCCACAGCGCATAGCCTTTACTTGGGTATTTGGAACAGTTTGCGTTTAGGTCTCTATAACCCTTTGTCCACATAAGCTATCCACGTCAAACTTGTCTGCTATTTTTCCAACATCCTCTGGATTCTAAACATACCCAGGGTTTGTGGATTCCCCTGGAGTGGGGTGAGAAAATAGCAAGAATACAGTTACATTTCAAGTTGTTTGAGAAAAAAGTGCTCTGGATTATTTTCATAAAAATGGCATCAAAGAACGGTTTGATGTGCTAAAGTTATCTTCTTTCAAGCTTTCAGAAACATGTTGAGCTTAATCAAAAAACAACATTTTTACCACAGTTTTGACATTTTTCAAAGAGGTGTTGAGTAGCCATTTTAGCTATAGTTTTACATACATTATTTCAGCAAACTAGGCCTGCCGCTGTGCACTTTAACCTAGATAAATATTATTCGGCTACGTTTTATTATTTTAACGTTAGCCACATTTGCAGTCTTGTCTTATTTTCTCTATTTAGCTGTTCTTCGCTTAGATCAGTACTGTGTTCTTATACAAGGCATTGCTTTCACTCTGTGCTTTTCTCAAGGCTGCAGTAAGAGAGGTTGCCAGCAAAAGTGGAACGCTTTGTCTCCAATGTTCACAGAAACATACACACTCTTACATGGGGATCCTTTCTTGGACAGAGGTAGCCCATTTTTTTTTTTCCGCTTTCAAACTACTTCTAGTTTGTGGTAAAAGTTAAATCAGTGAGAAACCCATGGGTGATCCAGGAAAGCTATATCTTTCTGGAAAGTAGACAACATTCCAAATTCAGCAAGGGGCCATATGTGTAGATCCCTCAAGGTTTTCCCAAAGAAACTAACTGTTGGAATAAATAAATAATAAAAATGAGTTGGAAAATGGCCATTTGTGATAATGTTTTCATTACAATGACAGATTTACAAAAAGCAATGTACCATTACGTTCGCTAGACCCTTTTAGTTGTGGGGATATATAGACTCTGCAGGTTTGCCAAGAACCCGAGCTACCCAGTGCCAACAACTGAGCTGTACCTTACAATAGTTTTCAATTGTGTACTGAGTATAGACTACTTCATACAATGACATATGTAAAGCAAAAAATGTCTATCTTTGTAACCTATGAATTTCTGAAATGGGATCAAGATATGTAGTTTATGAGCAGTGGTTATTTGTACGTCTCTGATTTCGAGTGTACCCCTACATTTAGATGGTATTTTTCAAAATGTCTTCTTTCCTAAATACTGGATTATATTTGGAAGGCAGAAATGCACCGATATCCAATTGTTAAAAATTAATATCCTACTATTCTATGCTCCCACATGTCTTCTGATTCAAGACATGGCCTACCCACACTTTACCTGTGTAGATAGGCCTAGCGTTCACAACGGGAAATCGATTAAAATGTAACAAGGATACATCACATCTTTCCACTCAAAACTGACCTATTTTCTTTTTCTTGCAAAGGGATAGCTGTGGATTTTGGGCCCTAGCTCAGCCAGCGCCTAGGCAAATCTAGCAAACCTGTACATGTTTGAAACCTAGACATCTAGGGGAATCCAGGATGGGATACCTTGCGTGGCTCTCACCAGGTTGCCTCGAAAACCTCAAACTTTGACTTAAAAAAAAAACATTTGCCTCACATTCCTGTCATAGAAAGTTCTGGAATCTGAGGGGAGTTTCAAGCTTCCTTCCTACAACCATCGCCCTTAAGTCTTCTGATGAAAATGGTACCTCATTTGTGTGGATAGGCCGAGTGTCCGCAACAGGAAAGGCCCCAAAGTACAATGTGGAGACATCAACATTTCCTGTCACAAAAATTATCTGATTTGGCAATGGGGGGTAGCAGCGTTTTTTGGCCAGGGATCGATCTCTCCTCCCCCGTGGAAAACTGCCAAACCCACACATTTCTGAAAATTAGACAGAGTAGCCTTGGGTGGTATGCCTCCCATGCATTCCACAAAGATTTCTTTCCCACAATGCCCTGCAAACCACAAACTTTGCATAAAATTGCAAATTTTCCTCACATTTCTGTGACTTAAAAATGCTACCTCACTTGTGTGGCTGGGCCTAGTACACTCAACAGGCACGCATGAAATCCAGTTCAATAAGAGTCTTGTGGTGTGATGGGGCCCCCGGAGGCTTGGGGAGGGGGAACTGAGTGACCGCCCCTCCCTTTATGCTTTTGGCTCCAGAGGTTAGCTTCCCGGGGGCTTATGACTAATGAATGCAGCCTGGCTGCCATTTTGTGTTTTTTTTCCCCCAAACCGATGGGACGGACACAGGATTGTGGCATTATTGTCTATCTTATCACTTTTTAGCCACAAGGCGGGGATCCCTCTACACTCCACTCATGGGGTCTAAATGGGTCAGGGTATCCTTCCCTGCTCCCTTATATTATTATTATTTTTTAACAGAGGAGTAAGTCATCGAGTCCTGTGGTGGCTGCCAGCAACATTTTTCTCATGTTCCTGGCAGCAAATCAGCATGCGTGCTCCTGAGGGAGTCTGACTCCCGCTGGGGCAAAATGGCCCAAGGGGAAGAAATGTTCCCTGGGCCAATCAGACTGCTCTGGTTTTTAACTGGTGCTCCTTTTGCGGACCAAACCGTCCAGATACACAATTATTTATTAGCCTGCATTTCTCAAAAACTACTTAACGGATTCACACCAAATCACAATCTGCCTACCAAGATCTAGCTTCGAGCAAAATCTGGTGTAATTCCCTTCAGCAGTTTTTGCTGTAGCCCGGCTTGAAAGAGTCTATGGAAAATGCATGAGGATTTTGTGTTTTGGGACTCTCCTTTTTTCTCAGCCCCCTTTTGAAGGATCACCCTAAAACTTCCCATGCACAAACTAGTCCAAAGATAGCAACTTTTGGGAAAATTTTGTGTCCGGATTTACAGTTAACTTAGGGCACAAGCCATGGTTCCTTGAGATAACAAAATAACTGGTGAATTTCTGTGGAATTTATTGTTTAAAATGTTACGTTGTTACTGAACATTTCACCTAACTATACCGCTACTTTAACCTTTGTATTTTTTTCAGGGTATTTCAAGTTTTTTTTTGTTAGTTTTTTTTTTTTTTTTTAGATAAAGTAAATCAAAATCCAGCCATAAATCTAAACCACCAAAGGACGGGACAGGTGGTTGGCTGCAGGGTCTGGCCTGTGGCCAATTCCCCCACACGCTGCCGGCCTTGTGCCCTACGGGCCCCGTCCCCTAAGGCTGTTTTTATTTTAAAGGGGAAAAGGACCAAGTGCCCTCTTCCCCCTCACCTCACCCCCCCCCCGGCTTAGTAGGCTCTGGGGGGGGGCTTTTTTGATGGGTTTTGTTCCTAAGGGGGGGTGGGGAGGGAACACCCTCCTTGAGCCATTTTCAGGGACAGGGACCCCATCCCAGGGCCCGCAATATTTAAAGATAGGCACCCATCCAAGGCATCCTCCATACACTCCTTGGGGGCTACAGGGTAGACCCGGGGCCCCCGCAGCACCAGCCGGCTCACCACATGCTGCGGGAGCCGGCATAACTCCTGCCCTGATGTAGCAGTAATTTAAGCTGATGAATTTAGGAAAAAGCAATATCTTGATCTCTTTCCTTGCTCCATTAGAGCAGGCAGGAAAACTGATCAAAATTTGCTCCCAGCCTGAGGGAGCATTTTTAAAGCTCCCACTGACGGGGAGCAGACTGTCATGTTTGGGGAGAGTTTTGAAAATGCTCCCACTAGGTGAGAGTAAACCCAAGTTTACCTGCCCACGCCTGTGAGTGCAGAAAAACCGCTATGTCCTGGGGTTGGGCTTACTTGGATTCAGCATGTGAGCCTAATCTGTTTGAGGCTCAGAGTGAGGCTGCGCACAAACAAAAGGAATGACTAAACAAGCCTTCCAGCGTTAACCGCTTCAGAATGTAGATCTCTCTTGAATGCCCGATTTGAAAAACCAAATTATTTTTAAGCATCATTTTTACATTAAATTATTTCACACTTGGATACAAAATGTATATTCACGGAATCTACCAGGACTGATAAGGGAGGACACATTTTCCTGCCCGTTGAAGGAGACCCGTGCACTTTTAAGACTATTTTCAGAATGTGTTTCTCCACAAAACTAGGTTCTGTGTTCTCTTCAGTTTCAAAGCAGTTCACTTAGGCCATATGTCACGACACACAAAATCAAAACCCATATTATACTCACATGACTGCTTTTTGATCCCAGAAGTGCCAGACTGTCTCTGGCGAGTGCTACAATCACATTGCTTTTCTCTCCAGCCCAGTGGACCACCATTTGATTGTGTGAGTCATTCAGGTTAACCTGTAACAGATTAAGGCATTTTAAGCTTCCTCATATGCATTTTAATTGGTGGAATAATATACAAGATACAGAAGAAGTGAGCACAAAAACATTGATGAGTAAGGATGACAAAAAAATCTAGTGAAACAAAAGGGTGTGTCTAATTGCTAATGTGTTTCATTTTAAAGCATCTACATCAGGAGTTTAAAGAATACTACATCGGCACGGCCTCATTTATTTCTACAAGCCTCATGATAAGACACTCACTTTTGCAATATTGCTTCTTATGAGCCTCACTTCTCTACCTAACCTTCCACCACTGCCCACCAAGCAAGCGGGTTGAACATGCAAGATGTTTCTCTTAAAATTCCCAACTCTGGTAGGTAAGGCTGTGCACAGAACTTTCCATGTTGACCATCATTAACTAGCCAAAATAGACGTTACTTGCAATTTAATGCCCATGCAAACATGTAACATTTCTCCCTTAGCCAGCCATCTACACTGACCAACATTCCAATTAAGATCTCTGGCACCATAAGCAACACATCACTCCCTACCGCTGTGAAGCTCCTCTCCTAGATTTCAGATACATTAATCCATTAGGCATCTTCCAAGTGGACGCACAATGTGCAACTATGTTAAACTTTAAAGAGTCTCAGGGCTAGCACCTCAAACTTAGGTTTGATTCCATGATAAGCAACGGACTTCAACTACTAAATATCAACCACAGAACTACTCAATTCATGTGGTGCACCCTCTGCTCCCAATCAGCATGCTCCCTCAACAGTTTGCTTGTTAATCAAATCCAAAACGTAAGTATGAAATGTCTTTTTGTTAAAAATTTTGCTCTGTAGTTTATAATTTGTAATTGATTCATAATAGACATACGGGCCCATCTATGGCATCACATCACAGTCTTCTGCCAACCATGCTAGATTCCCCACCCACAATTTTGAGAAACCAGGTAAAAGAAAACTACACAATGCAATTGAGGGGAGATGAACCATAGGGAGTTTGTGTCCTCTTTGCCCTACTCAAAGTAGAGGTGGGGTGGGGAAAGGTGGGGTGGGTCAGTGGGAGGGGTCATCCACTTCTTTCTACTTGTGCCTTATGGTAAATGAGTATTCAGGGCACATTAATTACAAGGGGCGCCAAATAAAAGTGGATAGCTGCTTCTACCTAAAAGTGCTATCTTGGCTAATTTCAGGAAAATCAGATATTGGTCCAACTACCCATTACTTAAAACTGCTTCTTCTGCATCACAGAGAACCAAAAGCAAATAATCAACTTCCTTAAATCACAGGAAACCAATCTTTTAAAATAAATGTGTCTAACTTTAGAGTTGGACGGATAGGAAGAAAACATTTTGAGAATCTTCAGACCTTTATGGTGCAGGATGTGCCCAACACATTTACAGTCATAAAAGGTTCACAAAAAGGAGCAACTGTTCCCAGCAATTAAATATCAACAATATAAAGATGAGCTAAGATCCAGAAAGCATAAAACCATTCAGTATATAAAAAACAAGAATAAATAAATTAAAAAAAAACAAAAAAATAAAAAAACACCCTAATCTTACACAATGCCAGGCAATGTAAGTTTAACTTAATGGATTTTCCTACAATCCAGGCTTTTCTCTCCGTGAACCCTTCACTTAGCTGCCCCACTTGAACTCTAAAGCAAGCAAGAGTTAGCCATCTACTTCTAATAAAGATTCATTTTAATAAAGATGCTGATCCGTGGCACCTGATGGCCCAGCCTTTAGTAGATAAAAATACAAAAATACAAAAATAAGAGGATTCTCTTCTTCAATGTATACATACCATTTGTTTTGAAAAAGCATAAAAAAGTATTAACTTATCTCCTCCTAACGCTACATTAATCAGGGGTGTGGAAATCTTACAGCCCGATACACAGGGCATATTCTTTGGTGTCAAGGACAAGTTTCCATGTTTATTGTGTCCTCAGGACAAGTTAGCCTACCCCCCTGTGGCACAAACCCTTCGGCTGCCGGTTTACAGTACCACATTATGGAGCAGAGAAAGTAGTTGTTTGCAGTTGAGGTAATATTTGTATCCATATGTTAATGTTGTTTGAAATGTTTTTATGTTTCATTAATGCAAAGTTTATTATTTGGGTGAGTGCTATAAATAAATGTTGTAAGCTCCAATGGCGTAACAAAACTTGAGGGGGACACCTGCAAAGCAAATGAAGTCCCTTACCTTCAGAACTTAATCAGGAACTCTCAGGCCCGGAGCTCACCTTCCCCCCTCCATCCCTCCTACATGCCCCCCCTTGCACCGCAGGGGCCACTGGCAAGCTCGGACTGCACTGCTTTTGCAAAGTTTACCAATATGAAGCTATGTATAATGCTCCCAGAATGCTCTCTGATTAAATGCAAATATTTGAAAGTAAGACTGATCATTCTTTGCTTTCAACATAAAATGTTCACAAAACATGCAACTAGTAAAAATAAAAAATAAAAATGTTTTGCTAAATTACTGTGACATTTTCAGTACCATTTCTTTGAAGCATCATTTAGTAAAATGTGTTGATGCATGCTTGTATTTAAAAAAAATATTCATAATGAAATTAACAGTGTAACCAGTTTCAATACGTTTATGGGAAGCATGCAAATAAAAAAGCACTGACAAAGCCAATAGATCCAACACTGGTGCTCAGTCTTTTGGCTGTGTCAGTGTGTCTTGTTTCAACATGGCTTTTGTAAAACTTTGTTGTGGGAGCTGCCAGGCCCTCACCATAGTAACAGAAATTGCCAAAAAGCAAAAATATTTTGGGGTTTTAACAAGTACATATTGCCACAGTAGTTCCTGGCACAGTAAAAACCACTTTGTGTGCCAATATACTTCTTGTAAAAGAATAGATTGCTTTCATTCACATTGAAGCTACCCAACAGAGAGAGAGAGAATTTTGATAAAAACAATAAGTCTTGGTTAACGCCAGAATTAATCAGGGGCCCCATTCTTCAAGAAAGTCACAAAAGTGCACCCATACTATGTGTCTTTCCATTAATGCAGATTTACCTATTTCATGAATTCACAAGAATTTACAGAAGCAGACCAGGAAATCGTACTCCAAGAAAATATTTCTGGACTGTATCTTAGCACAAGCAAGTATGCATGTAGATTTGCTCATGAGAAAATCTGCTGAGTGTTTACAAGTTCACTTTCCCTCCAACCACTTTTTTCTCAACCATGGAAGAAGTTTTAATTCTGCCTGTATCAGGAGTAAATTTCCAACCTTTCTCAGTACGAGTAAGAGTTGGTGAAAACCCTTACTTAATACATGCACGTTAGTAGGTTTGCACGGATTCAAAATGGCATTCCAACGCTGGAACTGTTGCTTACTGTTACCTCCAGCCCCAGAAAGGTGTAAAAAAAAAAAAAAAAGTAAATTGCTTGTCTTCAAGCCCTACTATAGTATTAGCCTTGGCATAATCAGAGAGGCTATTATCCAAGCTCTTATATAATGAGATTACTGCCATCATTTGTTGCCACACTACATGGAGTCAAAGGGAGAAGTCGATTTTTTTTTTTTTACAGGACAAGAGGGTTTATGCAAGTAGATATTGTATTCATTCCACACCCCTGAATAATTAATATATGCTGAACAATGTTTGGACTTTTGAATACTTGGTCCTCTGCTCCAATCTGAACCTAGATATCTTTAATTGAGTACACTCCTGAAAACTAAGCTATTCAGACAGACACAGCGCTAATTACAGAATGAGGAGCAACTGAAGAATGCCCGCTCCAGGACCAGTCTAAGCTTTCAACAGAGGCCAAACCTTATAAACTTATTTTCTGTTGAATGGCATGTTTACTTCTTTTCTTCCTAGCACTCTGAAGGTAACATAGGTCCCACATAAAACTTCTTAGATAAAGGTTGCATATTGTTGTTCAATAAGTGAAACAAATAGGACAATGCAAACAGAACAGAAATGTAATAATAAAACTACACCAAATGTGTACAATTATAGCTATTCCCATCACAAGACTGGCCATACAATATTCTTCACAGGTATTTCAAATTCCCCAAATACAATGCACATATCGAAAGCTGGGCAGAGAACACTCCTGCCAATTCATGACAAGTGACAACAGAATAACCACTAATTGGCAACATTCCACAACTCACTACGGAAAGCCATCCTAAAATTTCCATTCACCGCACAAGAGGACACTGTTTACAAAATAGGTCTAGATACAGTTTTTCCTCCTTCAACTACAAGAGGGTGAATTTGTCTCTGCCAAGAGACCAACGGAACTCGCTGTGCCAGATCAACTTCATGGATCTTTTCCAAACAACAGTTCAAATTAAAGAAGTTAGAACTCATGACTGTTGTTTTTCATTACATTTTCCTATGTACCTGCATATTAAGTTGCACTTTCATCATTTGGTTCAGTTCAAGTTTCCGAGGGGTCCAATTAATGTACTTTTAAAATCCAATGCCATAGTTTTTTTTAAAAGTATGCCTTTACTTTTATTAGCCTCTCAAGACATCAATTATTGGTATTTCTTAACTTCTTGAATTCAGCCTAAACATTACCTCTGAAAGGGGAACCTTATGTTTGCTGAAAGATGTTCAGGGTAAAAGCTGATATTTGTCTAACATGTCATATTGAGGCACACTAGTAAGTGCAGAGAAATTCAAAAGGTATCAATGAATCAAAGTCGACCCTTAAGACTGACACAATCAGCTTTTCTCCATATGTTCGAAAGCATCAGATTAAAGGATACCTCAGAAGGAGAAGACTTCTCTGTACATTTTACATCTGAATGCATTATGATTGGCAGTAAATCTGACAACTCAAATTGACATGAAAGAAAAGGCTAATCAGATTTTATTCAAATTGTAACTACTGATCTTCTATTCTCCTTTGTGACACACAAACAAGTCAATCTACAATAACTTAAACACCGACAAAGCCAAAAGATCTCGCAGTTTAGGCCTATTGACTTTGCCAACTGTTTTTGGCAATGTTGTACAGCCTCAGGACACTGTGCAGCCTTGTCAAAATAAAAAATGAAAACAAGCATTGGCAAAGCTAATAGGTTTCGCCTACGCAAGACATATTGATGTTGTCAATGTTTTTTTTAAAGAGGTAAACAGCACTGCGGTCTGCTGCACAACATGGCTCAGAATATATATATATTCTTTTTAAAAACGCTATGGCGAGGCCAGCACTGACCACATCATAGCACTTTTTTGTTTACTTTAAGCAATGCTCCATAAAAGCAGGGGCTGTTATGCAACATCTTTACCAAACCTTAATATAGCCAAATAACTCTGCGTGAGCTATTTGGCTTGGTTAATGTGTTTTTTTAAATATGTGGTAAAGCAGCACAGGCTGTGGTCAAGTATAGCTTAAAGTCAGTGGTGGCCGGTGACTTTTGGAGGTGGTGGGGCGTAAAAGATGTTGCGAGTTTACCTTAGTGAGCCAGACTGACACGGAAGGGTTGGGTGGACGGAAGTTCTCCCCACCAAAGAAAAATTTTAATAAAGTGGAGCAAATGCTGCTTTTAAAAGCTAATTTTTAATAAAGAATTTGGTGAAAAAATCAACTTTGACCATGTAGTCTTCAATATTTAAAAACCTGAAAGAGTGACCATATCTTGGAGAATTACGCTGCATGCATACCACTATAAAACTGGGGGGACCAAGGGACTGAAGACTTGAGCCAGATGCCTGGCTCTTGCTGAGTTTGAGGTTCAAATCAAACAAAGCCTTCGTGTAGCTTCTGCTTGCCACTCACATTCTAACCTCATGTGCAAAGAATTAAAGACAGAGCCTTAACCTTTGATATAAAATGGAAAAAGGTACCCAGTGCCTGAAGTGCATCGTGTGAATACAGAATTTCTGGTGCCAATCCCAGCTTCCCCACTTAACCAAACGGTGTGATTCTATGTAGATATGTTATTTCAGAGAGCCTCCACTCTCTTCATTATCACATATAAGAGAAGCTTCAAATAGAGAAGTTCAGGCAGTACAAAAACCTCTTGTGTATATTTTACTAGATTACGTTTTTCCATGTCGGGAATGAATCTTGGCCAAATATTGGCTGTACTTTACAAACGACTTGCCATAATTCACTACTGGCATTATTGTTGTGGCGGGGGCTCACGGGGCATAATGTTTCTAATAAGTTCACATTTAGAAACTATCTCTTTAAATTAATTCCATTAATTTAGTGATCTAATCTCATCTAAAAATGTGAAACTCTTCGGCATGTTAAAAAAGCCACTTATTCATGCAGAGTGAGTCATACCTATAGATTTCAGTCATATCAGTTAGGTTGTTGACTCCTCATTGTGCCGCTGGGATCTCAGGAGGCAACACTGCCATCCATCAATCACAGGCAACATCAGGCTCTACCTTAGAGTGTTAATGCCAGCAGTTTCATTAGGAGCTCTAAAAACTTACTTGGATGTCATGGAAAACTGTACATACAGCCTCTTACTGCACTGATCTCCGTCTCTCAAAGACTGATACTATCTCACCTGCTGCTTTAGAGACATGGCATTTTGTGTGCAGCCAGGTCTTTAAAAACACTCACAACTAGGAAAGTCTCACTCTTGTAACACATGCAAATGCTTAGGTCTCACCACAACAAACAGCCAATGCTTCAAACTCACGATACCACAAGGAGTGACACCTTGTGCTCACTGAAAAAGAGCATAGGCTGTCAAAGACTGCTGTATGTTGTGAATGATCAGAAGATAGGGCCAGAAACTGAAACAGTGCATGAGAGGTGAGCAGTACCAGCTTTGGGGTGGCACGCCCCAAAGGCACCTGACCCAGAGAATCTCTGTTGTGCTCAGCAACCCGGAGGGTGTAAATAGCATAGCAAGACAACTCTGATGGCCATCAGACCCTCTGGAGAGATCAATATCCCATCCACCTGCAGTTCCAACCCATCATAAAGCAGAACAGAGGGTCAACGTGCCTGTTGCTAAGCACAACATGTAACATGCAGGTCATAGGTCTGTTTCACGAGTAAACAGCTCAGTGGGTCACCATCCATGTCACAGACAGAAATCCTTCTGTTACCTGCATTTCCCTGTCACAGTCCTTCAAAGGTAGCACAGTGAGCCATGAACCCGACTCAGCACTGCATGCAAACTGGGAGGTACTGGCTAAAAAAAAAATCTCTTTCAATCCTTCCCTATTCCGGGCTTCCAGAAGGGTTCCCCCTGGATACTAATGAATGCCCACTAGTACAGACAACCCCAGCCACAATGTCCTATCCCAAAGCTGAGCTGTGTTTCCCCAGAGTAGATACTTTACACATACAGTGATCGCTAATGTGAATGATGCACTATTCTCATACAGTATAGCACCCATTGTCTTTCACAATGTTTCACAAACACAGATACACTCTTGGTTCACAGTCTCTGTACAACGTGTGTGTGTATGATTTAAAGCGCTCCAGCATCCTTCTTTGGGATAATCAGCTGTACATAAGAAAGAAAATGTGAGAGAGGGGCCCAGGGTACCACTGAAGGGCAGCAGTGAGAGAATACTCGGATAAACAAAAACCTAGGGATTGTAGGGTGGAAACAATGACAGACTCACCGGGTGCCACCCCATACAAAAGCAGGTCGTTGAGGCAGCGAATGACAGAACAGGAGAGAGTATTGGCACTTGAAAAATACAGAATTGGTGCAACAGAACGGCACACATTTCACTCTTCTCCCCCCACTTTGCAGCGCAGATCAGTTATAGTACGTACGCTTTTTGTACGTTTTTTGTACGTTTGCCGATACTTGTGAGGAAGGATTAAACTCATAACCTGACCCAGTCTTACAGTTTCATGGCTCATCTCGCCCTGTTAAGTTGCCTTGTCCAGATGCACACTTCTATTATGAAAAGAAAAACTCTTTTTATTCCTAATATTTGTCATGGGTTATAACCTGATTACCATGGATCAAGGGTGCATGAACAGAGCATCAACAGTTGAGATTCAGTCCCGACCTGTTCCTATGAATATCCATGTGCTACAGTTAGCTAGCTGCAACAGTTAAAAATACCTCGGAAGTAAACTTCGCTCTGTTTGACATCTCCCTGCCGAGGTTCCCTTTCCCACCACTTTCAGTTTCATTTCATCTTCTTACCTGGTCGGTATTCCCATTCCGAGATGGCCTGCAACATTTGCGTTACCTGGAAGACGAGGCGACAAACCAACTGCTGTCCGTGTGCAGAATGCCGTCACTGACTCTGTGCAGGAGGTGTAAAGCACTACGTCACCGGATGAGTCGAAGTAGAGTAACCACACGAACTTGAAGTGCTATTCACAAGGACACTGCCGACTCTGCAGACTGCAGTAAATATCCAGCCATGTGTCTGAACACTCAGCCACACACCGGAGCTAAAATGGCATCCAGCTCTAAATCATGTGCGCGAAGCAGTGTTTCTCACTCACACCACAAGTTGACTCGAGTCTGCGTAGACTCGATTTCTAGCCTTCCCGCCTGCAGCCAGTCTACCACACCCATTTCCATCCCCTCACAGGGTGTGGGTCCCACCCCACCATGTGACAAGTTGGGAAAGGATGTGGTGACAATGCTTTTCACTCCCTGATTGACGTGGAGGCTTAGAGCTACAGGGCTTGCATCTGCAACGCCCGTGGCAAACTTTACCTCCACGTCATCAGGGGGAGGAGGCTGGGCCTTGATGCACAGTCTTTGCCGAGCTGATGACCTCACAGGTCTCCGGCTGTGAGGCTGTCAGCCCGGCGAATACTTAGACTTTTGGACCGCCCAGGAAATGTTGAGAAAAGCTGTGAAAGAGCAGGAGTCACGTGTCCCCCCTACTATTATCGACGATCACAGCAGTAACACAGTGAGTGAGACAGACAGTGCCCCAAAGCAATTTACAAGGATATATTAAACAGATTAGGCATTGCTATGTTTGCCACGTTTTTACTTTAAATGTAAGGAGGGCGGAGCCCCGGCGCCCTTATACAGAAACCGACACTGCTTAAAGTAAATGAAAACAAGATGATGTTGCGCAGCCAGCGTTGACCGCGCCACAGCACTTAATTTCTAGTTTCTATAAGCCATTTTACACCGCACTGCTGTGCAATAGGTCTTAAAACAGCTTGTGAGGAACAGGAAGGAGGAGGGTGGGGAACAAAAGATATGTAGCGGGGCAGCGACGCAGCTTAAGGAGAACAATGGTAGGGGATGTTTTCAAAAGAGTGGATGGCAGATTAAAAATATTGGACGGGGTAAGGAGGGAAGGGGGAGGATTGACACTACAGAAAGTAGGAGGAGGGAGTGGGAGGGTGACACCACAGAGGAGAGTGGAGGTGAAAGAGGGGGACTGCATACTCTAAAAGTGCATGCCGAAAAGTTTTTTACTTGTACACTCTCCACGGCATGGGCGAAGACACAAAGCACTAGAGGAAGCAAGAGGCGTGCAGGAGGCGCTGACCAACAGAAAGCAAAGAAATTAGCGGACCGTTCGAACTAACCAATTGTAAGTAAAGATAAATAATGGGTGTGCTCTAAGCCCCAAGTTTCTTTCCTTGACAAGTGATTTTGCCAGCACAGCGCAATCGCTATGCAAGTGAAACCTATAAGGGCTATTCATTTTATGAATCTCAGCAGGATGAAATGCTGTGAAGTTGGTGCTGAGTTTCAGACCAATCATCCAGGTTACTCCTAGATCACTGCAGAAAGTACAATACTCCTACTTTACAAATGTCTAATTTGATATGAACTACACGAGTTAAGTACAATGATGCACTGTAGGCTTGTCATGTATTCCAAAGCTCATGGTGCAGCAATTCGTTCTCTCACTTTTTGTTTAGTTTATTATTATATAGCACCACGTCAGCACCGGCCTCACAGTGGAAATGAAAATAAACCAATCCATTACAAAGATAAAAGGTTGTAGTTGCAAGCTTAAGATTGTGTTTACTTTTCTCGTTTTTAGATTTGTTCTGCTAATTAACAGCCTATGACTCACGCTCTGGATGGGGTCATGCCCTCTGGGTCCTTTGTACTGGGAGTGTGGCACGATACTCAGTAGGTTATGGGGGGGCAGGGAGTGGTTTCTGCCTCTGACGTTTGAAGCCCAGGCCACAGTTAGTCATCATTCAAGTAGTGTGATGGGCAGACAGCTGAGCCCACAGACCAACAAGAGGAATTCATCAAACAAGCATTGGCAAAGCCAACAGGTTTTGCCTAGATGAGTTCTATTGATTTTGTCAATGTTTTTTTAACCATGCTGCACAGAAGCAAGAGCTTCTGTGCAACAAGGTTTTAAAAAAGTGCTATGAATCGGCCAGGGTTAACCGTGCAATAGCACCTTATATTTCCTTTAAGCCAAGGTCAGAGGAGGCAAGCAGGGGAGCAACATGTGTATGCTGCTGGGGAGGTAGGAGGGCATGTCGGTGAAGTGGGGGGGTAAATGGCAGGGGGAGAGGGAATCTGTACAGTGCCATGCACTCCAACACAGTTCATGGCCAAAAGTAAAAAAAAATATATATATATACATATATATATATATATTAATATAAATAATAAAAATAATAAGTACCTGCAGGAGTGGAGTCTACAGCCAGTGGAAGGATACCGACCACAGACAGGAAGCTGTGCTAGGTCCATGCTCCACTTTAACAGAAGCCCAAGAAAGAACGCAGAAGGAGCTGAGCAGCCAGCAGGGTGTGAGTTAAATAAGAAATAAGGAAACAAGAGTGACGTGGAAAACAATCAATGGTAACATTTATAATTTATTGATGGACTCTAACTTTTTTAAAAAAAAATTTAATATAAATAGCTTTCGCTGATATTTTCGACCTCGCCTGCGCCCAGTGGAAATATCATGAACATGTGAAAACTACATTACACAGTAAGAAATTATCCACCTATGACTGTCCAATTCAAGAGCAAGAGCCCCAAAATTATAATTCCAGTTTAAAAACGGAAGTTCAATAGAGTAATTGTTTTATGCAGGAGGTAAAGAAAGGTTCTCTCTGATAATTATTTCTAACTCAACATTTTTAAATTGGTCACTTTAGCTTCATTAGAGTTGTTGCACACAAAAGTTGCTGTACAGCTGTATTTCAAAACTTATAGATGAAGCAAAGCTTCAAGTCAAATGGCAACAAAGACAAATATATCCAATCAACTGATTCGCTAATCATTTGAGAGAGAAATTACAAAACCTAAAAAAGAGGTGCAACAAAGCTTCAACTTGTGCTCTTTCTACCTTTTGCCTCAATGAATTAAATAAATTATCCAAGACGAAGGAAATATGAATGTATTCACTAACTCACTACCATGAAATAAAAATTAGGCTTTCAAAAAAAGCTGGTTATAATTATGACCGTTACCTGCTTCACGATGGTGAAAATGAATTGAAAAGCTCCGAATCTGTTCAGAACCACCATTTGTTGCTCTACTGCTTAGACCAGTTAACAGGTAATGACACGGAAGCCACGATCAGAAACTGCACCTGTGTAATCAAGTATTCACTATGTCGCCCAACAGCTTCCAATGCAATAATGCAACATGGGTTAATAGCGGTAATTGACCAATATGTGGCAATAAGGCTATCAACAAGGTCGGTGCAGCAGCACTGGTTAAGAGGTCAAGGATTCTCGAAGAAAAGATGTGTGAAGAATTTTCATATCAGGCCTCAGAGCAAAGCATGTCTGACCCACTGGAACTGCTAAGGAGGATTACAATGTGAGAACTAAGTCATACAGCACTGCACGCTTGACTGCGCGAAACAAACAGCGCGAGTCAAAGACACATCTCATACAGATAATTAGATCAAGTAAAAACATACGACTTAACTGGCTGTGGAGCAGCAAAGAAAGAGGACGTGTATTCATGTCACCAGGTTTTATAGGGGAGCTACTTTATGGTTGGTCATGTGATCAGTATGTTTTACTGGGAAATGTAGTTTTTTTTTTAATAAAGTCTTTTTATTGGCTGCTGTAAAAAGAAAGAGAAGCATAATCTTCGCCTCCGTGTCCTTAATAGAACTGAAAATTCTTCATGCAAAAGCTTAAAAATTTTATACTGCTAAGGAGGATTAGCCTAAACACTAAAGATGCGCCTCTTGGACAGTGCATACAAAAAAAAGAGCGGAATGTGTTAGTGAACAAGCAGTGAATATCGGATGCAATAATATTAAACTGTAGGTGAAAGCATAAATGAATGTAATTTATAAAGTGCAGAGCTGTTTCACGAGAAGCGTCCCCAGCGCTAACCATGTGACTTGGAGCGCTCTTAAAAAAAAAAAATGAGTTTTTAACTAAGCCTTAAAGACATTTTCTGTATCAGAGGATCTGAGCACTTTATGAAGCAGATTCCAGTTCTATGCTATAAAATAGGCAATGGCGCTTTTTCCCCAGCCTCTCCTTATGTTTTTAGGGAAATATACTAATCCCCGGTTGGAAGAGCTTACGTTCTGCTGGAATATACTGTCTGAATATTCTCTGTAGATAGAGAGGGCTGGAATCATGAAAGGCCCTAAAAGTAATGGTCAGGGCTTTGAACATTAGATTTATATATAATGTGGATCCAGTGTAGAATCTTCAGGTTTTGCATGGAGGATTGTCTTTTGGGGCATTTCAAGAGAAGACTGGCAGCTGATTTTTGGACTAGCTGCAGGTTATTAGGAGGTCCACCTGGTAGTTTCAAATACAATCCAGCTTTGCTTTGATCATACCATGAATTACCCTCTCACAAGAGTGGTCAGGTAGAAATGCTACGGTCTTCTTTAATGATTTTAAGAGGAAAATGCAGCTGTAATGCCTCTCACCTGGGGCTTAAAAGATAGTTGGGTTGTCGAATATAACACCTAGGTTTCTAACCTCATCTTTAGGAATTGGAGGAGGCCCCAAATTATCTGGCAACAGAAAGGTGTCTGCAGGCAAGCCTAAAGCTCAGAAGAAAAACATTTCATATTTATCAGAGTTCAGCCTCAGATAACCTTGATTCACACCCATTTCACTACGGCAGTCAGGCAGCTCTGTGCATTTTCCACCACAGCGCTGTCCATTAGTTGAAAGTAAAGTGTCACCTGTGTACCATCTGCATAGGACACAAGATCAAACCCCAAGTTCCCCACTAATTTGCTCATAGATGCAAGAAAGATATTGAAAAGTGTAGGGCTTAGATCCAAATCTTGTGGTACCCTGCAACACATTTTTTTTAATCCTAAGAGAATGGTGAAAGATGTACAGCTTGCTATCTGTCTGATAAAAATGATTTTAGCCACTTATTGGCAGTATTGGTAGTAACAGCAGCTCTCAGCCCATCCATCAGAATCACATGAGAGAGAGTGATGAATGCAGCCGAGAGGTCCAGCAGAATAACTACTGCTTTTTTTACTTAAATCTCGATTTAACAAATTCTGCCACCTCGAGAAGTGCTACTTCTTTGCTAAAACCTTTACGAAAACCAGACTAGGAAGGGTGCGTTGAATCATTATTTTCAATAAAGTGTGAAATCTGGCCATTAAGTGACTCTTCTGACAGTTTTTCTAGAGCCAGAAGGAGGTAAATTGGTCTATAGTAACTCATGCAGGAGAGATCCAAATGTGTATTTTTTTTTTTTTTTTTTTTTTCTTTTTTTAAACAAAGGGAGGATCATAGCCTTCTTCCATAACTGAGGGAAGATTCGCAATTTTAATGACTGAATATATAGCATACGGATTTGTTTGCTAAGCACTACTGGTGCCAACTGTAAAATACTAGGTAGGCAAGGGTCTAAAGCAGACCTAGATTTCACAGAAACCAGAGCCCTTTCGGTATCGTCTAAAGAGATGCTCTCGAAATCGGATACTGTGCATCTGTCTGCCAGAAATACAGATAGCCTTGATTCAGGGACTAATTATTAGTGTGTAACATTTCTTGACAGAGATCAGAGCCAAGCTCCTTATTGTCTGAATCAAAGCTAAAGTAGATAATAATCTTCTCCAGAAAAAATGAGGTTTTCAAAAGGCTCTGAGTTGCTTCTAAATGTTGTTTCACATTAGACAGAGAGCGGAAAGACTTTACTTTCCAGAAAACTGCTTTAGTCATGTGTCCCTCTTTCCCAAACTTATCAGTTAGGTCAGAGATGGCTGGCAATCTTGCATAGAGGGTTTATTATTATTATTTTGTAAACAAAAGGTCCTGAGGGAAGCTGTTAAAAATTCGGGTTCTGTTTGGCAGAGGTACGTACCCTGTCCAAGCACAAACCACAATCCTGGTCAGGATAAATCAGATACACACCATAAATTAACCTGTGCTCACCCTCTGGGAGCTTGACACATAGCAGGCAGGCTTAATTTAAGAGGCAATGTGTAAAGTAATTGTGCAACACTTCAAACTACAAATAAAACAAGACCAAAACAATAAAATATCCAATAAATAGATGTCAAGATATGGATTTTTAAAGAATAAATGTGAAAACAGCGCTAAGAAGTGCCTATTGGGACATCTGGTCGTGTTGGCCCAGAACAAAGTTGAAAGTTTAGGCTGCCCATGTTGGAGCGCAGGCCAGCTACACAACCCAGGCAGAACAACAGTACCTCAAACCTTGCCGAAACACGAGATCCCTCTATGATCCAGAGGCAGCTGGGGTGCTGCAATGGAATTCTCCACACTACTGTGGCAATGCATTTGTTTTATTGAGCAAAGCAGCAGTTCCAAATGCGATGCACCAGGTTAATCCACACTTGGAGGGGGCGATGCATCGAACTTATCCACGCAGTGGCGACGATGTTTTTATTCCGAAGCGGTGGTTCCGTAGGCAATGCAACAGTCCCAAGTGTGATGCCCCAGTCCGGTCCCTGCAGCAGCAGTGATTTGTCAATCCCAATCTTACAGCATACAAAGTATCAGTTCCAATTGGCATCGATGCACGGGTTTCTGCAGATGCAATACTTTATACCCACTTCCAAGCACCCAGGACTGAACTGGCACCACTTGGTAGGGCAAGACTTACAGCAAGCAAAGTCTAGGTGTTGTAGGTAATGATCGGTCAAAGTCTTTTGTGTCCCTGAGACATCAGAAGAACACGAACCAAGCCAGCAAGACCCTGGAGTCACTCTGGGTTCAAGTGAGATGGGGTCAGTCATTCCACAGCAGGACAGAGAGCAGCAGGGCAAAAAAGCTGTTCTTTCAGAGCAGCAGTTGAGAGTGGCAGTCCTTGTAGCAGCACAGCAGTCCTTCTTTCTAGCAGAGTTCTTCACAGGTCCTATAGTGTACTGATTTGGTAGGATGAGATTCCAGTACTTATACCCAGTTGTGCCTTTGAAGTGGGGGTGACTTCAAAGAACGGTCTTTGAAGTGCAAAGAGGTCATTTCTTCCTACCAGGTTTCCAGAATCACTACAGGGGGGCTATGCAGCCCTTTGTCCTGAAGCGGGACGCTGCCTATTCAGGTGTGTCAACTCCTCCCTTCCATCCTGCCCGGTAAGGGCCACCATGATGTTGTGACCCATCAGTCAGACCTAAGCTCCCTTTGTGTGTGGCTGTCAGGAGGGAATGCACAAAATCCAGCGGTCGCCCAGATGTGTACTGGAGAGAGGCTGTAGGTACACAGAACTAAAAGCAGGAAAATGCCAAACTTTCTAAAAGTGGCATTTCCGAAACTGAAACAATAAATCTGACCTTACCATTAAAGAGAATTTATTACAATTCCATAGGTACTAAACATGACACATCTACGCCTTCTCAATCAGGAATTACAGATTATTAAATGTAATTAGGAATCCCCAATGCTACCCTATGAGAGGGTTAAGCTTCACATTAGCGGAAAGCAAATTTGGGAGTTTTTCATAACAAGGAGATATAAAACTTAAAATTATGAGTCTGGCCTTTCAATTACATAGCATCCCTGCCCTATAGGGTACCAAGGACCTAGCTTAGAGCTGACATATGTATAAACGGGACGTTTAACGCTTGGCAGGAGGTTTTAAAAGCCAAGTCGACATGGCAGTGTAACTGCACATTCAGGCCCGCAACGGCATGCCTGAGACATGTTAGGGCTTTTGAGTTTGTGGCACAAGCAGTGCTGAAGTCCCACATGTAGCATTTACTTTACAGACCCTGGGCACATGTAGTGCACTTTACTAGGAAGTTATAAGTACATTAAATATGCCAGTTGCGGATGTGCCAATCAAACCATGTTTAGGTGAGAGAGCACATGTTGACTGTTCAGCAGTGGCAAAGTGCTGAGAGTCCTAAGGCAAACAAAAGAAAATCAGAACAAATGTGAGGCAAAAAGGCTGGGTGAAGACCACCCTAAGGCTGTCAGGTCTAACAGCATCGTTATAAATGGCCTTGGCATGAAGATGATAATCCTTCCTCCATTTTCTTTCTAGGTGTTTACAAAGCCTTTTTTCATGAAGTAAATCTTGTGTAAAAAAGCTGATGGAAAATGTTATTTTGAGGTGTTGGGTTTTGGGGATGCTACTTCATCCAAAGCCTCCAAAGGGAGGTTATTAAAGTTATTGAACTTTGCATCCAAGCCAGACCCCGTTTCCCACACTGTTTTATTAAGCAAGTGAATTTTATCATTCACAGTTATTTGGTGCCAAGGGCTTGAAAATAAAAGCAGCATAACGTCAGGTTTGACCAGTGCTGATAAGTACCAGTAAAAAGGAACACCATAGTGGTCATACCAGATTACTGGATAAGGGTATTTGCAAACCAGACTGGACATATTTGAGAAAATGAGGTCCAATGAAGGTCCCTTCATATGAGTAGGTGCCTTATTGCTTAGCGGGAAAATTAAACCCTCTAACGATTCTCTCAGTTGTAAAGCGAGTTTGTTGCTAGGATTGTACATATGCACAACAAAATCCCCAGGTACTGTAAACCTTCAGTATTTAATATATAAATGGGCTATAACTTTGGCCAATAATTGGCCAAAGTAAGCAAACAACCTGGGGACGGGGGGATATATTAAGACTCCTCAAATAATACATCCTTTTCAGATTTTCAGAGAGAATAACAGTCCTTCTGCAGTAACTATATTTTAGGTGCTAATGACAGAATGAATTATAAGAGGGATCTAGCAGACAGATGCGCATATAAAGAAGGAAATGAGCACAAGTTTGATAAAGGTAAGAGCCTGGGACTAAAGAGGTAGGACGGAAAGGACTGCGTACGCAAGAAAATCTACAGGCGAGCTTGGGGCAATGACAGGTGGATAGCAGCTCAATGCTAATCAATGGATGAATGTGATGAGCTGGAAGAGAGGTGTGCAAAGGGGCAATAGTTGTGAATATGGCTATCATAGTAAGCCAAAAAGTGAGGAAAATGTTGTTCTGGCAATAAGAGAGGGTTGATGGTCAGGCAAAGCTCCTGGGTGTTTAAAGGGAAAGAAGCAGTGGGCTCCACTGTTAGAAACTAGTGGAAAAGAG
This sequence comes from Pleurodeles waltl, assembly GCF_031143425.1. Classification (NCBI taxonomy): domain Eukaryota; kingdom Metazoa; phylum Chordata; class Amphibia; order Caudata; family Salamandridae; genus Pleurodeles; species Pleurodeles waltl. The sequence goes on along the minus strand of NC_090440.1, from coordinate 1,452,115,145 downwards.
CAAAGTAGGCAACCCAGGTGGTGCCTCTATGAAACATGCTCATTGTTCTTCATAAATGACCGTCAAATGTCACCTTCTGACTCTGGCTAATGAGGAATGATGCTGGTGGCAAAGTTGTATTGCTGAACCATTCGTGGATGCTGCTGTGCTGCCATATGGTCTCATGACTGAAGCATCTGTAGTTATTCGTAGATTGTATTGGCATGGAGGATTGGAAAGGAACTTTCTATTTCAGTCCCGAAAGGGCCTGGGTCTTGTTGCCCTTAAAACCACTTAACATTCACTGACTGCAATCTGATTTGCACAATGACTGACTCATTTCCCATCGCTTGCAGAAATGAAATCCTGAAAAAATTAGTATATTTTCTTCCATAGATGAAATGGTACAAATCTGTTTTTTAGACTTTTAATCAATTGGTCTCTCGCCCCCACACCAGTCAGTAAAGTGAGATCCCCAGGTACCTGGCCAGATAACCACATCTTCCAAGGCCAGAGCTGCTTTAAACTATCGAAAAAATTAAAATCCTTTCTTAAATCTTCACTCTTCATACAGGCTTTACATGCTTGTGTGCTGTTTCATAGTGTCAATGATATCTTCGTTCTGATAGGAATACAAGAATCCACACTTTCAGCACTAAAAACAATTCCTCATGTGGTAACTAGACTGGTCTCCGATATAAAGCAATATGATCATATCAACTCTGTTTCAAAAGAACTACATTGGCTTCCATTGGGAGAAAGAAATTTAAAGCACTCTGCACTATTTACAAAGTTCAATATGAAAAACAGAAAAATACCTGCGCAACTCAAGAAACATTTGATGGACTAAGGTTTCACAAGCTAAAACATTTTTCAGCTAAAAAACAAGACGTTCTTAAATCAATAGATGGCAAATCTGTCTCTTTAGTGCAGCGCCATAAACCAGGAATTTGATGCTAGAATAAATCAGATGCACCAGGAACTTTCCATCATTTTGAAGATAAAATAAAGCTTGAAGACATCTTTTTCGGCTTCACGGAACCATGAATCTCTCTCCTTAAACACTCTGGTTTCATTAGCAAACTGCTTCTGCTTTATTCTTGTCTTACACTTTGAGCGTCCTTCAACTCTTCTCAATTCACATTTTTCAAATGATTAATTGCTTTTGGGCTATGTGAAAGAGAAGTGTGCAAAAGATCTAGATGTCCTTTTCATTACTGTCATTCTTACCGTCTCTCACCTCTCTCTATCTCCTTAAGTAGGATAGCACAGCTAGTAATAAAATATACTACAGTAAAAGGAAAACCATTAAATGATGCTGCTAACAGTATCACTGACAGCATTTTATGCATTGTATTTATTTTAAAAACCGTGGGCAATTTTGCTTTAAAACAGCTGCTCGCTTTCTGGTCATATCGATAGCTACTCATGAATCCTGCATAATGACGTTTAAAGAGTCCCTGGACGAGAAATGTATTTAGAAGTGTTCCCTGATAAAACATATCCACAGTCTCGGTTGCATCAAGCAATCAATTTTTATTTGTAAGCAGACTTATGATCAGAGGCGAAACCACAAGAAGGAAATGTGTTGCACAACAAGATAGAACACTGTGGTGGTAAACTGAAGCAGCTCTCCACACCAACGTTGCGATCCTGCTGAGTATTTTTATTTTTTTATTTTTTTACAGATCTGAATATTAGGTGCACAAGAGGTCTATCACGGACGTCTGGATTGGTAGGCTGCTGAGAGGTTAGAGAAATACATTTCCACCATCATGCTCAGTACAGGGTGTAATTTAAAAACAAGTTAATCTACAAGCACTGCGTCATAAACACAATCACATAACGTCTAGAATCATCACTGTGCACATGTGCATGTTAGCACCTAGAATCCTGGTATTTTCGGTATGCTACTGTGCTACCTGCCCACACACTACAAATCTCTAAGGTGTACAGCCTGAGACAGAGAAGAAGCCTCAATACTGCAGTAAAAGTATGGGATATGAGTGTGGTCAGAATTCACTCCTGAGCAAAGGCAATTGGAGTACTTCAATGTATAGAATACCCACAGTCCACCTGAAGTAAGCAAGCAGTACGTTCCAGTGATCTAGGCAATCACATGGCAGGTGATGATCCTGAAGTATCCTTTTTTCAAAGTGTAGCTAAAGCAGAGTCACAGGTCTAGTTGTTGAGGGCTGAAAACTCCAATCAACAACATAATACTGTCCAGTAAGAAGTGATGTATTTCTGAAGGAACATGAAGCACCCTGAAGCCACAGACTTCACATATGATCACAGGCAATCTTGCCTATTAAAGTGGTGAGGCAGGGCAAGAGTTAGAGTGCTGCATAATCAACCATCACCCTAGTGTTGTCCAACAAGGAGCTGACGGAGAGTCCAGGAAGACAATATGAAAAGCATATGCACTGGATTCCACTCTGCCTGGAGGCCTGTGCAGCTGATCGGGGGTAATACATGCATAATCAATCCAATGTTTAGGACAAGGCACATCACTTCATTAAGCACTTTTTATGAGACACTTTATGGTTTTCGCTGAAGATCAGCCCAAAAATATCAGTTTAACTGCAATACTGATATTATTCCTATTTCTGTAGTTTGGTGGCATGATGAGTTTTTTTTGCAAGATCCTACCAGTAGATTAACTTGACGTTTCATCGTCATCTTTGGTCAAACAGAAAGGTTCCACGTTTCAAGAGGTGGTACTGGTCCAGTCACTTGTGTTAAGGGGCAACTTGAGTTCTATAGAAAAATCAATGAAAGCAGGTTTATCTAGAGATTAGTGTGTACAATGCTATGTCGGGTTGCTCAGGGGACTAACTCATCAACAGCCTAGATCAGTGTTTGACTTCCTATCATAAGTTCTAATCATGTTGGATCCACTTAGCCCTTCACACTCCCATGGTTTATGAATACCAATGAATTGTGTAACAAACATTTATTGTCCATCAAGGAAGCCAAGAGGCTTCCTCAGGGAGAATGTGCAATCTACAAAAACACAGATATTTTGGTATTTATTTTCATCACTGTCTTAAGGTCTACCAGACGATCCTGCAAGGACTCAACAAAAAAAAATTCCTCTTGGACTGGTGGTTCACCACTTCGTTTATGAGGTTTAGGCACAGCAATCCTAGAACATACCCTCAAATGATCTTAAGCCAGTGGCTTCACAGAAGTATAAAACAGCACAGGTGAAAGAGCACTACAGTGGAATATCTTAGATAGCTTTGAGGCACTCAGGTTTGCAATCTTCATGTTTCAGCTTCGGCCTATAAGAAAAACTATAGAAAGCACCTATAATGCTTTTTGGAGGCAACAAGATTACATACAAAGAAAGTGATGTCTGGGAAAATACTTGAATTCATCTGAACAATTTCCAATTAACCAGAGCCGATTTCTACTATGGTTTTTGGGTCACTGGAGAACAACCGCACGCAAATCAGACTTGGTCCTACAGAAAAAGGACAGCTGTGCTGCTGTTTTTGGCCTCTGAATGCAGATGGTATGTTTTAGTGTGTCAAAGGCAATGGCAACACCAGGAGGTAATCCAATTCATTGCATCTTTCCACCAGTTCCCAACTACAATAAGGCACTTGCTATTCCACTGGAAAAATGATAGCCACATGGAAACATGTAGCCAATCTTGCAGTGTAACTCTCCCCGGGGGGAAGAGGGAAAGTGATCAGCTGAAACAGAACAGGTGCTGAACTAATTGTGTCTGATACAGTGGTAACTTTTCTGAACATCAAGGCATCACCATACAGTGATTAAAGTTCTTTCAATTGCAAACAAATCTTTACATTTTGCAGTCACAAGCAATATTGTTTGTAAAACAGTAGTGGTAATGTGGAAATACTGCAGTATTGAGAGCACATTTTAAAATGGGGAGTTTATCTCAGTGTCAAGTAAGGGAGTTATTTAACTCAGCAGTTAGCAGAGATATCTTACTGAATGTTTTGAATTTTATTTTATAATAGCAACTGGAAGATAAGAAAGATCATAGACATACCCAAGAAATGTTTTGAGATGGGTGGAAAACAAGCCGCAAGGTGGATAGATCCACACGTATGACTGTGCCCCTAAACCCCAGTGTGCAGACAGAGCACAACTGTGAGTTTAGTGGAACTCTTTTCCCTTAGGTTGGTGTTTACAACATCTGCTTATATTGCTACTTCAATTGTATTAGTTTTTCTATGCAAACATGCATTGAAATCACCACAGGACTCAAGTGTCGAGAAGATTCATGACCTCAGGGCCATAGCGGAAATATATATTCAACCCTCACTTTGTTGAGTAATGTTGCCTCGCACTGTCCAAGGCATTAAATCTAGACGAATCATGACATCTTGATTTGGCTTGCTTGAGGAAAAGGTGACGAAAGATGTTATCTTAGAGAGGGTCCCTTAAAAGGCAGCAAAGGGCAAAAAGCCTCAACACTAAAATTTTTGAACCTAAGTCAGACTAAAGCTGGGACCAGACCCTAACAGTCCAGCACTGGAAAGAATAAGCAGAGCTTAAGAGGATCCAATAAACTGGAGGAGCATCATTCCTTGAAGACAAAAAGGTGAATACAAATTGAGCCAAAAATGGGACACAAAAGAACCAATGCTTTGGGTTGTGCCAAAAGAAGCAAATGACCGAAACCATCTTACTAGGCAAAATAGAAATAGACCTACATGAATAAGAACTGTGAAATTTAAGACATTTCAGCCTTTATGTAACTACTACTGCTGCAGCCATCTTCTGCTTATGTCATCCATGCCTTAAAGTTAAGCCAGTCTTTGAATTATAAAGCCTTGATTATGTACGTGGCATTTAGTGACATTTCCTATTCACCGGCTTAATAGCTACAGTTTACATTTCTGTATCTATGTGAAGGATGTCTTCTAACGTTCTCCTCAGTTTAGAATTTACACGTGTAAGTAACACTTTTGGGTCAGTTTCAGAACCGGATTCCTTATGGAGTCCCTTACACAAAAATCTATAGAATCTGCAACATGTTTCTGCTTGAGCAGCTTGTTCTCATTAGGGGTCCTTGGGGTGGGGAGGTTGAGGTCTTGGAGGTGGGGGGTAGGGTGAATCGTTGGACACTGTGATTCAGAGATACAACATACTTTGGTTACTAAACATTTTTAGACTTAGGATTGAAGCGTGGGGAGATTTTCTTTAGAAGACCAGTAAGTGGCTATGTTTTCTTGAGCCACAGAGCAGAGGTGAGAAAGACTCCACAGGACAATCCCAGATGACAAAGATAATATAGGGTGGTGAAACACAAGAGAATATGGTCAGGTGTTCGATTCACCACTTTGGTCACACAGTGCTTGCATCCTTTGTAAATGTCTGGAATGTGATCTTTGAATTTAACTAAAATCTGAAGAGAAATTTTAAAGAAAAAATTGAAGTCTGTGAAGGGAACAACAGGATAAACCTGTTTAGGTAGATTCTGAGGGGGTGTGACCAGGGGATTCGGAAAGCAAGGAGTTCAGCTTGTAAGTGTGAAAGAACTCTCCAACCTCCGTCTAAGACATGGGTATTCGCAAACATTTTGCCAGGGGGGCAAAAAGTTTTGTCTGATGTGACCGAGGGACGCGTTAATGCCAGAAGGGTGGTGGCTGAGGGTTGGGGGGGGGGAGAGGGGGGGGGGGCGGATTGGCATAAAGGTGGGTGTAGGAGAAGTGAAGCGTGTATATCTAGTGCCTGAATTACACAATGTGAAACCATAGACCCGGGATTAATCCCAGCTCCTCCACTTAACTAAATCGCTTGATCCTAGGCAATTGCTTTATTTCACTTTCCCTCCTTTTTCTACATTATCACAGATGAGGCTCTCAAAATACATGATTTGGGATATGTGCTGTACATAACTTCCTGCTGTTTTCGATTTAATAAATGTTGTTCATGTCTAATAGAAACCCAAGCCACTCACAGAAGCCACTTAACTGACTTGCCTCTCGGTTCACTATTGGCATTGTTGTCAGGGTGAGGGGGAGAACAAAAGTTTCTAAATTCATATTTGAAAACTAGAACTTAAAAATACTTCTCAATGCACTGATATACTAATGTAAAATGGTTCTGCATGTTAATAAACACTTTTAAAATTTTGAACAGACTTTTTCCATACTTTTTAACTTTTGCTACAAGATGTCTTTAAAAATGAACGGTTTTCTAAATTTAAGTGGTGCAGGATACCCTACCTTTAACTTAAATTAACCTTTAAATAAAATGTATTTAAGCTCCTTTAAATGTTTGCTTCGAGTCAAGTAAATAGCAGGCCAGTGCTGCTGATGATCAAAGGGCTGCATGTAGAGAGCCCCTGGACCGTACTTTGAGTATCACTGGTCTATGAGAACAGCCGGGAAAGAACAGTTAGTCCCACCCATACAGGGAGTGCAGAATTATTAGGCAAGTTGTATTTTTGAGGATTAATTTTATTATTGAACAACAACCATGTTCTCAATGAACCCAAAAAACTCATTAATATCAAAGCTGAATATTTTTGGAAGTAGTTTTTAGTTTGTTTTTAGTTTTAGCTATGTTAGGGGGATATCTGTGTGTGCAGGTGACTATTACTGTGCATAATTATTAGGCAACGTAACAAAAAACAAATATATACCCATTTCAATTATTTATTATTACCAGTGAAACCAATATAACATCTCAACATTCACAAATATACATTTCTGACATTCAAAAACAAAACAAAAACAAATCAGTGACCAATATAGCCACCTTTCTTTGCAAGGACACTCAAAAGCCTGCCATCCATGGATTCTGTCAGTGTTTTGATCTGTTCACCATCAACATTGCGTGCAGCAGCAACCACAGCCTCCCAGACACTGTTCAGAGAGGTGTACTGTTTTCCCTCCTTGTAAATCTCACATTTGATGATGGACCACAGGTTCTCAATGGGGTTCAGATCAGGTGAACAAGGAGGCCATGTCATTAGATTTCCTTCTTTTATACCCTTTCTTGCCAGCCACGCTGTGGAGTACTTGGACGCGTGTGATGGAGCATTGCCCTGCATGAAAATCATGTTTTTCTTGAAGGATGCAGGCTTCTTCCTGTACCACTGCTTGAAGAAGGTGTCTTCCAGGAACTGGCAGTAGGACTGGGAGTTGAGCTTGACTCCATCCTCAACCCGAAAAGGCCCCACAAGCTCATCTTTGATGATACCAGCCCAAACCAGTACTCCACCTCCACCTTGCTGGCGTCTGAGTCGGACTGGAGCTCTCTGCCCTTTACCAATCCAGCCACGGGCCCAGCCATCTGGCCCATCAAGACTCACTCTCATTTCATCAGTCCATAAAACCTTAGAAAAATCAGTCTTGAGATATTTCTTGGCCCAGTCTTGACGTTTCAGCTTGTGTGTCTTGTTCAGTGGTGGTCGTCTTTCAGCCTTTCTTACCTTGGCCATGTCTCTGAGTATTGCACACCTTGTGCTTTTGGGCACTCCAGTGATGTTGCAGCTCTGAAATATGGCCAAACTGGTGGCAAGTGGCATCATGGCAGCTGCACGCTTGACTTTTCTCAGTTCATGGGCAGTTATTTTGCGCCTTGGTTTTTCCACACGCTTCTTGCGACCCTGTTGACTATTTTGAATGAAACGCTTGATTGTTCGATGATCACGCTTCAGAAGCTTTGCAATTTTAAGAGTGCTGCATCCCTCTGCAAGATATCTCACTATTTTTGACTTTTCGGAGCCTGTCAAGTCCTTCTTTTGACCCATTTTGCCAAAGGAAAGGAAGTTGCCTAATAATTATGCACACCTGATATAGGGTGTTGATGTCATTAGACCACACCCCTTCTCATTACAGAGATGCACATCACCTAATATGCTTAATTGGTAGTAGGCTTTCGAGCCTATACAGCTTGGAGTAAGACAACATGCATAAAGAGGATGATGTGGTCAAAATACTCATTTGCCTAATAATTCTGCACTCCCTGTATGCCCACGGACTTTCCTACCCCGTACTTTCCCCAGGATAAACTGTAGCGAAACGCTAGCCTTTACCTTGATGATTCTTGTGTTAAGGAGGGTGTAGACAGTGGACTAGGGACAGAACAGTCAAAACAAGGGGAAAAAAAAAAAAAAAAAAACTGCTGAAACAATACCCTGCCATGTGATGTTCAATCAGCATGGAAAGTGCATGTGCAGACATACAGAATAATGAGTTGGACTCACTAGAGTGGATGGAAAAAAAGTACTCTCAGAAGAAAGACACGCAGAAACAGAGCACGTAAACAATCTTAAAAAAAGATTAAAAGAACCTAAATGCAAGGCAGATGCTAACCAATGTGTTGGTTCCCTAAGCTGGCACAGGGAAGCCAAGAGGCCAGTGCTACATAAGATTTTAGAAGCATGGCCGATTTTTAGTATGTCAAACTTTTCCGACCCACTCACCTTTATTGAACGTGAGGCAGGTGATTCTTTAATGCAATAAAGCATCTTGTAGTAGTGCACTGCCATTAACAAACAGAACATTTTCCATTGAAAGGCCACTAAATTTACAAAGTCATACAGTTTTACTAATAAAACTATATTGCACACAAATAATAATGTGTGGAAATCAAGTTTCCGTGAATATTTATCATTTATTGATGGTCAAGTAAAGTATCTTGATTTTTTTGATCCTATTAAAATCTTTGTTTCATCAATCTTCAGAATTACAAAAAAAAGTGTTTTATTTTTGCTTTCCTAACTGCTGGAAATGTACAGTTCATTTACAGGTATTTACATTTTGTTTTGTGTTAACAAAAAATGCCACACTGCAGCATTTCCTTTCACACTTTCTATACCACAAAAAGATTACCACATTATTCACTTTACCTTTTTTTTTATCTAACTGCAAAGTGAACACCAATCCTCGTGTTAAAAAATAGCAGCAATGTGTCCAAAGACTTAGCCTGACATTTGACCTCTGACTTTGAAGCACCGACAATATGATAAGATAAATACAGAATTTGAAGGCATCTTTACTTCTTTCTTTGACTTTGAGAACCCATTAAATTGGTTGTTGCGACCCACAGTTTGGGAAACACTACAATAGACAAATCTCAGATGCACAATGTTTGTTAGACCCAACAGCCTTTGGGTGGTCACCCCTAACTTTTTGCCTGCCTCCCTCCACTTTGTGGACACTGTTTGTGCTGGTTTTAGGACTCTGCGCACTTTACCTCTGCTAACCAGTGCTAAAGTGCATCCGCTTTCTCCTTTAAAACATGGTGACATTGGCTTATACCCAATTGACTTATTTAATCTACTTGTAAGTCCCCAGTAAACTGCACTACATGTGGCCAGGGCTTGTAGATTAAATGCTAGTTGTGGGCTTGCAGCACTAATTGTGCCACCCACCTAAGTAGCCCCTTAACCATGCCTCAAGCCTGCCATTGCAAGGCCTGTGTGTGCAGTATACCTGCCACTTCGACTTGGCCTTTAAAAGTACTTGCCAAGCCTTAAACTTCCCTTTTTTCTACATATAAGTCACCTCTGAGGTAGGCCCTAGGTAACACATAGGGCACGGTGCTATGCAGATAAAAGACTGGACGTGTACCTATGCAGTTTATATGTCCTGGTAGTGTAAACTCCTAAATTCGTTTTACACTGCTGTGAAGTCTGCTTCTTTCATAGGCTAACATTAGGGCTACCCTCATATACTGTTTGAGTGGTAGATTCTGATCTGAAAGGGGTAACAAGGTCATATTTAATATGGCCAGAATGGTAATACAAAATCCTGCTGACTGGTGAAGTTGGATTTCATATTACTGTTTAAGAAATGCCACTTTTAGTAAGTAAGCATTTCTCTGCACTTAAACCCTTCCGTGCCTTACAATCCACATCTGGCTAGGTTTAGTTGGCAGCTGCCTTGTGCATTCACTCAGACAACCCCAAACACAGGATGCTCAGTCAAACTTGTACACATCTGCATATTGAATGGGTATTCCTGGGTTAGGAAGGTGGAGGGCCTGACACTTACATGTCAAAGGACAGAAGCCTGCCCTCACACAATGGACTGCCACGCCCCCTACTGGGACCCTGGCAGACAGGATGGCTCTGAAAGAAGACCTTGCGCACTTCTAAGCCACCCTTTGAAGTCTCCCCACTTCAAAGGCACATTTGGGTATTTAAGCAGCATCCCTGACCCTACCAACTCAGACACTTCTGGACAAGATACCACTGGAGAAGAATCCCTGAACCAGAATCTGCAACCTGCCAAGAGGAACTGCCTGGCTGCCCAAAGGACTCACCTGACAGCTTTTCTGTAAAGGACTGCCCCCCTGCTGTTGCACTGCTGCATTGCTGCCATCTGGCTCTGCTGACAAGTGCTCTACAAGGGCTTGGAAAGAGCTTGCCTCCTCCTGTTCCTTGAAGTCTCAGGACCACAAAGACTTCATACTGCAAAATAACTCCTTGTGCAGGGAAAATTTGACGCACAGTCTGCAAGAAACAATGCACAGCCTGCATCGCAGTGGGAAAATCACTGCACACCGAACCGGAATGATGCAGCCCGGCTCCCTGAAGTGGAGATCGACGCAGCGCCAGAGTTGCAATCAGAACTTCGACGCATGGCCCACGGAATCGATGCAAACCCGAGACAGAACGACGCAGCCTGACTTCCTGAGATTAATCGAGCAAGCGACAGCCGTGCGGCAGAAATTTCCACACATTGCCCACTGGATCGACGCAGCTCCTGTGACTTCATCCTGCACACCCAGGATTTCAACACATCGTCCCCAGGGTGTCCGAAAACCCCACAACCCAAAGAGGATCCAGGTCAGCGCACCGGGAATCGACGCAAAGCCTTTCCTGTGTGAAAACTCAACAACACATCATCTGTGTGCGCAGGAAAAATTGACGCACACCTCCCCATTTTCCACGCATCTCCTCCAATGCGGCCCCTTGCAGAGAATTTGAATACAAACCAGGTACTTTGTGCATGCAAGAGATATTTGTTGCTTTTTAAAGACTTCTTTTACCATTTCCTGCAGTGATAATTCAAAGTGTACTAATTGAATCTTAATCGTTATGAACTGCATTTAAAGAGATAATTATTATATATTTTTCTAAACACTCTGTGGTGTATTTTTGTGGTGTTATACTGTGTTATTGCATGATTTATTGCACAAATACTTTACACATTGCCTTCTAAGTTAAGCCTGACTGCTCAGTGCCAAGCTACCAGAGGGTGGGCACAGGATGATTTGGATTGTTTGTGACTTACCTGGACTAGAGAGAGGGTCCATGCTTGGACAGGGGGTATCCTGACTGCCAACCAAAGACCCCATTTCTAACAATGATGCATTATAATCATGTCCTTATTTTCTCTATGTTTTAGTAAACATTACCTTCCGATGGAATATCTGAGCTTGATCCTTTATCCTCTGTCCCAAACTGGAATAAACATGTAGGATGGAGTACTACTGCAAAGTATACCCACTATATCTTATGACATTGTTTTATGTATACCGTTTATCACGTTTGAAATGCAAATAAGACGTTTATCAAAGAAAAGTCAGATGTGGGGCATAAAATACACTCATGAGAGATTGAAATACTACATTACCAATTTCAGTCATAGAAGTAGGGCCAGGGTTTGTATCACTTTTGCTCCACCTCCTCATTTATTTCCCCAAATAACATCCAATAAATCAGAGTTAGCAGAAGTAAAGCAGGAGGACCCATTCGACTTTTGTGTGCCCACCATTTGTATGTTGCCGAGACCAGTCACCATCTCTTAGGTACGCATGTTACTGGTGATAGCATACTCCTGCACACGATGGAGTTTGTGATAAGTAAGTATTGCAAACGTCTTTAACAGGGATCTGGATGAAGTGGAAAGGGACTGCTTGTTCAATAAAACAGATATTTCTCAACCATTTCAGTAGGTGGCTTGTCGCAACGGAGCTATTTTCCGACCGTTTATAACTCAGCATCAGGTTGGGGTCTTATTCTTGCTCCAGTTGTGCCGTGTCTGCATAGAGACCCATTTAACAACATCTTTCGATGTTTGGAGCTACTGGCCAGTCCTGTGAAGTAAAATGTTTTCGATCCGCCCAGGAGATTAATCATAGGAATTCTGGAGCTTTACATCATTGATTTCTCTAGCAGTCTGGGACTTGAAGAATCATTAAATATATAACTACTAAATATGTCCCTAGGAAAGCATTACTTTTTAACTACTCTTTGATGTGCCCTGAGGGAGGTGAGCAACCCCGACAGGTCGTGAATTCACCAAAACGTACGTCGGCACAGGTGTATACATCAAGGACATTGCTTGGATTTACCTGATATACCACACAGTTCAGTGGGTACTAATTTAAGGTCTGATATGGACATTCCAGGACCATGAATGAAATCATTATCAAGTTGTAAGACGTCAAATATTTGACCGGAAATATGAGACCAGGAGAGTCATGAAAATTGGACATTGTTATATTATTGAATAATGTTAATCCGGTTTCTTTGCAAATGATGGTTTACTTTGACAGCATCGATCTGGCTGTGTGTTGGGGTATTCCATTGCTATTATAGATTAATTTGTCCTTTTTGTATCTATTGTATTCTATTTTTTTAGGATTGGTGTGAATGTATTGGAGTGTTTGTGTATGCCATTTTTTATTTATTCTTCTTTTTTCCTAGGGAGGGTTATCAATTTGAGAATTGTTTGAGTTGATTAGTAATAAAAGGTACTTTTGTTATTATCTAAATATATTATATATTTGAATTATTAAAAAGCATGTAATATGTAACCCATATTTCTAGTGAGGACGTTTCTTTATATTGGTGTTGTTTGTTTTGTGTGTTTTTTAGGGATTCCATCTACAGGAACCCTTTGTCAATTTAGCTATTTTGCTTTCTTTTTGCTTAGAGGGATTATTTGTATTTTTTTGTGGAAAGGGACTGCACTGAGGGAGGAGTTGCACCATTTTTTTTTCCTTCCCAATCTCACTCGACTGGTGCAATGTATTGGCCACATCATCCAGATTCAGTCCAGCTGGTTTGCTCTACGTTTCCCTTCTATTACCCAACAGTACAACTATTGCTATGTCACTTGCCAAGTCAACAACATTGGGAAGGAAATTAAACCACTTCCACGTCTTCAATCAGATGAGTCTTCATTCACATGCCCAATGTTGTACCTACATGCATATTCTTGTCTGAAACTAAGTTTTCTGGTTAGATTGAAGCTTTTCCATGTACACACACCGAGGCGATCTCAGTTGTGAATAGGCTAAACAGGGATTTCTTCGGAAAGGAAGTTGCAAATCCACCCACTTTGTGTCCTGTATGTTTAGGAAACTACACAAGGCTTTACAGATTAAACAACATTTTCATGGTCCATACTATTCGGACTCCTTCAAGAAGGTGGAGAATTTCAACTCCATCTTGCAAAACAGAAACAGGACTTAAGTGGCCGAATGCACTACTCTGGTCAAACCAAGCCACTCCTAGTATAAAGACTAAGCTACGTGTATATGACACAAAGAGGGTGACACCTATGCTGCTTGATTCAGACCAACCATTGTCTACAGGTTTACTTGAATTGCATCCAAATGACAATGTAACACTTCAATATGGCAAAAAAAGGTCTCTGTGGTTGCTACACATTTATGTCTGCTCGACTGAAGCTTGCCTCGACCTACAACCAGGTGACTGGGTCAAGGTGCTAATACAGTAACAAACATCAGCTCCCTAACCCAGCTGGTGTAGACCCTTCTACATCCTGTTCACCACCGACACTTTTCTGGAAGGCTGTGAAGCGACAGCATGGATGCAAGCTTTCCAGTTCCAACGAACCAAGTCGACAACTTCAAATGCTATCTCTGCCTCCATGTCGGCAAACAAAGGTGCTCCTACACATATTGAAGCCATTACTAAGTTCCAATTTGCTGTTTAGGCTCGAGGAGGGGCTCTCTCTTTCCGGCACCCACCAGGCCTTATTCTTAACTGTGATGCAACCTCCTCTTCCTTCCTGCCCACCAACACAACTAACAGCCTAGGGAGTGGGAAGCCTTCTAGCTACCTGATACTCCCAATGGGTCTGGCAGGTTTTCTTTGATGCAAGCCTTGTTATCTGGCTCACTTTCTGACTTTGCCTACAACGGTTGGGTGGTGGTTTGCCAAGAAATCAAACATACCCTCCCTGCTGTCCACCTTCAGAATCAACTATCTCTGTACATTGAAACACCTATCTGCATTTTCTTGAAATGTATTAACTTTTTAGATCCGTGACCACTTGCCCACTGATGTCTAAGGGGCACGCCTATGGCCTCTGTTCCCCTTGATAAAAAACAATGTCTCAACTTTGGCTTAGATGGACACTATTCCAACAAATGAGATAGTTACTTCCTTTTGATACTGTGAACGGAGATTTAAATTTCTTTACCCAGCATATTATTCCCTCTTATGTCATTGTTGAGGGCACCTCCTGTGGAATGGACTGAGAAAAATGAAATGGCAGCATCTTTGTGGACGATAATTATGAATATAATTTCTTTATCATTGCCCGACCTATTGCTGAACTAAGTCCCTAATATTTTCAACTACCACCAGGAGTCCTCTCTTCCACCAGCAACTTCTATGAACAGCCACAGACCTACTGTATTTGTGCCAACAGGGCTCATACCTGTTTACCCAGCAACAGGTCTGGATCGTGCTAACCTCCTTACAATGACTTGGCAATACGACACATCCCCTTCTAGATTGCCTTAGTGAACATGACCAACTCAGAAAATATCCAAAAACACACACTTTTTTTGCTCTTTTGTTTCCCATTATGTGGAATTGGACTATCAATGCAAGATAATAAAACAGTAGCCAAGGTTTTAGAAGAAGTCATAATCTTAACACCTACAGATTTACGGTTGATATCAGATGAACGTGCGGTCCAAAGCACCTTCATTCTGCAAATCACTTTTGACTAAGTTGTGGCTGCTTAAGGATGGGTTCCACTCGTTTGTAGGATCAGAATGTTGTTCATTTATACCAGGTGTTCCTTTAAGCACAAATGAACAAATTTATCTCATTTGTGAAAGCGTCAAAGATCTACATAAATTGAATGACTTTCAGTCTGGAAAGGAGGAACATTCAGTCTTGGTTGAGGAGCATATTTTAATGGTCGGGAATGAAGACATTACAAATCATTTTGATGGTCCTTGTAGTCCTCCCATTGCAGTTCATCCTTATCAAAACCTTTAATGTTGCATGTTAGAAATTGGGTCTCTAGTTGACAGAGGGTATGCAGCCTGTCCAGGTAGGGACCACAAACCTGGTCAGGGTAAGTAAAATACACAACCTAAATTAACCTGTAGTCACACCTTGTTAGCTTGGCACATAGCCAGCAGTCTTAACTTAGAAGACAATGTGTAAAGTATCTGTTCACACACACACACAGCAATCATGATGGGGACACCACAAAAAGACTCAACACAGGTGTAGAAAATGGAGCTTATTTATCTGTGTAGACAAAAATCAAATCAATAAATCAGAAGATAAGGTGAATGTCACTTGTGTCGTAGCAATTCAAACTAGTACAGGTCTTGCTTTTTGCTTACGTGGCACCCTGCCCTAATGGCTACCTATGACCTACTTTAGGGGTGACATATGTAAGAAAAGGGGAGGTTAAGTCTTGGTGAGAGGTTTTAAATGACAAGTCATTGTGGCAATAACACTGCACATGCAGGCTCTGCAGTGACAGGCCTGAGACAGATTTACAGGGCTACTTAAGTGGGTGGCACAATCAGTGCTGCAGGCCCACTAGTATCATATAATTTACATGCCCTGGGTAAATGGTATACCACTTTACAAGGGACTTATATGTAAATTAAATAAGCCAATTGGGGATACACCAATGTTACCATGTTTAGGGGAGAAGCACATGCATGTTACCAGTGGTAAAGTGCTAGGAGTCCAAAGGCCAACAGAAAGATACAGCAACAAAACAAGAGGTAAATATAAGAAGTCTGGTGTAAGACCACCCTAATGAGGCCAGGTCTAACATTGCACTAATCACCTTACTAGAAATTAAGGATTCTCTCCCTTTTTCCCTTCAGGATGCCTAGTCCTGATGACAATTTAGATGAAGAAACTGAATTTGGATCACTTGAGTACATTAGTGCTGAAAAGTCCCAGGAAGTGAACAGATTGGTAACTGATCTTCATTAAGATTTAAGTGATGCAAAAAGGAGGGATCCTGAGATTTAAAAACATTTTGCCTTATTGCACCTGTAAATGTTGCAGCCATTTTCTGATCATGCTAAACTTGCCTTCAAGTTGTGCCAGTCTCTAGCATGCAGAGCCTGAGTTCCACATCCAAGGTGAGAAATTTCTGATTAGCTTACTAAAGAGCTAGAGTTCACATTTATTTCCTATTTGAAGCCTGCCTACGAACCTTCTCCTAACTTCAGAATCCTGCACTTGTGTAACGCCTTTGTTTCAGGTTCACCACATTATCTCCATGGGAGCCCTGTATACGAAAACCTACATAATTTTTTATCTTGACTTTGCCTGTGCAGCTTATGCTCATTTATGGTTCATAAACAATGCCATGATTCACAGACATTCTATTAGGTTGTTACTAAACAATTTTATACTGGAAGATTTTATTAACTAGATCGATACAGGAAATAAATCAGTCCTCTTGGATTGTTCCTGCTCTAGTCTTTAAGCAGTGATAACAGACAACCTGGATTAGACAGGAAGCCACCCATTCTTGCACTGGGCAGGCCTGGTCACAATAAACCTAACACATACATGCCTGCCACTGGGGATACATTATGCATCGAGCATGCCTGAGATATAAATAACCTTCCTGGGCATATGCGCCTCACTGCCCCTGTGCCAAAGCATGAAAGCCCAGCTGACTCAGAAGATTGGTTTGCACAACCATCTGTTGCAGTAGGTTTTAGCTTACGTTTTAAATTTCCCCCGCCAATCAATTTGAGAGATATATATATACATATACATATACATACATGCATACATACATACACACACACACACACACACACAATTGAAGCAGACATAGCCCTGTGCTACATGGGGTGAAAATGGTGGTGGTATTTGTATCTCTAGAAACCTGTCCTCTGGATTCGTCCACTGATGCCAGCACTTACTTGGGGGAGAGAATTGACACCTTTTTATCCCCCTTTAAGCCCAGCTTTTTGGTTAACATTTTTATAGACAGGACTGCTCATTGATCTCTCCACGCACGAAAAAACGTGTGCAAGCAGGTTTAACTTGTTTCACGAACCTTAGCAAGATAGAAGTCTTAAAAGCAAAGATAACAAGCATTTACAATGCAACGGGTCTCGCGTTTGCTCATGTTAGAGCTGATCGCGTTGTAAACTCCTAACCCGACTTTTCACCTATTGGGCAAAAGTGCATTTGTGTACACAACCCGAAAAAGTGAAATTAACTATGTAAAGCGCTCAACTTCTGCCAGGCGATATCGCGCTCGTAAATTAGAGAAAAAAGTCCACAAGCCCGATGGAAAACAGCAAGCCTCGCATGTTTTCTGTACTTGGTCGCTGCGCTCGAGGAGGGCTAGCCACCAGAAAAGGCATGACGTATGCTTGCCTTCGACTAATGAAAGCAAGCAGATTTTATTAGGCAAGCCCACAAACCAATAAAAAACACTGACGTGAAGTTGACAGGGCTCCGAGCCCTTTTCTAAATACAAAGCGTCTCGCTGCGATACGCATGCAACGCAGGCTCGACCCTAAAAATTGACTTGATTCCTTAAAACTCCAGCAAAACCAATCATGTGAATATGAGAGCAGAAACACACACAAAAAAAAATAGAAATACATTCAGCAACTTCGAAAACTGAATAAGATACTCAAAATATTAAGGAATGGTCAACCAGAAAAACACAGCTCAATTGACGTGACAGTCCTTTTTAAACTTTCCTCATTAAGACTGCTGTCTGCCACAGTGAAAATGGGGACTGGGAGCTCAATCAGGGCATCTCGTTTACACTTTCTGATCCCGTGAACAGCATTTTCATATCCAATAATATTAGATCCACCACGTAACACTTTCAGTTGCAGCCCGTATGGACCCTGCGCTTGAATCTGCACGTGACACTTTCAGATCCTGCACAACACTTGCGCTCTTGAGACTGGTGACTGGCAGCATTGCTCCGTCCACTTCAGGCACCATGCAATTAATTACTCGTATCTTAAAGCATATAAAATGGAGACTCCCGCAGCATACATCAAAACCTGAGGACACACCTTGTAAACAAAAGCTAGTATTGTGCACAATTACAGTAAAGTGCTTGCTACTCTAGATTAGGGGAGGGCTTGGTGCCATTCTGCTGTGAGCCATGTTCAAGCAAAAAAATACCTCCGGAAAGAGTAATCAGGAGAAAGAGTCGTATGGGATGTTTTACCAGCAACATACATCCTTGGAATCACTGGACCCTACATCTTCCAAAGCTCTCTATCATGCAAATTTCTTTTGGTGACAGATGCACAAAATGACTTTTGGAATCAACTAGTAATTTATCTGCATAACAATACAGCGCACCCATGACTAGGCATGGTCTGTCAATTTTCAGTATATTGCTGCCCAGAATATTCACAATGCATTGTCTGCACTTGTGCTGTATAAGGGAAGGACTGGACGAGCTCCAGGATCCTGTACAGTAACCCTCAAAGGTTAGTAATGATACAGAAAAATGCATTCCACATACAATACATTCCGCAGCGAGCCAAAGCAGTTGAATTGCTCTGTGCAGTAAGGACCACTCTGTACCTTAATAAACCAGGTTGGAGCCCTGGCAGCAGCAAACGTTCTTGGAAAGGATTGTCTGACCAGTGGAGCAAGAATACCAATACCAGGTTTAAAGGTCCATATGAGTACACGGGGAAGATGTCCATTTTATGAGCCTGCTCCAATAGTCTTACATAGCTCTGTTAGCCTGCAGCCTGGCATTTGGCAAGCTGCATCTGTGTGTCTGTTGGATCTCCTTTTGAAAAACCAGTCCATCTGCCCTGCAGCAGGTGAATAATCAGTCTATCTGCTCTGGTGTGGGAGAATATCTTAATCTGCTCTGCGTCTGTGTATCCAAAGAGCATCTGCTCGAAAGGAGCTCTCCTGTAATTATTGAGCTTCTTAGGTACTGTTCACTGAGTGAGCCCAGAAGGGTCACACAAAGGTTCTTTACTTAGTGTACTAAAACCACTAAATTCCAGTGCACCCAAAAAGCGAAGTAGCCAGTGATGTAGCAGAAATTTTAGTACTGTCCTTCATGTCACAGAGACCATCTTTATGTAACTGTTTATGTGCTATGTTAACCGAAGTACTAATAGTTTTGTTGTAAAGTGGTGCACTGAAAAGCCATAGTAATGTGCAATCACTGTAGGTTATCAAACCAAGAGCATGTGGTATAACCATATATGTTTATGTTTAACAGATTAATTTGTTTTAATCTTATACTTTATCATGTAAATTTACAGTTTACATTAAAATGATAACAGTTTTCATGTAAGAAGTATTTTAAGAGACATGCAAATGTAGAGAATGCAGTACTATGATATAATTACATGAAAACATTAACAGAGTCTTTTTGTTTTATATTAACTGTAACATGAACATATCTGTTAGCTTATAATATGGAAATTATGTCCTAGAAAGCTAAATGTATATTAAATGCATAAATTAATGAGCTGTTTAATTAATTTGCATTTTCATAAGTGAGGCCTGCAAGGGCCAGCATCGTGACTGTGCAGAAAATGTTTAGTCATTCTTGCTAAAGTGAGTTTTCCTTTCAGACATAGTTCTCATAAGAAAGCTAGCTTGAAAATGGATAGTCTAGTGTTTTATGCACAGTAGGCTTGGGAATTAAACCTTGAACCCCAAACATTCAGGAACTGTGGAATACATATAAATACAGATGTTTCAATTTGAATGGATGACTTAAGACAGAAGTCGATTTGCATGA
This sequence comes from Pleurodeles waltl, assembly GCF_031143425.1. Classification (NCBI taxonomy): domain Eukaryota; kingdom Metazoa; phylum Chordata; class Amphibia; order Caudata; family Salamandridae; genus Pleurodeles; species Pleurodeles waltl. The sequence continues at coordinate 1,452,095,202 of NC_090440.1, read as the reverse complement.
AGAACCTGAGAACTTTCACCAATGCAGCAGCCTGAGTCATAACTGCTGGTCATTGGACATTTTCACCTTTTGCATCCCATGGAGTGTTGGATGGACGATGCATTTTGCCCTATGAACTTTAATATACCCTTCCCTGGATTGATTAGCAGCAGATCTTTATGCCTTCCCTTTAAGAGCTGAACCCCTTGGACTCAGAGGTCTACCCTTTGCCCCTTTGGAATGCCTTGCTGAGCCTTGGATAGATTTTTCCCCTAACCAAGAGAGGACTTCTGATCGAGCTTCTGACATGGTGATGCCTTCCCTTTTTTTTTTTTTTTTTACCTACTAACCTTCGTTATCTTACCACATATTTGCTTTTTCCAAATTATGTTTGTCCTTTTTTCCATATGTCCTCGTCCCAGCACATGCTGAATGAATTTGCTAATTAGTAAGGTTTCCCCTTGCTCAGGTTATTAGAATTACACAATTAGGATTGCTAAATGGTTAATAGATTTAGACAGTGTTTGTTTCCTCCTTTTCAAATTTTCTTATGATTTTGTGTTTAGTTATTGCGTACCTAGTGTTTTTAATATTAATTCATTTAAACTTCTTCAGGTGGTTCGGACAACCTATCATGAATCAGATTATTCTCAAAACAAGACTCTAAAAATACTATGTCATTCTGAGCATTAATCTGTAATAAACACCCTTGGGCTGTATTTCAGCTTGGAGTATTCGTTGTGTGGCTAATTGAGTCATACTTTTAATTTAATTGATTATTGAAGTTTTGATATCCCTTTTCTATAAACCCTTGTGCTGGGACAAAATATTAATTGAACCTGACCAAGCATAATCCTACAAAGGAATATGCTACAGCACCAGACACAGTGGCTGTGATTCCCGAGTCTCAGCACAAACAACAGTGCTATATTGAGTGGCTGCAAAAGAAATACCGGGCAGATTCTGGTGCCAAAAAACCTAATCAGGCTCATCTCATTTGTATAAAGGGTGCCTAGATTGTATAAAAAAAATATTTTACCTTACCAAAACCTTTTACCCATTTTCCCGTGCTCCTTTATACCAATAAAGTGGTCCAACTTAATTTCATTTTAGTGGTTGATTTGATAAAAAGGAATTAGGGAATTACACACATGTACATATGATGCTCTGAAACAGACTGCTTAGATCCCTAATAATTAACAAAAAGTTAGAGAAACTGGTTTAAAACATTTTCATTGGAAAGCAAGTATGCTAATGAATCCAATTTGTGTATAAGCCACACTTTCTCCAGGATACATGATAAAATTGTTAGAACCTGCAATACAAGATATGTAACAAATGGGCACCTGGAGACAAGTAACACTAAGTGAAAGGTTCAGTAAGCTAGAATACAGCAATATGTCCCACTGGTGCTGCTGAAAGTATACTGACTGGGATCAACATTGGCCACATTGTTAAATGGTGCCACAACTTAAAGAGCCACAAGTGCTAGAATAATGGCTCAGGTCATATTTAGGCCTCTGAAGGTGCCCTCGCCTTCAACTGTTTTTTTTTGGTCATTCTTAATTTATTGTTTTCTCAACAATAATGTAAAAAGAACACTACATTTTTTTCTAAAGTATAGATTTGGTCTGCACTGACCTTCATTGCATGTTATTTGATCAAGACATAGTGTATACGAGTTCCTTATTGATAACCAGCATCTAGAATACACTGTGACTGCTAAGTCATGCTATAAAAAAGCATGTGTTTTTTTTCAATTCAATATAAAGCAAGCCTCCGGAGACAACGGAGGTAATGAATATGCTCAACAGAATTCTGTAAATAACAAATGACTGGGCCAGAAAGAGTAGCAAAACACTGAAGGGGATGTGGTGGCATGGAAAGTAATACGCTTGAAGAGATAGTGCCTTATGAAGAAGATTGTAGCAGGTTATGTTGCAATGCTATATCAGTGGTAGATAAGAAGTGTGCTTAAGCTGGTTGTGGTTTGCCTAGAAAAAAAAATGTTAAACAGGAGTACACAAAGCCAATGAAGCACACTCCTGTTTAATGACTGCTGCGACTCCCATTCATCCTTTACTTCCTCTCCTTAACTGAATGCAACCATCTTTGCTTAGCCCATGATAACTCCTCGACTGCCCCCACCAATCACATCTAAAGAAAAATATGTAGCTTTGGTTTATGAAATCAAGAAATTGAGGGTTGGAAGGGGGTCAGAAAATGGTCATGGTAAGTTTCGGAAAATGTTAACGTGTTATAAAAGCACCACAAAAATGATCTTGAGTAGTTGTTACAATATCTGTTGCAGAAGGTCACAGTTCAGCCAGGAGGAAGAGTAAATTCAGCATTGATGAGCCCATTGGCTTTCAAAAAACACTGTAAAAATCAATCGGGTTTGTCTTTTGGCTTTGGCACTGCAGACCATTGGCTGTGTCAATGGTTTTTGCCCAGGGCGTCAAGCCTCAGCAAAGAAATAATAAAATGGTTGTTTCCTATGCTAAACAGCAACGACACAAAAAGGGCACTAGATGCAGGTGTCGCGGTTGGACTTGTGCTCTATGCAAGACTGCTGGGTCTAGGGATGACAGCACTTTTGTTTGTAGGAGACTAGGCTTATCCTACAAGTTGCAACTGTGGGGCTCAATCCCCCCAGCTCACAAGCAGTACCTCACTAAAAAAACAAATGGTAAAAGGTGATTTGTGGTAGCCTTCACACATGGACTCAAGAGTGCGACATCTCAGGGGAGTTGTGGTTAAACGGAGATTACCCTTTTCTCACATGAGCAACAAGTCTCATTCACACACAGGCAATAAAGGAGATGCAGTAAATATTTCAATAGGTTTTATTAACAAGTTACAATCTTAGAGACTGAAATTGAGTAGGCAATTCCTGTTCTCATAACGCAACAGCTCTGTTCGTTCAGGACCACATAACTCCCACTCAAAAGTATACGAAATGCTGGACTAATCAAAGGGATGGGAGTACCATTCAGAAAACAGGCCAAGTTTGCGACCAGTGCATTGCAAAAGGCCATGAAGGGACACCTGTTTGCAGATCACTGAATGACTGACTCACAATTGCTTCCGCTGAGAAAGACCTCAATTTCACCATTCAGACATTTATATTCAAAGGGCAACACCCACTCTTCTTTAATATAGGTATCTCCTAGCCGCTCATATCTGCCCACTGCAAGATGTTTCAAGCATTTTAAAAAACGAAAGGTGGAAATGGGCAGATTTATAATGTCATGTACGAACCATACTATTGATGGACTTTCTGCAACCGTGATAGGAAGCTTTGCTAACTTTTCTATATGAAGCATGATGAAACTCACTTCCCTTTTAGGCACTGTCCATTGTTCCCTAGATAAGTTAAAAGCAGCAAACAGGTCACTACCATTAATGTATTTCTGTGGAACACGGCCAGTTATCAGAATCTGTAGTGTCCAACCTAACTGCATGATGGAACGCAGTTTACGTTGTCCATGGTGTAAAAGGGACATGTTGTTCTGACTGATATCAATCACAGATTACACTAGGTTATTAAGGGAATATATACTCTCTTGGATGGAGCGTTCTTACCATAATCGACAACAGCTAAAGCCTTTACCACATTTTCCTTATCTGCCTTAAACACGCAGCTGCTTCCATTTGAGAAAGCTTTCAGATCTCCTTGTGTATGGCATAGATTAATCTTTTAGACCAAGGCTTTTTAAGACCTAACAATAAATCATCTAAGATGTTCTTTAACTGCTGCTAAGGTGGTAGTCTGCAACCATTGTTGGTACAGTTTACCCACACTGTATGAAATAACTATACCCGTGTGTTGACCCGAGACAAAGCGAGGGTCCCAATGGCTAATCTTGAAACCCCCTGAGGTATTAACAAAATTCACCTGACAGCCATGTGTGTCTACTGGCCACAATAGCCACCCACTGTGACTGGAAAGTGAAAAATTATAGGTACCAGCCTGGACCTGTGCATCTAAATCTTCCTTGGTGATGTTCAGGAAGAACTGTGAATTGTTGAATTTAACCGGTGTGAAGAAATTGGGCGCATCCATTTCCTTTATTTTTTGCTAACCCTAGGCAGGATTTCTGTGGAATTGTGTCATTTAAAAAGATAATTCGAACAGGAATAGGGCATGCTTTAAATAAAGCTTCCCAACCCTGAATTTGCCAATCTTGTGTTCCCCATACACTTTTTACATCAATAGAAGTTTTACAGCATTTATATCCTTCAACTGCAAGTCAGGAAACACAGGAATCTGAATAGATCAATTCAGTGTTTGTTAGAAGGACTTTCCTAATTTTAGAAGGTGGTAGCTTGAAATAGTATGATTCTGCATGCTTTATGTCGTGCCCAGAGAAATAACTGAATTTATCTAAATAATGCTTTGGGCTCCCCAAAGGCAGAGTTGAACGGCGTTCCCACTGTGTGTAATTAAATACTGATCTGTGTCTAGTTGCTCGGTGCAGGTAGTAATGTCCCCAATTATTATAACAGAACATAATTCTTTGTGCTAGTGTACACATCTTCACTTTCAAATACAGTATAATCCTGCAGTTCAGCAGGCATTGAATCAAGTGTTTTAATATCCCAGTCACCAGAAACAACATCAGGTGTAATTACATCAGTCATTGAAATTTTAAAGACATATGGAATTTGAATGACCTCAGTAAGCCCGAATATATCAAATGGAACTTTATCCCATACAATCCCATCAGGAATTGGTACTGCTTAAATATTCACAATGGACAAGTCTCTTTGGGCCTAATGTGAGGAAAGATATGGAGTTAAGACTTCATCCACCGGCTCAACAGAAGAGCGTTCAGGAAAATAATAATAATTTATAAGGAGAAAGAAAACAGTCACAAAATCAACCTAGATTAGAAAGGCAAATAATGTCAGAAATATCCACAGATAATTCCATGGATAAACTAAAAAGTCATTTTTAAGCCATATGTACAGCTTACGTATCTTTGAAATAGTTTCAGTTGCAGATGAAGTGAAAGAAAAGTCATCAAGGTTGATGAAATAACCAGAAGCAGTCTCTGCAAACACAGGAGCCAGTACATTACTGGTGGATGGATCTACTTTGTGTGGAGGTTCATAGTGGAGAATGTCATCTGTTTGTGTTGAGTTGGTGTACAAGACAACCACATCTTGGACAGTTGTTGTCGGTGAAGTGGTAACAGGAATCAGCAAAAGCTCATTTTCCGCCCGCCAAATGCTCCAGGAGGCATTTGCAGCATTGTTGTACATGCTGTTGTAGTCAGAAGTATTGTTGTTTCTTCTTTGAAGAGGTATGTCCTGTTGGGTAGTGAGAGGGGACCAGGAACTACCCCAGGGACCTCTGGGTCTACTGAGCAGGATCGGCCACTTAGTGAACTTTGATGTTGTCAATGGAGACTATTTTGTTTACGTTGGAACCAGGCAGCAGTGGTATGATGACAGTTCTGGTGCCTTGTATTCCCATGACTTGGACCGGTGTTCTGTAAGATGGGCCGGATTTGTCCTTCACAGGAATCTTCTCACGAACCAAATCCCTCAACTTAAGGAATCCAGCCAGTAGAAGCTGTTGGTAAATCCCTTCCTCCTAAGGTGGGAGCAACAGTAGATGAAATATCACAAAATTGATAAAGCTCCTGTAAGGCAGTGAGACGTTCATTTATGTCAAAAGGTGTATCTGCTGACACCAAACCAGGGCCATTAAAATCTGGGACATAAATCAGTATTCCAAAGAGAACCTTGTAAGGAGTCCGTCCTCCCAATGACGGTCTTGGCAGATTATTCAGTGCTCTCTTGACCCCATATAGGTGAAGAAGCCACCTGCGTCAACAACCTAATACTCTAGCTGTTAAGGACTGCTTTAGATCTCAATTCCTCCTCTCCACAACCAAATTACCCTCAGGATGGTAGGGTGAGCAGTAATGGAGGTCAACACCCATCATCCTCCTGGTGTCCCTGAATGTCTAGGAGGCAAAGGCAGGGCCCTGGTCCGAATGGAATGCTGCAACCACATATGTACTGATAACGTCCACCAAGTTTGAGCGTCAGCTAACCGCTGAAGCCATACCTACAGGAATCTAGAACAAGAATCTACAGTGACTAACATGTATTTGTATGCACCATCAGGTTGTAAAGGACCACCAGAAGCGTTTCTGTAAGAGTGTTATTGTGGCTTCAACAGCAGCATGTGCAGAGGCAATACACTCATGCGCTGCTTTGATTAGATCTAATCTCTGGTCATGGTTGGGGATCACTCGATTTCCAACCCCAGGAATCGTTGTAAAGGCAACATTATGTGCACTGATGGGATATGAATATATTGTAGGGTATGCTTTTGGGAGAGGCTTTCTTCAGCCGGAGCTTTCACAGCAGCCAAATTTTCATTATCCAATCTCGTCTGGGAATGAGTCACTGCAGCAACAGAAGACACAGCTATTACGGATTTGGCTGTTTCATCATCAAAAGTACTGCCGGTAAGGTGTATGGACTACATGAGCAATGAGTAGCTTATCCTTAAGATCAGCTACCCCCCACACCCCCAACAGAATTCTGTGTTTTATGGTGTTCCCCTTTGAGTCTCTGAACCCATTCATCCAACAATGATTGATATAATCATTGTAGGACTGGACACAGTAGTACAAATCACAGGCAATCACTTTGAGATGTCCTGGAGCCGTATGTTCTAGTGCAAAAATAAGGGCTTTAAGTTCATCCACCTGAGCTGTGCAGTCCCACTGGGTCTGTGTGTAGCTATTGTGAGGGTGGAATATACCATCCTTCATCACTCCGCTCACAGTTGCACAAGCGGCTGAGTATTGATGCTTAATACCTACAGCTGGTTGTGCTGAACAATCAGTGTAAAGGCTTTGCTCCTTTTGCCTTATAGGCCATATGGAGGTTTACAGGGAGAGAGACAGACTAACAGAATCTAAAGTCAATGGAGGATGAGATGATTAAACAAGACAGAAAACGATGACTGACTTGTGAGTATTATGGGTCTATACTAATAATGATAAATTATTAAACTTGCCTTTATGGGCAGAGAATAATGCAGTTTGTTTTACTCTAGGTGCTACCTATAGCAAACTAACAGCCCTGATGATGACCCTGGATTTATTGATCAACATAAATGGGGTTGAAACGTCGACATTTTGATAGTGTGGATTTTTCTTGAGAGACTAAAAAGTGACGTCTGTTCCTCTGGAGTAACAGGAGTTCCCTTATAGAAGAACTCAAAGAATTTGTGTTTTAACCACATCTTGTATATAATGTACAGAGCACATTTGCACAAACATTTTTCACTACATTCACTTTCACTGCGCCATCACTATAGGAGCACCGTAAGGATTGGCTTCAAAATATAAGAATGATTGTGTTTTTTAGTAAAGATATAATAAAATATGAATAGTTGACAAAATTTGCACACTTTTGAAGATAAGTATTCCTAGTGAACAATTTGTAAACTAAAACTGAAGCATGCTGTCATTTCTTAAATGGGAGAAATTTAAAGTGCAGGAAAATGTTCCAAATTATGAACATTGTTTGCACTTTAAATTTCTCCCATTTAAAAAAAGTGGTTGTAGGTTTGTGTTGTACATGTTACTGGCCACATATGGCGAAAGGTATTTCCTGTGCCACAAGTTCACAAAACACAAGCTCTCAGTTACCCATACACATATATCCCATTCATATGCTCTCGTTCATACATCCCCAAAGACCTCTCTCTCAAAGACACACATGGAAGTTCTGTCATAGTGCTCCTAGTCAGAGTATTTTCTTAACGCCGTAGCATCTGGCTCTAAGGGCATTAGGCTTAAAGTCAAGGAAGCTGGGCATGGGGGTGTTATAATGTACGAGTTGTTTAGCTTTTGGTAGCCCATGATGCTTTTCACCAATCAAAAGTAGCTCTTGCTACAGAAGAGGTTGGAGACCCCTGGATTAGGATAATGACAATGCAAGAAACAGAATTGTAAAAACAAGAGTCGTGAATATAAAGACCCCCACCATCTTGCAATAACATAAGATGTGAAATAGGCCCTAACACCCTAGCTTGGAGAACCTAATCTATAACCTAAAGAGAGCTAGGTGGGTTAAACCTAATGTGCCAGTACCATGTCCATGCAAAGAGACCCCCAACCCTCAATACCTTGGAATGAGGTCTTTAGATCGTACTTTGTGGGGACACGAAGACTGGGTCTGCATCAAGGTGAGGTGTAGCGTAGACAGAGTCGATGGCATCTGGTAGGAATCCCTCCAATAACCTTACCAGCGTGAGATGTACTTATACAGATCTTGTAGGACCCGTGATGCAGGTATATTCCCAAACAATAGAAAAGAAGGCATGCATGGGGTGGCAAATATATAAAGAAAATCTCTCCAAAAGTACATTATGCTCCTGTCACACGTAAGTGGGAAAAGGACATGATGTGAATACCTACGTATATCACTTGTCTTTGACACGGATAGGGATGCCTTCACAGAGTGGCACTGATAACAAAATCAAAAACATCTTCCTACCTATAAACATAGCAGCCATCTTGGAAGAAATAAAGAAATGTGTAAAACAGAGCAGGCTATGTAGGTTAAAAGTCACTAAGTGACGAGGTCACAAGCCTGAAAGCCAGAAGGCTAAGCTATCTCCTGGTTACCAATAAAACTAAATAGGATCCACTACACATGCAAAATTACCTACAAGTTCAAGAGTCAAAGACAGACACATTGTTGCATAAAGCAAGGGAGGATTACCGCTTGGTAACAGATATAGTTAGGTCTGTGGCTTTTGAAAGTATATGCTTTGTTTCCCTAACACCAAGGTTTTTGATTTTCATGGCTAAACAGGGACACCAAAACATTGTTTGAGCTCCAAATACACCTGTTCATATTAAAATCTGTGGACACTGTAACCCTATACTGGTTAACATATGTAGTCAAGTTCCCCACCGCAAATGTAGTGTCTCTTTTCTCACCAGGGGATAATTTATTTTTCCAACTATCACTACTTGTTTATTTTCCTAAATTACTATTGGTAAATCATTTTTATATTCTACATTAATGCAGCTTCAAAAACATTAAAAACACGTTTTTCACCTATTTGTTGGTACTGGACTCAGTGGACCTTTTTTGAAAGATTCCAGACAGATTATTTTCGTTTTCATTTCAAAACAAAATTTTAAGCAGTAGCAAGATTTTTCTGCTTTAATATTTAAATTGATTGAAAATGAGTTTCAATTTTAGAAGGTAGGCATTTTCTTGATTAATCGTTCGGTGCCTCTGCCTGGCTGTTGAACACACGTCTGGGTCAGATTGACAGTTGGGTTGTTTGTGAATTCACTCTAGACAGTAAAACAAAGGGAGCGGAGGTGTGTCCTGCATATCTTGATGGATCTTCCTGGGCTAGAGTGGAGGAAGGACCCAACACTTGCACCTGGATATGGCTGTGCCTGACCTTACACAAATCAGTCTTCAAACCCCGGGGGTGTGTCTGGGGCCAGGACAGAGAGGAGCAGGGTCTTGCACACTACAAAGACTTTCCTTTGATGTTTGCCTACTTCAAAAGGCAGAAATGAGTACAAGTATTGGACTGTTGACCCCACAACTTCAGAACACTTCTGGACGGAGGACATTCTCCAGGGAGAAGACCTGGATGCTTGCGGATGACCTGCCACTCTGCCTGTTGGTTTGCTGTGGTTGCCTGCTGCTGCTACTTCTGCCCTGGGAGTGAAAGGACTGGACGTAGCTTTCTACATGGCTTTCCAAAGTTCTCCATGGGCTTAAACTGAGCTTGCCTCCTGTTTTGAAGTCTCAGGGACATCAAAGACGTCATATCTGCCAGCACTTGGGCTTTCTTGCTGGGATTCCTGACTTGCAAATCCAGTTCATGGGCCCTTGGAAGTGAGAGCTGGTGAAAAACAAGAACAACCAGGCACATCTACTCTGGACGATTCCTGTACCGGCACCGCTGCTCTACTCTGCGTCACTCCCTGCAAGCGAAGCAGTGGTCCCTGCTGAAGTGCACTGACTGCAACTGATGCCGCAGGTCCTGCACTGTTGGCTTGAAGCCACTGCAGTGCCTCTGAAGTCCTGCGACAACATGAGTCCCAAGTGCCGTGTCATCGATGTTCGTGAAACCAGACTCCTCTGCTGCAACTGTTGTCCCATGGTGTGACCACAGCACGAGAGGTCGCCCCATCACGTCTTGATCCGCTGGATTTATCAACACTGCTGGATCATAAGGGAGTGATGTCTCACCACATCACCTCCCTTGCAAGCCGAAGGAACGGACACCTCACCTCTCCTGTCTCACAGTAAGGACCCGAAACTTAACTGGCTCCAGTGATGCCTAACCACCCCGACTCTGAGCACCCTCTCCGTTTTCATAGGTACTGTGCCGGAGGGGGTCTGTGCGACTCTGTGACCAGCACTATATTTCCTCTTGAGTGGCGTCGGACTCTTGGGAATGACTCTGTCAATGTTGTGATAGCCCCAGTTGGAGCTATTGTGTTTCCAAGCTGTTTATTGAGATTTAATCTTTTTTTTAAATTGTATCTCTGCTTGTGTATGTTGGATTTCTGTCATTTTGGTCTGGTTCGAGTGAGAATGAGTGAGGCATTACTTTACACACTGCCTCGGAGATAAGCCTGACTGCTCATGCCAAGCTACCAAGGGGGGTTTGAGCATGGGTTATCTTAGCTTTGTGATTCTCTTACTCTGATTAGAGTGAGAGTCCCTACTTGGACAGGGTGCAAAACACTGCCAACTAAAGACCCCATTTCTAAGAAGAACTTACACATTTGGTATGCCAGACAAAGCAAATTCAAGACAATCCTAAATTTCGAGGCTCTGAGAGAGGAACAGATTGTCTACTTGAGAAAAATAAAAAATAAAGGACTGAGAAATGGTGCCACTAAACAAGTCAGTAAGCCTCGTTTTAATGTGCGAATTAACATGTTTTCACGAGGCAAGAATTGAAAGCCGGACTCTAGTAAAGGATTTAATTCCTTCAAAACTGACCTGATTTTGTTTCTATTTCAAATAATGGTCATACAGCAAAGAAGTCTTCACTACTGTATTTCTTTAGTCTGTGGTGGGACCAAGGAATGCATAGGGGGCGTGTGAGCAGGATGGAACTACGTCAAGAGGGTGGCTGGTGGGAAGAAATGATGAGTGCAGAGGCAAATGAGGGGAGGAAGCAAATTAATAGTAGTGAGCAACAGGAACAAGGAGCATACTGGGGTAGGTGTCAAGGGACCTGCCACCTACATATTGAGACAAATGAGAAGGACCCATCAGGAGTGAACAGAAAGGGTCAAAGCTGTACAGTAGTTCATTGTGCAGTTCTATGAAGGCACTCAAGGAGGAGCGGTAGGATACACAAACAGAAAATAGTATTAGGTAGGAAATTATTATTTTACTGGGCTGACTTAAGAACTGATTAACAAAGCCTAAAACCACTAGCTAAAAAAGTATTTGAAGAATGACAATGGCTCAGGGTTGGACACATACCACCATGTATACTGTACGCAACAGGTGTGATTGACACCTGTGCCCCTAATACCCATACCCACAAAATCTTCAAAGTGTGAACAGATGTTTATTCAGGGTTTGCACAAAAAAACAGCTCTAAATGATGCGCAAAAAAAAAAAAAACTAACGAAGTGGACAGTAAGCTGTTTCAGCATATGGTGACCCATGGGAGTTGCCACATCCAGACAAAGAGGGTCATGCGAGCAGGCTGATTTTATGACTCCCCATCACAAAATAGTAACAGTTGCTGAGACATTATAAGTTTAAGAGTTTCTATCTCAAGTAAAGCACTTGATCCTGACAAAACTATCCGGTGATCCATTCCTGTCCGAGTTATGGATTTGGGGTTCTTAAATAAGTACAATTTCAAATTAAATCCTTGCTAGAGGGGATAAATCAACCTCCTGGTCAGGGACAGGGATCAAGGGAAAGCCATGTAGCTATCGACCGGTAGCTACCCAACTGATAAATCTCAGACAATATAAAAAATAAAAAACATTTACTAGAATTTAGAGAAGCTCCAGTAATGGCTCACTAAGACAAATATCCTCTCCCATCTTCAAGCTGGCTTCAGGGAAAGGGTGAGTGCCATAGACCAGGTATTTAAGTTCTGTCCGTTTTAAATTTATTTTTGTTTTTTAAAGAAGACAGTTGTCTTGGTAAGGGACCATTTATATGAAGCCTTTGTAAATCTTAGATCAGCATTCAACACTTACCTAGATCACAGCTATGGTCAAGTTCTCAAGGATATGGATATTCAGAAAAATATGCTGCCCATTTCAATGAATTTATGAAACCTCTTAAGCACAAGTAAGATGGGGACACAAGGGAGAGCTAATTGAACAAGCATCAATTGGGAAGAGAGTCCAGCAGGCTTGAGTTCTTGCTCCAACTTTTTGTGCTTTGTATATAAACTGTGGTGGACTTACTGAGCTCCTGCTGCAGTGATTCACCTAAATTGCATGAGAGTGCGGTCCATGCTCATCTGTTTGCAGACGATACAGTGTTGACCTTTAGGACACCTACTTGTCTGCCAACCCTTTTTAGATGAATCTTCTGCATACAGAAGGCCCAGAAGTGAAGGCTGCAAAAATACCTTTTAGGGCCTTTAGTCCTCACAGGAGCAATCTACGCACCCCCTCCCCCCCATCTACAATGGGGTGATACTGAAGAGGGTTGAGACATTTGAATATCTGGGTGTTATGTTATCAAATAATACATTATGGAAAATACATATGGACACGTGCTTTAAAGATGGCACAGTAAAATGCAGGTATACTAAGAGTTCATAGAACGAAATCGGGCAAGTCAGTTTCATCTGCATTACATATCTACAATATACAAATCAGCAGGGCATCCCTTTACGGGGTTAAAATGTGATCTCAATCAGAAGCCCCAGCACTTGTTCTGACTGGAAGGAAATTCCTAAAGTCTTTATGTAACCTGCCATCAACCAATCAGTCACTTCCACTGCAGCCCTCGAAAAAACATAAAAATGTTACTAGACCTGCAGGTCGAGTAGTTTGAACAATCTTCTCGACGTATCTGTAATGTACTTGACCCGGAAACGGCTCTCAAATTGTGTGATAGTATGCAAATATTGTATTTTACAGTCGCCTTTTTCTTCATTCTCACATGAGTGCACCTTCAAATAAGCAAGTTCAGCATTTCTGCTATAAAAAAAAGTCCTCTTTTGTTTGATTAAATACACTAAACGTTTGCTCCATGTGTAATAAATCTAGCCCACATACAGGGTACACATGCTTCATGTATGACTTGCCCCTTAGTTTAGTAATAGCTTTGCCATCAGGGCAGGAGTGTTTCTCAGTTTATGATTAAACACTCACTTTTAATAAGTATATTACTAAAGCATGATGCAGTAGCGCGTGGTCATTTATAGTCAGGAAATTTACCAGAAATGTCCAAAAACCTTCCCACTAACTTGCATGTTTACTGATAAAACTATAAAGTGTATTAACAATAATCCGTGAAAATTGGGGTTCAGAAAAAAAAATCTTTTACACATCAAGTAAAGTGTCGCGACTTTTTTTTTCATCCCATTAAAATATTTTTTTCATCACACAAGTACACCAAAATGGTGTTTCACAGCTACTGAAATAAATTTTGCAAAATGTGTTAAGCTGATTTAGGTATATAAATGTATGTTAGGAATGATCTGATACCCACAGCCTTTCATTTCACACAGGTCAGACAGTTTACCTTACCAAATCCTGGAACTCTGCAGTCACAAGGAAAAGTATTTGCATTGCAAGAAGAGAAACTGACTTTTGACCTCGGTCTCTGAACACAGAGCAAATGTGACAAAAGTAAGATTTAAAGGCATCTTAATTTGTAATTCAGTTGTCTGAACAGAACACCTGTTCTTTGTACACTGGCCAGACAGGTGAGTAGTTTCTAAAGATAGCGGGACCTCATAAAAAATGACTCCCCAAAGGAGTGGTCCAGTAGATTTTTGGAGCCCTGCACTGTATCGGCATTTGGCGATTAGGGCAGTTTTACAGCAAGCTTCGAGACCTTTGCTTTACATTGCAGCAAATGGAACAGATATCCACGGACAGAAATGCACTAGAAGAGATATTAACTCATAAGAGCCAAGCTAGCACACCTTGGTTGAGCTACGTCCTTACGCAACTGCTTCAGCCTGGCCTGGATAACCTTTAGAATACTCCGAGAGGCACTACTGTTATTTCTAAAGATTTTTTAAAGAAAACTATTAGTCTTTCTTCGAGAAACATGTTGTTGCCGACACAGATCATGGGGTACTACTAGTGCTTTCTTAGATTTTAAACGTGTAGCAGATTTTGAGCCAATTTCAGATACAATTGCTCCCCACCCCTTCAAAGCAGCTCTATTCGAATTCAGACACAGGACCCTTAGTGTAAATGCACTTTGCAGTAAATGCATCATCCTGCTCGGACCTCAGCAATAGATCATCATGTCCGGCTTGTAAAGCTGAAGAGGAGACGGTCAAGCATGTGTCTTTTTTTCTGCTGTACACAGTATAATAGGTTTCCTAAATTCAGCGTGGCATGCAAGACACCTTTTTTTTTTTTTATTGTAAATTTGCATTGCTTCTACTTTTATGGTCTTAATTTTTAAGAATGGATTTTATCTTACTATATTTACATACGTTTATATTTAACTGCTGAGTTCATGTATGTGGTTTTATGGGGCATATGCCCCGAATAAACAGATTTTGACTGACTTTGTACTGAAGTATAAGACAAAAAGACGTAGAACACATTCGGCAACACAATATTATATGTTCTGGCAGAATAATGCACAAACTCCAGGCCTGAAAAAGCTACAAGTCTTGTGTTAGAAATGGTTGGCAGTCAGTTTGCACTCGGTCCAAGCAGGGACTCTCACTCTAGTCACGGTAAGGGAGTTACACTCATCAGACAACCCCTGCTCGCCCTCATGGTTGCTTGGCACAAGCAGTCAGGCTTATCTCAAAGGAAATGTATAAAGTATTTGTACCAAAACACAGAGTAATACAGTGGTCAATAACTAAAAAAGGGGCACAACACCAGTTTAGAACGATAGCCAATATTTATCTAACTCAAACAAGACCAAAACGACAAAAATCCAACATACACAAGCAAAGTTATGAATTTTTAAAGGTTAAAAGAGTGTTTATCTATAAAAATCAATGGATGCGTTGTCTTTACACAAAGTACCTGGTTTGGGTCAAAAATAAAGCCGCAGGGGCAAGCGTGCGTCAGAAAAGTCAGCGACATGTCCATTCTTTAAGCACAAGTGAGGCCATGCGTCATTTCTTCTCCGGTAGGGTAGGGGATGTGTTATTTTTCTCTCCCACAGAAGAGCCATGTGTCAATTTCCGGACAGGCAACCTCGGGTCCGAACAGGGTCACAGTGGTTTTGAAGCCCAGCGACAATGAGTGCGAAATTCCAGCGCACAATGGTGAAGAGCCACGTTGCATGGCTGAGACCTCGATTTTGCAGCCCCACATGGGTGTTGGGTAAATTTCCCAGCCACGATGCAAGTGGTGCATTGAATTTTTTTGGGTGCAAAGCAGGTGCTGCGTCAATTTTTCTCCTGCACGGCTCCTGTGTGTGGATTTCAGTCTTGGTTCCATCGGCTTCTCCTTTCAAGGGCCAAGGGATTGGATTGGGCACCACTCATGGAAGGGTGAGAGTCCAGGTGTTGGCAGAGGAAGTCTTTGATGGCCCTGAGACTTCAAAACAGTAAGCAAACTCAGTTCAAGCTCCTGGAGACACTTCGCAAGCAGGAAAAGACAGCAAAATCCAGTTTTTGTACTCTGAAAGGGAGAAGCAACTGCAGGCCAACCCAGCCAAGCACACTCACAGGCAAAGGGGCAGTACTCTTCCTCCAGCTCTTCTCCTTGGCAGATTTTCATCTTGATTCAGAAGTAATCCAAAAGTCTTGGGTTTTGGGTCCACTACTTATACCCATTTCTGCCTTTGAAGAAGTCAAACTTCAAAGGAAAGTCTCTGTTGTTCACAAGATCCTGCCTTTCCCAGGCCTGGCCCCAGACTCACACCAGGGGTTTGGAGACTGCACAGTGTGAGGACAGGCACAGCCCTTTCCAGTGTGTCAGCTCCTACCTCCCCACTGTACCCCGGGAGACTCATCTGGATGTGCAAGCTACACCCCAGTTCCCTTTGTGTTACTGTGTAAGTGGGAATTCACAAACAGCCCAACTGTCAGTCTAACCCAGAAGTGGATTCCACAAGCAGGCAGAGGCACAGAATGGTTAAGCAAGGAAATGCCCACTTTCTAAAAGTGGCATTTTCAAACTGACAATCTAAAAAACAATTTTACCAAAACATGTATTTTTAAATTCTAAGTTCAGAGACCCCAAACTCCAGATCTCTATCTGCTCCCAATGGGAAACTGCACTTAACAGATATTTAATGGCACACCCCATGTTAACCTATGAGAGGGATAGGCCTTGGAATAGTGAAAAACGAATTTGGCAGTATTTCACTATCACGACATGTAAAACACATCAGCATGTCCTAACTTTAACATAAACTGCACCCTGCCCATGGGGCTACTTGGGGCCTACCTTAGGAGTGCCTTACATGTACAAAAAGGGATGGTTTGGACCTGCCAAGTTGAAAAGGCAGTTTAAATCTGCACATACAGACGCTGCAGTGACAAGCGTGAGCCACGTTTACAGGGCTACTCATGTGGGTGCCACAATTAGTGCTGCAGGCCCGCTAATAGCATTTGATTTACAGGCCCTGTGAACCTCTAGTGCACTTTACTAGGGACTTACTAGTAAATCAAATATGCCAATCATTGATAAACCAATACACGTAATACACAAAGCATATGCACTTTAGCACTGGTTAGCAGTGGTAAAGTCCCCTGAGGCCTAAAGCCAACGAAAACCGGTCAGAAAAATTAGGAGGAAGGAGGCAAAAGACTGGGGGCGACTCTGCAGAAAGGGCCATGTCCAACATCTTGTTTAGAATTGTATTTACTAGATTTACTAGGGTTTAATTCATCGAGTCACTCCTTGTCTTTATAGTGGCCTGCCCACACCCTGCAAAAAAAAAAAAAAAAAATTGAAAATGGATTATGTTTGTCCATTCAAATACTCTGAGATGTCACTAGATTAGAGACTTATTCAAACACCAGCCTTTGCTCGGAAAATAACTGCTGGATTAAATACACATCCTCTTCAATCAATTAACATTGATAAATAAACCATGTTTAAAAAAAAATTGCAAATGATGACATCAACAGCAAAGGTAATTTCACCACAACCAATAGTTTCACAGTTTGAACAAGCTCCAAGCAAGCAGGACGGATGTTTAATGTGCAGGTGAATAGTGCTGACTTACCACAGATGTACAAAGTGCCAAAATAGGACAGCCACAAACTGTAACCCAAAGACTCCTTCACTAAATTATCAGAAGGCCGAAAAAAACTAAGAAAGAAAGAACACCTTAACAACGACTGCTATGCCCAGGTTTTCGAAAACACAATTTGGAAATAATATTTAAAGTCACCTCGTTTGTAAATTGTAGGTCTATTTTTTCCAAATAAAAAGAAACACATACATGCTAGCACCTTCGAAGCTCGACGAGTCTGCTTTCCAGTATCTCTGGTTGCTTGAACCCCAGAGCCCATGTTTGTGGCATCACAGCGCTGTTGTAGCTAGACCTACTGAACGAGAACGGAATGGTAATAAATCACTGATAAAGGTGACAGGTCTAATCTAATAATTAAAGAAAGGGACGACAAAGAAAGTAGACGTGTTTATTTATTGTGAAAAGCGCATGTTAAAGTCTATTGGTCCTTAAGAACGGAATGCCATTGCACTTTGTTAACTTGTGATGCAATCTGACAGATTAATAAAATATGCACAGGTTTTGGTGTGGGGTACAAAATTTGCACTTTAAGAATCCTTGCCATGCAGTTTCAGTAAGAGGTGTATAGTGTTTTACCAACTATAATTTTGCACATATTTTTAGTTTTATAACTGCATCTCAATTCTTGTGAAAAAGCTTATGCGGAATACAGCCGGCCCGAGTTGGTTATGGAGGACAAGATAGTGAGTAAGGATATGGGCCTGAATAGTTTACTAGAAAAAGCCATGTCAGAGGCCCCAGGTTTAATATTTTTCAGGAAAAGATTAAACTAATGCAGCAGGCCCGACTTCTTTATTATGAAAATCGTGTTAGTGCCAACAGGACTTCAAGGATCGATTGATGTTACGCTGCGTCAGTGCCTTAGACAAGTATTTTGTTACATGGCATCTCACTAGTACAGTAGGAAGCACTAACTTTGGTACTGCTTACTTCTTGGGCAAAAATGTGAATAAAAGATCTGCACTTTGATAATCCTTGCTAAAAAATGCAGGTGGTGTTTTGTGACAGGACCTTGTAATAAAACACAAAAAATATCATCTACATGCAATTACAAATATTGAGGTTCTTTCAGTCAGCCTTCTCCGTCCTGCTGAGGTGCTATTCACATTCTCGTTCTCACCAAGACATCATACTACATGGAGCAGTGGGTTAGCTCATTTCTGCCGTTGTGCTGTGTGGAACAGCATTTTGCTTGATCACATATGAATATTCAACTGAAAATTAGCTTCCTTCAGTGTATTGGCTGGTGGCCAATTATTTAGTTTTCAATATTTAACTTTTATATGTCCACTTTAAGAGTTTCCTTCGGATTTCCAGGCACTGCTACCAGGCCACTTGCAGAACACATATTTCAGGAGCAGTATGTTGTACTCTGTGTGGTCACTATTTCTAAACTTTGAGGCCATCTTGGAATAGTACTACCCATTGTGTTTCACAGTTTTACCATGCCAATATGGCCTCACGTTCAGAAGCTTGACAATTTACACCTTAGAGTAGTACAAGAATGATAAACTATACTCGTTAGCATCAGAAGATGGCCAGCCTGTTCAGAGCAGTCATCTTAAAACAGTATAGTGCATAGCATATCATTGTTTTTACTACTTCAAGATGTCTACGCATGACTTCCAATGGTAGCAACTATGTTGGAACATTAAACAAACAATACACTGCATATACTACCATTGTAAGGTGGCCACCCACTAGGTTTAATTTTATTTTTTTATTGTAAGGTTATGCCTACTAAATGTAGCTGATATTTTTTTATTTTTCTATTTTTAATTAGGCATCCTTATGCTTGGTGCGTTTGTAGGTTTTATTGTGGATGGTTATTATGAATGTAATAAGGAGCCAGTTGGTGAATGGATGGATGTACAAGTGCAAGGATAAGGGACAGAGTCCACATTTGAAGACTTATTAACTGTCATCAACGTCTTAAGAAGCACTTTCAGTTATATGCCAGATCTGCTAGTAGTGCAAAGGTGTGTTTGGTTTTGGCGTGGAGACAACTTTAGCCATTTTTCCAGTCACAGGTATCAAAAAACTAAATCATAAATACAAAAGTGCATACATATTCAAATAGCAAGGCTTTGGGTTCACCCTCTTTATCCACTATCACACAGATTCTGTTACCTTTCACCGTAGCGCACAGCGTGGGAAAATCCGACTACAGCATTTGGTTCTGTTGTACTGGGAATAACAGTGAGGGAAATCCACCTTTTCTGTATGGCCTCCACATATTTCACACCATTTGCTGGATCCTGTTTTTGTTGCCCGTAGGACTCTGTGCGCTTTAATACTGCTAATGAGTGGTAAGGTGCCTGTGCTCTCCGTTTAAATATGTTCAATATGGCATACTCCCAATTGGTATTTTTAATTTACATATAATTTCCTAGTATGTGGTGCAAACTGCACCCAGGACCTGCAAGTTAAACGTTACTAGTTGACTGCAGCACTTTTTGTGCCATCAACTATAGCATTATGGTAAAACATGGCTTGAAGCCTACCACTGTATCCTGACTGCTGCAACTTAAACACCGCAAATAATAATCCAATTTAATGCACTAGTGTTCAGTGTTGGTATCTCAGACTAGTGTTCTGCAGTGCCACACTGATTTGAGTTAAAATTAAAAGCCCCTTTTTAAATTGACATAAAAAATTATTTGTTTTATTTTTTATTGGCTTTTGGTCTTAACAGGATCCTTTTTTTAAAAAAATTCCTAAATGTATTCCTCCCCTCAATTTTTACACTTTATGTTTTTGGGAACATGGAGGTGGACATAGCTAACATGGAGAGCCTTAGCTTGGCAGAGCTGATGAGGAAGATGCATGTGTAAGCAAAGGGGACTGAAGCTGAACAAGCAGTGCAAGAAGGAAGATTTCATATTTCCATTAGTGCTTGGAAGGAAGTCCGTCAGTTACGGTGTACCTTGGAGAAGAAGGAGAATGAGACTGAAAAGGAAATGGGGGGAGGACATTCAGGACATCCAAGTGGCAGAGGAGTGTGCCTCCCAAGGAGCACCACTGCCAGGGATCAGGGGCAGGGATCAGTCTGTGTCTGCTCTCACAGGTTGTCTCCATCAGAGCTGGAGAACAGGCAGGTAGAGAGGGCCTCAAAATTGCAGCTCACTACCCTTGTCCCTTAGGAGAAAAAGTTGTTTTTGGTTGCTGAAGAGGAGAAGGCATTCTTGGCTGCTGACAGGAAAAAGCCACCCTGTCTGCTGAGGAGAAGAGGGCAGCAGGCATTTTGTCTGCTGAGGAAACAAAGTTAACACTGGACTTGGGGGGAAAAGAATGCCTAGCTGTCAGATAAGAGGAGCAGGCGTAAGCTGGACTGGAGGACCCTGGTGACCTCAGAGGTCAGTGAGGATGGTGACAGCGACAAAGAAGAGCCTAGAAGACGTAACAAAGTCCACATTCCCAAAAGACATGGTGCCTGGTTATGTGGTGGTGGATGATATAGATAAGTGGATTGCAAAATATATACGATTGTCCTAGGTGTCCATTGACTTCCAGTAAAGGATTGGGAGGCTAGTCTTTGGAAACACATGCCCACTGCCAGGAGCGACACCTTATGGACCGTTGAAGTAGCTGACCAGATGAATTATGCCCATATTAAGGAAGGCGTTATAACGAAGTTTGGTCTGCCCCTCAGAAGTATTGCCTGACGTTCAGAGAAAGCCAAAAGCAGTCCCATTTGTCATTGGTGGATTCTGCAGATTCTTCCAGTAAGGCATTGGATAGCTGGGTGAAGAGCAGCAAAGTAAACAATTATGATGGGCTATGCAATTTGTTTATGAAGGAGCATATTTTACGTCATTGTTTTACAGATTTGTTGCCACACACCGGATTGATATGAAGCTCACTGTGCACAGAGTGTTTGGGAAGGAGACAGACCTCTGGATCAGTATCAGTGTGTGCAAAAAGGGTACTGGGAGTGAACACAGGAATGGTGGTTCAGGACTTACTCCACAGTGGAAGTGGGAAGGGCAGGATAGTAATGTGAAACAAAACGGTTTGAAGGGAAAGTATTCCCATTCCCTTTTAGAGCAGAGGAAGGGAAGTTCTGATGGGTGGAAGACATGGCCAGCTTTCATCTGCCCCGATGTTATGAATGTCTCCAGCCATAAGAAGGGTGGACTCTGTGTGTTTCAGGGAGTCACCAACAGGTGGAACCTCTATATGGGTAGCCAGTGTCAAACCTGATGGAGATTATTTGCAGAAGGTGGGGGGTAGGACATGCCCTACTATCCCTTAGTTGGAAGGTGGGCCGAGAAGCTAAGCTGGTGATCCCAGAGGGATCCCTACTCTGCAGGATACCTGTACCAGCTACACCATGTTGGAAGCAAGGATGTTTTCCCCAAAAGATTAACTGCCAGTGCAGGTCTGTCAGGTAGCCTAGGCCCATGGGCAGGACATTTTCAGCACTATGGCCCTGGCTGACACAGAATGGTATGGGCTGCCAGCCCAAAATAAAGTATTTGCCAGTATCCAGGTTCCTAGTGACTGCATAGTTGGCAATGACCTCCCACCAACAAGAAAACCACCAGGGATTCCGCCACCCAGGGTACCCCACAAACAGATTTCTAGGAGTACTATCCCTACACTTAGGGTACAGAGGCCCAGATGAAGATTATGGGGTAGAAGGTGGATGCCATTCAAAGTAGGAGGGCCATTGGGTCGGGGTTAGCTGCACGGAGAGGATAGCACACCAAGACCAACCCTGGTGAGGTGTGGGATGCTGCCTGCAATGTCACACAGAGAGGTGATAGAAGTCCTGCACCAGACAGACCTCAACATGACAGAGGGTGTCACCTTTGAGGGGGGAGACTGTTTCCACCCACTTCTCCCACCCCCCCACGGAAAGTCCTGAACTGTCAGGCACATTTAGTCTCAGGGTGCCACCACTGAGTAGAAAGCAGAAAGAGTGGAAAGATTGAGTCATTCACCTGAGGGTATGGCCCACTTTGAGAGGCCTAAGCAGTCAGAAAGACCTCAGGAGCAACTGGGGGAAGCTTTTTTAGCTTCACAGCTGGAAGTGAAGCCCACCCAAGACCCCAGACTGGAGACTCCATCTTGGCAGTGTATGGCCAGGGACCTGGGTCCTGACACTGTCAGTATCGCTGCTGGTTGCCTGTCTTATGGGTAGATCTGTTCCTCACCCGGAAACAGAAGTATGACCTAGGGGACAAAATGGGACGGTTCACCTTATTGGCCATGGTGGTACTGTCAGACTACTGGAATGCATCTATGAGCAAGTTAGGGTTAGTCACCCAACAGGAATTGGATTCAGGTGAGAAGAAAAGTTCCACTGGGACAGGGTTAGAGGGTAGGGAAGATACTGACATAAGGGTTTAAAGGTAGGTTCAGAAGGGCAATGAACAGACAAGTGCCACTGGAGAGGTGCCAAATTGTACACATTGTCACCTGAGCAGAGAAACCCATCAAGTGATTGATTACTTAATCCTAGCTTTTGGCTGAGAGTGGCTTATGTAAGTAATCCACTTTTTCTGTTTGGTAACCCTGTTAACCAGTAGTAAAGTGCCTGAACTCCCACTTTTAAACCTGGTTGAATTAGCATATTCCCAATTGGTGTATTCAACTTACCTACAAGTTCCCAGAATACGGTACAAAATATAACCAGGGCCTCCAAGTTAAATGTCAGTAGTCGACTGCAGCACCTCCTGCGCCATCTACTGTATTAACAGTGTAAACATGGCTTCAAGTCTACCATTATAGAATCACTGTGGAAGCTTAAATCTGCAATTCGGTCTATCCGAATAAATCCTTTTGACAGGTCAATGTCTCCCTTTTAAATATTAATAAGTCACCCCTAGGTAGGTCTTGTGGCCTCCAAGGAAGGATGAATGGTATTTAAAAGTAGGACAAAAGTAGGAAATATAGAAATGTAATGTTAACATGTCCTTACACTGACTAGCTCCCAAAGGCTATGTGGCAGCCTAGCTGTCCAACATAGACTAAAGCCCTAATACTGTATTGCGGGAGAAGGAGTAGCTAGAAAAATAAACAACTATTTTAAATGATTAATAAAAATCCAATTCAGTGGTGAAGGGAGATGTTTAACAAATATTAAGGAAAAGTAATGTAAAATGTACCTTTACCTTTGCAAAAGTTCCTGAGGGCTAATTAGCATTTCCTCTTCAACTTCTCCCAGCCAGTGATTAGCATTTGAATAGGGGTGAAATGCCTCCCAGGCACCAACAATAGGCAAACATGAATGGCAGAAATTAAGTCCTCTGAACTGCACAGAATATGATGGAGAGAGTAAAGGGCATCCTCTTTGACATTACAATGTCAAATTCTGCTAGAGTGTCAAATGTGCTGAGTTTAGTATAATATTGAAGGCACATTTTAAGGTAAAAAAAAACAGGATTCTGAGACAATTCTTCTGCATCCACTGTTGGGGGCTGGAAAACCCTGCTTTTGTTCTACCACACATCCGTCACTGGATTATCGAGGGTACAGTGGCTGCTTCAAACTGAATTTTGGTGTTAGATGGGTTAAGACACAAACATTATCACTTTACACTCCCCACACACCTCCAGCGCCCAAGTTCAGTGTGGTTGAAGACTTATGTCCTCTTGAAAATGCCTAAAGTGCATAGGGTTGTCAAAGGGAACATTAACTTCTTTGATTGGGGCGTGGCCTGGAGTTACCCTACCCACTAGCACATGCTGAGACATAAATGTAGCATTTCCATTCACCGACTGCTAAACACCGCTGAACCTGAGGAAGAGCAGAAGAGAACTGAACATGTGTGTGACCCTAGAGGAGCTTCGAAGGACAGAGCCTGCTCCCTCTTATACCTAGGACAAAAAAGTGGACCCCCAAAAGTCAGCTGGCTCAGGGTATGGAATAACTATAGCACGACTCCTATGACACATTGTTTGGGGTCAAGGCGAACACGTTTTAATGTTTATTTTGCCCTTGTGACAAGTAGGCACAAACCCTTTGACTGCTGGTTTACAGTACTGAATTATGGATCAGGGTGGGGGATTAGGGTAATATTTGTATCCATACGTTAATGCTGTTTCAACGTGTATTTATGGTTCACTAATGCAGAGTCTTTATTATTAGGGGGAGCGCTCTAAGGAAATGTAAACTTGGACAGCTAGTGGTCCCAGTATAAAAATGTGTACACATGTTTGCAAAGTTTAACAACATGAGGCTATGTATCATGCTTCCAAAATGCTTTGTAATTAGATGCAAATATTTGCAGAAGCTTGAAACCAAGATTGATGAGTCTTTGCTTTCAAATTACAAGTTCACAAAAAAAGCAACAAGGAAAAAACGCTTTGCTTAACAACTGTGAGATTATAGGCACAATTTCTTCGAAGCATCATTTACTAAAATGTGTTGATGCTAGTATTCCCCAAAAAATATTCATGATGGAAGTTCCAGTGCAACGAGTTTCAACAAGATTATGGGAAACATGAAATAAAACAATCATTGGCAAGGCCAATAGGTATGACATTGTTGGTCAGCCTTTTGGTTTTGTCAATGCAGGTCTTGTTTCAACAAGGTTTTTGTAAAACTTTAGTGTTGTGGGAGCTGCTAGGTCCTCACCACTATAACAATCATTGGCTAAAAGCAATGATATTTTTGGGTCACAAAAAAGCACACATTGCCACAGCAGTGTCTGACACTGAACAAAACTACTTTGTGTGCAGATATGCTCTTTGTGAAAAAGAAGAATGCTGTCATTCTCAGTTAAGACAGTCTATAGAAAGAGAGAGAATTTTAATAAAAACAAAAGGTCTTGGTTAACTCAAGACCTAATTAGGCACCCAATTCTTAAATAAAGTCACAAAAGTGCACCTATGATATATTCCCTTGCATTAGTGTAGGTTTACAGCTTTCATGAATTCGCAATTTACATACGCCAGTAAATCGTACTCCTAGAAAATATTTGTGAACTTCATTTTAGCACGAGCAAATATGCATATGTAGATTAATTTGTGCAAAAGTTTTTTGAGTATTTTCAAGTTCACTTTTCCTCCAACCACTTTTTTCCCCAACCGTGGAGGAAGTTTTATTCCTGCCTTTTTCCAGGAGTAAATTTGGGAGTTTGGAAAAAGATTAGAGAAGAGCTTAAGAAACCCCTAAAACATGCAAGTTAGTACATGTGCACAGACGCCAAAGCGCATTCCAAACCTGAAACTACTGCTTACCACTACCTCCAGCCCCTTTATGCATATCTGTGGAAAGGTGACAAAATACAGGAATTGCTAGAATGTAAACCCTACTTTAGTATGAGTCCTGAAATAATCAGAGATGGTATTATCAGAGCTCATATATATTGAGGAATGCTGCCAAACTTTTTCGGCACACTACATAATATCAAAGGGATAAATGAATATTTTTGCAGGACAAGTTGGTTTATGAAGCAACCTGTCCCTTGTACAAGAAAATATTTTATTAAATTACACACCCCTGTGGCTGATCCATTTGGCTACAAGGACCAACAACAGTCCTTAACTGCAACTGCCCAGCTGACCATTGGCAACCGGACTAGAGCTGAACCGTTCTTTTTGCCTCTGAGTCTCTACAAGCCTCCCCTGGGGTGGGGTGAGGGTGGGGGTGGGGGGTAGGAAGGGGGGCAGTGAAATACATGTAAATCACAGGAATCACAGACCAGAGGTAATCCTTGAAATTATTTGTGGTATTCAGATCCATGTTCATTCAAATAAACTCCAACCACATAACAGTGTACTGCCTCTCATCTTAATCTCTCCATCTTCCTGCATTCCATTCTAGAATTTCCCTTTGGTACATTACCATAGTACCACTGAAGAGGGAGGCTAGGAGCACACCAAACAAAACTACAATACATAATGATAGAAACAATACACATTACAAAGATAACAATACTACACCGGGCTTTAGAGGTATACTCTTATGGAGGATTGCCACTTAATGTCAGAAGGTAAAAACCTTTAACCAAAATGAACCTGAATGGTGTATCCGACTGATGCCCCATCACTATTTGCCTCAAACTGTGCACAGGTATGGACTACAGTGACCATTGGTGCTTTGTACTTATTGGCGCTATTTCTACTTAAAACTTTCAAACTTCATATCTTTGGTCTCCTTACTGGATGTTTGTCATTTTGTTTACTAACTTTTACTCTATTTTTCTAATAGTTTTTTATTTTATTTTATTATTTTCCAATTTAACTTTATTGCTATTTGGGTGCTGCATAAATAATTTGCACATTGCCATAGGTTAAGCCTGTCTGCTCAGTGCCATAGCTACCAGGGGGTTGAGCTCATGTTCATTTAATGACATTGAGGGTTCACCATGACATGGGTTTTGAATCTTTCTTGAGGTGGCTAGTCACCTTCCCCAAATAATAATCCAATTTCTTACAGGGGGTATGTTGACTGATCACATGTGTACATCTGTAAGACAAAAATGCACTTCAGAACCAGGGACTAATACTTTATCAATGTTTTCTTTCCATTCTTCATCCACCCTGTGTGTTTAAACGAATTCTCTGTGATACAATAATTCAACAACAGAATTTTTTAGTGCAGGTGAGACGGAATATAAATTAAATAAGGTATTCTGTACCTTGCTATTTACACATGCCTGTTAGGAGGCCCTTTTACTCTTCTGTTAAAACTATATGCAACTGGAGTTACACTGCGTAGAAAAAGATAGACAGATACAGGATATGTATAGCATTGGCCATAGACAAGATGAGTATCCTTTGAAAAAGGAATATTAGAGCTTCTACCAACGTGATACCATGCACCAAGACCCAGCACGCCAATCACCTTACGATCCTTTTGCTTTAGGTTACAAAACAACGGAATTGAAGTCAAACTGTCAGACCCGCCAATTTAACAAATCTAATTACATTTAAATGCACTGATGATTGCTGTGGTCTTCTTTGGTGAAAAGAATAACTGTTACATACCCAAATAACATATCCTGTGCTGAAACATATGATTGTAAGCATACAAGAAGCTGGAGAAATGTATCTCTCGTTGCATGAGACCATTATTTTACGGTATTTCAAAACCTGTTGACAAGTTTAAAGCTATCGCATGGATGTTCTTGCTTTCATTAAGTGGTCAAATACCTCTATCTAGGACTGCTTAGAGTAGTTTTATAAGGCGTTAAATATATCTCTTTGTATGTAGCCTATAGCATCTTTACATAATGAATAACTTCCTTATTTGTGTCCTCTACTACAATGTTCCCATAGTCTTTATGAAAAATATTAATACAATTGTTTAAATACATTATGTCAAATTATTAATTTATTTTGAACATTAACAATTTTTACTACAACCATATGACCACGATGTATAGGCAGTTGCTCGTGTTTAGGTCTCGTCTGATACAGCGCACGCACTTTCCCATGTGAGACATTTTGTTAGCTTGCATGGGGCTTAGAGCCTGCCCATTGTTTACCATAGGTTAGCTTCATCATCATTCTCATTTCTTTACTTCTGTTTTAAGTCCAGGTTAATTTTCCCTTTTAGTTTTAGTACTCTGTATGAGTAGATTGGCTTGAAGGCCATCTCCTTTCAGTCCTTCTACCCCCTACTCCTTCCTCTCTGTGTTATTTCAACCCCACTCCCACTCACTCGTCCCACCAAGTGTTATTGCTCGCCCTTCCGGTCCCGCTCGATGTTTTTTTTGCCACCTTCCAACCTCTTGTCCCTCTTCTTAGTGTTACTATCCCCTGTCATCCTTCCTTCCCTCTTCCTGTTGTTGCTTGCCCCCTCTAATTCTCACCCATGTCACTTGACAACTCCCGGCAAAAAAAAAAAAAAAAAAAAAAAAAAAAAAGAAAAGCACTGACAAACCCTGTAGGTCGCATGGACACTATAGATTTTAGTTATTTCAATGTTTTGCTTAGACACTGTAAGAAACTGGGTCACTCGTGGGGGGGGGTGGGGTCAGTGTAAAGTCACAAGAAAACCCTAAGTTAGCCTGTGCTCAACCCTCTGGTAGCTTGGCACAAAAGCAATCAGGCTTAACTTAAAGGCAATGTGTAAAGTATTTATGCAAAACTTCAGACAGTAATAAAGCGAAACAAGAAAAATCCCACACCAATTTAGAAAAATAGAGTAAAATGTAATCATTAGTTTAGGGCCATGTTAGAAATGGGGTCTACGGTTGGCAGTCAGTTTGCACTCTGTCCATACAGAGACCCTTACTCTATTAATGGTAAGGGAGATACAAAGCTCAGATAACCCCTTGCTCACCTCCTTGGTAGCTTGGCACAAACAATCAGGCTTATCTCAGAGGCAATGTGTAAAATATTAGTACCAACACACACAGTGACAGTGAAGACATCACAAAAGTGACAACACCAGTTTAGAACAAGCATTTGCAATTCAACGGGTCTCGCGTTTGCTCGTGTTAGAGCTGATAGCGTTGTAAACGCCTAACCCAACTTTTCACTGGTAATGAAGCAGAAAATAGAGAAAAAGTAGTCCACGAGCCTTGCATGTTTTCTGTACTTGGTCGATGCGCTCAAGGAGGTCCAATATTTATACTTGCTGCCCACTTTGAAGTAGGAGAAGCTTTAATAGATTTCCACTAAACAAAAGTGCTTCTAATTTCTTGCCTTTCAATTGGGTGTAAGCCCATTCTAATATGTTTAATGTAGAGAGCACAAGCACTTATCGCAGATTACCAGTGGTAAAGCGCACAGAGCCCTAAGGCCTACAAAAATGAATTCAGCAAAAAAACGAAAAGTGAAGGCAAAATGTTTGAGGGTGACCCTGAAGAAAGAGTCAAGTCCAACAGGTATATTGTACAGCAGAGTGGCTGCTGTGCAGTATGGCGGAAATTAAAGAACAAGCATTTGCAATGCAACGAGCCTCGCGTTTGCTCATGTTAGAGCTGATAGCGTTGTAAACTCATAACCCGACTTTTCACCTATCGGCAAAAGTGCATTTATGCACGTAACCCGAAAAAGTGCAATTAACTATGTAAAGCACTCGACTTCTGCAAAGCGAAATCACGCTAGTAAATTAGAGAAAAAGTAGTCCACGATCAGGACAGAAAACAGCGAGCCTCGCATGTTTTCTGTACTTGGTCGATGCGCTTGAGGAGGGCTAGCCACCGGAAAAGGCATGATGTATGCATGCCTTAGACTAATGAAAGCAAGCAGATTTTAATAGGCAAGCCCACGAACCAATGAAAAACACGAACGTGATGTCGACAAGGCTCCGAGCCCTTTTCTAAACACTAAAGCGTCTCGCTGCGATATGCATGCGCGAGCGCATGCTACGCAGGCTCGACCCTAAAAAAAGTGCTGATACATCCAGTGTTGACAATGTCATAGCTTTTTTCTTTGCTGCACAGCAGCTGTGTTGGTGTATTGCATGGCTTAAAAAATAAAAATAAAAATAAAAAACGACATTGACAAAGCATACAGCTCGTGTAGCCGAGACCTAAACGCTTTGCCCGTGCTGGTTTCTCTTCTTTAGTTAACACATATATGCTTACAATAAAAAGGTTTAAAAAACAACAACCATCGTCCACGCTTGCCATGGTCATACCTACTGCTTTGCCAGTGCTTGGTTTATGAGGTGAAACTATAAAGCAAATGTAACACGAAATTCATTAGTTTAAAATCCTAGTTTTGTGACAGCCGATTCCTAAAGTTATCACTACAGGTGATTTTACAAACCGTCCATTTGCTTCTCTACTTTCCTTTTGTGATTTTCATTCCTTTCGTAAAATTTCGACTCGCAATTTAGTAAAAAGGTTCCCAAACTGTACACAGGGCTATTCCAAACCATTAACAATAATTACAACATGTTATGTGTAAAACAAAATGCTGGGTGAAACTGATTCCTCAATGTGGAAGACAATAGATTTTTATGATATTAACAGTTTTAGAAACATCTCGGTTTAAGCCAATTGAAGACTACTTTTGTGAATTTGGGCTGTGTAAAACAGCAGGGTCCTTATGCTCAATGCAGGTTTAAGGTCAATAGTGCAACAAAGAAATAAGGTTGCACAAAATACTACACTGCCATGGCAGCAAAAACCTTTACAGTGGTTGCAAATGTTCAATCAATTGGCCTGCACATCAAATTCTGAAGTTGCAAAGACACTCCAGTGCAAAAACGAAATCTGCACTGGTAAGGTTCTTGTAATCTGGTCCCTTTTCTAAAGCCAATTAATGTTTCCATTTCTGGTATTATTTGTGCAGTTGTTTAAGAGATTAGGTTTCCGACCACACTTTGAGCTTCATGGAGACAACACCATTTTCAGATCCTGCCTACAGACATTTAAAGTTGTTGTAGAAAGACTTACTGTGTACATTACAATACTTAGAGGGGACTTTTGGTTGGCTCATTGCTTATCACTGGATGGCTTTCTTGTCAACCATATTTTTAGTCGTTCCTTCCTTTTCTTGTGTTAGTCCCTCCCCTGTATCACATCTTCTTGACCATCCTTTTGTTAGGATCAGCGGTTCCCAACCTTCTGACTTCTTTGGACTCCCACTTTATAATTACTAGAAACCGGGGACCCCCCACTGAATTGTTATTGTTATGTGGGGACTCCCCCAAGGAGTCATTATTGGAAGCGGCGCATCCAGGCCTATACATTGTGGATGATTTGAACCGCAAAACACTACACAAAAAATACAGAAACGAGCATTCTATCGAAAACATACACAAATGCTAACACATTTTATTTCATTTGCAAACAAATAAAATACATCTTAATGTATATATTGAAGTTGGAGCTTTTCTAAATTCAATTGAAGCCACGCATGGTCCATAATCATTTCTGTTTGATGCACCTGCACTGCTCCCACTTATCAATCTGAGGATACTAATTTAATTGTTAGCTTCACTTTTCAAATTACAGTACATTTTTCAATTGTACATTTATCCACTTTAATTATATATAATTTATTAATTTGTTAATATTAATTTTCTAAGCAGTCACGGACCCCCTGAGAAGGCTTTGCAGACCCCCAGGGGTCCCTGGACCAGAGGTTGCTGGGTCAGTAGACTACCTAAAGAGCCAAAAGTAGAGACGGGAACCCGAATACCCCTTAAATCATTTCTAAAAGTTCAGCATGGCGCAAGTTAAGGACATAAAGCAGGCTACTACTATTAAAGGAAATGGAATGTTTTCCAGCTACCACCTACATATTTTGCAATGAAAGAAATTTGATACACCCGAATAAATAATGATGAAAGTAATGGTTTGCTGGCATGGTAATTGGATATTTAAGGAAGCACTATGAAGAAAATGGGACTCCCTTTACTCAGCCACCAAAGTGGTTTACTTGGCTATACTGGGATTACAAACTGTAATAATTTACGCCATATTACACCGTCTAAAGAAGTCCTGACATCCTAAAGGGGAGGGAGCGGGTAACTACATGATGATTTTACACTATCTTTGTGCTCTGAAACAAATTAATGCTAATGTTTTAATGTCAACAGTGCTTACAACATTGGAAATGGATCAATGTTGCTAAGTGACAAAAGGTCACCTTTAAAATAGTATACCGAAAATAATAAATGCAAAACACACAAAAAAAACTAGAAAAATCTTTGAGAAAAATACAATAACGCTAAAACTGTCCAACCTCTCAGACACTCATGAATGTTAAAAGAAACAAATTAAGTAGCACAAAAGGTAAAAGGTACGTAGCACAAGAAAGTAAGCTTTGCAGTTAATAAACAGAAAAAAAGCAGAGCAAGCATCTCTACACACTGCGGTTATCTGCTGCTTGAATGATTGAGCTGTCCATAATAATGCCAAGAGATCTCAAAGCTTTTGTGAATGTGAGAGAACAGTCAAGTTCACTAGGCCACTCGCTTATCAAATTTTGCTAACTGTGCCTTTCGGCTGTGAATGTTTTGATTTGTTGTACTCTCTCTAAATGCAATAAAAAAAAAATATATATATATATATATTTTTTTTTTTAATAAAAAAAAAAGTTAATTAGGCCACCAAATGGTGGACTTTATGGTGCCGGCCAAGCAGAATAAAATGACCTGTGTCTTACTGCCATGTAGATATAGGCACCTGTGCATCATCCAATTATCAACAGTTCTCAGTCAGTCCAAAAACCTCTCTCTAGTAGCTTCGACATTATAAGCAACAGAGATAATCTGTTTATCACCAGCATACGATAAGAAGTCATAGCTACAGGTTCTGACAATGGCCACAATAGGGAGCATAGAAATGTTAAAAAGACAATAGCCTTGCAGGACTCCATAAAGAACAGGGGCCTAATCCGATCTCAAAATTGGATGGATTGGGATCTCCCAGGGAGTAAGGCCTGGCCCACTGACAGGTTTTAGAAAGTACACCGATCTTGTGCAATCTTTTAATTACTTGACATGTGACGCCATATAAATGTTAAAGAGAGGTCGAGCAGGATGAGAGCACTGGCCCGCCCCCATGCAAACTTGGCCCGAAATCGGTGGTATACAACAGGGCAGTCTCCTTACTGTGAGCAGCGATGAAACCGGACTGTGAGGGATCCAGAATGTTGTTTTGCTTTGAATAAGAAGTTAGCTGAGCAATTATGAACTTCTCACAATTTTGGTGGGAAGGCGAGTAGGGAGATGAGCCGACAAGTGCAAAGGGTCCGACAAAGTTGGGGGTAGAAAACTTTTATTGTGTGGTTAGAACATTGATATGTTTCCATGCATTCAGGAAATCTGTGGTTCAAATAGGTTGACAAGATCAGGCAGATGAGCACTGAAAAAAAGGTTAGAGTGCAAGGATATTATATGATGAGAGCGGGGGTAATTGGTGGGAGCTCAATGGAATCAAGTGTATAGCACTTATATTGATCTCATATTGAACTCGATGTTATCAACTGCTTGGTATAGATACTGTGAGCTGTTATAATACAGAAAACTGGAAAAGAGCAAACGCGTTATTTGTGTGTGTGTGTGTCTATATATATATTGCTATGTTGTTGAAAGAAACTTAAAAAGAACTGCTGAATTTATTCCCAAAATACCTGAAAGGGTCTGAAAAAGATTTGTTATCGATTTTAATACTAAATTTTTTGAGACTGAGTGTCTCTGGAATCCCTAGGGCTGGAGCATTCAAAGAAGTGTCTGTCAATTGGGTCATCAGTCTTCCTTGACTCCTTGGCATCACTATTTTCCGATACAGTCTTCGTATCCATATAATGCCGCTTTTCCCCTCTCAAACATCCTACCGTATAAAAAAGTCAGACTAGGCTACCTACTCACATTTCTTTCTCTTTCCATAAATTAAACGTTACATGTACTGTTATCTTGGATGCATAGTTCATCTGCATTACAAGCTTGCCCCACTATGTGAACCAAGTCGAACATTTTAACACTCTATTACGAGTCTATACTCCTTAAAATATAAGAATTAACTGCTCTCAGCAATCACATATTTTCCTGTTAAAAAACAAAAATATTATAGTTCACTTCTTCATGGACTTTAAGCAGAAACCACAAACAAGCACTGCTAAAGCCAACAGGTCTGACTTTTTATTATGGGAAATCTTCCAAAATGGTTGGGTGACTTTACGTGTGCCTCGCCAAGCTGATCTAAAAGGCAGTACCATGATTTAGCAACCTCTTGTGCTAAAACAATAGACGAGGAAGGCCCCTTTGCTGAACATGTTGAGTTAGCAGAAGTATGCTGTATTCTCAATGAAGCATAACATGAAAAGGAGTCGTAGATGACGTTTGCTTTGTAAGTGGTGAACTTCAGAGGCATACACATCAAAATATAGCACAGTATCTACTTTTGACAAAAGGGCTAGTATTTTGTTAAAACTTTAAATATACCCTATGTGCAAGCACCTTCTTACTTTGTGAACAAAAAAGTAAATTAAACAACATTTCTGATGATAGCAAAGTGAACATATAAACACTCAAGAGTGATTAGCGAAGAACACTGTTCCTTTATGAAAGGCTAACGCATCCAAGAACATACCGTTCCTAAACAAAAAAGCCTTAAATCCGCGATTACAATGTCATTATGATAGCAAATTAAATACATCAAAGAACATACACTGGTTTGTAAATACAAGTTACCTGCCTTGTTGCATCTGCAGTCTACAAAAGAACTACTTGACGTCGTGTTACCAAAACCGAACAGCAATAAAAAACACTATGGCGCTGAGGGACAGCATATCTGAGCATTGGCAAACTAAGAAAAAGACATAAAGCCAATTGCTGAAGGAGGCAGACCCAAACCTCACTGTCTTTATGTACTTTTAATAGTAGATTTCTAGGCAATGAACAACAAAAGGACTTCCAAACAGCTAAAACTCTGTACCAACGACTGTACCAACAAAAAAAAAAAAAAACCTCATGTGTTTAATGTTTAACTTATATCAAAACCAAACAATGAACATATTCAAGCATAACAGCCAAACCCCACTTTTATTGGACAATTTTACAATAACTATATAGTAAATAAACTCTAAACAGAACAAAACAAAACTTGTGTGCTTTGTCAATGCTTCTTTTCCCTTATATTTCTAGAAACATGTTAGTTTCAAAATGCACTGCCTACAAAAACACAATAGATACTTGTAGTGCAGAGGCCATGATAACGAACACAAAGGAATATATAAGATATGTACATCATATTACGCGTTTGTCCATTGCACTATATATATATATTTATGTACAGACACTGAAAAACACAAAGGTTGAAGTAACATCATAAATAGGTGACAATGTTAACATTCTGAACTAAAACAAAAACACAAATTCAGCAGTTATAGTTAGTTGCATTCATAATAACTCGTGTCCTTGCCATGCACTGCTAATAACCTCACATATCTTATATACACTTAATGCCCTGTGGGACTCATAAAAAATGTGGGATACCCTTGAAACAATTTGGAAGATTCATCAGCCAATGTCATGTTACTTAATCACAGCACAATCACGTTACTTGAAAATCAAAAAATATGCATAGGACTGGTAGTTTACTGTCAATGGTATGTATTCAAAATGTATATGCAGTGATCAGTGAATAAAAGCGCAGAAAACAGAGAGCTCAGAAAGTGAACAAACATTCACACTACATATAGAAAAAGACATTGTTCAGCTCTTGGCCGCATTTTATAGGTTTATATTGTGAATCGGATGAGAATGTTTGGCCCACATTGGTAGTGGAATGTTGCACATGTGACAGTCCCTTGAGTAGGATTGTGTTGAGAGGGACATGCCTGTTTGGTGCAGTTTGGAGTTAGCTACACAGCTGGTAAAGCAGGACAGATGGGCTTGCTCTAGGTGACTTAATTAAAAGACTCACTAGACAAAGGATTTTCTGTTTGATATCGTTATAGACAAAGGATTGAAAACTTGTATACTTTCGGCAGAATATACATAATGAGGATTGATACGCAGATGTGGGTGAGTGCTTTGGAGTGAAGTGGCTCTAGCTCATTGATGCATAAATAGAGTATCAGGTGGACTGGGACTGATGATGGTGTTTGAGTTCTGTCTCCAACTATATGCAGGTTATTTAGCTAGATGTCTAGGTCTGAAGAGACCCCTTCAGGTGGCAGGTGTTAAAACGGCAACAAAATTCCCTCTTTGTTTTTAGAATTTCTTAATAGGTACTGTGGATTTACAGATAGCGGCCTATTATATACCCCTGAACTCTATGTACAGAACCTGGGAAAATGTACAGTGTCTTTTTAGGGTCAAGCGCAACAAGCGCTCAGTCCCCGTTGTAATCTCTCTTTGGGCTTTTAACCATGCCCAGGTCATGCCTGTCACTTTCATTGGTTCTCAGGCCTGCCTGCCTTTTCCCGGTGTTTAGCCCTTCTCGAGCGCATCGGCCAACATACGAGGCTCCACGTTTTCAGCCTGATTTCTGCACTACTTTATCTTTTTATTTTCTAAGCAGCACGTTCACGCTGTTTTTTTTTCTTTCAATTTATGTGGCAAGAAAAGTCCGGGTAGGAGTGGAGTTTACAAGGCTAATAGCTCTAACTCGACCAAATGCGAGACCCGTTCCATTGCAATTGCTTGTTTCTATATATGATATGAATGTTTATTCACTTTCTCAACGCTGCATATGCATGTTGTTCACTGATCACTGCATATCAATTTTGAATACATACCACTGACAGTAGCATTTACCATTCCCTCGCTTCCTTTTTTTTTTTTTTTTTTTTTTTTTCCCCCAAGTAAAAAGATTGAGCTGTAATTAAGTAACATGACACTGGATGGTGGATTCCCCAAAATGTTTTAGGGGTGTTCCACATATTGAATGTGTCCCTTGGGACATTGTTTATATATAAGATATTGACCCTGTACATATAACATAACTCATGACATGTCCTATGACATAATTTATATCACTGATGACACTTTAACCTTTCTTTTTTTAAGTGAACTTCTAAGGTTTTATTTTCTTAACAAACACAGATCTTTTTATTACCCTAACTTTATTCTTACTTTAACCTTTGTTTTTTTCAGACTGACTATATAATGCATATTGTGTGCAGCCATTATTTTGAAAAGCAATTCTTTTTTCATTGTAACATAACAGGAAACAGTATGTAGCAGGATCTATACAAACACTAGGCCTTCTATTATCACACTTTAACAATCCACAGATTCTGTATGGTTCAGTTTCAGAAGAGAGAGGCTCTTTTTCTTAGCAGTATATACAGACCAAATACGTATTTGTATGACAACATAGCCTTCCTGTTGAAACATCTCTTCAATGTGAGGGATGGCCGTGAAAGGCTTTACTCAAAGTCATCCCTCTCTAAAGATTATTTCTCTAAATGAGTAGGGTGCTTAGTTCAGTACAGTAGGACCACCCTCTCTAATGGCTCCTCTGAAGAATGCAGTCTCGGTAGAAGAACTGAATACAGAAGTAACCCCTGTGCACTTTATTTCAGCATGCTACACATTCTGCATGGTACAGTGTGATCAAACAGCGATTCTATTTCATACTACCCGGGAATAGTAGTTTCTCTAAGTGACAGCTCAACAGAGCTATGTTTTGTATAGTAAACCTTTAAGAGCTAGTACCCCTGTGTTACTTGCCTTTATAAGCAGTAAGGTGTGTATGGTATGGTGCATGGAGAGACAGTGGCCTCTACGCTGAGACCTCTGTCAGATGACGGGTGTGCATAGTAGTGTGTGGGGAAGGATTGGCCTCTCCGGTCAGGCCTCTCTCTCGGATGACGGTTTGCGTATTAGGATGTGTACATGGATTGGCCTCTCCTTTGAAAGTTCTCTCTCAGATGACGGGTTACCGTAGTAAGGTGTGGGGAATGCCAAACCTCTCCTTCCAGACCTATATCTCAGATGACAGGTGTGTGTATTAGAGTGTGTGCAAGGAATAGATTCTGTCAGACCTCTCTCTCTCTCCCTCTCTCTCTCTCAGATGACGGGTGTGCATAGTAAGGTGTGGGGAATGACAGCCCTCTCCTTCCACACCTCTCTCTCAGATGATGGGTGACCATAATACACCATATGGATGGACTCTCGTCTCTACTTTCAGATCTATCAGATGACGAGTGTACATGGTAGGGTGTGTCGAGAGAGACTGGCCTCTCCCCAGAGACCTCTTGCTCAGATGACAGGTGTGAGCGTAGTAGGGTGTGTGGATGGACTGGCCTTTCCTTTCAGACCTCGGTCTCAGATAATGGGTGTGCACAGTAGTGTTTGGAGAAGAACAGGCCTGCCCTTTCAGACCTCTCTCTCAGATGACAAGTGTGCATAGTAGTGTGCGAGGAGGGACTGCCCTCTCCTGGTAGACGTCTCTCTTGGATGACGGGTTAGCATAGTAAGGTGTGTCCATGGACTAGCCTCTCCTTTCTGACCTCTCTCTCAGATGGGGGGTATATATATATATAGTAGGGTGTGTAGAGACCGACTGACCTCTCCCCTGAGATCTCTCTCTAAGATAACGAGTGCATACCAGTGGCTGGAGAGGGACTGTCCCTCCTCCTAACACCCCTTTCTCTGATAAGAAGCGTGCATAGTAGGGTGTAGAAAGAGATTGTACTCTTCTTGCAACTCTTACGAAGCCGAAGAGTGTAAGTAATAGACTCTGATCAACACCATCTCCAGTAAGTCCCCTTCCTATAGCAGCAAGTGTGCATACTACAGTGTATTCAACTAGTCCTTTCTACTTTTCAAGATCCTGCAAGAGCCTTGCGAGAACGGAACTTTTTTGGAAAATAAGAATTAACCATCTACGCATCACAGTACTTATCTCTTACACACTTCCTCTCAACAAGGACCAAAATATGTATTCCTTCTAATGGAGTGTATTGAGAGCTCATCTACTCCTTTTTACTATTCATTATCCTGTGAGAGTTATGCGATATCATAAAGATCATTTAAAAACAATATACAAATATTTTCTTTCCCTTAGACACCTCTTCTCTAAATCTAGGGGGACAGCATACCTTTCTTTGTTCACCATATATAGCTTTTTTTTTTTACTTCATTTCCACAACACTTCCAATTTTTCACCGTAAACAGTAATGGTTGCCATTTAATTTCTAACATTCAAACAGCCAGGCAATCACAGAGCTTGCTCGGCTCGCAGGAGCCTCTGGCTCCCACTAGAGCATAGAAGCTCACAGGAAAAATGGGCCTCTCAACCAATCACAAGGCTCCATTTTTAAATTTGCTCTCTCGCAGGAGGCTCGCAAGCCTTTTACCAACCCAACTGCCAAAATATAAAAAAAATTCTTTTGTT
This sequence comes from Pleurodeles waltl, assembly GCF_031143425.1. Classification (NCBI taxonomy): domain Eukaryota; kingdom Metazoa; phylum Chordata; class Amphibia; order Caudata; family Salamandridae; genus Pleurodeles; species Pleurodeles waltl. Next base: position 1,452,056,084 of record NC_090440.1, on the reverse strand, counting down.
ACTCAGGTTCGCAAAAACTATTGAACAGATTTACATAAAATCACACAAAAAAATAATAATCTGTGGACGAAGATCTAGCTTCCTCCTGAATTTGGTGTAATTCCATTTAGCCTTTTATGCTGCAGACCTCCCTAAAGAAGTCTACTGAAAATGTTGCCACCAGGTAGTTATAGTTAGGACCATGTTTCCATAGAAAAAGCATTTTTTGACTTGCCTATATCTTTGGCATTGTTTGCCGAATCTTCACAAAATTTCAGGGTGAACTGTCAAGCGGGGGCCAAGAAGAAGGGGGGTTCGAAAAAGTTGTGTTAACCATGTTAATTCCCATAGGACTTTAGTCCGAACCACTGGACGGAATTACACCAAATTTGGTTGAAAGCTAGGTTTCAGTACGCAGATTTCGCTTTTGCATATTTGGTGTAAATCCGTTCAGTAGTTTGCAAGAAATGTAACAAAATCTAAATTTGTATATAGGAGGTGGCAAATAATTCGCAAATTTTCATGAATGCGCAAGCGCAAACAGAAGCGCTGTAACTGGCTATCCACAACCTGAACAGAAAGTTGCCGCCGTCATTTTATGTTACGGGAGAGGGTTCCTGCAACTGAAAAACAAAATCAAAGGAGCCTAACAGGTCAGGGTGGAGGTACCCTGACCACAGGAGTGTGATATAGGAGTGTGTGAGGGTCAAATTATGGGTTTAAAATGTTTTTTTCTTCACCATGCACGATATTTGTGAATAACCATGATGAATCAAAAATAAGCCAAACAAAAAAAAATTACAAACTTATTCCTTCATTCACATATGCACTCAGAATCATGCACCCACTCAGACTCCCACACTCACTTTCAGACCTCTTATACACTCATGCACCCACTCACAGACCCACTCAGGCCCTCACGCACCCACTCACAGACCCACTCAGGCCCTCACGCACCAACTCACAGACCCACTCAGACCCTCACGCACCAACTCACAGACCCACTCAGACCCTCACGCACCCCCCCACAGACCCACTCAGACCCTCACGCACCCCCCCACAGACCCACTCAGACCCTCACCCACAAAGCCCACTCAGACCCTCACCCACAAAACCCACTCAGACCCTCACCCACAAAGCCCACTCAGACCCTCACGCCCCCACACACAAAGCCCACTCAGACCCTCACACCCCCACCCACAAAGCCCACTCAGACCCTCACGCCCCCACCCACAAAGCCCACTCAGACCCTCACGCCCCCACCCACAAAGCCCACTCAGACCCTCACGCACCCATTCACAGACCCACTCAGACCCTCATGCCCTTACTCACAGACCTTCATACACCCACTCAGACCCTCAGGAAACCACTCATATACTCACTCACAAACCCATTCAGAACCTGATGCACCCACTCACAGACCTACTCTGACGCACCTACTCACAGACCCACTCAGACCCTAACATTCACAGACCCACTCACACACACCCACTCAGAGGCCCACTCAGACCCTCACCCACCCAAACCCTCACGCACCAACTCACAGACCCACTCAGACCCTCATGCACCCACTCACAAGCCCACTCAGACCCTCACACACCCACTAACAGACCAACTCAGAGCCTCAGGAAACCACTAATACACTCACTCACAAACCCATTCAGAATCTCATGCACCCAGACACTGATGCACCCACTCAGACACCGACACACCCACTAAGATCCTCACACACCCACTCAGACCCTCACGCACCCACTCACAGACCCACTCAGACCCTCATACACCCACTCACAGACCCACTCAGACCCTCACAAAACCATTCAGACCCCCATGCATCCAGACACTAATGAACCCACTCACAGACCTACTCTGACGCACCTACTTACAGACCAACTCAGACCCTAACACTCACAGACCCACTCAGACTAACGCACCCACTCAGACCCCCAAGCATCCACTCACAGACCCACTCAGACCTTCACGCACCCACTCAGACACTCACGCACCTACTCAAAGACCCACTCAGACCATCAAACACTCACATTCACACCCAGACAGACACTCACACTCAGAGACATCCTCTCACATCTTATCCCACACGAGAAGAGACTATTTGGCTGTGCATGGCTGGGTGGAAATGAGGGTTGGCCGCAGGGCCTGGCCCTGAGCCAGGATCTGCAGCCAACACCCCTGTGCAAGGCCAAAGGCCATGCATGGCGCTGGTTTTGGTGGTTATCAGGCGGTTGGCCGCAGGCCCACTGTGCATGGCATTGGTTGGATTAACGTATAGTAATGAGAATAACTATACATTAAAAAACCACTGAAACTCACTGAAAAAAAAAAAGTTTCAGGGACATTATAGTTAGGAAATAGATTTTTTTTTAAAAAGTAGAATTTCACTTAAAAAAAAAAAAAACAAGGTTACAGGAACATTATAGTTAGGCTAACATTTTAAACGTACAAAACCACAGAAATTCACCAGTTCAAGTTAGAGTTATTTCAAGTAACTATAAATCGTGCTCTAAGGTAACTATAACTCGTACCTTTGCCATGCACTGCTATTTACCCCGCAAATTAGAGCACTTAGGACACATTTGATAACATCATTTATAATATCAATGTAATAATTGCATACATTTTTGGACGAAAAAACTTCAAGCAAGTTATAGTCACCTTAGGGCATGAGTTATAGTTACTTCAGATGACTAACTATAACAGGTGAATTTCTATAGTTTTGTATGTTTAAAATGTTAGCCTAAATATAACACCCCTGTAACCTTTGGTTTTCCCCCAGTGTGTGTATATATAAAGCAATACATTAATAAATAACCTACTGGTGGTCGGCAGTAGGTAGTTATAGTTAGGACCATGTTTCCATAGGAGAAGCAAATGGTGGGGGCGCAAGCTATAGTTACTTAAGCAAACCATAACTATAGCTGCTAAATTTTTACAGTTTTGTGCAAGTAAATTCAGATCCCAACTATAACGTTCCTGTAACCTATGTTTTTTTTTAAGTGAATATATATATATATATATATTTTTTTTTTTTCCCCCACACACACACACGCACATTCTAAGCTACATTTATGAAGTAAAAAGTATGCTTTTATAGCATCTCTTCCTACTTTACATCGACAGGTTCAAGTGCTTAACACTTCCAAGAGAAAAAAGCAATGGGTAGATCAAAGCTAAGCATGTTTCTTAGGAGTAAACGGGTAGCTTAGACATTGGCAGGAGGTACAGCAGTCAAGTAGCCGAGAAAAATAAAAATCTCAGAAGGAAAGCTCGACCCGAAGAAGCCAAAATGCTTACATATACAAAGATGGTAATTTACTGGGGGAAGACTTATTTGTTATGGAAAGACCACTGGTGGAAAGTAGATCAGTTAGTTGTAGAATGGAGATATCTTTGACTGTTGGAAATATGTGTTGAAGAGAGGTTCACTTAATGTAGAAAGACAACTGGGCTACTTTTGGATTGATCTTAAGTATTAGACCCTTAAGGCAGAAAAGTTTATGATCCAGTGCTATAAAAAATCTCCCTCATTCAGATTGGCTAAATGAATATTTATCGGAGGATCAGAGGTTAAAAAATGGTTTTAAGGTAGGACTAGTTAACAGTGCATGGCAGAATTAATCATGGTCACCACAAAGTCTGCGGGTAGCTTGGTTGAAATTATAGATGTTGCACTTGCTAGCCAGGCTGAGGTCTTGAATGGGGTCAAGGAGTGGATACAGACAGCCTGACTGAGGGCAGAGGTGGATAGATGTCTACCAAACTGACACATGGGTTAGGAGCCTACGAGCTAGAGGTAGATGGGTTTAGCCAGACATGTTACAGGTAGTCTAGCCAGAAAACAACCCAAACTGTGGTATCTGGGGAGGTCGCAGTTGTTTGTTAGAAGTACATAAACTGATTGGAAATCGCTAAGGTGTATTTGCAGACAGTGCCTTTATGGGCAGTCTTGTTGGTGGACAGATTGAATTGTGAAAGCTAAAAGTGATCAGAGATATTCTGTCTAAGGTATACGAGAGTGAATATTGTGCCGGTATGGAGACTGGAGTATAAGTTTACATTGATTACAGTTCACTGCTGTGGTCAGAGGTTAATCAGATGGTGGAGCTATGGTTATCACGTGTAGGCATGCTTGTTGCAGGATACAATAATTAGAGTTGGTCATGTTGATTTCCTTTCTGAAAACAGAGGGGCTCTGAACCGGAAGAGGACCTGGAAGGAGCTGTAATAATCAGTAGTGGGCTTGTTGGGGGCAAGGTGGACTTAGTAAAGAGACTTAACAGTCAGTGGCAGGTTTGTTGGCAGCAGATAGTGCTAATTACATCAAATAGAAACAGTGATTAATGGTGGCCTGGTGGATTAATAACTCAGAGGTAGACAGCACTTAAAGTTAAGCATGTTTACAGGTACTGTATAAGTGCTGGCAGAAAATATCACGATCACAGGTATGTATACTGCCTGGCGGCCGCTGAAAGATGCAGGTAGACATGCAGAAGGTACATATATTGATTAAATGTGACCAGATTGATTAAAAGTTAATTTAAAAAAATATAAAAATTCAGGACAGATTAATTTCTCTGCTGATGGACGAGAGGGGTGTTTAGGGGTAGAGGTGATGGTCGCACTTGTGATTGTTACAGGTGGCTAGTTCACAGTAGAGTTTTAATCCAGGTGCAATGACTAGAGGAGCCGGCTTTGATTTCACACCCTAAGGACAAGGGAACTGTTAACGGGTAACTGTGATGGGGGAATGTATGGTGCCTACACGTAGATATATTGGTAGAATGCGCTGAAAGATCTAGTGGCAATGCATAGTTATAATTAGTGGTGACCGAACTTATTTAGCAGATGGAGGTACTCAGCAAGGTGTGCTGGCAAACAGGTTGCTGAATGACCATGTTTTTGGACGGTCGCAGGTAGTGTGCTACAGGTATGTGCACTGATGAGAAGTGGTCAGTCCCTTTACTGTGGGTCTGTACTATTCGCACAAGCACACTGCGCTTGCAGTAGTCTTTTGAGACGTCTCACGCAGGTAGATGAGAAGAAAACAGACTGATTCTACGACTGGGGAAAGGTTTTTACAGGTAGGTCTGAGGGTTAGCAGTAACGTGATAGTGAACAACATAATGCTTGTTCATAGACTGGTTTTGAGAAGGTGCGCTGCGGGCTATGACCAAACATTGCAGATGGCTGGGTTTATCTCTGTGCCCGAGGCAGAGCGAATGTTTCCGGTTATGGGTTAGTGGTAGCTATGGTGGTTGCGGGCAGAAGGGTGGTGAATGACGGGTGATACATTTAAAGCAAGTGGGCACATATTCGTATGCTGCAGATCCATACAGCGGAGGTGCCCGGGTAGCTTCTGTTTAAAGCTAGAAGGTACATGCGATGACGAGAGCCAGGGTTGCTGGAAGAAGTTTTTGAACGATTTAATGCAACTAGATGCTGTGATTGGAAGTTGGGTTGATTCCCTGCCCGATTGTTTACAGAGAAGAGCGCTATCGATGCACAGGTGTGCAGTCTCGCATGGCAGCCAAACCGCGATTAAAGGGGCATAGAGCCCAGATGGTCTATTTAGCAGGCGTTGCTCCCGGTCTCCTCCCTCCTGCTGGGCACACGGTCTCCCCTTCCTGCGGGCGCCCCACCTCACCTGTCCGTACACCTGGAGGGGTTCATGTTCAGCGTTCCTCCTGCTCCGAAGAGTCTGCGGAACTTCCCGACGCGTAGGCAGTTGGTGGTGGGTTGCGGTAATGGTGTGGGGGTCAGCACTATGTGCAAGAGAGCTAGTTGCCCCCAGCACCAGTAGAAGGAAGGTTGCTCTGGAGTCCGCGCACAGCACCCGCGCCGCCGCCATCTTCCTTCTGCCTGAGCCTGACAGCAAACGCTGGGGCTGAAGCATAGTGAGCATGCGCAATGAGAGTCTGGCCGCGAGACCTGCTGCTGTGAGCTCCTGCAGCTGCATAGGAGGACGCCGCAACATGAGAGAGAACAGTAGCACCGGTGACAACGCATGTGGAAGGGGACCCTTTAAACCTGTAAATGTCACGGCGTGCAAGAACATCACTGCGTGGAAAGCGCCGCGGAACTTTAATATGCCACTTCGTGCAATTGATTCACCTCATGCTGAAAGGATGCTCCTCTGTCACGGTATGCAAGGGGAATCTTTAAAGTCGCCGACTGGAGCGTCGGCTTTACTGTGTCTTCGGACATGACCATCACCATTTGCAGTAATCGGGCTATATAATTGCATGGAGAGCCCATCCTTCAGTGTCACTATGTATAGCAGCATCACTGCATATACGATGTCTGCTTTACGTCGAGCAGGAGAACTATATCCGTACACGCAAGGGTAAACCTTTCATTTCACTGTGTGCAGCGGATGTGCATCACTGCATGCTACCCTTTCACCAATGCATGTTTGGACATAATGTCTATATGGCTGCATGCAAAGTACAGCTATTAGTTGAATGAGCGTAATTCCAAGTAGTTTTAACTTCAAGGGTAATGAAATGTTAGTGACAACATGTGCAGCCCAAAAAAGGCCCGGCTTTTGCTTAGATAGCGCCATGGACAGAAGCAAATTGGCTCCCCTCAATCCGCCTGCTCTTTATCCTAGATGTAGCATGCAACATGAGATATACAAAGAATAAACCAATAACTTAGCAAATCTTCTTTGCATCCTGGTACTGGTAGCCATGTATTTATAGTGATGCAAACAAACTCGCAAGTACTAGAATGAAAAGAGAAACGGCGGAACTTAATAAGATACCACAGTTCGAGGAGCACAGTAATTTCGTATTTGGCAGTGTTATGTGAACTAAAAGATGTCAGATATTTCAGTTTAGAAAACAAAGATTAGTACTTAGTGCGATGTAGGTGCTCCCTACTGAGACCTTGGCGGCCCGGCTGTCAGCTGGCGTTGGGGGCGCTCGGGCAATTGTTTTTAGGGTTATTCCTTGACCGTTTACACAAACTTCCCAACTCCTTCTCCCAGTATCACCGGAATGACCGAGAGCTCACCTTCTTCCTGCCAGTGGCAAAGTTGTAGACGAGGAATAGAGGGTGTTAAAGAGATGAGAAGAGAGGTTTTTAGTAGGCGCCTGCAGTCTGTCCAAGAAAAAAAAAAGAATAATCAAACACAGAGTGGGCTGAATCGCCGTAGTCTGCTGCATGATCTGCATGCAAGCAGCCCCCTGCACACCTCTGAACGTCTACTCTTAGCTCCCCATGCTTAAGGCCGACCCTGCCAGTAATTATCTTCTGATAATCTCTCTGACAGAGTGTGGGAACAGTCCATGGTTTAAAATGTCGACATTTCAGCCCTGGTATCACTTTTTCTGTAGGGTCATGATCAGGACAAGATCAAAGACAAGAGGAAGGAAGAATCCATTTGAAGATTATTGGAACTGAGCATTTAAAAACATGGTTCGAAAAAGGAAAGGCCAGCAATTTGAAGAAACAAATTGTGCGGTTTACCAAGTATAGTTCAGTTCAAGTTTATTATGTTAAGGAACTCTGATGGAGATCCACATAAAATAATACATAAGTATACAAAAAGAAGAAACATAATAGTAGTGATCGGATTAAACTTTGATAAACAAATTGATTAAGCTAATCCAAAGTTAAAAAACACTTACAATATTTAAAAACTCTAGCACAAAACCTTTAATTAGGTGGAATGAATAAGGCTTGTAATAGATTAGAAGCAGTACTAAATGAAAAGGATAGGCAAATAGGGCACAGCCACTTAGGACAGTAAGGCAATAGGGCTGGGCAAATTAAAACAACATGTTTCAAATTTTGGATGCCATTATGGCATAAATTACAAATAGCGGAAGAGCCAAACCATTTTGCTTGTAATGTGTTCAGGGGAGCTGCCCCTGTCGCAGCAGGAGCCAGAATCTTCTCACCCATTAGGCAAGTTCCAGATATGGTAGGTCTGTGTGATCCTTGGCCTTAAGGAATCAGATATTATTGTTCACATTTCTTTAGTGATAATTAAGACTAAGAAAGGAACAGAGAAATAGGGATGAAGATACAAAAGGGCGACTCAGTACCCTACAATTCCCAACTAGAACCTGGCAACAGGCCAGCTCCCACCCCCCTTACCTCCCCCCACCAAACCCTCCTCCCCGGGAGCGCTAGCCTGAAGTCGTAGCCATCAGATAGGAGTTGCAAGGTTTCCCGTCCGCTGTGCACGTGTCAAATGGGCCCCTATTCGTGTAGTCAAAGGAGTCTCAAGAGCTTGGGACATGTCAGTTCTCGAAACTCACTGGAAAGCAACGTCAGAAATGGATGCTATAGCTCTCTAAAGGAGTCCCCCTGCAATGAAAGGGATAAGGAGATCCTCTACATCCCCAGGATCAGCCAAAGTCTCTGTAACCACCCCATCTGTTTAGTTAACCAAGATGTCCCACAGTGTGTCAGAATGTTTTGGAGGGCCGTCCCCAGCACCAGGCCTATCTGTCGACCCCGTATTGACTTGAGCAGGAATGTCAGTGGGTTCGGAGGACCCTATAGGATATAGGCCGGAAAGAGTGGAAGTTGGGTGAGGAATCAGATATTATATGAAAACTCTGTCTCTGTGCGCAAGCCTGGCTGTCCTGGCGGAAACTCACTGCCCAAGTTTCTTTCCTGAGTGTGGATTTAAGCTGTGCTGGAGAGAGAGTAAAAATTGCAGAGGGATCTAATTGTAATTGATCTGTGACATATAAAAAGATCCTGCAGATGGTATTATTTACTTTATGACCAGCTAATATTTATTTTTTTAGCAGTGACCGCAAAGAGTTGTCACTGCACGTTATCAAATTAAACATCCAACAAATTACCACAGCCAGGACTTGAATAAAAGAACTACGTAGGCTGAACTCAAGTCTTAATAACGGTACAGAAAAGGCTGAGTTTACAATTAAAATATTCCTTAAGACAGGCCCCTCGAGTTTATCTCCTACCATGATGATTTGGGTTCCTGGGTCCCTGTCACAGAGTTCCTTGATGTAAAGGAATACCTTAATTAAGAGATTATTAAAAGGGACACCAGGAGGAACATAAGAGTTAATCAAAGTAAGGGAGATTACCTTGTCTCCTACTCCAATGCAGTGTAAAGTTACTGCTAAAAACAAATTACTGGGATCCTGTGGTAGGCTGCTATACGAGCGGATCAAGGAGAGTCAGAGAAGGGGTATAGGCGTTTTAGGCTTGAAGTTTTATTCTCTGTTTTATTCACAAGATATTCACTTATTCAATGTTTCTAGATATTTGGTAAGCCTCGGGTTTTCTGCTCTTCTCAATTTCTTTCTTTCTCTCTTTCTTAGGTTTCCTCTCCCTCTGGTGTATCCCGGTTGTAAAGGATGTGGGCGTCTCTCTCGGGTTCCGGCAAGAAGAGAAAAGAAAGGAACAGGAAAGTCCTTCTGTGGGAACGGGTTGTTTATTGTGCTCGTGAGGGAAAGGGTAGCAAGCAGGGTAGGTCCGTGAGGGGGTGGTCAGAGGTGGGGTTTAGGGTTCCTGGTGTTCGTATAGTGCCTGGTTCCCTTCCTTCCCCTTCCCTTGTGACTTATTCACCCTCCCCGTCCTTCCTCCCGCCTCCCTGAGGCCTTTCCCCAGTGCCTGTGATTCCCCGTAACCCTCTTGTCCCTAGGAGGACCGTACCTTGTTAAGCCACGACCCTCCGGGGTCGTGGCGGCATTCTTGCGTCTCCGGCGTCTCTCCTTTCGCCGTTTCCCGCGTTTCTTCACTTCTTCTGCGGTCTGTTTCCTGCTTCCTCGATGGGGTTGCTGGTGACTTTGTCCTCCCGGTCGGCGTTCTCTCCGTCTCTTTCTGCTTCTCCGTCACGTTCTCTCTCCTCCCAGGATCGTCGTCCTTTTTCTTTCCTCCTGCCGGAACCCGGAAGTCGTCGTAGCTGTTACGGCGTGGCGTCCCCTCGTTGCCAGGGGAACGCAACGTCGTCTCCGGGGAGCCTGCCGAGTAATGGCGGATTTGGGGTAAGTAAGACGCGGTCTCCGCGACCCGTCTACAGTCCCCTACCCATGATCGGGACTGCTCGAGGACCGAGGAGGACGAAGGAGGAAACCGGGAGAGGTAGTCGGCAGGACCTTGTTGGGAACCAGGGATGTGGCGTACCTGGAATGTAAATGGTTGCAGCTCTAGGAACCATCTCAAGATTCTGGAGTTGGTGTCTTTGTGAGAGGTAAGCCAGGTGAGAGGGGCATGGTCAGTAAATAAAACGAAGGACCTGCCTAAAAGATAATACTGCAAGGAGTCCACAGCCCATTTGATGGCAAGACATTCCTTTTCGATAGTTGGGTAATGGGTCTCTCGCGGAAACAGTTTTCTACTTAGAAAAACCACAGGGTGGTCAAAACCCTCTCCATCGGGCTGGGTGAGTACAGCTCCGAGACCGACGTCCGAAGCATCAGTATATAAGTGAAAACTGTTTGAGAAATCGGGACATTTTAGTATTGGGTCTGTGGTAAGGGAATGTTTTAATCAATCAAAACTACTCTGTTGGGGGTTGGTAAATGGGGCCAGTTTCGTGGGGTTTTGTTTAGTCAGGAGGTCGGTCAGAGGGGTAGCAATGGTAGAATAATTGGGGATAAATCGGCGGTATTACCCTACTAAGCATAGGAATGATCGTAGGTCTTTCTTCGTTCTTGGTTTAGCAGCTTGGAGTATAGCCTCAACTTTGCTTTTCTGCGGTTGTAGAGTGCCGCTCCCTATGACATAACCGAGATATGAGACTTCAGTGCTTCCTAGTAAACATTACTTAGGGTTGGCAGTTAAACCGGCCTCAGTTAAGGCGGAGAAGATTGTATGCAGATGCAATAAGTGATCTTGCCAGGTTTCACTAAAGATGACAGTGTCGTCTAGGTAGGCTGCGGTAAAGGTCTGGAAGGGTTTTAAGATTCGATCCATCAGGCGCTGGAAAGTCGCAGGAGCGCAGCGAAGACCAAAAGGTAAAACCGTGAATTGATAAAGACCGGAGGAGGTTGAAAAGGCTGTTTTTTCTTTGGCATCGGGGTGGAGGGGTATCTGCCAATACCCCTTGGTTAAGTCAAGGGTGGATAAGTAACAAGCCTTCCCTAATTTCTCTAAGATGTCATCCACTCTGGGGATAGGGTAGGTGTCTAACAGGGAGATCTCATTAAGTTTGCGAAAATCAATACAGAATCTAATCGATCCGTCTGGTTTAGGAACCAACACTACTGGGGAATTCCAGGGACTGTTAGAGGGTTCAATGACCCCTAACGCTAACATTGTTTCGACTTCGGTTTCAATGATGGGTTTTAGTCCTTCAGGGATGCAATAGTCCTTCAGGTGTTTTAATGTGATGAGATATCAATGAAGTTTTTCCCGGTATTTCTGAGAAGAAATGGGGATGTTGTTCGATTAGGGTGTATAATTGATTTTTTTCAGTTTCGGTTAGCTCCTTATTAATACTGGGTTTCACTTCTGGATGTGTTATTCTTAAAGGGCATAGATCTAGTTCCCGTTCTTTGGTAGAGGAGACAAAACAACCGGTGTCTGTTTGTTCCTCAGTCTCTTCTGAAGGTCTCCATTGTTTTAATAAATTTATATGGTAAATTTGGGTTTTCCTCGGGCAGGTGTTTATCTCTAAAAGGTAGGTAACAGGAGAGACTGCTCTAATAACCCTATAGGGTCCTTGCCATTTAGCAATCAGTTTATGATCAGATGTAGGTCGCATGATGAGGACCTGATCATTGGGGAGAAAAGAACGTATTTTTCTTCCCTTGTCATAGTATGATTTTTGTTGTTTTTGAGCCGTGACTAAAGGACTATGGACGTCGTCCCAGAGGGTCTGTAACTGAGTTTTGAGTTGGTGGATATAGTCAATCAGGGGTTTCCCTTCTTCCTGTTCTTCCTCCCACGTCTCGGCGGCCATATCCAGGAGACAGCGAGGTTGTCTCCCGAAAACCAATTTAAAGGGACTGTGTCCCGTAGAAGACTGTTCGTGGGTTCGTATGGCATACAGTACCAAGGGAAGCTTCTGATCCCAGTTGCGACCGGACTCGTCCACAGTTTTCCGCAGCAATGTCTTTATAGTGCGGTTATATCGTTCTACCAACCCGTCTGTCTGGGGGTGATAGACCGAGGTCTGTAGTTGGGTGATCCCTAATAACTGACATATCTGTTTCATGAGTTTTGACATAAAGGGTGTACCTTGATCTGTCAGTATTTCCTGGGGAAAACCTACTCGGGAGAACACTGTTATCATGGCTTGTGCTATTGTTTTGGTTGTCATGCTGGAGAGGGGTATGGCTTCGGGGTATCTAGTCGCATAGTCAACTATGACTAAAATGTAAGTATGTCCTTTAGAAGAGGGAAGTAGGGGTTCTACGAGGTCAATACCCACCCGATTAAAAGAGATATCAATAATGGGTAAAGGGTATAGTGGTGCTTTCTGGGGCATTCCTGGTTCAGTTAATTGACATCTAGGACATTGGGAACAGTATCTGCGTATCTGAGCATACACTCCGGGCCAATAGAATTTGCGCATAAGATATTCTTCTGTTTTTTCCCGACCATAGTGACCTCCCCCGGGTTGATTATGGGCTAAAAACAGTACTTGGGCTCGAAATGGTTCAGGGACTACTAATTGTTGCTTGGTTTCTCCCGTAACAGTTATAGTTATTCAGTATAGGAGGTTTTTCTTGACAAGAAAATAGGGACCCACCTCATTGGTGATCTCTGTTTTAGCCGAGCTCCAGGCGTGGGAAAGGGTAGGATCTTCTCTCTGGCTGGTTTGGAAGGAGATGGGCCTGCTGCTAATTTCTGCTACTAGTTTAGGAACTTCCTTCATCTTTCGGGCTTCCTGATATTGTTTTCTCTCAAGTCTTTTCTCATTTCGTGTGAGTTTCTTTCGGTGGGGTGGAACTTCAATGGAGGAATCGGAAAAAGGGGCTTCGGTCCACCACTCGGGAGTCACAGTGGATCCGCGGACTAGGTCTAATAGGTCATAGAATCGAGTATAATCAGTCCCTATAATGCAGTCCTCGGTTAATCGATCCATAACCCCTATCGAAACCATATCCTGAAAGGGACCCCATTCAACTTTAACCATTGTGAGGGGATAACTTCCTTTGTCTCCATGTATACAACAGATGGAGACCCAGCTGTCGGTAACGGAAGAATCAAGATGGACTAGACCCTTCCGGATTACAGATTGGCTGCATCCGGAATCGATTAATGCCGAAATGACCTGTCCATTTATGGTTACAGCGTATCTAAATTTCTCATTCCCTTTTCCTGTACATAGAACTCTACGTCGTGTGACCCCAATTTCCATGGGTTCCGGTCCTTCAGCTTTCCTTGGACATATTCTTGCAATATGGCCCCACTCTCCACAGTGGAAACATTGTGGGGACTGCATAGGGTGATGTTCTACGGGTTTAAGGAACCGGGTTTCTTCTGGGAAATACCTTGGAACTGGTTTTGGTGGAGGGGTGGGAGGTTTTTGGAAAGGTCTCGGAGACAAGGGTTTAATTTCTGCGGAACGATGGAAAGCACAAGCCAAATCAATAGCAACCTCAGTGTCCACCTTTGGGTGTTGACGGATCCAGTTCTTAGTACTAGGGGGCAGGGAATCTAAATACTGTTCCAAAGTAATTGTCTTAATGACATCTTCCCGGGTTGTCCCTATGGGTCCCAACCAATTTAGAGCCAAGTCTTTCACCCGAAAGTAGAAGGAGCGAGGGTCTTCGTTCGTACTCCACTTTATTTTTCTAAATTTTAAACGATAATATTCCGTATCATGTCCGACTCGCCCCAGGATACTTTTTTTATATCTTTGTATGGGTAGTGCCATCAGGGTTGGCGGACTGGTATGCAGTCTGTAGGAATCCAGTAAGCAGGGGTGTCACATACTGACCTCAGCGGTCCTCTGGCCATTGAGCAGACAAGGCTACCCTCTCAAAGTTAGTAAAAAACGAGTCTGGGTCTTCCCCCTCTTGGTACTTTTGTAGGACCGAACTGGGAACGTTTGGATGCACCTTACTGGTCGCTATTGTATCGGTTAACTTTTGTAATGCGGTCTCATGTACTAGTTGGTTATTGGCTAAGATTGTAGCCTGACTTTTTAAGGCCGATTGTAAGGCCTCCCGGTCTTCCTTGGCATCTCTTTGGTGTGCTTCCCACACCAACTGCAGATGTCTTTGTCCTTCTGCCAGTTGCTTAATCATATCTTCGAGGGATGGGGATTCACTCATGATGAAGCACGCTCGTAAGCCCACCTGGGAATTAGACCCCCACTTCTGACACCACTGTGGTAGGCTGCTATACGAGCGGATCAAGGCGAGTCAGAGAAGGGGTATAGGCGTTTTAGGCTTGAAGTTTTATTCTCTGTTTTATTCACAAGATATTCACTTATTCAATGTTTCTAGATATTTGGTAAGCCTCGGGTTTTCTGCTCTTCTCAATTTCTTTCTTTCTCTCTTTCTTAGGTTTCCTCTCCCTCTGGTGTATCCCAGTTGTAAAGGATGTGGGCGTCTCTCTCAGGTTCCGGCATGAAGAGAAAAGAAAGGAACAGGTAAGTCCTTCTGTGGGAACGGGTTGTTTATTGTGCTCGTGAGGGAAAGGGTAGCAAGCAGGGTAGGTCCATGAGGGGGTGGTCAGAGGTGGGGTTTAGGGTTCTTGGTGTTCGTATAGTGCCTGGTTCCCTTCCTTCCCCTTCCCTTGTGACTTATTCACCCTCCCCGTCCTTCCTCCCACCTCCCTGATGCCTTTTCCCAGTGCCCGTGATTCCCTGTAACCCTCCTGTCCCTAGGAGGGACCGTACCTTGTTAAGCCACGACCCTCCGGGGTCGTGGCGACATTCTCGCGTCTCTGGCGTCTCTCCTTTCGCCGTTTTCCGCGTTTCTTCACTTCTTCTGCGGTCTGTTTCCTGCTTCCTCGATGGGGTTGCTGGTGACTTTGTCCTCCCGGTCGGCGTTCTCTCCGTCTCTTTCTGCTTCTCCGTCGCGTTCTCTCTCCTCCCAGGATCGTCGTCCTTTTTCTTTCCTCCTGCCGGAACCCGGAAGTCGTCGTAGCTGTTACGGTGTGGCGTCCCCTCGTTGCCAGGGGAACGCAATGTCGTCTCCGGGGAGCCTGCCGAGTAATGGCGGATTCGGGGTAAGTAAGACGCGGTCTCCGCGACCCGTCTACAGATGCCTTAAGTATTCATGCTGCCAATGCAGTCTATTCGACAGCAAACATGCAACCCCTCCCTTTGCGTGACCTCTCGCTGAGGGGAAAGCCTCACAGCAAAAGGAATAACAATATTTAAACTGCAACTCCCCAATAGACCAGGTTTCTTGGAGACAAATTATATCAGGATTGAGGGAGTTCAGAAAATCTATTTTCTCCCCTTTAGATTTTATATCTGCTACATTCCAAGATATAAGTGTAAACACATTGCTACATTGATGGTGCTTTTAGCCTGAAGGTTGTGGTAGAACTATTTAATACTGCTGGTAGCCAATTCCAAGAGTGGGGATTGATGCTCAGATCAGGAGGTGGACAAAGATAAGAGACCCTAAATAATACTTCTCTGCCATAAGCCCCCAGGGGAATTTTTAAATCCTGATAAGTGTGAGAGTTAGTGTTGTGTTTAACCAAAGGGATGCCTGGGGAAAAAGGTTTCCACACCTCATCAGGAGATTGGAGGTCCCACTCGGTTAACCTTAAACCCGTCTCGCTCAAGACGGGAACTACATCAATACCTTTACATTGTAAAGACTCTAAATTACTTAAGATTTTGTTAGCAGTCAATTTAGAGAAAAACGATACACAAGACAAGGGACCACAGTCAGCAACCTTCAAAGAGACCAAATGTATATCCCTACTTTCAATCATTCTAAGAGGTTCAATATCAGAAAACATTTTAACAGTTGAGATCTGTTAAAAAAGAGATAATTGTCAAATAAAAGCATAAAATCTAAAATTAAGGTATCCTCAGGAACGACCCTATCCTCTTCTGATAGGTTACGGCCAAGTCTGAGTGGGTATAAATCCTGTGGTAGCTGCAAAGGATTGTGCAGAGGGACTTAAGGATGGCCTAATTGATTGAGAGATAGTTGGCTCACAAGCTGAAATTAGGTTGACCATTTCAGGGTTGTCGATGGGTGGATGGAGCTCACATGTTGAGAAAGAGACAGTAGGTGCAAGGTGAGAATGTAAGGCTGGAGTCTCCTGGTTTAAGGAATCTTGCAGGCCAGATTGATCTTTGGAGAATCGTATCTTTCTCTGACCTTTTTTGGGATGTCTCCGGATTGATTTTTTGGACCTTTTGATTTTTTTCCTGTTATAAATTGGAGGCTGTACAGGAGTACCCAAAGTACTAGTCAAGATATGTGCCTTTGGTTGAGCTTTAAAATTTGGAAACATAACCGTCTCAGAGTTTTGGCAGACTGGTTCCAGGTCTGTCTCTGTTGAAAAGTCTCTTAACACGAATATAATGGAATTGAATGGGCTCTCAATTGGCAAAAGATTCATAGGGGATAGTCCCACCTGTGGTGCTCCAGCCTGGGAGCAAAAGTCAGTACCAAAGGGTGTTTTGTTGTTTACGATAGTGTGATTCCGTGCAAAGAAATCATTGTGATACTGTGTAAGAAATCCAGGATATACTCCATTACCAGTTGTCACTTCTTTTAAAATGGTCATTACGGAGTCAAGAATACAATCAGATCAATCAATCAAAAGAATTTATAGAGCGCGCTACTCACCCGTGAGGGTCTCAAGCCGCTTGAGAAAGGGGGAGTAAGGAGGGGAGGGCTACTGTTCGAACAGCCAGGTCTTGAGGCTCTTTCTAAAGAGCAGGAGGTCTTTGGTTTTGTGGAGGTTTGTGGGTAGGGAGTTCCAGATTTTGGGGGCGAGGTAGGAGAATGCCCTGCCTCCAGTGGTGGTTCGTGGATGCGGGGAACTGTGGCTAGTGTGAGGTCGGCTGAGCGGAGGTTGCGTGTGGGAGTGTGGATGTTCACTCTTTCGTTGAGGGAGGTCGGGCCGGTGTTGTGGAGGGATTTGTGTGCGTGGATGAGGATCTTGAAAGTGATTTGCTTGTCTAAGGGGAGCCAGTGGTTTTGAGGAGTGGAGAGATATGTTCGTGGCAGGGGAGGTCCAGGACGAGGCGTGCGGCCGTGTTTTGGATTCTCTGGAGTTTGTGTCTGAGTTTAAGTGTGGTGCCGGCGTAGAGGGCGTTGCCGTAGTCTAGCCTGCTACTGATGAGTGCATGGGTGACTGTCTTCCTGGTCTCGGAGGGGATCCATTTGAAGGATGTTTTCAGTATGCGGAGTGTGTGGAAGCAGGAGGAGGTGGCTGCATTGACTTGCTAAGTCATGGAGAGGGAGGGGTCCAGGATGATGCCGAGATTGCATGCATGGTTTGCCGGGGTGGGTGCGGGGCCTAGGGTGGTGGGCCACCAGGAGTCGTCCCATATGGTTTTATTGGGGCCGAAGATGATGATTTCGGTTTTGTCGGAGTTCAGCTTGAGGTGGTTTGTCGTCATCCAGTTGGCGGTGTCAAGGAGAGCGGCGTGTAGGTTGGCTTTAGTGGTGGTAGGGTTGCGGGTGAGAGAGAGGATGAGTTGGGTGTCGTCTGCGTAGGAGAGGATGGTGATTCCATGTGGTCGGAGAGTGTTGGCGTGGGGGATCATGTAAATTTTGAAGAGAGTGGGGGCTGAGGGAGGACCCTTGGGGGACTCCGCAGATGATTTTGGTGGCGGTGGAGTGGAAGGGTGGGAGGCAGACTTTTTGGGGCCGGTCGGTGAGGAAGGAGGTGAGCCAGTCTAAGGCTTTGTGGCAAATTCCTATGTTGTGGGGACGTGTGCGGAGTGTGTGGTGACAGACAGTGTCAAAGGCTGTGGAGAGGTCTAGGAGGATGAGTGCGACGGTCTTGCCTTTGTCGACTCTGGTCCTGATGTCGTCAGTGCATGCAATGAGGGCGGTTTACATGCTGTGGTTCTTGTGGAATCCGGATTGTGAGGGGTCAAGAGTGTTGTTTTCCTCGAGGAAGTGGGATAGGCGGGCATTGACTAGTTTCTCTGCGACTTTGGCGGGGAAAGTGTGGAGGGAGATGGGGCGGTAGTTGTAGAGGACTTCTGGGTCGGCTTTGTTTTTTTTTTTAGGAAAGCGGTGATTTCTGCATGCTTCCCGGGGTCTGGGTAGGTGGCGGAGTCGAAGGAGGAGTTGATTATGTCGCGGAGTATGGGGGCGATGGTTGGGCTTGCTTTCTTGTAGATGCGATGTGGGCATGGGTCGGAGGGGGATCCGGAGTGGATGGAATTCATGGCTTTTTTGGTTTCTTCGTGTGTGGTGGGGGCCCAGGTGGTAAGAGTGGTGGGGGGATTGGGAGTGGGGGTGGAGCTGGGCGAGTGAGGGGTGTGTGTAGTGGAAGTGGGTTGGATGAAGCTGTTGTGAATGTCCAGGATTTTGTGATTGAAGTGGTTGGAGAGGGTGTCACATAGGGGCTGTGTGTGTGTGTGGTGTCTATGTTGCTGGCTTTGGGTTTGGATAGCTCTTTAATGATGGTGAGGAGATCTTTGCTGTTTTGAGAGTTGTTGTCCAGGCGTGTCTTGTAGTGAGCTCTTTTGGTGATGCGTATGAGTTGGTGGTGGGTGCGGATGGAAGTTTTGAGGGTGGAGAAGTTGGTTGTAGAGGGTTGGCGGCATTTGCGCTTGGAGTCTTGGAGTTCGGGGTGAACCAGGGGGCGCACTTAATGTTGTGGGGTGCGGTGTGTTTTCTGAAGGGGGCTAGTGTGTCTGCGCAGGTAGTGATCCATTTAGAGAGGTTGTGCGCTCCTATGTTGGGGTCGTTGGTGTGGAGGGGGGGTTGTGAGCCAGTTGGGAGTTGAGGTGTTCGGTGGGGATCTTGTTCCACATGCGGTAGGGTGTGGTGTGTTGTCGGTGGTGTGTAGGGGGTTTGGTGAAGGAGAAGTGGACGCAGTGGTGGTCGGTCCAGTGGAGTTTGGTGGTGTGTGTGTAGGTTATGTGTTGGCTTGAGGTGAAAATTGCGTCAAGTGTGTGTCCTGCTGAGTGGGTGGGTACAGTGACCAGTTGTTTGAGTCCGAGGTTGTTGAGGTTTTCTATGAGGGAGGTGGAGGTGTGGTCTTGAGGGTTCCCCAAGTGACAGTTGAAGTCACCGAGGAGGATGTAGTCTGAGGAGGAGAGGGCGTGCAAGCTGATGGTGTCGCAGTAGGCGGGGCGTGGTCCGGGTGGTCTGTAGATTAGTGTGCCTCTGAGGGTGGAGTTGTTGTTAATGTGGATTAGGAAGTTCATGTGTTCTGTGCTGTCGATAGTGTCTTGGGAGTTGGTGGTGACTTTAATGGTGTCTTTGTGTAGGATGGTGATGCCACCTCCTGGCTTGTTAATGCGGTCTTTGCGTTGGAGTTTGTATCCCGTGGGGGTGGCAGTGGCTATGTCGGGTTCTGAGGAGAGGTTGGTCCAGGTTTCTGTGAGGAAGACAATGTCAGGTGAGTTTAATGTGATGAGATCCCAGAGTTCTACGGCATGTTTGTGAAGGGAGCAGGTGTTGAGGAGCAGGAAGTTGAGGTGGTTGTGGTGGGTGGCAGTGGTGTGTGGTGGTGGTGTTGTTGCGGGGTGTGTGCAGGTTGTGTGGTGGTATGCAGTCTGGCTGGTTGGCGGGCGTGGGGCTGAGCGGGTGTCTGTTGCATTGGGGGTGTTTTGTTTGTTGGTAGGGTCGCTATGGTCAGTGTGTGGTGTGGGGGGTGTGGAGCAGGAGAAGTGACAGGTGTAGCAGGTAAATGGGCCTTGTGTGTGTGTGTGGGGCTGGAAAGGGGGGATGTGGGGTGGGGGCCTGGGTTGAGTGAGTGGAGGGTGAGGGTGGAGTAGCGTTGTCTGGGGGACCAGGGGAACTGCCGCTGGGCGCGGTCCAGGTGCGGACGGACGCAGACGGGCTTGCCTCTGGCGCACCTCCGGCGCGTCCGCACAGTGGCTGCCATTAAGAGGGTGGGGTGGGAGGGTGCAGCAGCTGGGAGGAGGGAGGGGGCCAATGGGTTTGTGCGGGGGCGGGGCCACAGGGGAGGCAGCGGCAGGGAGCTCGAGGGCTTGGAGAAACGGACTGGGGGAGGGAGTGCGAGGTGAGTGAAATCACGGGGGACGGGGGGTGGAAAGAGTGCGGGCACAGAGGAAAACAAAGAGGCAGAGGCACAGAGGAAAACAAAGAGAGCAGAGGCACAGAGAAACACAAAGAGGCAGAAACAATGGTGCAGAATAAAATTCAAATACAGAGACAGAATTCAAATACAAATACCAAAATACAAAGCCATTAAAACGCAGACGCAAGGAATAAAGAAAAGTAAAAAAAACACTTACACCATATTGGAGAGGCCTTCCACTAGGCACCAGGGATGAGGCGCAGGGGCCTGCGGGTGGAGGAGGGCCTCGAACTGCTGTCCGGGTGGCAGATGTGGGGGCAGGATCACAGGGGCAGGCTGGTGGAGCCGAGTGGACTCCTGGCCAAAACTTGGTCAGGGAGTCACACGAGACTCTGCGCAGCGGCCGCCATTAAGAGGGTGGGGTGGGAGGGTGTGGCAGCTGGGCGGAGGGAGGGGGCCAGTGGGTGTGTGCGGGGGCGGGGCCACAGGGCTACGCATCAGCAGGGAGCTGGAGGGCTTGGAGAAACGGGCGGGGGGAGGGAGAACGAGATGAGTGAAAGCGTGGGCAGGGGGTGGAAAGAGCGTGGGCACAGAGGGAACCAAAAAGGCAGAGGCACAGAGGAAAACAAAGAGGCAGAGGCACAGAGAAAAACAAAGAGGCAGAAACAACGGCTCAGAATAAAATTCAAATACAGATACAAAACTCAAATACAAATACCAAAATACAAAGCCATAACAACGCAGACGCAAGGAATAAAGAAAAGTCAAAAAAGCACTTACACGATATTGGAGAGGCCTACCACTAGGCACCAGGGATGAGACGCAGGGGCCTGTGGGTGGAAGAGGGCCTCGAAGTGCTGTCCGGACGGCAGATGTGGGGGCAGGATCACGGGGGCAGGCTGGTGGAGCCGAGTGGACTCCTGACCAAAACTCTCATTTTTTCTAAAAGATTCAAAATAGAGGATAAGAGATGCTTTAAGCTTACGAGCGAAGAAGAGACCAAAACATTTTGATCGGGATTATTGGTTGAAGGATTCATATTTAGGCTCAGGTTGGGTGTTATTGAAATATGAGAGCAAAGAGAGGAATGGTTGGCAGGTGTGCTACTAAAAAGCTGTAGTCCCGTGGATGGAGGTAGAAGCGATGGCGGGGGAGATTTTGCTTCCTGGTGTGATCCATATCTTTGGATAAATTCTAAGTCAAGATCAGGGAGAGTGAAGTCACCAGGAAGATTCTCCAGGTCGGTGCATGGAAAAAGGAGCATCAATGCAAAGTTTGAGAAATGAGGTTTCCTTTACAGAGGCCAGACTGGTTACGTCATGATTTGATGGTGGAATTATAGTTGGAGCAGGCGAAGAAGCTTTGCAAAAAGCCAAAGGCTCAGGAATAAAGGAAGATGTGTGAGACAAGGCTGGACTCCTGTTTGGATCTGCTAAGGCATGAGGGTGGGCTGACTCCTTGGAATTAGGACAAGAGGAAAGGGGTTCTTCCGGTAAAGGAAAACCCTACAGTCTGAAGAACCAGGCTTTAAAGGATTATAGGGAGCCTTCTCTTTGTCCCATAGGGAAAAAATTTGATTTCGGCACTTTAGGCCTAAAGTATTTGTGGCTTTGTTGTGCAAGGGATTTGATTATGGTTTAGAACAGGATCTCCCCAAAACCAGACGTCCGGATCTCAGTTTTTTTGCAGACATTGTACCCCACAATACAATGCTTGATGTTTCACTTGTTTTAGGATGGGAAATGTACCATGTGGCACCCACAGCGTCCCTGCAATCTCTCTGGGTGCCCTAAAAAGACAAGGCCGTGGATGATTAAGGCAAGGCATGGCGGTGGCCTTGTGGGAGGAAAAAAAAAGTTAAAGTGGAATTTAAAAAGACCAACATTACCTCATAGCTCCATCCTATGGTGGAACAACAGGTCTGCCTCCAGCCTCCTGTGGGGTGTCCTGCTGATGTCACCAGTTCTTCTTTACAGCCATCAGTGGGTGAATCCTGCTGCAGTAAGGAGGGGTCAGCCCCCACACGTTGCACCCCAGCCCTCTCAGTGTTGTGCCACCAACGCCTCTCCCATGGCCTCCACGGCTCTTAATACTGGAGGGTCTGATGGCCTCCAATTCACCGCGCCGTGTCGTCGGCGTATCGCCCACAGCTTCTGTGGAATCTTGACTGTTTTCTTTAACCGTTGTAAGGCCGGCCGATGGAAGTAAGTGCAGCAGTTCACCGCACTTGTGGTCACCAGCTGTGATCCTCGCTCCTCGAAGTGCAATGTGGTGTGGCATAGTACCAAAACGCCAAAACACCACTCCGATCCACAGCAAGACGGTGTGATGACTGCAGACGCGGCAGTTCGCCGTGCTCGCAGGTGCGTCAATCCACCAGCAATTCCCCCACAGCCTACGCAGCCCCCTCTGCAGGTTCCTGATGGGCTCCTTGCCCGCAGCGGGATGACAAGGCGGTAGGGCAGGGAGACGGCCCCTAGCAGGGAGCCGTAACTTGCTGCACTCACAGCCTCCATAGCCCCCTCCGCAGGTTCCTGATGGGCTCCTTGCCCGCAGCGGAACAACAAGGCGGCAAGGCAGCAGGGCAGGGAGGCGGCCCCCAGCAGGGAGCAGTAACTCAGTACTGGCAGCCAATTATAGGAACCCTTTGTTAAAAATAAATACATATTCACACTGAATTACAGTTTCTAGCTTAATGTTTTTTTTGGGTAATGTGAGTTTTTGTCATCTGTAGGATTAGTTATGTTAAGATTGTGCTTTTGAAATCTCTTGCACTAACTTTAGTGGTTTGAATATCAATATATTAAATCCATTGATAAAGAAAAGGTGTGAGAAGTTATTCGGAGGGGTGAACATGTGTGTCTGTCAAATGGATGAGTAGGTAGATAGAGAGGAGTTTGGAAAGCATGAAGTCTATGTGTATGGGAGTCCATATACATCTGAAAGGTTTGGAATGAGTCAAAGACTCTCTCTCTCTCTCTTGTCTGAGGCAGGGTCGGGGGATGCCACATTCTTTTTTTTTTTTTAAATATGGGGTGGGATTCCGTCCCTTCTTGAGCCAGCTATGGTCCTAGGATCCCAACCCCTGGGATCTGAGCACATTCTTATTTTTTAATAAATACATTTATTGGGGCTCGGGGCTATGTGTAACCACCTCCTTAAGCCAGATATTGATCCTGGGAACCCCAACACCTGGGACAGAGGCAATGATGACTGGCAGGATCAGTAATCTATGTCACTGCCCACAAAAGTGTGGGCAGGGAACATTGAATGTGCTCCTGCCATGGGAGCAGAAATTAAGGCTGCTCCCATAGCTGTAGCCTATTCATTCATGCTGGCATCCATGATGGTGCTGACCGGGGAGCTGGCAGGGACAGGGATGGCTTGGGCTTCCCTCTGCAGCCCAGACAAATGCAGGCATAGTGGGTTCCCCAGGTGGGACCAGGGCATCCACCAAAAGAAACAGTGTACCTGCTACTGGGCAGGGAACCGGTGGGGCCACAGGGGTATTTGGTCTCTCCCCTGCAGCCCTCAACAGGTGACAATGTTGTGGGTACCACAGGTAGGACCATGGCACACACCCAAAAATAAATTAAAAAAATGTATCCGGCTCCCGTGCCAGCAACTGGGCCACGGGGGCCTTGGGCTAGGATTTTGGCAGTCTAGAATGCAAATTCCAGAGGCAGATATATTTTGCAATTTTCTTCCTGATGAGAAGTGGTCCAGTTCCATATATTGCCTTGTGGGTGAAACTAAAGCCCTTGAAAAAGGATCATCTGGCAACTAGTAGCCAATGGGGGGGCCTTCAAGGCAGGGGAGATATGGGTGTGTTGCATTGCATGTAGGAGTAGTCTGGCAATAAACTTTTGAATTCTCTGTTATCTTCTCATGATTGCTAAAGGTGAGCCATAATATTATAGAAAATGAGCATAATCTAGTTTTGACAGGATAAGAGAGATTTTTGCTTGGACCTTGTGGGCGAATCCTAGGTGTGAGAAGATGTGTTGCAGCATTTTCACAGTAAGAAAGGTTGCTCTGGGTAGTGTATCCACTTGGACATACATAGACAGCTTGGAGTCCATAATAATTCAAAGGTTTCTTAACTCATTCGGTGGGGTTAGAAGGTTTATATTCACCACAGGTGGGCAAAAACTCCATCAAAATCTCCACCAACACCAACGACACCCTAGACACCACAGAGCACCTGCACTTTCAAGTACATATCAATGCCAACACCAACTGCAACTCCATTATCCTGCTAGACAACCTTGCAAACCTCAGCCTCAAGCAACTAGTCACCTCACCCACCCACTCAGCCGGTCACACGTTAGATGCCATGTTTTCCTCCGAACTCCACTGGACTGACCACCACTGCATCCACTTTTCATTCCTGAAGCCTACCACCAACAACATCCGATCCCCTACTGCAAGTGGAACAAGATCTCCAAAGAACTACTGATCTCCAACCTTGCACAAGCTTCTCCTCCTAGTACCAAAGACCCCAACACCGCCGCTCTCAACCTCACTCGATGGCTAGGAACATGCACCGACTCCCTTGCCCCACTCAAAAAACCCAACAACACCTGCACCAACAAGACAGCCCCCTGGTTCACCGTAGAACTTCAATCTTCCAAACGAGAATGCCGGAAATTTGAGAAAGCCTGGCGCCAAGAACCTTCAGGGAGCAACTTCTCCACTCTCAAATCAGCCATGCGCAAACATCACACCTAATCCGGACCAAACGATCCTTCTACAAAGAACACATAGACAACAATGTGCACAACAGCAAGGATCTTTTTGCCATCATTAAAGAACTCACCTAACCCAAATCCTGCGCCGCTGACCCCCCTCACTCCAAAGACCTCTGCAACTCCCTCTTCAACTACTTCCAACCGCAAGATCGTAGACATACACGAAGGTTTCACATCGGCATCTCCCCCCATCACCACCAACAACACAACCAATGTCAAAGCACCCTGCCGCACTGACGTACTGAACTCCTGGACCCCCACCAACGATGAAGAAATCAGCTAAACCATGATTTCCATCCACTCAGGCTCCTCTACAGACCCCTACCCCCACCACGTCTTCAACAAGGCCAACTAAATCATCACTCCCCAGCTCTCAGCCGTCATCAACAGCTCCTTCGAGACTTCAACCTTCCCGGATATGTGGAAAATCGCCAAAGTCAATGCCCTGCTAGAGAAGCCCAAAGCAGACCCCGGAGACCTCAAGAACTACTGGCCCATCTCCCTCCTCCCCTTCCCTGCGAAGGTCATCAAAAAGATCATCAACGGCCAACTGGCTCGCTTCCTGGAGGGCAACAACATGCTAGACATCTCCCAATCCAGATTCCGTAGGAACCACAGCACTGAGACCGCACTCATCGCCGCAACCGACGACATCAGGACCATGCTCGACAAAGGTGAAACCGCTGCCCTCATCCTCCTAGATCTCTCGGCAGCCTTCGACACCGTCTGTCACCACACCCTCCGCACACGTCTCTATGATGCTGGGATCCTCCAACAGGCCATGGACTGGCTCATATCCTTCCTCTCCGGCAGAACCCAGAGAGTCCGCCTCCCTCCGTTCCTGTCATTAGGACCATGCTTGACAAAGGCGAAACCGCTGCCCTCATCCTCCTAGATCTCTCGGCAGCCTTCGACACCGTTTGTCACCACACCCTGCGCACACGCCTCTATGACGCTGGGATCCTCCAAAAGGCCCTGGACTGGCTCTCATCCTTCCGCTCCGACAGAACCCAGAGAGTCCGCCTCCCTCCGTTCCTGTCTGAAGCCACCACGACCATCTGCGGCGTTCCCCAAGGATCCACTCTCAGCCCAACTCTCTTCAACATCTTCATGGCTCCGCTCGCCAACATCATCAGATCTCTCAGCCTCAACATCATCTCCTACGCAGATGACACCCAGCTGATCCTCTCCCTCACCGAGGAACCTGCCACCGCTAAGACTAGCCTCCATAACGGACTGCATGCCATCGCAACTGGATGAAGATGAGCTGCCTCAAACTGAACTCCGACAAGACTGAGATCCTCATCCTCGGCTCCAACTGCTCGACTCCTGGTGGCCAGCCACGCTAGGAACCGCACCAACACCCACCACCCACGCACGCAACCTAGGTTTCCTCCTTGAATCATCTCTCACCATGACCCAGCAAGTCAACGCCGTCTCATCCGCCTGTTTCAACACCCTCTGCATGCTCCGCAAGATCTTCAGATGGATCACCACCAAAACTAGAAAGACGGTCACCAACGCCCTTGTCAGCAGCACTACGGCAACGCGCTCTACGCAGGATCTACGGCCAATCTCCTAAAGAGACTGCAGCGAATACAGAACGCCTCTGCACGCCTCATCCTGAACATCCCTCACTGCAACCACATCACAGCTCACCTCAGAGACCTACACTGGCTTCCCGTCAACAAGAGGATCACGTTCAAGCTCCTGGTCCACACTCACAAAGCTCTCCACAACGCAGGCCCTGCCTACCTCAACGAGTGACTTACCTTCCACGCTCCCACCAGCCAGCTACGATCTGCCAACCTCGCCCTCGCTACCGTCCCTCGCATCCGTCGGACCACAGCTGGCGGCAGATCCTTTTCCCACCTCGCTGCCAAGACGTAGAACTCCCTCCTGGTTCACCTACGACAGGCCCTCCTGACCTTCAGGAAACGCCTCAAGACCTGGCTTTTCGAGCAGTAGCAGTCCCTTCCCCCCCTTCAGCGCCTTGAGACCCTAACTGGTGAGTAGTGCACTTTACAAATGATTGATTGATTGATTTCCATTTTGAAGGCGTTCATTTTGAGGTGGCTGCATGTACTTCAGTGCTGATGACACTGAGGCAACTAAAGATTTTTAAATTTCCAATGCCTTTGGGTTTTTCTATTTTAAGGAGTATCTGTGTATTCTAAATGAATAGGTGAATTCTAAAACATTGATTAGTTCAGTAAGGATTTAATGCAGATTTAAAAAATGAGAGGATAGAGGATCGAGCCTTGAGGGACTTCTACTTATATATTGTAGTTTTTTTATGAGAAAGGAGGAGTATGGCTCACATTTGCTCTGTTGTGTAGGTAAGAGGAGATCCAATTGAGAGCAGTACCCTGCATACCAATGTCCTTGAGCTTTAAGATTAATATGCCATGACTGACTGTGTGAAAGCAGCTGAAAGGTTCATGTGAAGTAGTGCAGCAACTCTATTCTGTTGTACTTTTTTTAAAGGTCATCCAAATAGAGATTAGAGCTGATTCAATGTCTCTTCCTGAATCGAATCCTGCTTTGAAGTTGAAAAGTCATGAGGTATCTTCAATAAATTTTGACCTCCGGACGAAGGCTGCTCTTTCTATAAGTTTACCTAGGAATGGTCCATTTACTATTGGTCTGTATTGTTGGATTCTTGAGGGTCCAACTTTATTTTCTTTAACAATAAGCATACATATGCCTTATTAAAGTTTTCTTGAAAAACTCATGTTGTTAAGAAGTTGTTGGTCAGGGGTCTGACTGAGACGGTCACTGACATTTTTAGAAAATGGCTTTTTTAGAAAATGTTTTTTGAGGATTTTTGGGGGACAATGATCATGATGCTAACTGACTGGCCTGTTGGCTTTGACAAGATCTTGAAATTTGGTTGGTGGTGATTCTTTTAAAAAAGCAGACGCTGTATTAGCCTTCCTCTAAAGGGGTTTGGTGGAAGCATGTTTGTGCAGTTGTATTTTTTATGTGTTAATTATGCATTCAAAATGCCTGCCTTGGTTGTTTAATTAATTGCCAATCTGTAACACAATTCCTGAGAAATGGGATGGGTTCTTTCTGTGCATTTTGGATTTTGAAATTCAGTGAGTATTTGGTCATTTTATGTTGTGAATTCAGATTTTTGTAGCTTTTTGACTGAAGATGTGTGCATTCTGTTATGTCTGTGTAGACACATTTTGTCTTGATGGTTGTTTGTTTTTAGCTAGCTCTATTTGTGATTGGTTGTTTTATATTTTTCATATCAATGTTCCTCTAAGTTATTTTTTATATTTTCTGGGGGATTAGTATATCAAAAGTTTCATGGAGTCATCCATAGAGTTTTTGAGCCTAATTTATTATGTTCATATCTGTGTTGGAAGTAAGTTGGGTTTCGAGTTTCTCCAAATTCAGCTTGTTCCAAGGTCAGTATGTAGTTACGGGTAAGCTGAGTTTTGCTGACGTAAGTTGTAGTGTCTTGTGTTGGAAGGCAACCACAAGGTGGTCTAACCACATGAACAGGTTAATCCTTCTGAATGCAATTACATCTAGGTTACTGAAAACAAACTACATCAAAGGTGTATCCTTAAGTGTATGTGGGTTTGGGAATGAGCTGTTGCAGGTTGTGTGTATCCAGTACTATAAGGGTAACTGTGGTGGGGCATATTAGGTTTGCAAAACCATATGAGTGGGTTACCAAGAATGCATATGTTGAATATTTGGTAAGTAGGTTTAAATCTGTGTCTAGAAATGTGTCTCAGGATGTTCCATTGCAGGGGGGGGGGTGGTCAGTAAAGAAGGGGAGGGGTATAGGTAACATTTGGGGTAGGAGTAGAGTTGCATCTGACAAGGAGAGCCTCACATCCTTGTAAAGAAACATCCTCAGTTTTGGTGAGACTTGTTGTTTCCTTAGATATGATGGCTAAGCCTCCTCCTCTTTTGCCTATGTGATTTAGTGTCCTTGTTTGATAGCCTGGTTGAACAGCTTCATGCAGTACTGGGGTTATGTTTTCACTCAGCTATGATTTAGTTATGAAGAATAAGTCAGGTTATGTGTCTGTTAGTAGCATGGAGGTGTAGTACTTGTTTTGGACACAGAATGAGCATTTATTAGTGGACATTTTGTAGATGCTGTTTAGGAGGTGGTGTGATTTTGTGCTACAAGAAGTAAGCACTGTCTTTGGAGGTTGTAGGTAATGTGCTATTGATGATTGTGTTAGCTCTGACAGGACTGAAATTTGATTTTCTTTTGGGTGTCATTATCCTCACCAACGAGGTTTAGATGTAACGTTGTTGTACTTATGTGTGTGGGTAGTAAGGAGACGTTGTAATTGAGGGGATGGGTTGAAGAGTTATGTTCGAATAGTAGCGTTGTGTAATAGAAAAGGGGATATGAGGTTATGAAGAGTGGTGTGAGGTGGCTTTCTTTTCAATATGTTGAAGGTGCAAGGTGTATATGTGAGATATGGTGGATCATGAGGGTTTGGGTTTAAGGGTCTGAAATCTACAATGGATGATAGACAGGTGGGTAAGTCATGTTGAGTCATGTTGAGCTTAGTGACTGCTGTCTTTGTTAGTTTGAAACTGTGAGGCAGAGATAGGTAAGAATTTAAGTTAATTGTGTCTTGACATTAATTTCATAGTAGATGGGTGTTTGGTCTTTTGGGATGGGGGAGTTTGGGAATGTGTGGGTGTTGCAGTTTGTTTTGGTGAGTTAGTATTGTCTGATACTGGTGTAGTGATTTGAAGCGTAGGACTTAAATGTGAATGATTGGGGTGGTGTGGGTGTTGAAGGAGGGCAATTAGGTTTGTGTTTTAAAGGAGAGCCTCTGTAGAGTGTGAGAGGGGATAGGCAGTTGTTACGAGGTGCAGCATCTTCCCCAACCTGGGTACCCGCCAATGACTACGTCACAAATGGAGAATATTACATGTCTTTATTCTTCTGCATGTAACTGAGAATTCAGCATTCTAACCAAACTTTCATTGTATGCCACTCTAACAACTATGTCACACTTCTAAGGAGTCTTTTCAAAGCCAAAAGAGTTCCATCAGAAAACTCACAAGACACTACATCTCACCATCTGTTAAATAAAAAAATTAAAATAAAAATTTAAAATTGATATACACATATATCGGCATGTACAACTACATCCCTGCAATCAACCTTCTCGGCCCTTTGATCAGTCAACCTGAACTAGTTACTGGAAGATGAGCGCTGTCACCTTCAGTGTCAGAGATTTTTGAAGATGGTTTAAAAGTAATTCCTTCACCATCTCAATTTGAAGACCGATGAATCAAACACCTAAAATGAGAAGAGTCTCTGGTAACAGACTAACCAGGGTGCTGGGCAGGCACCACCTGTCTTTGGTAGACACCACATGGAAAGGTTCTGCATCATATGGACCATCAGATGTCCTTCTTCACATCTGTTGGGCGATCACCAAATCTCCTCTGTTAAAAGTGATATTCTTTGCATGTCGCCTCTTGTCTGCATAGGCTTTCATTTTCTGTTTGTTAACTAAGTCCCTTGTATGAATCAGGTTCTCACTTCTTTCTCTCTGGTTGGTCCTTTGAGGCTGTCATTGCTCTCATGAACATCAAAGTCGCATGACTTTCGACTGTGCTCGAGTGAGCTGTTGAATGATAAGCTTTTAGTGTGGAATTTAATGCAATTTACAAACTGAGCTTCTCAAGAGTTGCACGTTGTACTGCTTTCTTTAGTGTGCTCATAAAATGCTCAACAAGTCTGTTAGCCTGCTGCCACAAAGGTGTACTCTTTCTATTCAGATGCTTCAGGAATTCTTTGAATTCTCAGCTGATAAAAGGCGGGCCATTATCAGACTTCAAAGTGGCTGGGACACCCCTTGTCGCAAAGATGCCATCTAATCTCTCAATGACTCTTTCACAAGCTGTGAATGAGCGATCTTCAACTAATGGAAAACATTAGTCTTTGTCCACAGTTAACATCAGGTAATGTTCATTATCGAGTGGATTGAAAAAGATGATGGCCATTCCCTCAGAAGCATGATTAGGGAGTTCTGACATGGTCAAAGGGTGTTGACTAAAATTTGTAGAAAGACATTTGCATTGAAGACAGGCCTTGAGTTCTTTTTCAACCCTTTCATCCAATGACAGAAACCAAACTCAGTCTGAGAGAGTTTTTTTGTGGCAACAATACCACAGTGTCCTTTTTAAGCCACTTCAATTATTTTCTGTTGCAGACTCTCACTCTCTGTAATCAGGATTCTCAACTCTTGCAGTATGATCCCCTCCTGAGTTATGGACAGTTTATCTTTGACTGCATTTTTGATATTCATCATTGTTGGTGAGAGGTTGAGTGTATCGGTTCCATTACAGATCTGTAATTATGTATTTTAGCTTCAGTATGTCACTATAATTGCTCATGGCAGCGCTAATTTGGGCTAATGAGATAGCAGCTGGCGTGTTTGACTTTACAATTAAATGAATGTAGGTTTCAGCTGTCTTGGATGGAGTATCTTGATCTGGTATAGGCATTCTGGAAAAGTAGTCAGCAGGAAAAAGATCCTTCCCTGGATGATGCACAATAAAATAATTGTACTCTTGCAATCATAGTCCCCATCGTTCAATGTGAGGATGCATCTTGACCTTTAGATTGCCAAAGATAGTCAGTAAAGCTTGATGATCAGTTACCAGCAGAAAAGGCTTTTCGAACAGGAATACATGGAAATGTTCACAAGCCAATAAAACGGCTAAACTTTCTTTTTCAGGTTTTGAATAAACATTTTCTGTTTGGGAAAAACTTCTACTAGCATATGCCACAATATGTCTTTAAGCATTTGAGTGTTGACTGTGTTGTGCAAGAATAGAACACAAGTGGGCTAGCTTCAACAATTTCGGTATGAAGGTTTGGATTGATGTATGTCATTTCAGTAACATTTTCAATGGATTGTTTGAATCTCTTTTCTCACATTCGTGTGACCAATGAAATGAAACATTTTTCTTCATTAACTCCCATAATGGAGCACTTACAATGTGCAAGTCTTGTTTGTATCTTGAACAGTAACTGGCCATGCCAAGAAATGAACGCACCATAGAAACATCTTGTGGGGGATCAGCATTTGACAGTGCTTGTACTTTCGCGGGATCGGGTGCCATACCCTCTTCAGAATAGATATGGGCAAATAATTTTAGCTTTGTCTTGTGGAACTCACACTTGTTTTACATTCAGAGACAAGCCTCCATCTGTAAGTAAACAACATATTTGTGTGAAAGCTTTATTGTGCTCCTTCTGTGTTGCTCCAAAAATGAATATGTCATTGCTATAATTGAACACATTCACAACAGACTGTATTATATGTCAAATGACATCTTGGAATAGTTCTGCAGCTGATGACACACCAAAACTAAGGGGGTCATTACAACCCTGGCGGACGGTGTGAAAGCGGCGGTAAGACCGCCAACAGGCCGGTGGAAAAAAATGGAATTGCGACCGTGGCGGAAACCACCAACAAAGACAGCCACTTTAACACTCCGACCGCCACAGCGGTACAAACAAACAGCATGGAGGTCACCGCCAACAGACAGAGCGGAGGACATTGTACTGCCCACAGTATCACAACCTACCAATCCGCCACCTTTTCCGGCGTGGATTTAGCGCGAACAAAAACACGGCGGAAACAGGACTTCAAAGGGAAAACGCTCACCTCTACACACCCCATGAGGAACCAGGACGCCATGGAACCAGAGCTGCACATTTTCCCTGCCCTTATCTTCTTGCTCCTCTACCAGGAGCACGAACGCCGGCGGCGAAGACCACGGTGAGTA
This sequence comes from Pleurodeles waltl, assembly GCF_031143425.1. NCBI lineage: Eukaryota > Metazoa > Chordata > Amphibia > Caudata > Salamandridae > Pleurodeles > Pleurodeles waltl. The sequence continues at coordinate 1,452,023,442 of NC_090440.1, read as the reverse complement.
GTGCACCTACGACACAGGGGAGGGGGGAGAGAAAAAACAGGGACACACACACGCAACACCCCCACCCCTACCCTCACCCACTACAACACACACACACTAATACAACATGATACATTACAGTTCACCCCCCAGACCCCCCGGAAGAATGCAACGACAAAAGGAAATTAGTGTAACCATTGTAATATATTAAAATCCAGTACACAAAAATATATATACACTATTAACAAATATATACACCAAGAATAGTAGTCCAGGTATTGCTCCATTGAAGTCCGTGGAACACTGGGCCCACACGGCATGGGCGTGGCCCACACTCAGTACCTGAACATGACGGAGAGAACACTGATGGTGTCGGTGATGGTGTCGCAGTAGGCGGGGCGTGGTCCGGGTGGTCTGTAGATTAGTGTGCCTCTGAGGGTGGAGTTGTTGTTAATGTGGATTAGGAAGTTCATGTGTTCTGTGCTGTCGATAGTGTCTTGGGAGTTGGTGGTGACTTTAATGGTGTCTTTGTGTAGGATGGTGATGCCACCTCCTGGCTTGTTAATGCGGTCTTTGCGTTGGAGTTTGTATCCCGTGGGGGTGGCAGTGGCTATGTCGGGTTCTGAGGAGAGGTTGGTCCAGGTTTCTGTGAGGAAGACAATGTCAGGTGAGTTTAATGTGATGAGATCCCAGAGTTCTACGGCATGTTTGTGAAGGGAGCAGGTGTTGAGGAGCAGGAAGTTGAGGTGGTTGTGGTGGGTGGCAGTGGTGTGTGGTGGTGGTGTTGTTGCGGGGTGTGTGCAGGTTGTGTGGTGGTATGCAGTCTGGCTGGTTGGTGGGCGTGGGGCTGAGCGGGTGTCTGTTGCATTGGGGGTGTTTTGTTTGTTGGTAGGGTCGCTATGGTCAGTGTGTGGTGTGGGGGGTGTGGAGCAGGAGAAGTGACAGGTGTAGCAGGTAAATGGGCCTTGTGTGTGTGTGTGGGGCTGGAAAGGGGGGATGTGGGGTGGGGGCCTGGGTTGAGTGAGTGGAGGGTGAGGGTGGAGTAGCGTTGTCTGGGGGACCAGGGGAACTGCCGCTGGGCGCGGTCCAGGTGCGGACGGACGCAGACGGGCTTGCCTCTGGCGCGCCTCCGGCGCGTCCGCACAGTGGCTGCCATTAAGAGGGTGGGTGGGAGGGTGCAGCAGCTGGGAGGAGGGAGGGGGCCAATGGGTGTGTGCGGGGGCGGGGCCACAGGGGAGGCAGCGGCAGGGAGCTCGAGGGCTTGGAGAAACGGACTGGGGGAGGGAGAGCGAGGTGAGTGAAATCACGGGGGACGGGGGGTGGAAAGAGTGCGGGCACAGAGGAAAACAAAGAGGCAGAGGCACAGAGGAAAACAAAGAGAGCAGAGGCACAGAGAAACACAAAGAGGCAGAAACAATGGTGCAGAATAAAATTCAAATACAGAGACAGAATTCAAATACAAATACCAAAATACAAAGCCATTAAAACGCAGACGCAAGGAATAAAGAAAAGTAAAAAAAACACTTACACCATATTGGAGAGGCCTTCCACTAGGCACCAGGGATGAGGCGCAGGGGCCTGCGGGTGGAGGAGGGCCTCGAACTTCTGTCCGGGTGGCAGATGTGGGGGCAGGATCACAGGGGCAGGCTGGTGGAGCCGAGTGGACTCCTGGCCAAAACTTGGTCAGGGAGTCACACGAGACTCTGCGCAGCGGCCGCCATTAAGAGGGTGGGGTGGGAGGGTGTGGCAGCTGGGCGGAGGGAGGGGGCCAGTGGGTGTGTGCGGGGGCGGGGCCACAGGGCTACGCATCAGCAGGGAGCTGGAGGGCTTGGAGAAACGGGCGGGGGAGGGAGAACGAGATGAGTGAAAGCGTGGGCAGGGGGTGGAAAGAGCGCGGGCACAGAGGGAACCAAAAAGGCAGAGGCACAGAGGAAAACAAAGAGGCAGAGGCACAGAGAAAAACAAAGAGGCAGAAACAACGGCTCAGAATAAAATTCAAATACAGATACAAAACTCAAATACAAATACCAAAATACAAAGCCATAACAACGCAGACGCAAGGAATAAAGAAAAGTCAAAAAAGCACTTACACGATATTGGAGAGGCCTACCACTAGGCACCAGGGATGAGACGCAGGGGCCTGTGGGTGGAAGAGGGCCTCGAAGTGCTGTCCGGACGGCAGATGTGGGGGCAGGATCACGGGGGCAGGCTGGTGGAGCCGAGTGGACTCCTGACCAAAACTCTCATTTTTTCTAAAAGATTCAAAATAGAGGATAAGAGATGCTTTAAGCTTACGAGCGAAGAAGAGACCAAAACATTTTGATCGGGATTATTGGTTGAAGGATTCATATTTAGGCTCAGGTTGGGTGTTATTGAAATATGAGAGCAAAGAGAGGAATGGTTGGCAGGTGTGCTACTAAAAAGCTGTAGTCCCGTGGATGGAGGTAGAAGCGATGGCGGGGGAGATTTTGCTTCCTGGTGTGATCCATATCTTTGGATAAATTCTAAGTCAAGATCAGGGAGAGTGAAGTCACCAGGAAGATTCTCCAGGTCGGTGCATGGAAAAAGGAGCATCAATGCAAGGTTTGAGAGATGAGGTTTCCTTTACAGAGGCCAGACTGGTTACGTCATGATTTGATGGTGGAATTATAGTTGGAGCAGGCGAAGAAGCTTTGCAAAAAGCCAAAGGCTCAGGAATAAAGGAAGATGTGTGAGACAAGGCTGGACTCCTGTTTGGATCTGCTAAGGCATGAGGGTGGGCTGACTCCTTGGAATTAGGACAAGAGGAAAGGGGTTCTTCCGGTAAAGGAAAACCCTACAGTCTGAAGAACCAGGCTTTAAAGGATTATAGGGAGCCTTCTCTTTGTCCCATAGGGAAAAAATTTGATTTCGGCACTTTAGGCCTAAAGTATTTGTGGCTTTGTTGTGCAAGGGATTTGATTATGGTTTAGAACAGGATCTCCCCAAAACCAGACGTCCGGATCTCAGTTTTTTTGCAGACATTGTACCCCACAATACAATGCTTGATGTTTCACTTGCTTTAGGATGGGAAATGTACCATGTGGCTCCCACAGCGTCCCTGCAATCTCTCTGGGTGCCCTAAAAAGACAAGGCCGTGGATGATTAAGGCAAGGCATGGCGGTGGCCTTGTGGGAGAAAAAAAAAAGTTAAAGTGGAATTTAAAAAGACCAACATTACCTCATAGCTCCATCCTATGGTGGAACAACAGGTCTGCCTCCAGCCTCCTGTGGGGTGTCCTGCTGATGTCACCAGTTCTTCTTTGCAGCCATCAGTGGGTGAATCCTGCTGCAGTAAGGAGGGGTCAGCCCCCACACGTTGCACCCCAGCCCTCTCAGTGTTGTGCCACCAACGCCTCTCCCATGGCCTCCACGGCTCTTAATACTGGAGGGTCTGATGGCCTCCAATTCACCGCGCCGTGTCGTCGGCGTATCGCCCACAGCTTCTGTGGAATCTTGACTGTTTTCTTTAACCGTTGTAAGGCCGGCCGATGAAAGTAAGTGCAGCAGTTCACCGCACTTGTGGTCACCAGCTGTGATCCTCGCTCCTCGAAGTGCAATGTGGTGTGGCATAGTACCAAAACGCCAAAACACCACTCCGATCCACAGCAGGACAGCAAGACGGTGTGATGACTGCAGACGCGGCAGTTCGCCGTGCTCGCAGGTGCGTCAATCCACCAGCAATTCCCCCACAGCCTACGCAGCCCCCTCTGCAGGTTCCTGATGGGCTCCTTGCCCGCAGCGGGATGACAAGGCGGCAGGGCAGGGAGACGGCCCCTAGCAGGGAGCCGTAACTTGCTGCACTCACAGCCTCCATAGCCCCCTCCGCAGGTTCCTGATGGGCTCCTTGCCCGCAGCGGAACAACAAGGCGGCAAGGCAGCAGGGCAGGGAGGCGGCCCCCAGCAGGGAGCAGTAACTCAGTACTGGCAGCCAATTATAGGAACCCTTTGTTAAAAATAAATACATATTCACACTGAGTTACAGTTTCTAGCTTAATGTTTTTTTGGGGTAATGTGAGTTTTTGTCATCTGTAGGATTAGTTATGTTAAGATTGTGCTTTTGAAATCTCTTGCACTAACTTTAGTGGTTTGAATATCAATATATTAAATCCATTGATAAAGAAAAGGTGTGAGAAGTTATTCGGAGGGGTGAACATGTGTGTCTGTCAAATGGATGAGTAGGTAGATAGAGAGGAGTTTGGAAAGCATGAAGTCTATGTGTATGGGAGTCCATATACATCTGAAAGGTTTGGAATGAGTCAAAGACTCTCTCTCTCTCTCTTGTCTGAGGCAGGGTCGGGGGATGCCACATTCTTTTTTTTTTTTTTTTTTTTTTTAAATATGGGGTGGGATTCCGTCCCTTCTTGAGCCAGCTATGGTCCTAGGATCCCAACCCCTGGGATCTGAGCACATTCTTATTTTTTAATAAATACATTTATTGGGGCTCGGGGCTATGTGTAACCACCTCCTTAAGCCAGATATTGATCCTGGGAACCCCAACACCTGGGACAGAGGCAATGATGACTGGCAGGATCAGTAATCTATGTCACTGCCCACAAAAGTGTGGGCAGGGAGCATTGAATGTGCTTCTGCCATGGGAGCAGAAATTAAGGCTGCTCCCATAGCTGTAGCCTATTCATTCATGCTGGCATCCATGATGGTGCTGACCGGGGAGCTGGCAGGGACAGGGATGGCTTGGGCTTCCCTCTGCAGCCCAGACAAATGCAGGCATAGTGGGTTCCCCAGGTGGGACCAGGGCATCCACCAAAAGAAACAGTGTACCTGCTACTGGGCAGGGAACCGGTGGGGCCACAGGGGTATTTGGTCTCTCCCCTGCAGCCCTCAACAGGTGACAATGTTGTGGGTACCACAGGTAGGACCATGGCACACACCCAAAAATAAATTTAAAAAATGTATCCGGCTCCCGTGCCAGCAACTGGGCCACGGGGGCCTTGGGCTAGGATTTTGGCAGTCTAGAATGCAAATTCCAGAGGCAGATATATTTTGCAATTTTCTTCCTGATGAGAAGTGGTCCAGTTCCATATATTGCCTTGTGGGTGAAACTAAAGCCCTTGAAAAAGGATCATCTGGCAACTAGTAGCCAATGGGGGGGCCTTCAAGGCAGGGGAGATATGGGTGTGTTGCATTGCATGTAGGAGTAGTCTGGCAATAAACTTTTGAATTCTCTGTTATCTTCTCATGATTGCTAAAGGTGAGCCATAATATTATAGAAAATGAGCATAATCTATTTTTGACAGGATAAGAGAGATTTTTGCTTGGACCTTGTGGGCAATTCCTAGGTGTGAGAAGATGTGTTGCAGCATTTTCACAGTAAGAAAGGTTGCTCTGGGTAGTGTATCCACTTGGACATACATAGACAGCTTGGAGTCCATAATAATTCAAAGGTTTCTTAACTCATTCGGTGGGGTTAGAAGGTTTATATTCACCACAGGTGGGCAAAAACTCCATCAAAATCTCCACCAACACCAACGACACCCTAGACACCACAGAGCACCTGCACTTTCAAGTACATATCAATGCCAACACCAACTGCAACTCCATTATCCTGCTAGACAACCTTGCAAACCTCAGCCTCAAGCAACTAGTCACCTCACCCACCCACTCAGCCGGTCACACGTTAGATGCCATGTTTTCCTCCGAACTCCACTGGATTGACCACCACTGCATCCACTTTTCATTCCTGAAGCCTACCACCAACAACATCCGATCCCCTACTGCAAGTGGAACAAGATCTCCAAAGAACTACTGATCTCCAACCTTGCACAAGCTTCTCCTCCTAGTACCAAAGACCCCAACAGCGCCGCTCTCAACCTCACTCGATGGCTAGGAACATGCACCGACTCCCTTGCCCCACTCAAAAAACCCAACCACACCTGCACCAACAAGACAGCCCCCTGGTTCACCGTAGAACTTCAATCTTCCAAACGAGAATGCCGGAAATTTGAGAAAGCCTGGCGCCAAGAACCTTCAGGGAGCAACTTCTCCACTCTCAAATCAGCCATGCGCAAACATCACACCTAATCCGGACCAAACGATCCTTCTACAAAGAACACATAGACAACAATGTGCACAACAGCAAGGATCTTTTTGCCATCATTAAAGAACTCACCTAACCCAAATCCTGCGCCGCTGACCCCCCTCACTCCAAAGACCTCTGCAACTCCCTCTTCAACTACTTCCAACCGCAAGATCGTAGACATACACGAAGGTTTCACATCGGCATCTCCCCCCATCACCACCAACAACACAACCAATGTCAAAGCACCCTGCCGCACTGACGTACTGAACTCCTGGACCCCCACCAACGATGAAGAAATCAGCTAAACCATGATTTCCATCCACTCAGGCTCCTCTACAGACCCCTACCCCCACCACGTCTTCAACAAGGCCAACTAAATCATCACTCCCCAGCTCTCAGCCGTCATCAACAGCTCCTTCGAGACCTCAACCTTCCCGGATATGTGGAAAATCGCCAAAGTCAATGCCCTGCTAGAGAAGCCCAAAGCAGACCCCGGAGACCTCAAGAACTACTGGCCCATCTCCCTCCTCCCCTTCCCTGCGAAGGTCATCAAAAAGATCATCAACGGCCAACTGGCTCGCTTCCTGGAGGGCAACAACACGCTAGACATCTCCCAATCCAGATTCCGTAGGAACCACAGCACTGAGACCGCACTCATCGCCGCAACCGACGACATCAGGACCATGCTCGACAAAGGTGAAACCGCTGCCCTCATCCTCCTAGATCTCTCGGCAGCCTTCGACACCGTCTGTCACCACACCCTCCGCACACGTCTCTATGATGCTGGGATCCTCCAACAGGCCCTGGACTGGCTCATATCCTTCCTCTCCGGCAGAACCCAGAGAGTCCGCCTCCCTCCGTTCCTGTCATTAGGACCATGCTTGACAAAGGCGAAACCGCTGCCCTCATCCTCCTAGATCTCTCGGCAGCCTTCGACACCGTTTGTCACCACACCCTGCGCACACGCCTCTATGACGCTGGGATCCTCCAAAAGGCCCTGGACTGGCTCTCATCCTTCCGCTCCGACAGAACCCAGAGAGTCCGCCTCCCTCCGTTCCTGTCTGAAGCCACCACGACCATCTGCGGCGTTCCCCAAGGATCCACTCTCAGCCCAACTCTCTTCAACATCTTCATGGCTCCGCTCGCCAACATCATCAGATCTCTCAGCCTCAACATCATCTCCTACGCAGATGACACCCAGCTGATCCTCTCCCTCACCAAGGAACCTGCCACCGCTAAGACTAGCCTCCATAACGGACTGCATGCCATCGCAACTGGATGAAGATGAGCTGCCTCAAACTGAACTCCGACAAGACTGAGATCCTCATCCTCGGCTCCAACTGCTCGACTCCTGGTGGCCAGCCACGCTAGGAACCGCACCAACACCCACCACCCACGCACGCAACCTAGGTTTCCTCCTTGAATCATCTCTCACCATGACCCAGCAAGTCAACGCCGTCTCATCCGCCTGTTTCAACATCCTCCGCATGCTCCGCAAGATCTTCAGATGGATCACCACCAAAACTAGAAAGACGGTCACCAACGCCCTTGTCAGCAGCACTACGGCAACGCGCTCTACGCAGGATCTACGGCCAATCTCCAAAAGAGACTGCAGCGAATACAGAACGCCTCTGCACGCCTCATCCTGAACATCCCTCACTGCAACCACATCACAGCTCACCTCAGAGACCTACACTGGCTTCCCGTCAACAAGAGGATCACGTTCAAGCTCCTGGTCCACACTCACAAAGCTCTCCACAACGCAGGCCCTGCCTACCTCAACGAGTGACTTACCTTCCACGCTCCCACCAGCCAGCTACGATCTGCCAACCTCACCCTCGCTACCGTCCCTCGCATCCGTCGGACCACAGCTGGCGGCAGATCCTTTTCCCACCTCGCTGCCAAGACGTAGAACTCCCTCCTGGTTCACCTACGACAGGCCCTCCTGACCTTCAGGAAACGCCTCAAGACCTGGCTTTTCGAGCAGTAGCAGTCCCTTCCCCCCCTTCAGCGCCTTGAGACCCTAACTGGTGAGTAGTGCACTTTACAAATGATTGATTGATTGATTTCCATTTTGAAGGCGTTCATTTTGAGGTGGCTGCATGTACTTCAGTGCTGATGACACTGAGGCAACTAAAGATTTTTAAATTTCCAATGCCTTTGGGTTTTTCTATTTTAAGGAGTATCTGTGTATTCTAAATGAATAGGTGAATTCTAAAACATTGATTAGTTCAGTAAGGATTTAATGCAGATTTAAAAAATGAGAGGATAGAGGATCGAGCCTTGAGGGACTTCTACTTATATATTGTAGTTTTTTTATGAGAAAGGAGGAGTATGGCTCACATTTGCTCTGTTGTGTAGGTAAGAGGAGATCCAATTGAGAGCAGTACCCTGCATACCAATGTCCTTGAGCTTTAAGATTAATATGCCATGACTGACTGTGTGAAAGCAGCTGAAAGGTTCATGTGAAGTAGTGCAGCAACTCTATTCTGTTGTACTTTTTTTAAAGGTCATCCAAATAGAGATTAGAGCTGATTCAATGTCTCTTCCTGAATCGAATCCTGCTTTGAAGTTGAAAAGTCATGAGTTATCTTCAATAAATTTTGACCTCCGGACGAAGGCTGCTCTTTCTATAAGTTTACCTAGGAATGGTCCATTTACTATTGGTCTGTATTGTTGGATTCTTGAGGGTCCAACTTTATTTTCTTTAACAATAAGCATACATATGCCTTATTAAAGTTTTCTTGAAAAACTCATGTTGTTAAGAAGTTGTTGGTCAGGGGTCTGACTGAGACGGTCACTGACATTTTTAGAAAATGGCTTTTTTAGAAAATGTTTTTTGAGGATTTTTGGGGGACAATGATCATGATGCTAACTGACTGGCCTGTTGGCTTTGACAAGATCTTGAAATTTGGTTGGTGGTGATTCTTTTAAAAAAGCAGACGCTGTATTAGCCTTCCTCTAAAGGGGTTTGGTGGAAGCATGTTTGTGCAGTTGTATTTTTTATGTGTTAATTATGCATTCAAAATGCCTGCCTTGGTTGTTTAATTAATTGCCAATCTGTAACACAATTCCTGAGAAATGGGATGGGTTCTTTCTGTGCATTTTGGATTTTGAAATTCAGTGAGTATTTGGTCATTTTATGTTGTGAATTCAGATTTTTGTAGCTTTTTGACTGAAGATGTGTGCATTCTGTTATGTCTGTGTAGACACATTTTGTCTTGATGGTTGTTTGTTTTTAGCTAGCTCTATTTGTGATTGGTTGTTTTATATTTTTCATATCAATGTTCCTCTAAGTTATTTTTTATATTTTCTGGGGGATTAGTATATCAAAAGTTTCATGGAGTCATCCATAGAGTTTTTGAGCCTAATTTATTATGTTCATATCTGTGTTGGAAGTAAGTTGGGTTTCGAGTTTCTCCAAATTCAGCTTGTTCCAAGGTCAGTATGTAGTTACGGGTAAGCTGAGTTTTGCTGACGTAAGTTGTAGTGTCTTGTGTTGGAAGGCAACCACAAGGTGGTCTAACCACATGAACAGGTTAATCCTTCTGAATGCAATTACATCTAGGTTACTGAAAACAAACTACATCAAAGGTGTATCCTTAAGTGTATGTGGGTTTGGGAATGAGCTGTTGCAGGTTGTGTGTATCCAGTACTATAAGGGTAACTGTGGTGGGGCATATTAGGTTTGCAAAACCATATGAGTGGGTTACCAAGAATGCATATGTTGAATATTTGGTAAGTAGGTTTAAATCTGTGTCTAGAAATGTGTCTCAGGATGTTCCATTGCAGGGGGGGGGTGGTCAGTAAAGAAGGGGAGGGGTATAGGTAACATTTGGGGTAGGAGTAGAGTTGCATCTGACAAGGAGAGCCTCACATCCTTGTAAAGAAACATCCTCAGTTTTGGTGAGACTTGTTGTTTCCTTAGATATGGTGGCTAAGCCTCCTCCTCTTTTGCCTATGTGATTTAGTGTCCTTGTTTGATAGCCTGGTTGAACAGCTTCATGCAGTACTGGGGTTATGTTTTCACTCAGCTATGATTTAGTTATGAAGAATAAGTCAGGTTATGTGTCTGTTAGTAGCATGGAGGTGTAGTACTTGTTTTGGACACAGAATGAGCATTTATTAGTGGACATTTTGTAGACGCTGTTTAGGAGGTGGTGTGATTTTGTGCTACAAGAAGTAAGCACTGTCTTTGGAGGTTGTAGGTAATGTGCTATTGATGATTGTGTTAGCTCTGACAGGACTGAAATTTGATTTTCTTTTGGGTGTCATTATCCTCACCAACGAGGTTTAGATGTAACGTTGTTGTACTTATGTGTGTGGGTAGTAAGGAGACGTTGTAATTGAGGGGATGGGTTGAAGAGTTATGTTCGAATAGTAGCGTTGTGTAATAGAAAAGGGGATATGAGGTTATGAAGAGTGGTGTGAGGTGGCTTTCTTTTCAATATGTTGAAGGTGCAAGGTGTATATGTGAGATATGGTGGATCATGAGGGTTTGGGTTTAAGGGTCTGAAATCTACAATGGATGACAGACAGGTGGGTAAGTCATGTTGAGTCATGTTGAGCTTAGTGGCTGCTGTCTTTGTTAGTTTGAAACTGTGAGGCAGAGATAGGTAAGAATTTAAGTTAATTGTGTCTTGACATTAATTTCATAGTAGATGGGTGTTTGGTCTTTTGGGATGGGGGAGTTTGGGAATGTGTTGGTGTTGCAGTTTGTTTTGGTGAGTTAGTATTGTCTGATACTGGTGTAGTGATTTGAAGCGTAGGACTTAAATGTGAATGATTGGGGTGGTGTGGGTGTTGAAGGAGGGCAATTAGGTTTGTGTTTTAAAGGAGAGCCTCTGTAGAGTGTGAGAGGGGATAGGCAGTTGTTACGAGGTGCAGCATCTTCCCCAACCTGGGTACCCGCCAATGACTACGTCACAAATGGAGAATATTACATGTCTTTATTCTTCTGCATGTAACTGAGAATTCAGCATTCTAACCAAACTTTCATTGTATGCCACTCTAACAACTATGTCACACTTCTAAGGAGTCTTTTCAAAGCCAAAAGGGTTCCATCATAAAACTCACAAGACACTACATCTCACCATCTGTTAAATAAAAAAATTAAAATAAAAATTTAAAATTGATATACACATATATCGGCATGTACAACTACATCCCTGCAATCAACCTTCTCGGCCCTTTGATCAGTCAACCTGAACTAGTTACTGGAAGATGAGCGCTGTCACCTTCAGTGTCAGAGATTTTTGAAGATGGTTTAAAAGTAATTCCTTCACCATCTCAATTTGAAGACCGATGAATCAAACACCTAAAATGAGAAGAGTCTCTGGTAACAGACTAACCAGGGTGCTGGGCAGGCACCACCTGTCTTTGGTAGACACCACGTGGAAAGGTTCTGCATCATATGGACCATCAGATGTCCTTCTTCACATCTGTTGGGCGATCACCAAATCTCCTCTGTTAAAAGTGATATTCTTTGCATGTCGCCTCTTGTCTGCATAGGCTTTCATTTTCTGTTTGTTAACTAAGTCCCTTGTATGAATCAGGTTCTCACTTCTTTCTCTCTGGTTGGTCCTTTGAGGCTGTCATTGCTCTCATGAACATCAAAGTCGCATGACTTTCGACTGTGCTCGAGTGAGCTGTTGAATGATAAGCTTTTAGTGTGGAATTTAATGCAATTTACAAACTGAGCTTCTCAAGAGTTGCACGTTGTACTGCTTTCTTTAGTGTGCTCATAAAATGCTCAACAAGTCTGTTAGCCTGCTGCCACAAAGGTGTACTCTTTCTATTCAGATGCTTCAGGAATTCTTTGAATTCTCAGCTGATAAAAGGCGGGCCATTATCAGACTTCAAAGTGGCTGGGACACCCCTTGTCGCAAAGATGCCATCTAATCTCTCAATGACTCTTTCACAAGCTGTGAATGAGCGATCTTCAACTAATGGAAAACATTAGTCTTTGTCTACAGTTAACATCAGGTAATGTTCATTATCGAGTGGATTGAAAAAGATGATGGCCATTCCCTCAGAAGCATGATTAGGGAGTTCTGACATGGTCAAAGGGTGTTGACTAAAATTTGTAGAAAGACATTTGCATTGAAGACAGGCCTTGAGTTCTTTTTCAACCCTTTCATCCAATGACAGAAACCAAACTCAGTCTGAGAGAGTTTTTTTGTGGCAACAATACCACAGTGTCCTTTTTAAGCCACTTCAATTATTTTCTGTTGCAGACTCTCACTCTCTGTAATCAGGATTCTCAACTCTTGCAGTATGATCCCCTCCTGAGTTATGGACAGTTTATCTTTGACTGCATTTTTGATATTCATCATTGTTGGTGAGAGGTTGAGTGTATCGGTTCCATTACAGATCTGTAATTATGTATTTTAGCTTCAGTATGTCACTATAATTGCTCATGGCAGCGCTAATCTGGGCTAATGAGATAGCAGCTGGCGTGTTTGACTTTACAATTAAATGAATGTAGGTTCCAGCTGTCTTGGATGGAGTATCTTGATCTGGTATAGGCATTCTGGAAAAGTAGTCAGCAGGAAAAAGATCCTTCCCTGGATGATGCACAATAAAATAATTGTACTCTTGCAATCATAGTCCCCATCGTTCAATGTGAGGATGCATCTTGACCTTTAGATTGCCAAAGATAGTCAGTAAAGCTTGATGATCAGTTACCAGCAGAAAAGGCTTTTCGAACAGGAATACATGGAAATGTTCACAAGCCAATAAAACGGCTAAACTTTCTTTTTCAGGTTTTGAATAAACATTTTCTGTTTGGGAAAAACTTCTACTAGCATATGCCACAATATGTCTTTAAGCATTTGAGTGTTGACTGTGTTGTGCAAGAATAGAACACAAGTGGGCTAGCTTCAACAATTTCGGTATGAAGGTTTGGATTGATGTATGTCATTTCAGTAACATTTTCAATGGATTGTTTGAATCTCTTTTCTCACATTCGTGTGACCAATGAAATGAAACATTTTTCTTCATTAACTCCCATAATGGAGCACTTACAATGTGCAAGTCTTGTTTGTATCTTGAACAGTAACTGGCCATGCCAAGAAATGAACGCACCATAGAAACATCTTGTGGGGGATCAGCATTTGACAGTGCTTGTACTTTCGCGGGATCGGGTGCCATACCCTCTTCAGAATAGATATGGGCAAATAATTTTAGCTTTGTCTTGTGGAACTCACACTTGTTTTACATTCAGAGACAAGCCTCCATCTGTAAGTAAACAACATATTTGTGTGAAAGCTTTATTGTGCTCCTTCTGTGTAGCTCCAAAAATGAATATGTCATCGCTATAATTGAACACATTCACAACAGACTGTATTATATGTCAAATGACATCTTGGAATAGTTCTGCAGCTGATGACACACCAAAACTAAGGGGGTCATTACAACCCTGGCGGACGGTGTGAAAGCGGCGGTAAGACCGCCAACAGGCCGGTGGAAAAAAATTGAATTGCGACCGTGGCGGAAACCATCAACAAAGACAGCCACTTTAACACTCCGGCCGCCACAGCGGTACAAACAAACAGCATGGAGGTCACCGCCAACAGACAGAGCGGAGGACATTGTACTGCCCACAGTATCACAACCTACCAATCCGCCACCTTTTCCGGCGTGGATTTAGCGCGAACAAAAACACGGCGGAAACAGGACTTCAAAGGGAAAACGCTCACCTCTACACACCCCATGAGGAACCAGGACGCCATGGAACCAGAGCTGCACATTTTCCCTGCCCTTATCTTCTTGCTCCTCTACCAGGAGCACGAACGCCGGCGGCGAAGACCACGGTGAGTAGTGCACCTACGACACAGGGGAGGGGGGAGAGAAAAAACAGGGACACACACACGCAACACCCCCACCCCTACCCTCACCCACTACAACACACACACACTAATACAACATGATACATTACAGTTCACCCCCCAGACCCCCCGGAAGAATGCAACGACAAAAGGAAATTAGTGTAACCATTGTAATATATTAAAATCCAGTACGCAAAAATATATATACACTATTAACAAATATATACACCAAGAATAGTAGTCCAGGTATTGCTCCATTGAAGTCCGTGGAACACTGGGCCCACACGGCATGGGCGTGGCCCACACTCAGTACCTGAACATGACGGAGAGAACACTGCAGGGGCATCAGATAGCAATAAAACAGGCACCTCAGGACAGGCACCTCAGGGGGGAAAAAAAAGGGGGGGCACCTCAGCCGATTGAGTGCACGACGTCAAATCCACGAGGGGGCCCCATGCCCACTGTGCAATACTGGGAACTGCAAAGCCACAGTCTCTCAAGTCTCTACAGTGGGTGGTTTGCCCACTGTTCAATCCTGGGGAGTGCAAAGCCACAGTCTCTCAAGTCTCTACAGTGGGTGGTTTGCCCACTGTTCAATCCTGGGGAGTGCAAAGCCACAGTCTCTCAAGTCTCTACAGTGGGTGGGTTGCCCACTGTTCAATCCTGGGGAGTGCAAAGCCACAGTCTCTCAAGTCTTTACAGTGGGTGGTTTGCCTACTGTTCAATCCTGGGGAGTGCAAAGCCACAGTATCTCAAGTCTCTACAGTGGGTGGTTTGCCCACTGATCAATCCTGGAGAATGCAAAGCCACAGTCTCTCAAGTGGATAACAGTTTCCACTGGTTCTGGAGGGGGCTTTGTGCCCAGAGTGCTTCATCCTGCCAAGGACTGAGGTAGTGGATGCCTTTCTCCACTGGCTCTGGAGGGGGCTTTGTGCCCAGAGTCCTTCATCCTGCCAAGGACAGAGGTAGTGGATGCCTTTCTCCACTGGTTCTGGAGGGGGCTTTGTGCCCAGAGTGCTTCATCCTGCCAAGGACAGAGGTAGTGGATGCCTTTCTCCACTGGTTCTGGAGGGGGCTTTGTGCCCAGAGTGCTTCATCCTGCCAAGGACAGAGGCAGTGGATGTAAATCTCCACTTGTTCTGGAGGGGGCTTTGTGCCCAGAGTGCTTCATCCTGCCTAGGACAGAGGTAGTGGATGCCTTTCTCCACTGGTTCTGGAGGGGGCTTTGTACCCAGAGTGCTTCATCTTGCCAAGGACAGAGGTAGTGGATGCCTTTCTCCACTGGTTCTGGAGGGGGCTTTGTGCCCAGAGTGCTTCATCCTGCCAAGGACTGAGGTAGTGGATGCCTTTCTCCACTGGCTCTGGAGGGGGCTTTGTGCCCAGAGTGCTTCATCCTGCCAAGGACAGAGGTAGTGGATGCCTTTCTCCACTTGTTCTGGAGGGTGCTTTGTGCCCAGAGTGCTTCATCCTGCCAAGGACAGAGGCAGTGGCTGTAAATCTCCACTTGTTCTGGAGGGGGCTTTGTGCCCAGAGTTCTTTATCTTGCTCGTGGCTGACACAGTAGCGTCAGTGCCCTTGTGCTCATGGGCCAGCAGTGCTTGTGGCAGCGGTGTCCTTGGCAGCGGTGCTTGTGGCGGCGGTGTCCTGTTCAGCGGCGCTTGTGGCAGCGGCGCTTGTGGCAGTGGTGTCCTGTTCAGCGATGCTTGTGGCCGCGGTGTTTTGTTCAGCGGTGCTTGTTGCGGCGTGGTCCTTGGCAGCGACTCAGTTGCTGCCGGTCCTGTCTGGCCCAGCGGGGCTGGTGGTCCTTTCTGGCCCAGGGGGGCTGGAGTCTTCCCCCTCTCCCTCTGGGGACTGGCCAACTTTTGATGCTTGACAGGTGGGAGACTGTCCGTGCTGTGGCTCCTTGCCCCACTGGCTGCCCTGCTGCCTGTTGCACTCCAGAATGCGGTGACTACTGGTACCACTGATCTCGGAGATGTTGTGGCTGAGGTGCTAGGTTGGGACCTGGAGAGTCAGGCCCTAGGAGACTGACGGGGTGGGGGAGGTGAGGGAAAGAGGTCAAGGGTGGACAGGAAAAGTTTCTTGGGAACACTGGGATGGGTAGCTGGAGGGGGTTTGGGAGTGGAGGAAGAGGTTACGGTAGAAGGAGGTTTGGTGACTTTGGGTGAAGGTGCATGCGCTGGAGGTTGTCGTGAGGTAGATGGCTGTTGGGTGGATGTGTGCCTGCGTTTGTGTATCTTGGGAGGTGGCGTCACAGACACACTGGGAGAGGACACAGGGGACGTGTGAATGGTAGTGGGGGTGGTGACTGCACGTGAGCGGGGTGTGGTGGTGTGTGTGCTGGTGATGGACGTAGATGTAATGCATGCAGGTGTGAGTGGAGACGAGACTGGGAGGGAGGAAGGAGACGAGGAGGAGGGGGACACAGTGGAGGCAGTGGATCTTGGTGTGTCTGCATGTGTGTGATGCTTGCGTGAGTGCCTGTGGGATGTGTGGTGCTTATGTTTGCCAGACATTCCCTTTTGTGTTGACGTGTGTGCATGCTGGTCTGATGGTGTGCTTGGGGTAGGCTGAGGTACAGGGGTGTGGGTCTGGGTGGAGGAAGTTGGAGGGGGGAGGCTAGAGACAGGGACAATAGCTGCCATCAGTGCTGAGGCCAGAGTCTGAAAAGCTCGCTGTAGGGCTGCCTGACCACAATGTATGCCCTCCAGGAATGCACTTGTTTGTTGCAACTGCCTCTCTACACCCTGGATGGCATTCAAAATGGTAGACTGCCCAACAGTGAGGGACCTGAGGAGGTCAATGGCCTCCTCACTGAGGGCAGCAGGGGGGACTGGGGCAGGGCCTGAGGTGCCTGTGACGAAGGTGATGCCCACCCTCCTGGGTGAGCGGGCACGGGGCAAAGGCTTAGGGGCTGCTGGGAGGGCGGTGCTGGTAGGGGGCGTGGCGGCTGTACCTGTAGATGTGGAGGGCACAGATGTGGCCGCCACCACAAGAGAGCTCCCATCAGAGGACGAGTCCGTATCACTGGTCTCAGCTCCTGTCCCCGCTGTGGAGCTCCCCCTCGCCCTCCATCACACTGGTGAATTTGGTGTCCGTAGTCTCGCCCTCCAGGGCCATGTGGGATGCAGTTCCCTCCTGCTCCGGTGCCACTGCTCCTCTGCCTGATGATGCTAATGCACACAAGAACAGGAAGACCACAAAAAAGGGGAGGGGGGGGCGACAGAAGAAAGACATGTTGAGTGCATGCATTACAGCTACCGTTGGCGAACAAAACAGACACAGAAGCCCCCTGCACTACGCCGCGCACTTGGGGTCCACTGTTCAATCCCATGGGACATGGCCCACAAAGCTATGGCCAACATCTGCACACATGGATGTCACAGGAGCCTGGCTAGGTGTAGTTGGCACTGTACACAGGTGGGGTGGGGTGGCACAGGGTCTGCCAGAAGAAGGGGACCTAACTAGCACACTCGCCCTGGCCTAGGGAAACCCACAGCCCACCTCCCCCACCCAGACACTTCCACTGCGCGCTGAATCAGCTGAATGAGAGTGTACTCACCCCCTTGTGGCTGCTGTGATGCCCTCAAGCGCCCATCCAACTCCGGGTACGCCACAACCAGGATCCTGAACATCAGGGGGGTCATGGTGCGACGGGCACCCCTCCCACATTGGGAGGCCATCCCCAGCTGGGCCTCCACCGTCTTCTTGCTCCAGCGGCGAATGTCCTCCCATCTCTTACGGCAGTGGGTGCTCCGTCTTTGATAGACCCCCAGGGTCCAGACATCCTTGGCGATGGCACGCCAAACATCCTTCTTCTGGTGGGCGCTGACCTACAGGAATTGTACAGGGGAAAAAGAAAAGTTATTACCAACTGCACCATCACAGTCATTGGCCCCCATCCCTACCCTTGCCATGTGGCACATGCACTCACCATCGTTTCATGCACGCCTCAATCTCCCCCCCCCATCTTTCATCCACCCCACTCCACACAGGCATAGCCCATACAGCATGCTCCCAGTATACTTACCTGTTTGTCTGGAGGACCGTAGAGTAGCGTGTACTGAGGGAGGACCCCATCCACAAGTTTCTCCAGCTCCTCCAATGTGAAGGCAGGGGCCCTTTCCACAGACGCACGAGCCATTGTCTCTTCCAGACTGAGGTCACAGCAGCACTTGCAGTGTAGGTCCTCTCCTGTCGAAGATCAGGTATCAAGTGATTGAACAGTTAGAAAATAGCGGTCACGTCCGCGGCGGTGCGTACTGTCACCGCCGGCGTACATCATCATTGTCTCCTGGGACCCATAGGGTCCAATGTTAACCAATGCAGAATTGCGCCACGGTCTTCGACCGCCTACCGCGACGGTGTACAACGCCAGCGCAGTTACCTCACATCCCATTGTCCCACTGTACAGGTCAGGCAACTGCCATTTCAGGGGCCCACATGGCTTAATTTTTAACTGCGTCACACATACCTAGGCCTTGCCTCAACACTCATACATGCAAATTTCAGATTATGAATCGTGTTCTGTGTAAGCTGTGGGTACGTACCTCTGAGTTGGTTGACTCTGTGCTCGCTGTTGTCCTTCATAGGCACCGTCCGCTGGGGCATGTGAGGAGATGGCGGCATCCTCTGGTGTACAAACTGCTGGTGGACCTGTCGACAATGAAGGAAAGACATGTGATCATCACCTACAGGCTTGATCGTGCCACAATCCTGGAACTGTGTGCCCAGTTGGAGCCAGACCTGATGTCAGTTATCCGCCATCCCACAGGAATCCCCCCTCTAGTGCAGGTGCTGTCAGTACTCCATTTCCTTGCAAGTGGGTCATTTCAAACAACAGTGGCCGTAGTATCAGGGATGTCCCAGCCTATGTTTTCCAATGTGTTGTCCAGAGTGTTGTCTGCCCTGCTGAAACACATGCGGAGCTACATCGTTTTCCCTCCGGTGGAGGATTTGCCTACAGTGAAAGGTGATTTCTATGCCCTGGAACATATCCCCAACATCATAGGTGCCATTGATGGGACACATGTGGCTTTGGTGCCCCCCCACAGGAGTGAACAGGTGTACAGAAACCGGAAGAGTTATCATTCGATGAATGTGCAGATGGTGTGTTTGGCCGACCAGTACATCTCCCATGTTAATGCCAAATTCCCTGGCTCAGTGCATGCCGCTTACATCCTGCAGAATAGCAGCATCCCTTATGTGATGGGGCAACTCCAGAGGCACCGTGTGTGGCTATTAGGTGAGCACCTAGATGCAAGTCAGTGGGAATGGTTGTCTGGGTCTGGGGATATCCCTACAGGTTAGTGTGTGTCTAACAGTTGTCCCTCGCCATTTGCAGATGACTCTGGTTACCCCAACCTGTCATGGCTACTGACCCCAGTGAGGAATCCCAGGACAAGGGCAGAGGAACGCTACAATGTGGCCCATAGGCGAACTCGGAGGATTATAGAGCAGACCTTCGGCCTCCTAAAGGCCAGGTTCAGGTGCCTCCATATGACAGGTGGATCCCTATTCTACTCACCAAAGAAGGTGTGCCAGATCATCGTGGCCTGCTGTATGCTTCACAACTTAGCTTTGAAACAACAGGTGCCTTTTGTGCAGGAGGATGTTCCAGATGGAGGTGTTGTGGCAGCTGTGGAGCCTCTGGACAGTGAAGACGAGGAAGCAGAAGAAGAGGACATCGACAACAGGAACTCAGTGATCCTGCAATACTTCCAGTGAGACACAGGTAAGAATACAAACCTGCCTACTACATGTACTTTAACACTACTACTTCTCTACTGTCTGTCATTTTCACCCAGTGTATGGTCACTGAGTTGTCACTTTCCCTTACCATTTCAGAGATGTGGGTCCCACTGTGTGACATCTGCTTTGTTTCCTCATGGACTAGAGCTGTGTGACATAGGTATGTTGACATTACAATTGAAAGAGCATTTTGACACTGTAATTGCTAATACACTTTCGAAATCACAGACAGACTCCAGATTGTTTTGTGCTTTAAGGGTGTTTATTTAAGTGCTCAATATTGGAGGGTGCTGTAAAATGGTGAGGGGTGATGGTGGAGGAATGTCCATGGCAGAGTCCAGTCTATTAGTCTCACAGGTGCATTGCCCAAATGTGCATAGGAAGTGGAGCTGAGGCAGTTTGAGGATGGACAGGGTGACAAGGTGGGACAGAAGGATGACAATCCGGGTGGTCTAATTTCTTGGCGGGGGTCTTGGCATCGTTCTCCGTCTTTGTCCTGGATCTCAGGGACCGTTTGCGGGGTGGTTCTTCCTCTGCAGGGGGTGGGGTGCTGGTGGGGTGATCCTGTGGCGGTGCCTCCTGTCCACTAGCGCCGGCAGAGGTGGTGGGCAGTTCATCGTCCAGGCTAGTGTCAGGGGCCCCTTGTTGTGCCACAGTGTCCCTCCTGGTGTTGAGGACTTCCTTCAGCACCCCTACGATGGTGCCCAGGGTGGAATTGATGGATCTGAGTTCCTCCCTGAAGCCCAAATACTGTTCCTCCTGCAGCCGCTGGGTCTCCTGAAACTTGGCCAGTACCGTTGCCATTGTCTCCTGGGAATGGTGGTAGGCTCCCATGATGTTGGAGAGGACCTCGTGGAGAGTGGGTTCCCTGGGCTTGTCCTCCCCCTGTCGCACAGCAGCCCTCCCAGTTCCCCTGTGTTCCTGGACCTCTGTCCCCTGGACCGCGTTCCCACTGCCCCCAGGTCCCTGTTGTTGTTGGGGTGGTGGCTTAGCCTGGGTTCCCTGTAGTGGTGGACACACTGCTGATTGACGTGTCCTGGGGGCAGAAGTATGGGCCCGCTGGGTGGGTGCTGTGCTGGTGTTTCCAGAGGGGGGAAGCTCTGTGGTGGCCTGTGCCAGTGTGAGGGGAACCGACTGTCCCGAGGTCCCAGATGGGCCGGGCTGGTCATCTAGATCCAGTTGGACAGAGCTGCTGTCCTAACTGTGGGCCTCTTCTGTTGGTGGTGTGGACATGTGTGGACCCTCCTGCCCAGTGACATTGGGTAGGGGTCCTGCAGGGGTATAAAAGGATGTTTATTGCATCTGTGTGTGCCATGGTGTGCAATGGGTGGGTGACCGTGTACCCCAGTGGTTGCATTCCTGTGTGGGACCTTGTGTGATGGTGGCTTAGGGGGGTGGATAGGTATGTGCAGTGGCCATGATTTGGTGATGGGTGTCCATGCTTTGTTGTTGCATGCAGGGCTTGGTGTTGGGATGTGTGATTTGTGATATTGGGACACTTGTGAGGAGTTGGAGTGATGGGGGTGAGGGCGTGGGTGGTGGTATGTGATGGCATGCAGGTAGGGTGGAGGCTATAGTAGTAAAGCATTGCCTTACCAGAGTCCATTCCTCCATCTACTCCTGCGAGGCCCTCAGGATGCAGAATCGCCAAGACTTGCTCCTCCCATGTTGTTAGTTGTGGGTGAGGAGGTGGGGGTCCGCCGCCAGTCCTCTGAACCGCAAGGTGGTGTCTTGAGACCACGGAACACACCTTCCCCCGTAGGTCGTTCCAACTCTTCCTGATGTCATCCCTATTTCTTGGGTGCTGTCCCATTGCGTTGATCCTGTCTACGATTCTGCGCCATAGCTCCATCTTCCTAGCTATGGAGGTGTGCTGCACCTGTGATCCGAATAGCTGTGGCTCTACCCGGACGATTTCCTCCACCATGACCCTGAGCTCCTCCTCAGAGAACCTGGGGTGTCTTTGCCGTGCTATGGGGTGGTGTGGGTGATGTGTGGGGTGGTGTGTGTAGTGATAAGTGGGGTGATATTTAGTGGTGTGTTGTGTGAGGAGCGTGGAAGTTATGTGGGCAATGGTATTGTGTGCCTGTGGATGCTTGGTAGTAGTTTGTAGTGTCTCTCTCTGGCCTTCTTTCGGTATTTTGGTCGTAGGGATTTGTGGGTGATGTGGGTGTGAGTTTTATATTGTAATGGGTGTGTGGGAGTGGTGTGTGTATGTGTATCAGGTGTGTGTATTTTGAATTGTCCAATGTGGCAGTGTTTTGTCAATGTGTGTGTATTTTGAGCGCAGTGGTGTGTACCGCCAATGGAATACCGCGTTGAAAGACCGCCGAGTGGATTCGTGGGTCGTGATAGTGTGGGTGTATTTCTGTTGGTGTGGCGGTGGAGGTTTTGTTTTCACCAGTTTATCACTGACCTTTGGTGTGGTGGACTTGTGTGGGTGTCTCAATTTTGGCAGATTCCGAGGAGTGGGTCGTAATAGCTGTGGCGGAATTCCACGGCGGTCTGTTGCGGTCTTCTGCAAGGCGGTAAGCGACTTTTACCGCCAATATTGTAATGAGGGACTAAGTCTTTTGTATTGAAACAGACCAACATGTGTAGAAAAGGTTGTAATGTACAATTTTCTTCGAGTTCCAACTGATGATAATCTTGAGAGAAGACCTTTGCACCATTTAATTGCGTCATCATGTCAGCAATATGTGGACCTGGATGTTGTTCTCTTTTTGTTGCCTTTTTGGCGTGATGCATGTCAAGGAGTATGCATATAGTTCCTTTGCTGTCCTTTTTGGGCCCTACTGCTATGGAAAAAACCCATTGCGTAGGACTAGTCGAACGCTCAATGATGTCATGCTTGAGTAACTATTCAAGTGTTTTTTCAACAGCTTCTTTTTAATGAAAATCAATTTGTCTATGTTTTTTGAGCAACAGGATGGACATCCTCATCAATATGCAGCTTTACTTTCATAGTCTTAAGTCTTCCTAAACCATAAAACAATGAAGGGAATCGGCTTACTATTTCGTCATGAACATTCATGTTATAATTCACAGAAATCAGTCCCATATCAGTGGCGGTGCTGAAACTGAGTAGCCAGGCACTTGACGCTGTACCCTGAAGCACATGGATGGGTGCTTGCACCTTTGTTTTCTTGCATTTCCTTGTCGCTACAAATGAACCTTGTCTTTTTATGGGCATCAATGTAGCCCATGTATTCACTTCGGTTTTCGATGGCGTAAGCCACGGTAATGGAAATAGTTCACAGTATTTCTATTCAGGCATTATGTTTATTGATGCACCACTGTTGATAATGAAAGGTATGAAAAGACTATTTATTTTCAATGTAATCATTGGACAAAATTTGTATGATTGCCGTGCTTTGACATGTTGACTCTTCTTTGACATTGTTCTTCACATGCACCTAATTCAACATGCACACGTTTCTCTGAGGTAAAGATCAACATGGTGTAACCATCTTCCTCTCTTTCACTTGATATTCAGGTGGAAGAACTGTTTGACGATGATTTAGATGACAATTTTGTTCACGGTTTGCCTCAACTGACGTCACTGCTCGGCCTTGTGAGCACGCATCAAGCTTTACTTCTTGAACTTTCTGGTGGCCTTTATGTATTCACGCTGTGACACACTTTTTCCTTTGCTTAACAAACCATCACAAAAGGGTTCTCTTTCCCTACAGACTTTACAAATCTATCCAATGGCGAGACATTTAACTTCATGTGGAAATGAAAATCCACATCTAAAACATAACTTCTTTTTACGTGTAGACATCGCTTTGTGTCCTTCAGTCTTTTACTTTGGATTACGTTTCACACTCATGAATGATTCACTCTGGGCACCTCCATGCATGCTGCTTGTCTTCAGCACACTCTTCAGCTCTGGCAGCAATTAACACTTGCTCCAGGCTGAGTTTTTATCAGCATTTGTTGTCTTAATGAATCTGACAAGCACCCATCAATAACTTTAAGATCCATAGCTTCTTTCTCATTAACTTTAATGAACTTACAATGTTTGATGAGTGTATTGAGTCTCTCCACAGATTCATTGATGATTTCACAAACTTTTTGATGCTCTTGACTGAAACTATATCTTTCATAATCAACTGTCATAGTTAGACTCTTGCTCTAGGCAAGACTGCCGGTTTAAGGAGTACTTATGTTTGTAGGTGACTATGCCAGTCCTACAACAAGTCTCAACTATTGTCCCAACCCTCCCGGTTCACAAGCAGCACCTCACCAGAAACCCAAATAGTAAAAGGTGATTTGTGGCAGCCTTTATAGCATGGACTCAAGAGTGTGAAATCTCAGGGAGTGTCCTGGTTAAACGGAGATTATCCCTTTCTCACATTAACAACATGTCTCAATCAAACACAGGCAATGAAGAAGGTGCAGTACAGTTTCAATAGATTTAATTTAGCAAAACTGCATTCTGCGATAAGTTGCATGGGCTGCAATGATTAGGATAATGTACAGTGCAAGAAACAGAATGGTAAAGACAAGAGTCATTAATACAAAGACCCCCACCATCTTGCAATAACATGAATAGACGTGAGATGTGAAATATGTCCTAATACCCTAGCATGATAGGCCTAACCTCTAACCTAATAGAGAGCTAGGTATGTTAAACCTAATCTGCAAATGCCATGTCCATGAGAAGAGCCCCCAACCCTCGTTACATTGGAATGAGGTCTCTAGCTCAGACTCCGTAGGGACACGAAGACTGCAGCGTCAAGGCGACGTGCAGCATCGATAGCAGAGATGGCATCTGGTCGGTATCCCTCTGACTATCTGTTTAAGTGAGGAGTATTTATACAGATCTGCTTGGACCCTGACGTAGGCCTGTTCCCAAACAATAGATAACAAGGCATGCTTGGGACAGTAATTTATATAAACAATTTCCTTGAAAGCCTGAAGAGGGAAAGTACCTCAGGTGAACACCTACAGTTGGTTTATCTTTGTCGCTTGATATTGACTCCTTAGCGCGGTGGCACTGATAACGCAAACTAAAACATGGGCCTAACTAAAAACAAGGCAGCCATCCTAAAATATTTAATTAAATAAATGCGCTAAAACAGAGCAAGCTAAGTAGGGTAAAAGTCACTTGTCACTTGGAGGGCACAAGTCTGCAAGCCAAATGCTAAGCTACTCCTGTATCCCATTAAAACAAACTAGGACTCACTACACAAAGTTTGGTAATGAACGGAATTTGAGATTCAATACTGTTTTAATCTGATGGTATGTGACTTCTCTATCAGTTCTCTGCATTTTCTTTGTGACTTCTTTCATACCATCACCAGCAAGAGTTTTGAGATATTTGATATTCTTCCTGTTATCAGTCTCTTCAAATGCATCAATGAAATCATCAACTGTCTTTATCCAGGCAGCCCATCATTCTCAAATATTTAGTATCGTAAGGTGGTGGGTGGTTTCAGGAAGGCCGCAGCATTGTAAACCAGTTTGGAACTGACACTGAGAGTAGCAGGCTCTGCGATGCTGTTTGGTAATCATGTTTATGCAAACCTTCTCTAAGGTCTGTTAATGTGCTGGCTTCAGGATTGCCCTTAACATTACTTGGAACTGAGTCTTCTTTCCTAGCTGCCATCTGAAAAATGTCACTATTCTGAAAGTCGTTTTCGGCTTGTTATTCTTTCAAGACCTATGAAGTTGTTCCGAGCCCCACTCGGCAACTTTGTGGGCAAACCACTTCGGGTATGGACAGCTCTGTAAGCACATCCCTGGGTGCTTCTCCTTGAACCACTTCACTTAGTGCTGTGGTATGATGCCTCTCTTTAGTGGATTCCGTAAGTCATTTAGGGCCAGATGTAGGAAACGGATAGCGACTCGCAAACGGCAAAAATTGCGGACTCGCTAATCGCGTTTCCCTATGCAGAAATGCATATTGCGAGTCGGTACCGACTCGCAATATGCATTTCAGAATCGCAAATAGGAAGGGGTGTTCCCTTCCTATTTGCGATCCGGAGTGGTATGCAATACCATTTGCGACCGCATATGCGGTCGCAAATGGTGTCGCAGTTACCATCCACTTCAAGTGGATGGTAACCCACTCGCAAATTGGAAGGGGTCCCCATGGGACCCCTTCCACTTTGTGAATGGACCCACAAATATTTTTTCAGGGTAGGTAGTGGTCCAAGGGACCACTACCTGCCCTGAAAAAAAACCGAAACTAAAGGTTTCAGATTTTTTTTTAAGTGCAGCTCGTTTTCCTTTAAGGAAAACGGGCTACACTTAAAAAAAAAAAAACTGCTTTATTTAAAAGCAGTCACGAACATGGAGGTCTGCTGACTACAGCAGGCCTCCATGTTTGCGAGTGCCTAGACTCGCTATGGGGCCGCAATTTGCGACCCACCTCATTAATATTAATGAGGTGGGTCATTGCGACCCCATAGCGAGTTGCAGACGGTGTCTGAGACACCGTTCTGCATTGGAAATTGCGACTTGCAATTTGCGAGTCGCTCCGACTCGCAAATTGCAAGTCGCAATTCCCAACTTTGCTACATCTGGCCCTTACTTCTGCTTTTCTAAAGATCAGTTTTCAGTTCCTGACACCTGGTTGACCTTCGCCTTGCAGCGCTTCTAGTTTGCAATGTTATTTGGCAAGTTATGATTATCTTTGACAGCACTTTGTAAACCTAGTAGTAACCACCTTTAGCGTTAGTGCTCTGAATGCTGGACAATTTTATCTTGCATGGCAACACCGTACCTTTATGCATGGCCTGACTGGCAGATTCTTGGCCAACAACATATAGATTCTTTGCAAACCTTTCATCGTCTTCAACTGCTTCACAGTGGCTGGAGCTGTGCTTTCACTCCACGTGCATGAAACATTGATTCTGTACTTCAACAGCGGCACGCATAGCATGCACAAGCAGTTTGCTTGGACCACGGCATACTCTCTGGGAGAACAGGATTGTTCTTTCGGTTATTTATCCCCTATCCTATCAGCTGTTGTGGCATCCTCCCCAGTCTGGGCACCCACCCACCACTACACCACACAAGGAGCGGAATATTACACATCAATTCTTCTGTGTGTAACTGCGAACTCAACAATCTAAACCAAGCTTTCATTGCATTCTACTCTAACCACTATGTCACACTGCTACAGAGTCTGTTCTGAGCCAAAAGTGGTCTCTCCTAAAACTTGCAAGACACTTCACAAGGTTTAGTTGTAGAATGAATAGGGAGAAGAGATAGGCTTATTTGTGCAAAAGAGTGCTTGAAGAATCTTGTCATGGGTTTTGGGTGGCAGGAAGAGTAGGGCTGTGTAGGGGCAGGGTATGGCAGAGGGTTGAAACGTCAGTCATGGCCAAAATTTGGAGTTGACAGATGATAGTTCAGGGGTTTAGGGAGAAGAGGGTATGTGTGATTTAATTGTAAATGGTTACTGCCTTTACCAAGAGTTAAGTAGCACGAGCACAGTAGTGGTAGCATCCTATGTTTTTGTAACGATGATCAGTAGTGTGAACAGGACTTTTTTAACTGTGTCACTGGAGTGGGGCCTGCCAGCGCACCCATGTAAACTTCCTCTGCTTTGTGCTAAACACACCCTTGGCATACATCATGTCATATGTCCATACAGTGTTGCATATGTGCCTGTGAGTGATACAATACGTGGAGGCCTGTGGGTTACATATTTGAATCCCAGGTTCTTCAAATGAAAGAAATGCAGAGGAGCCATGTCACACAGATTTTTGGATTGCCATATTCCTGACAGCAGTGGAACACACATTCTAGGAAGGGAGAGCCAGCCTCCCCTGTGCACATCAAAAGCTCTCTTCAATTCTGGAAAGGTCACTGATCAATGGGACCGAGGCATCTCGGGAAGGAGCTAGGGCTAATAAGGCAATTATAAAGAGTTGGATTGGGGTCCTTTGTAATAATTTGTTATGCATATATAAGTGAGGCTGCCATACAGGTGTAATCCATGAGTAACACTCATGACCTGTGTTGGGGGGCTATCTGGGCTAACGTTGCTCATGCTGTGACATGCTACTTCCTGGAAAAAGGACAGGGCAGAGTGGGGACCCCGTGCAACACAAACTTTAAAGAATGAAATACTAAATCACATCTGTGTTAGGAAATGGATTAAATAAAAAGGGAACTTGAGTTTTCTAAATTGTCAACGGTAAAGCAGTCGTCTGTGGCTGTATATAAATATCTATTGTGACCAGTACTGCAGACTGAGGTTTGCTAGTCTTCCAGCTGAGTGAGGGGGACATCACCCAGGGAAATCAAGCTCACCTGTCTAGGAACCCAGAGCACTGCCTGCCTACTGAGACCAGAGTACCCTGTGAGGAGGAAGAGAGTGTCTAGATGGAACGTGATCCAGGGTGGGATCCTGGTGAGTGGATCCCTGAAGGGGGGTGTGAGATAGTTACTGCACCAAGAGGGCTATCGCCCATGTACTGATCAAGTCAGAGACCCAGTATTCTATGGAGGTCTGTGCTGAAGAGATAATTTGTGTGTTCTGAACAACTTCATTGACCCCTTTTCCCATAAGGTACCACAGTGAAGATAATTGAACTGCACCGAAAGGGCCCGTCCCCTGTATGCTGAACAAAGTCAGCAACCTTGTATGACACAGGGAGCCGCCTTGAAGAGATAATTGCGACTGCACCAATCAGGCTGTCACCAGTGTGCTAACCAAAGTCAGTGGCCTTGTGTGATAGAGGGGGGCACTCTGAAGATATTTGATGCTGCACCAATATGGCCATCTGCCCATATGTTGGCCAAAGTTAACGACCTTGTATGCCATAGAGGGCCATCTTGAGGAGCAGGGGCCTTTGTCCACCATGTGCCTAGAGGGAGGACCATTACAGTGTACAGCATGTGACCACAAAGAGAGCCTGTTCCCCACCCAGATGCTCAGTACCCTGACTGAATCATTGGAAGCTGAGTGACTGCCCCCAACCTACCAGCAGGATCAGAGGAACTTAACACATCATCCGAGGAGCACTACAGATGTCCTCCCACTGTGCCTGCAACAATGAGGCTACCACTCATCACCAGCATCTGCTCCAGTCTATCCCAACGCTGTACTGCTGAATGCTCTAGTGGTATTTTGTTTTCTAAAAAAATAACGGGAGCAGGTAAGGTTGCTTACTAGGCTGGAGAGTCCACAGGGAACTTGCTCTGCCTCATAGCTCTTGAACAGGTCAACTTCTAGATAGCCAGAGTGAAACTTCTAAGTCTCAGGCTCTTTGCAGTGCCTAACCTAAATGGTACATTTCGTAAATGAAGCATAACCATTGCCATTAGGCAGGATAATGGGACACAGGTTCCTGCCCAGACAACACTAGAGTGCCGGACTGAGGAGGGCTTTGTCTGTTGTTTGTGTATGTTGTATATATCACTTTGCATTCCTATATAAGCATTACGTTTGTCATAAAAGGAAGTATCTGCATGGACATCCATTTATTGACATGACTGAACTTAATATGAGTCCTGAGGCTATGTTCACCTTGCACCCACCTCCCCCCATGAAGCCATGGACTGCTCAACTGTTGACAGTCAAGTTCTGAAGATTTATTGGCCCAGTTGCTCAGGACCCATAGTAAACTGGGCCCCCTGACTTCAAAGTAAAAGGCCTCAGCCTATACAGTTGGGTCCAGTTGCTCCTGCTTGCCCCTGGCCCTCAGAAAGGGGACTGACAGGGCCTGATACAAAACAGTACTGTTGGAAAAAAATTTGAAATCATGGGTGTCCAAAGTTTGCACACAAGGACCTGATGAATGCCAGATTTCCAAATATCCACAGGAATCAAATGACAGACAATGAATCAAACAGTGAACATTCTTCAGTCATCTGTTATCAGTTTCCATTTCACTCTGTTATCCGTTTCAGTTTGTGGGTATGCAATTGCCTGTAGAAAAGTACCCTCTTTTTGCCATGGTAACCCCCATTTTCTGCCTGATGTCAGTGTGCTTGACTGTGTTCACTGGGATCCTGCTAACCAAGTCCCCAGTGATTATGCTCTCTCCTCTAAATGTTGTCACTGCATACTGGTAACCCAGTATTTCACCCCAAATTGGCATACTGGTGACCCTTATAAGTCCCTAGTATATGGTACCTAGGTACCCAGGGCATTGAGGTTCCATGGGATCTCTATGGGCTGCTGCATTTCTTTTGCCACCCATAGTGAGTCCATGCAAAGGCTTCTGCAGAACTGCCATTGCTGCCTGTGTGAAAAGGTGCATGCACCCTTTCACTGCCATTTACACTGCACCAGGTCACTTATAAGTCACCCCTATAGCAGGCCCTCCAGCCTGAGGGCAGGGTGCAGAGTACCTGTGCGTGAGGGCACCCCTGCACTAGCAGAGGTGCCCCCACGACCTCCAGGACCATTTTCCCGGACTTTGTGAGTGCGGGGACGCCATCTTACGTGTGTACTGGACATAGGTAGTGTGAGTGCGGGGACTCCATCTTACGCGTGTACTGGACATAGGTAGTGACCTATGTCCAGTACACGCGTAAGATGGCGTCCGCGCACTCACAAAGTCCGGGAAAATGGTCCTACATAATAGTGTTGAGTAGGCTCTCATTATTCTAATGAGTCTACTGGATTTTGAGCGGTAGAATCACCCGCGATGAGGGAGACTGAGTCTAATCCACTGCAGGTGACACTTGTCACTCCAACCTGGGGTTTGCTCCGGCCAACTAGCAGTGCCTCATCTCCTCACAAGGGCAGGGATGATTGGGCAGCCGAGCGCATGCCATAATTGGTTTCTGGGGGAAGCCATGGTCACTCAGGTCTCATCCGTTTCTCTCACTTACCTTAGTCTCATATATAAATGACAAACAGAGGAGGTATATGTTTTAATAATGATTTTAATAAAAAGACTGCATCTTAGATAGCAAAGCATGAGCTGCAATAACCGGAACGACACAGCATGACAATATTAAAATGGTAAGAAGGAGAGTGAAGCATAGAAATAATGCTATTATATTGTCACCACGGTTGATAGACTAATTCCTACCTAAGCTATCATAGAGCACAGCATATTAAGCTCTAATTCTGCCCTTCAGGTTCCCCTGGGAAGACATCATCCCCCACACCTGAGCAAAGGCCTGCAATCTGCATTAGCATCTGTATTGAAGCATTCGGCAATCAGCATACAGTCGTGGTTCTCTGGCTGGAATCTCCTTCTAACGTGTTAAGGGACAAAGAAGTGTTTTTATAATAAAACAGCTGATGTTCTGAGAAAATGTCCCTATGTAAGGATGTGTATTTTTCCACAAATGTCAGAGACTAAACTTATACCATGTTCACCGGCAATGTACCGTGCTGTAGCCTTGGAAGAAGCACATAGTGAGCAAGAATGTCTTGTTTGAGAACATTGTGCTGGCTTAAGAAAATAAGTAGATAAACAGAAAATAAAACAAGACCATAAAAGTGGCTATTGTAACAATGAAATAAAGTCGAATAAAATATATCTACGTTAGAGTGCACAGCTGCTTGGCCTAGTGTGTTAAAATAATGTGCATGGAGCTATAGCTAAAATGGCTACACTACAATAGTAACTCCGAACATAGGCATGTTTGGTATCAAACATGTTGGAATCATACCCCAAGGCTTTTGCAAGTATTGGTTGTATGATTCCATGCACTCTGGGGGCTCCTTAGAGGACCCCCAGTATTGCCATTCCAGCCTTCTGAGGTTTTCCAGACAGCCCCAGCTGCTGCCACTTCTCAGACAGGTTTCTGCCCTCCTGTTGCTTGAGCAGCTTAAGCCCAGGAAGGCAGAACAAAGGATTTCCTTTGGGAGAGGGGTGTTACACCTGCTCCCTTTGGAAATAAGTGTTACAGGCGTGGGAAGGGTAGCCTCCCCAAGCCACTGGAAATGCTTTGAAAAGCACATTTGGTGCCTGCCTTGCATAATCCAGTCTACACCGGTTCAGGGACCCCCCAATCCCTGAATAGTGTGAAACTGGATAAATGAAAGGGGAGTGACCACTCCCCTGTCCATCACCATCCCAGGGGTGGTGCTCAGAGCTCCTCCAGAGGGTCCCTGGGTTTTGCCATCTTGGATTCCAAGTTGACAGGGAACTCTGGGAGCATCTGAGTGGCCAGTGCTAGCAGGTGACGTCAGAGCCATACCCTGATAGTTGTTTACCTGTTTAGCTGACCAATCCCCCTTTCAGGGCTATTTATAGTCTCTCTCTCTCTTGGGTGGTTCTTCAGATTTGGATTGCAAGACTCCAGCAGGAATCCTCTGCCTCTTTTACTTCATCTTCTCACCGAAGAAACTACATCTGGACCCACCAGGAACTCTACAAACTGCAACAACGAAGCAAAGATTTCTGCAACATTGTATCTTCAGCTCATGTCAGCAACTGCAACGGTTTCCCAGTCGTGCATCCTCAGAGGACAGCCTGACTCCAGCCTGCAACAGAAGAATGAAGGAATCTCCCTTGGAGTGAAGGAGTCACTCCCCAGCTCACCTCTCTGCAACGACGACCGGCTGCGTGGGTCCCCTCTCCTGACGGTTTGCGTGGATCCTGCAGCACAGGTGGTGGACTGAAGTGGTCCCTACAGTCCTGATGTCCTACTGCCCAACTTTGGTGGAGGTAAGAACTTGCCTCCCCACATAAGACAGTACCCCGTGCACTGGGTGTTTTGCAGTTGCCAAGGCTTGTTGGCATCCTTCCACGAAGTTCTTCATGCACCGTGCAGCTCCAGCCCCCAGCACTCTACCTTGTAACGCACAGCTTCCTGAGTGGTTCTCCGGCGACGTGGGATCCTTTGTTGTAGTGCTGCGTGGGCCTCCTTTTGCACCTCCTTTGTCCCCGTGCTGTGGGACTCCTGTGCACGCTGAGTGGTCTTCTGTGGGCTCTCTGAGTTGCTGAGAGCCCCCTCTGACTCCAACTCCTGAGTAGAGTCCACCAGGTCCCTCCTGGTTCAGGTCAGCACCATTTTCCGCTAACTGCGAGCTTTGCATGTGCCAAGGCTTGTTAGCGGAATGCAGCGATGCAAAGCAGGACTACAATCTTCCATCCGGCGTGGGAAATCATCTGCACCAAACGGGAACCCGCATCCGTCTTCTTGGGTGCAGGGCTCCTGTTGTTCCTGGGCTCTTCTGTATTTTCTTGGACTTGGTCTCCTCCTTCCACAGCTCTTCAGGTACAGGAATACAATGTTGGTGTCTTACAGTATCTTCTGGTTCTTGTGTAATCTTCCTTCTTGTGTTCTTGGACAGTCACTGTGTTTTACTCCTGCTTTCCTGTGCTCTGGGGTGGGCTCTATTACTTACCTTTGGTGTTTTCTAATACTCCCAGCACCTCTCTACACACTACACTTGCCTAGGTAGGAAACCCACATGCGCATTCCACTTTATTAGTATATGGTTTGTGTTTCCCCAGGCCCATTTCTAACTATTGTGATGTTCACTAATTGCACTGTTTTCTAACTGTTTTTATGCACATTTCTGCATACTAGTGTATTTAATTTGTGTATTAATTACCTCCTAAGGGAGTATAGTCTCTATGGTATTTTTGGCATTTGTGGCACCAAAATAAAGTACCTTTATTTTTGTAACACTGAGTATTTTCTTTCATGTGTGTGAGTACTATGTGACTACAGTGGTATTGCATGAGCTTTGCATGTCTCTTAGATAAGCCTTGGCTGCTCAGCTACAACTACCTCTAGAGAGCCTGGCTTCTAGACACTGCCTACATTTCACTAACAAGGGATAACTGGACCTGGTATAATGTGTAAGTACCTTAGGTACCCACTACAAACAAGGCCAACCTCCTACACTGCCTCTATGCTAAAGGTACTCCCACCTTAGGCCAGAAAAAGTGACAGTGCAGAAGCAGCAAGGTGCCTTCCACCGGTTAAATAAACGATAAAAACAAGATGGTCCTGCTGCCTCTTAGGAGGCCTGACAATAAATAAACGTTATTAATTAGCGCACACCCTTTGAAAATCGTCACCTTAAAAACGTATTCCCTCCAATAACTTGTCAACGGTTTACATCTTCATAGTCAACTGTAGTAAATATTTGGAGGGACATTAAAATACCTCTTAAGATGCATACAAAGGTATACTTCTTTTAAGCTCTTTCTTTCTTTCTTTCTTTCTTTCTTTCTTTCTTTCTTTCTTTCTTTCTTTCTTTCTTTCTTTCTTTCTTTCTTTCTTCCATTCTTTCTTTCTTTTGCTCTATTTTTCTCTCCTCTTCAATGCCTCCCTTTTCCACGCTGCTTTTTTCCTTGTTCTCTTTTCTCTTATCTCACTACCCTTTCTGTCTCTTTCTCGACTCTCCTTTCCTTGTTTGTTTCTTTCTCTTGTGGGCTCCTCCTATGATTTGTTCGACTCTTGCATTATCATTTTTATTCCTGTCTTACGTCTTTACTTTCCTCTTCTGCTTCTTTCTTTTCCTTCTCTCACATCTTTCTTCCTTTCTTTCTCTCCTGCTCTCCTTTCTTTGTCTCTTCTCACCTTAATCTCTTCTTGTCATTCTCTCCCTTTCTTCTTTGGTCTTTCCTTTCCTCCTTATCTGATTCGTTCTTGTCTTCCTTTCTTCTCTTCCACCCGGCTTCTACCCTACTTCATTTTCTTCTTTCATCTCTTTTGTTGATTCATTTTCTTCTTCATTCCTTCCTTCATGTCCTACTCTTCCTTGTTCGTTCTGGTAGTTCATCCCACCATTTCATCTGTCCTCTCTCCGTTTCTTCCTTTCTTGTTTCTTATTTCCTCCTTATCTTACTTTCGCCCCTTTCTCATATTCCTATTTTCTTTACTTCTTTCTCTCTTTTTACTTTCTTTGTCCGTCTCCTTTTTCTTTTTTCCTTTATTTCTAACATTCCTGTCTTCAAGAGTGCTTAGCTTCCTACAGCAATCTATTTGCTCATTAAAGTGTTTTACCTCACAATTTTGCTCATCGGAGATATTTATTTGTAGAAAGTTAAACAGTCCACGTATATCTGTTACTAATGGTCTTAGTGTTGAAATGTATAATTTAAAATAACCTTCTAGGAAGGGATGGTGTGTGTGCGCACGTGCACACTCTCTAAAGATGAACAGTATTACAATATTCTCTCTCTCTCCGCATCATATCTTGCATGCAGTTGGCAAGTCCATATGCAGAAGAAATAAGTCATGTGAATAATTATCCCAACTGCCCTTCGCTGTTCTCAGATTTTCCACTTATACATTATTCTCTAATGTGTATCTGGGCTTGCCTGTCATTATGCTACTCATACCATTTTCTAAGTCAGGGTGTCCCTCTCTGCCATCCATTTCTTGTTCGTGGCTTGTCACAGGAAGTATCTCCAGTATATGTGACACTTATTTCCTGAACGGTCCTAGTTCTTATCCTGACACCATGGCCCTCCATACTCTGCTAGTCAGGCCAGATGCATACATTTCATAGAGATGCGCCTTTCAGAACAGAGATTTCTTGTTTCCCACTGCTCAAGAATTCTCCGAACGCATGAGGAACTACAAAAGTAAGATTAAAAAAAAACGAAGAACATGTACACAGCAGTTACTGTAACCACAGCGAGACTGCTGTGAACATTAACATGTGGTAACAACCTTGTTTGTGAAAGGGAAATTCAGCAATTTCGCAGCTGGTAAACAAGATATGTCAACATT
Source organism: Pleurodeles waltl (assembly GCF_031143425.1). NCBI lineage: Eukaryota > Metazoa > Chordata > Amphibia > Caudata > Salamandridae > Pleurodeles > Pleurodeles waltl. Next base: position 1,451,988,202 of record NC_090440.1, on the reverse strand, counting down.
GCCTTTGTGTTTTAACCTTATAAGTGTCTGTGTCAGCCAATGGGTGACACACGCATACTCTCCCAGGTGCGTCTGATGGCTACCGGGGTGGGCTTCTAACAGATTTACCTCCGCGTCTGTCCCCGATCCCCCCCTCTCCCATCTGTGACATCAGTGAGGTGTGCTGACATCACAATTTCCCCCATCGGGGCCGATGAAGCAGCAGTTAAGGCCGTGCTCTTAGGTAGTTATAGATAGGACCTGGTTTCTATATAAAAAGCATTTTTACATGCTTATATCTCAGGTGCTGCTTGACGAATCTTCACAAAACTTTCCAAAAGAAATTGCCAGTCACGTCAGCTGCTGTCTGGAAGTTTTGGGGTGATCCGTCCCGGGGACCGAGAAAAAGGGTGATCCCAAACATTTTCCCCATTCATTTTGCCGTAGGGATTTTGAACAGTGATAGCGCCAAAACTACTGGGTGGAATTACACTAAATTTGGCAGAAAGGTAGGTCCTTGTCCAGAAAGCGACCATGTTTTGTTTTGGTGTAATTCTGTTCAGTAGTTTATGAGAAATTAAGGGGAAGCCACATTTGTATATATAGGGACATGAAGGATTCGCAACCCTTCCTGATGTCGTGCTGCGATCTGATTGGCTGACAACACTTCAATAACAGAAGCTGTTAGAGTGTTGTCAGCCATCTTGGGACTCAGCTGAGGCCAAATTCCAGAAAAAAAGTAAAAGATAGAGAAAAGGGACCAGGGTACAAACACCCTGATCCCTTAGTTCTGGTAGTGAGGAGACCCCCAGGACTAAAAAGCATTTAGTCTCGGTGCATCCATGGATCTACCATAAAATAAAAAAAAATGAAGCACAGGCTCCTGTGCTTGGTTTATTTTTAAGACCCCGGGTGGGCCAAGTCTTGGGGCATTTGTTTTTTAAAGTGCGAGCAGCCCTGGGGACCACCACCTCCCTGGGGCAAAGTAGAAATTATGTACATGATGGGGCATGGGGCTAAATCAAACTGGCATGTGGGAGGTCCGTCTGCCACCCTAGGGCAAAAATGGATTGTAACGTGGGGAGGCCCAATGGTCCCCCACAGCCCCGGGGACCACTATCTCCTAGGGGCATCATTTTCTTGACTAGCAGGGGGCCCAAGTACCCCCTCGCAGCCCCGGGGATCAACACATCCCCAGGGCGTAATCAGTATTTAGTGCAGGGGGCGCGTGCCCCCCCACTGCCCAGGGGATCCCCACCTCCCCAGGACATAGATAAAAATTAATGAAGAGGGTCCAGTTTGACCCTCTTTAGCCCCAGGGGTCACCCGCTACCCGGGGCTATGATTGTAGGCGGTAGGCCATATGGCCCCTCTTGAGGACCCTCTGATGGCTCTGGGGACAGCCAACCCCAGGGCCGGGTTCTGCTGCTATGTCCTGGGGTGCCCACCCCTGGGGCATAGCTGTTTGCTGTGTCTTGGAAGCAGCTTTGCAGCTGCATCCAAGCCAAAGCAAACATGTTGGTTTTTGACAGCAGAACCCCTAAAGCAGGTCCTGCTGTCAACCACAGAAGCTTTCACCTCCGTCCCCTGCACTTGTGCACCCACTCACAGACCTGCGCACACACTGCTGCATCCACTAAAACATTGATGTATGCACTTTTATACCCAGACAGTATGACAGGCCCTCTCACCCACAGATGCACCCTCTCACACCTATTCTCACACCCAGAGAGGCTGCGTCCAACTCCTGTCACGCACGGACAAAGGGCTGTGCACAACATGGGGTTCGGTGGTTAGGTGGGGTTGGCCACAGGGTCTGGCTGCAGGTCATGTCTTGTGGGCAACCTTTCCTGTGCACGGGTGAAGGCTGTACATGATGCAAAGTTGGGTGCTTAAAGGGGGTTGGCATCAGGGACTGGCCAAAGGCCAGGCCTTGTGGCCAAAAGCTACAGTGCATGACCTTAGGCTGTGCACGACGGTGGTTGGATTAACGTATAGTAATGGAAATTACTATACGTTAAAAAACCTTTGAAATTCACTGAAAAAAAACAAAGGTTACATGGACGTTATACTTAAGAAATAAAGTAAAAGGAAACATAGAAATTCACTTAAGAAACCAAAAGGTTACAGGGACGTGATAGTTAGGCTCACGTTTTAAATGTATGAAACCATAGAAATTCACCAGTTATAGTTAGAGTTAATTCAAGGAACTATAGCTCGTGCCCTAAGGTAACTATAACTTGTGCCCTCGCCATGCACTGCTAATGACCCCACAAATTACGGCACTCATGACATCTTTGATAACATCATTGATAATATCAATGTAATATATGCAGTAAAATGTTTGCTGAAAAAACTGTGCATGGCAAGCGCGCAAGTTATAGTTACCTTAGGGCACGAGTTATAGTTACTTGAGTTGACTCTAGCTACAACTGGTGAATTACTATGGTGTTGTAATTTTAAAATATGAGCCTATATATATATATATATATATATATATATATATATATATATATACATATAGAGAGTGATGTCTCTCTCTCTTTTTTATTATTATATATATATATATATAGATGTATATCTATATATATGTATGTGTATATTTATATATGTATAGATAAATAGATAGAAAGATAGATAGATAGATAGATAGATGGATAGATAGATTGATTGATGCAGCAATAAAAATGTCAAGGTAACTCTTGTGATTCTGTTCCTGCTAGAGAGAGAGATTGGAGTTTTGTATAGTGGCAGTTTTGACATTCCATAAAGTAGCACAGAGGGTTAATATGCCTACTGGATAGAACAGATCTGTATTTTATGCGGATAGCATAGTAAGGCCAGGTGTTACCAGTGCTTTAAAACAAATGAAATGTGTGTGACAGAGGGGCTACGGAGAGATGAGGGGAACATTTGCTGAGTCGTAGGTAGTGAGGGAATCCAAGGAGGAGGCTATGGGGGGAGAGGCCAACAATGATTGTTTCACTGGGTACCACCAGTGCTAAAGGCTGTAATGATGGTATGTGTCAAGGTGAAGAAATACTGTGTCTTTTTTTGTCTTTTTGAGTTTCTTTGGAGAACCTGCTGATTTAGGAAAGAAGACAAGGTAAGGTGACCGCTGTTATTTAGTGTTGCATACATCACTCACACACGCCCACTAACTGTTTCAGAACAACATATGTGCCTTTTACATAGGATAGCATTTTAGCCAGTAGCAGGGATGGCATCTTGGTGGATGACTTCTGCTCAAGTCCTAACTCAGGTTATGGAGGACAGTTCTGAGGCAGGACCAGAGACTGAGAAAGCAGATACTGAGACACCATCTGAGGGAGAGGACAATGGAGCAGAATATGTAAGTGAGTTTTCAGTCGGCGGAGCCCAATCCAACTACTCATCTTCCAATGACTCTGAGAGAGATGATGACAGTTGTGCTGTCCCTTCGCAAGCAAAGTCTATGCAGCGGGACAACAGTAACAGGTCGGACCAACCCAGAGAGCAGGCATGTGCGTCAGCAAGCACAGACAGATTGCTCTCTTGGCAGCCTCCTATTTTATGTCGGCCTCAAATTCTGTCCTTTTTTGGCAACGCTGGATGTAAGGTTGATACGGCTAATTTTTTGCAAATTGACTATGTCCATCTCAATTTGGATATTGGCTTGTTTGAGCAAATAGTGCAGCAAACAGATTTGTGTGCTTCTGATGGAGCATGGAGACACCCTAAGGGATCTTTCTAGGGCACGCCAGTGGAATCCCTCTTCGTTTCAGGAGTTAAAGATATTTTTGGGCCTTACGTTTAAAATGGGGTTAGTGTAGAAACCAGCCTTGCACTCCTACTGGTCTATTTACACGGTTTGGGTAACCTCCATCTTTGCACCGTACATGAGCAGAGATTGTTTTTTGCTACTGCAACACATGCTACATTACAATGACAATTCTGCTGCATTGTCCGTGACCTTCCAGACCATGACAGATTGCTCAAATTTGGGCTGTTGTGGAACATCTGTCTGCTAGCTTCCCAGAGATTTATACTCATGTAAAGGATATAGCTATTGATGAGTTCCTGATCCTGTACAAGGGGCGGCTACCGTTCAGGCAGTACATTGCGAGGAAAAGAGCTTGCTATGGCACCAAGCTGTACATGCTTTGTGAGAACTCTATTAGTTTTGTATATAGCCTGAGAGAATATACAGGGAAGAACTCTACTCTGATCCCTATAGGTTGCCCTCCCATGCCAGGAGTCACAGGAAAGGTGGTATTGGGGCTTGTCCAGCTACTCCTTTACACAGGTTATATAACCTTCAGGTGGACAATTTCTAAATGGAAGTGGAGCTGTTCACAAAGCTGGCACTGTGGCCTGCGGTAAAGTTCGTTGTTGCTGCAAAGGATTCCCACAGTAGCATGTTTGTAGGAAGCTCAAAGAATCCTAGACCACCGAGTTGCATTCCAAAGAACTCCTCGCAGTCAAGTTCTCACACAGGTGTGATGTGTACGTGCTCACTACGATTCATGATGAGAACATTTCCCCGTCTTGGTTTGGGGTCAGATTGCTGAAGTTCACAAGACCACCTATATACTTGATTACAACAAGAACATGGGTGGACTGAGTGAAAACAACCAGGTTCTACAGCCACACAATTGGAGTCCTAAAATGCTGCAGGAGTGACACTCTGCTGATTGCATTCCTCAAACACCTAAAATGGCTTGACCATGTTGTCATTGTAAAGTATGCTCTAAGTAGCAAAAAAGGCAGGAGACTTGTATTTACTGTCCCCAGTGCTCATTTCGACCAACCCTGTGTTTTCCTACTTGCTTTACGCTGTTTCATACTAAAGTGTAGTACTGGGCAATTGACTGAGGTGGAGCTGCGGTTAGGTAAACCTTTCAATGGCTGTGCATGGATAACTACTGTTAGACCTGGCATCCTTGGTGTGGTCTCCCTGTCTTTTTTGCCTCTGCTTCGCCTGTTTTCAGTGTGTACTAGATTTTGTTTTTGCGATTTTTGGTACTCTGGGCACATTAACCCTGCTGACCTGTGCTAAAGTGCAAGTGCTCGCTGTGTGAATTGTATGTGTAATTGGCTTTTTCATAATTGGCATATTTGATTTACTAGTAGGTCCCTCGCAAAGTGCATTAGAGGTGCTCAGTGCCTGTAAATCAAATACTACTAGTGGGCCTGCAGCACTGGGTGTGCCACCCAGACGAATAGCCCTGTAAACATGGCTCAGGCCTGCCACTGCAGTGTCTTTGTGTGCAGTTCAACTAACACAAGCTTTATTTGGTCTAATTAAACCATCAAAGCAATAACTTACAACAGTAAAACCATGATCTATATACAATAAATATATAATAACAAGATTAAAAAGTAAATAATGAGGATAAGATAAAGATAAAAGGAGAGATCTGCAAATGTACAAAGGAGAAAAAATAGATATAAATCTTCACACGTGTCTCCCATCCTATATATGAGGGGGAAACGACAGAATTCCTTTTTGTTGGCTGCCTTGACATCCTCATCAATAATTTTATAAAAAATTAAATGAATGAAACTGTTGGATTAAATAAATTAGAATCAAGTTTCAGTTAATAACAAATCACTGTGATCTTTAAAAAAATGTGTACGTATATGCCAAGCGGACGCAAGGAACTTGCTGACCGCACAAGTTAGGAAAGAGGATCAATCTCTCAACATCAACCTTTGTGTGCAGTTTTAAACTGCCTATTTCGACTTGGCAAGTGTACCAACTTGCCAGGCCGAAACCTTCCCTTTTTATACATGTAAGGCACCCCTAAGGTAGGCCCAAGGTAGCCCCGTAGACAGGGTGCGGTGTATGTTAAAGGTGGGACATGTGCTGATGTGTTTTACATGTCCTAACAGTGAAATACAGTTATATACAGTTTTCATTGTTGCAAGGCCTATCTCTCTCATATGTTAACATATAGGCTGGCTTTGAATACATTTTAAGTGCAGTTTCTCTTCACAAGCAGATTGAGGTATGGTGTTTGGGGTCTCTGCACTCACAATTTTAAAATACATCTTTTGGTAAAGTTTTTTTTAAATTGTCTGCTTGAAAATGACACTTTTAGAAACCATTCTGTGACACTGCCTGCTTGTGTATTCCCCGGTATGGGTCAGACAGACAGTTGGGCTGTTTGTGAATCTCCACTAGACAGTGACACAAAGGGAGCTGGAGTGTAGCCTGCATATCCTGATGGGCCATCTGGGCTGGAGTGGAGGAAGGAGTGGTCACTTACACCTGAAAGTGTTGTGATTGCCCACACACAGTGCAGTCTCTAACCCCCTAGTGCGAATCTGGAGCCAGGCCTGGGCAAGGCAGGATCTTGTGAACATCAGAGACTTTCCTTTGAAGTTTTGCCTACGTCAAAGGCAGAAAGGGGTATAAGTAGTGGACACAAAACCCCAGATTTTTAGATTGCTTCTGGAACTAAGAAGAACTTCTGCCAAGGAGAAGAGCTGCAGATCTGGAGGAGGATTACTGACCCTTTGCCTGTGACTGTGCTTTGCTGGGTTGACCTGCAGTTGCTGCTTTTGCCTGAAAGAGGACAAAGACTGGACTTTGCAGTATATTCCTACTTGTGAAGTGTCTCCACGGGCTTGGATGGAGTTTGCCTTCTGTTTTGAAGTCTCAGGGCCATCAAAGACTTCCTCTACCAGCACTTGGACTCTCTGCTGAGACTACTGCCCTGCCAAGCAGTGCCCTATCCAGTTCCTGGGCCCTTGAAAGGTGAATCTATTAGAATAAGGACTGAAATTCATGCACAGGAAGCCGTGCATGGAAAAATTTGATGCACCACCTGCAATGCGGCTGTAAAAACGATGCGCCACCTGCCCTAGCAACTGAAATCGAAGCACCACCTGCATCACAGCTGTAAAATCAACGCATCACCTGCATCGCAGGTGGGGAAACAATGCAACACCCGCTTGCGAGTGCTGAAAATGAAGCAAATCCCACCCCCACCCACACCCCTGTAGCACGGTTTTCCATCACCTTGCAGCCAGATTTCTCACGCATCGTCGCTGGGCATCAAAGTCATTGTGAACATGCTTGGATCCATGGTGCCCCGTCCTGAAATCAACCCATCGCTCTCTTGCGGAAGAGAAAAACAACGCACCGCCTACCCAACAGATGAAGAAACGGTGCACGTCTTACTTGCAAATAAGGATTCGATGCATCGCTGACATCTCCGACGCACGCTCGCCCGTGCGGCTTTATCTTCTACGCAAACCAGGTACTTTGTGTAAAAACAACATTTCCATTGTTTTCTGTACAGTAAGACTCTTTTTACTTTAAAAAATCACATCTTGACTTGTTTATGTTGGATTTTTGTTGCTCTGGTCTTGTTTGATTTAGATAAATATTGCCTATTTTTCTAAACTGGTGTGGTGTCCATTTTGTAGCGTTTTCACTGCACTACTGTGTGTGTTGGCACAAATACTTTAGGCATTGCCTTTAAGATAAGCCTGACTGCTTGTGCCAAGCTACCAAGGGGATGAGTAGGGGTTATCCAAGTGTGTATCTCCATTGCCCTAACTAGAGTGAGGGTCCCTGCTTGGACAGGGTCCAAACTGAGTGCCAACCAGAGACCCCAATTCTAACAACTACCATCCATAAGCATGGATAATTACCATTGCTAGGCAGCAAGTCTCAACATTTTAGTTCCTCTACTTCAGGAAATCATGAACTTCCTTATGGCCTACTCAACACCTTTATCCGCTGTCAGAGCGTGGTAGGTGTTCTGTTTGCTGATTGACAAGTGCATTATATTTTCCACACTGCACATACTGGTGGACAGAACATATGCCACATTGTCACAGAGTAACCTGTGTGGAAAATGTTAAAGGCTTGACTGGATTTTGAAATGCTTGTTGGGGAACCTATGTATACTACACAAGGACCACCCTGATTGCCCACAAGAACCAGAGTAAGTATAATAAGTCAAACAAATGTCCTGTGGGACTTTTTCAACAACATTTCTAATCTTCCTTTGAAAGTGTGCAAACTCAATTAGTAACTTGTATGATAACCAATGTTATTGAAAAGGGTTACAGGACACTATGGGGGTCATTACAACATTGGTGGTAAAAGCCGCTTACTGCTGTGCAGAAGACCGCCAACACACCGCCGCGGCTGCGGAATTCCACCACGGTCATTATGACCCACAGCTCGGAATCCTCCAAAATCCAGACACCCACACAAGTCCGCCACACCAAAGGTCAGTGATAAACTGGCGATAACAAAACCTCCACCGTCACGCCAACAGGATGACGCCCACACTATCACAACCCATGAATACACGCAGCGGTCTTTCAACCACGGTATTCCATTGGCGGTACACACCGCCGCGCTCAAAATACACACACATTTACAAAACACAACCACATTGGACAATTCCAAATATATACACATGATACACATACACACACCACTCCCACACACCCAATACAATATAAAACACACACCCACATCACCCACAAACCCTTACGTCAACGACTGAGGGCCGGAGAGAGACACCACCATCTACAAACTAGCATCCACAGGCACTCCACACCATCACTCACACAACATCCATGCACCTCACACAACACACCTATAAATATCACCCCACACATCACAACACACCCCACCCCACACTTCACGCACACCACCCCATGGCACCGCAAAGACGCCCCAGGTTCTCTGAGGATGAGCTCAGGGTCATGGTGGAGGAAATCATCCGGGCAGAACCACAGCTATTCGGATCACAGGTGCAGCACACCACCATAGCTAGGAAGATTGAGCTATGGCGAAGAATCGTGGACAGGGTCAACACAGTGGGACAGCACCTAAGAACTAGGGATGACATCAGGAAAAGGTGGAACGACCTACGGGGGAAGGTGCGTTCCGTGGTCTCAAGACACCACATCGCGGTTCAGAGGACTGGCGGCGGACCCCCACTTCCTCCCCCACAACTAACAACATGGGAGGAGCAGGTCTATACTGCATCCTGAGGGCCTTGCAGGAGTAGCTGGAGGAATGGACTCTGGTAAGTCAAATCTAAACTATTACATCTGCCACCCACCTGCAGGCTATCACGTACCCCCACCCTCGCCTTCACCCCCATCACTCCAACTCCTCACGTATGTCCCAATATCACAAACCACACATCCCAAACTCAAGCCCTGCATGTAACACCAAAGCATGGACACCCATCACCAATGCATGGCCTCTACACATACCCATACACCTCCCTAAACCATTATCACACAAGATCCTACACAGGAATGCAAGCACTGGGGTACATGGTGGAGGAAATCGTCCGGGTAGAGCCACAGCTATTCGGATCACAGGTGCAGCACACCTCCATAGCTAGGAAGATGGAGCTATGGCGCAGAATCGTAGACAGGGTCAGCGCAGTGGGACAGCACCAAAGAAATAGGGATGACATCAGGAAGAGGTGGAACGACCTACGGGGGAAGGTGCGTTCCGTGGTCTCAAGACACCACCTTGAGGTTCAGCGGACAGGCGGCAGACCCCCACCTCCTCCCCCACAACTAACAACATGGGAGGAGCAAGTCTTGGTGATTCTGCATCCTGAGGGCCTTGCAGGAGTAGATGGAGGAATGGAGTCTGGTAAGGCAATGCTTTACTACTATATCCCCCACCTTACCTGCATGCCATCACATACTAACCCCCACCCTTGCCCTCACCCCCATCACTCCAACTCCTCACAAATGTCTCAATATCACAAACCACACATCCCAACACCAAGCACTGCATGCAACAACAAAGTATGGACACCCATCTTCAAAGCATGGCCACTGCATATACCCATACACCCCCCTAAACCACCATCACACAAGGTCCCACACAGGAATGCAAGCACTGGGGTACACGGTCACCCACCCATTGCACACCATGGCACACACAGATGCAATAATCATGCCTTTACACCCCTGCAGGACCCCACCCAATGTCGACGGACAGGAGGGTCCAGATATGTCCACTCCACCCAAAGAAGAGGCCCACAGTGATGACAGCAGCTCTGTCCAACTGTATCTAGATGACCAGCCCGGCCCATCTGGGACCTCGGGACAGACGGTTCCCCTCACACTGGCCACTACAGAGCTTGCCCCCTCTGGAAACATCAGCGCAGCACCCACCCAGCGGGCCCATGCCTCTGTCCCCAGGACATGTCAATCAGCAGTATGTCCACCACTACAGGAAACCCAGGCTAACCCACCACCCCAACAACACCATGGACCTGGGGGCAGTGGGAGTAGGCACACGATCCAGGGGACAGAGGCCCACGCTGGGCACCATTGTAGGGGTGCTAAAGGAACTCGTCAACACCAGGAGGGACACTGTGGCACAACAAGCAGCCCCTGACACTAGCCTGGATGATGAAATGCCCACCACCTCCGCTGGCGCTAGTGGACAGGAGGCACCGCCACAGGACCACCACACCAGCACCCCACCCCCTGCAGATGGAGAACCACCCCGCAAATGGCCCCTGAGATCCAGGACACAGATAAAGAACAATGCCAACGCCCCCGCCAAGAAATGAGACCACCCTGAATGTCATCCTTCTGTCCCACTTTGTCACCCTGTCCATACTTAAACTGCCCCAGCTTCACTTCTTCTGCCCCTTTGGACAATGCACCTGTGAGACTAATAGACTGGACTCTGCCATGGACATTCCTCCACCATCACCCCTGACCATTTTACAACCCCCTCCACCTTTGAGCACTTAAAAAACACCCCTAAATCAAAAAACAATCTGGAGTCAGTCTGTGCTTTCGAAAATGTGTATTTGCAATTACAGTGGCAAAATGCTATATCAAATGTAATTTCAACATACCTATGTCACACAGCTCTAGTCCATGCGGAAACAAAGCAGGGGCCAGATGTAGCAAAGTTTTGCGAGTCGCAAATGGCCCGACTGTGCAAAATCGGAAATGGGATGCAAAAACCCCATTTCCGACTTGCAAAAAGCGATGTGAGCCGTTTGCGACTCGCAAAATTTGCGACCCCATTTTGCGACCCGCAAGTCGCAATTTGCGAGTCGCAAACCATATGCAATAGCAACTCGCAAATTGCGACTAGTCGCAAAAAGCCCAGTTTGCACTTGCAATTTACCACTAACTCATAGCAGCTGGTAACCAGTACCAAAGTATATAAGGAGACCCAGAAGCCATCTGGGTTACTCAAGATGGCGGAGATATACCTGATAGCAGTGAGGAGGAGAGTCCACGCAGCCCAGCAGAGGAGGAGGAGGGGCCACAGACAGGAAAAGATTTATAGAACAAGGCAGACCCTTTTTCAGCAAACTGAGGATGAGATCTATGACAAATATCGCCTTAGCAGCGCTGCCATACTAGAATTAATTGATTTACTTAAACCACAGCTAGAACACCAGACTCTGCGTGGCTGCGCCATCCCTACGCATGTGCAAGTGCTATGCTCACTTCACCTCTTGGCCTCAGGGAGCTATCAGGGGGTCATTGCTGTAGCAGGTGGGGTATCCCAAAGTGCAGTGTCAAGGTTCCTCAGGGCCTTCCTAGATGCCTTACTCACACACATGTCTCACTTCATATACCTACCAAGGAATGAGGCAGAAATAAACAGCACCAAGCTGGACTTTTACCGCATTGCCAACTTTCCCCATGTCATAGGATGTGTAGATGGGACACATATTCAAATATGCCCCCCTGCAAACCTGGAACATCTTTTCCGCAACAGAAAGTGTACCCACTCACTCAATATTCAGGTTGTTTGTGACGCCCATTATGTCATCACTGACATTGTAGCTAAGTTTCCAGGCAGTACCCATGACTCCTACATTTTTAGGCACAGTGGGATACACCAACGCCTGGAACGTGGGGAGTTTGGAGACGGATACCTCCTAGGTAGAGCTACATACACCTTGCAGACATACACACAGGTCACTGTGCACACCAACCAGGACTTTCTAACAGTGTACTTTTTGTGCCCAACAGGTGACAGTGCATATGCTCTAAGGCCATGGATTATGACTCTGTTTTTAACACCCAGCAATGAATGTGAGAGGCGATACAACAATGCACATAAGAGGACCAGGAACCTGATAGAGCGCACCTTTGGACTCCTGAAAGCAAGATTCCGATGCCTCCACCGCAGTGGAGGTGCCCTCCAGTATACCCCCATTACAGCATTCAAAATTGTGGTCGCATGCGCCATCCTCCACAACATAGCCACCCGACGTGGGCTACCTCTCACCCCTGCAGACCCAGATCCTGATGATGAAGAGCAAGAGCAACCACATCGCCATCATGGGGATCGGAGTATAGCTAATCAAGGCAGACTGAGACGGGAACACATCGCAACACAATACTTTGGAAGATACGTGTCAACTCCAACCGTACTCACCTATTGACCAAAAACACCATTTGTTAAGTGGATCAGAAAAACTATTTAATTAGTGCAGAAATAGAACTTTATACAAGTAATGACTGTTCATGGGCATGTAATGTGCCACATCAACAGGGCCAGGGTAATGTCTATGTCCTTCTGCAGCTCCTGGCAGCCTGGCTGGTCCCTGGTGCTTCTGCTGTGCTCTGCCTGGTACTCCGGAGCACCCTAGTGTCAGTGGCAGGGACACTGCTCACTGTAGAGCCCTCCTCACTGTCCTGGGGTGTTTCCCCTGTGCCCCTGGACAGATGGCGTGCCTCCATTAGGTCTATGACGTGTGTGAGACGTCCCAGGCCCCTAGCCACATCTCCGGCAAAATGGCCCATTTCGACCTGGAGGCCAACTGTCCTCCTCGACAGGCCTGTGGTGTTCATAGCCAGCCTGCCGATGGATGTGGCCATCCTATCCAGTCTGTGCAGGAGCTGACGGTCCCTGCGCCGCCCACCCTCGGCCTGGGCCAGTAGTCCTGCCGCAAGATCCCTCATGGCCAGGGCAAGGTCCCCAGTGTTTGTGGCTATCATGTCGATTCTTGAGTTAAGTTGCTGCATGCTGGCCTCGTTATTGCGGACAAAGCGGTGCAGCACACCACTAATCCTCCCTAATATGTTATTTTGTAGGCGCTGACCACGCAGCAGCTGTGCCTCACTGTGGCTGGGAGGTTGATGGCCGGACGCAGCCTGCAGCCCTGATCTTCTGGACCTGCGTCGTCTGCGTAGTGGTGGCTGCCCTGTGTGTTCCACTGTCTCACTCCTGCCTGTTGCTGGCGCAGCCTCCTGGGACACAGGTGCAGCAGGTGTGGATATTGCAGGGATGATGTTGGCTGTGCAGGTGGGAGTGCTGGCGGCTCCTGAGCTGTCCTCATGGGGCTGGCTGCTGTGGGTTGTGGTGGTGTCTTGTGGGAGACCTGTGGGACATGGGGAACAGACTGTCAGTGTCTCCTATCTGTTGCACACTTCCTAATAAACATTTGCCTATGTACTGCCTACTTGACTACATTTCCCATAATGCATCATTCTGGTGTTTGCTACCCTGAAATGGAGCTATCTTGGTTGAGCATGCCCCTGTCTACATGGTGGGTGGGGGTATGGCATTGATAGGGGTACAGGCATGTCACATGATACTCACCGGTTGATGTGGTGGGCTCTGAGGTGTCCAGGTCCCCAAATCCTGATACTGCCTCCTGCTCCAGGGTTTCCTCCACCCTTTCTTCCAGGGGTGTGGGTGGTGGTACTGACGATGGTCCCCCTCCTGTGCCTCTCATCTCCCGGAGCCTTTCAGCCACCCTCTCATTGGTCCGGGAGCGGAGGTCATACCACCTTTTTTTTATTTCATCAATACTCCTGTGGCTCACCCCCAGGGAGCTGATTTTTTCCTGGATGTCCTGCCACAGCTGTCTTTTGGTGGCTTCAGGCACATTGACTGCTGCCTTCCCAAATAATTTGTCATAGTGCTGACAGCATTCATCTGTCAGCACCTCCAGCTCCCTCTCTGAGAACTTCAGTTTTCTCTTCCTTGGAGTTCCTTCCATTGCAGCTGCTGTTTCTCCTGTGTGCAGTTCAGCAGTCAAAAAGGGTGTGGTCCTCCCTCCTCCCAGGTGTATTTGTAAACTTCCTGGCTGTGATGTCATCATCATGTACCAGGAAGTGTTTCCAGAGTGTTCTAGAGTGGTTTCTGGAGTGTTCTGCAGCACCTGTAAGCAATTTACATGCAAATCGCAATTTGCGACACCCACTCGCAAAATGCGAGTTTGTTTTTTGCAAAAAGCGACCTCGCAATCGGCGGACTCGCTCACTGCGTTGCGACTCCTGGGTGCGAGTCGCTATTTCGGCACTATTATTTTCCCTGCATTTTAATTTGCGACTCGCATTTTGGGAGTCGCATCAACTCGTAAATTGCGAGACACAAATTTTTTGTTTCCTACATCTGGCCCCTGATGTCACACAGTGGGACCCACATCTGTGAAATCGTAAGGGAAAGTGACAACTCAGTGACCGTACACTGGGTGAAAATGACAGACAGATGAGAGGTAGTAGAATTAAATCAGATGTAACAGGCTGTGTTGCCTTCTTACCTGTGTCTAACTGGAAGTATTACAGGATCACCGTGTTCCTGTTGTCTATGTCCTCTTCTTCTGCTTCCTCGTCTTCACTGTCCACAGGCTCCACAGCTGCCACAACACCTCCATCTGGACCATCCTCCTGCAGAAAAGGCACCTGTCGTCGCAAAGCCAAGTTGTGAAGCATACAGCAGGCCACGATGATCTGGCACACCTTCTTTGGTGAGTACAATAGGGAACCACCTGTCATATGGAGGCACCTGAACCTGGCCTTCAGGAGGCCGAAGGTCCTCTCTATAACCCTCCTACTTCGCCCATGGGCCTCATTGTAGCATTCCTCTGCCCTTGTCCTGGGATTCCTCACTGGGGTCAGTAGCCATGACAGGTTGGTGTAACCAGAGTCACCTGCAAATGGCGAGGGACAACTGTTAGACACACACTAACTCATAGGGACATCCCCAGACCCAGACAACTATTCACACTGTATTGGGTCCATGTCCTCACCTAATAGCCACACACGGTGCCTCTGGAGTTGCCCCATCAAGTAAGGGATGCTGCTATTTCTCAAAATGTAAGCGTCATGCACTGAGCCAGGGAATTTGGCATTCACATGGGAGATGTACTGGTCTGCCAAACACACCATCTGCACATTCATTGAACGGTAACTTTTCCGGTTTCTGTACACCTGTTCACTCCTGCGGGGGTACCAAAGCCACATGTGTCACATCAATGGCACCTATGATGTTGGGGATATGTCCCAGGGCATAGAAATCACCTTTCACTGTAGGCAAATCCTCCACCTGAGGGAAAACGATGTAGCTCCGCATGTGTTTCAGCAGGGCAGACAACACTCTGGACAACACGTTGGAGAACATAGGCTGGGACATCCCTGATGCAATGGCCACTGTAGTTTGAAATGACCCAATTGCTAGGAAATGGAGTACTGACAGCACCTGCACT
The DNA here is from genome assembly GCF_031143425.1 of Pleurodeles waltl. Taxonomy (NCBI): domain Eukaryota; kingdom Metazoa; phylum Chordata; class Amphibia; order Caudata; family Salamandridae; genus Pleurodeles; species Pleurodeles waltl. Next base: position 1,451,972,762 of record NC_090440.1, on the reverse strand, counting down.
TGAGGGGAGATTCCTGTGGGATGGCGGATAGCTGACATCAGGTCTGGCTCCAACTGGGCACACAGTTCCTGGATTGTGGCAGATCAAGTCTGTAGGTGATGATCACATGTCGCTCCTCCATTGTCGACAGGTCCACCAGCGGTCTGTACACCGGAGGATGCCGCCATCTCCTCACATGCCCCAGCGGACCGTGCCTATGGAGGAGAACAGCGAGCAGAGAATCAACCAACTCTGAGGTATGTAAACACAGCTTACTCAGAAATATTAGCAAATCGACATATGCCTGTATGAGTGTTTAGGCAAGGCCTAGATATGTGTGATGCAGTCCAAAATAATGGCATGTGGGCCCATGAAATGCCGGCTGCCTGACCTGTAAAGTGGGACAACTTGATATGAGGTAACTGCGCTGGCGTTGTACACCGTCGCGGTAGGCGGTCAAAGACTGCGGCGCAATCCTGCATTGGTTAACATTGGACCCTATGGGTCCCAGGAGCCAATGACGATGTACGCCGGCGGTGACGGTACGCACCGCCGCAGACGTGACCGCCATTTTCTCTCTGTTCAATCACTTGATACCTGATCTTTGACAGGAGAGGACCTACACTACAAGTGCTGCTGTGACCTCAGTCTGGAAGAGACAATGGCTCGTGTGTCTGGGGAAAGGGCCCCTGCCTTCAGCACAGAGGAGTTGGAGAAACTCGTTGATGGGGTCCTCCCCAGTACACGCTACTCTACGGTCCTCCAGGCAAACAGGTAAGTACACTGTGAGCATCCTGTATGGGCAATGTCTGTGTGGAGTGGTGTGGATGAAAGATGGGGGGTGAGAATGAGGCGTGCATGAAACAACGGTGCGTGCATGTGCGTCATGGTAAGGGTAGGGATGCAGGCCAATTACTGTGACGGTGCAGACGGTAATAACTTCTCTTTTTCCCCTGTACTATTCCTGTAGGTCAGCACCCACCAGAAGAACATTTGCCGTGCCATCTCCAAGGAAGTCCGGACCCTGGAGGTCTACCACAGACGGAGCACCCACTGCCGAAATAGATGGGAGGACATTCGCCGCTGGAGCAAGAAGACGGCGGAGGCCCAGCTGGGGATGGCCTCCGAACATGGGAGGGGTGCCCGTCGCACCATGACCCCCCCTGATGTTCAGGATCCTGGCAACGCACACCCAGAGTTGGATGGGCGCTTGAGGGCATCACAGCAGCTACAAGGGGGTGAGTACACTCTCATTCTGCTGATTCAGCGCGCATTGTAGGTGTCTGGGTGAGGGAGGTGGGCTGTGGGTTCCCCTAGGCCAGGGCAAGTTTAGTAGGCAAGGACCCTTCTTAAGGCAGGCCCTGTGGCACCCCACCCACCTGTGTACAGTGCCAACTACACCTAGTCAGGCTCCTGTGACATCCATGTGTGCAGTAATCGGGCATAGCCTTGTAACCCATGTCCCTGGGATTGAATAGGGAACTCCAAGTGCACGGCGTAGTGCAGGAGGCTTCTGTGTCTGTAGTGTCCGCCAACTGTAGCTGTATTGCATGCACTCAACATGTCTTTCTTCTGTCTTCCTCCCCCTTTTTGTGGTCTCCCTGTTCTTGTGTGCATTAGCATCATCAGGCGGAGGAGAAGTGGTACCGGAACAGGAGGGAGCTGCATCCCACATGGCCCGGGAGGGCGACACTATGGAGTCTGAATTTACCAGTGGGACGGAGGGTGGGAGGAGCTCCATGGCAGGGACAGGAGCTGACACCAGCGATACGGACTCCTCCTCTGATGGTAGCTCCCTTGCGGTGGCGGACCCATCTGTGCCCCTGCATCTACAGGTACAGCCGCCACCCCCCCTACCGGCACCGCCGTCCCAGCAGCCCCTCAGTGTGTGTCCCGTGCCCGCTCAGCCAGGCGGATGGGCATCTCCTTTGCCCCAGGCACCTCAGCCCCTGTCACCCCTGCTGCCCTCAGTGAGGAGGCCATAGACCTCCTCAGGTCCCTCACTGTTGGGCATTCTACCATTCTGAATGCCATCCAAGGTGTAGAGAGGCAGTTGCAACAAACCAATGCATACCTGGAGGGCATTCACTCTGGTCAGGCAGCCCATCAGTGAGCTTTTCAGACTCTGGCCTCAGCACTGATGGCAGCCATTGTCCCTGTCTCTAGCCTCCCCCCTCCAACTTCCTCCACCCAGACCCATACCCCTGTACCTCAGCCTATCCCAAGCACACCATCAGACCAGCATGCACACACCTCAACACACAAGGGAAGCTCTGGCAAACATAAGCACCACACATCCCAAAGGCACTAACGCAAGCATCACACACATGCAGAAACACCAACATCCACTGCCTCCACTGTGCCCCCCTACTCCTCGTCTCCCTCCCCCCTCCCTGTCTTGTCTCCACTCACACCTGCATGCACTACATCCTCAGCCACTACGTCCATCACCAGCACACCCACCACCACACCGCGCTCACGTGCAGTCACCACCCCCACTACCATTCACATGTCCCCATTGTCCTCTCCCAGTGTGTCTGTGAGGCCACCTCCCAAGGTACAGAAACGCAGCCACACACCCACCCAACAGCCATCCACCTCACGACAGCCTCCAGCCCATGCACCTTCACCCAAAGTCACCAAACGTACACCTCCTCTAACCACGACCTCTTCCTCCACTCCCAAACCCCCTCCATCTACCTGCCCCAGTGTTCCTAAGAAACGTTTCCTGTCCAACCTTGACCTCTTTCCCTCGCCTCCCCCACCCCTTCAGTCTCCTAGGGCCGACTCTCCAGGTCCCAACCCAGCACCTCAGCCACAACATCTGCGGGACCAGTGGTGCCAGTGATAACCGGCTTCTGGAGTGCGCCAGGCAGCCAGTGTGGCAAGGAGCCAGAGCACGGACAGTCCCCCACCTTTAAAGCATAAAAAGTTTGCCAGTGCCCAGCGGGAGAGGGGAAAGAAATCAGCCACCAAAGCCGCTCCCAGGGGCACAGATGGGGGTGTGGAGACAGCTGCGCCACCATGCAAGGTGGAGAAGGGGCACAGTAAAACCGGCAGGTCTGGGAAGATCTGCATAGCGGACAAGACAGCCACCAGCCCTGCTAACCAGGACACTGCCGCCAGCAGCACCGCTGCCCAGGACACCGCCGCCAGCAGCATCACTACCCAGTGCACCGCCGCCACCAGTCCCGCTTCCCATGACACTGCCGCCAGCAGCCCCTCAGCCCAGGACACCGCCGCCAGCAGCACCGCAGCCCAGGACACCGCCGCCAGTGATGGAGCATGATTAAAATCTAATCAATAACATGAGAAGCTTGCAATATAATGCTTTCTTAAATCGCATAGAAAATGTAAACGTTAACGCATGTGTATGAAATGTGCCCACGGGGAGTGACCACCACTGTATTCAATGATTAATGAAATTGACTAATGATGGATTATTAAGGTACTAATGTATGATTTTGTATTAGTATTAAGAGTTATATGTTAAGGGTTTTCTAATTAATCACTAGGCCTTAGTTAGCATGAGTCGGGCCTAGATGTCTGGTTTCATATTAAATGTGTTTTTCTAACGTGCAATGTGGTGACTTGTTGAAGGACGGGAAGCTGTACTTTTCCAGGAGTTAGAGATGTGTGTGTAACCGTAGTAAATTTTCTCATGAGAACCCGACTTGCTCAAGGAGACATTCTTGTGGAGCGCAACAGTGTAATTCGCAACAGGTACAAGGTCATTTATACTAGGGAAGACAATGGGACTATTGACTTGAGTAACAAACGTCACTTATTCCTCACCTGACATTCTACCCGTTGGAGGCGTCAAACCCAGGAACCAATGAGCTGCATGAGAACTGTCAAAAGTGGAAAGCTCTAATGGGGTGACCGTTGGACTATTGGATGCACCAAATATTGACCAATTGGAAATTAGAGACTTGTTTGATAATTTTGATATAATCGTGGGACACAAGGAGAAATCAGCCAATCTATGCCTTTCCTTTGCCATAACTACTACGTGACTTTGCTATTGCCTAGACACTTTGTCACTCTGTCTTAAAGACTTTGCGGTTTAATTCTTCGAACCATCTTTACTCTGCCTTGCCTGATTCATACTTTTTCTCCTTATGAGGGAAGTGTCCCTTATTGCCCGTCTTACTGAACTTTGCTGTGTTTCTTGGCTGATGGCGAATCAACTGCTGTCCTGAGGATGAAGACTGACTCTGTATGCTGACTCATTACGGAGGGTAACTAAATGATGATGAAATTGTAATTGTCTGTTTGCCTTTTCTTTCTAGGTACCAACTTCTACCTTTTGATAGAGACCATAGTTAGATATTTTCTAAATTTGTGTTGCTAAATTGTTTTGCATGAAGCCCAAAATGCTAATGCTAATTCGAGGTTAGTTAAGGAATTCACTAAACGGACGCAAATAGACAAACAACTGAATCTATGCTTTATTGAATAATGCGCTGGCCATATTCTGCAAAGATTAATCCATGTTGACGTCGTGCTTTTTTCTAAAGTTCATGATTTTTGCGTTCATGAAATCTTATTTGAGTTGCCATATTGTTACCGTGTTGATGTGGTTTCCTGATATTGAGACTAATAAACTTGTTAGTAGAGTGTAATCAATAGGGAATAACTATCATAAATCTTACAAATATTGTGTGGTTTTTCATGACTGAGAGATTTTGGTGTGTTTTGATTCTTACTTATGCGATTATCCAAATTTAATCGATTTGTTATAGTGAATAATGATGAGGTTATTGATCTACTGACTGACATGCAGATTAATTGTCTCGTCCTAAGGTGTCTTCAATCAGGGTCAAAAGATTCATTGGCCTAAAACGAGTCCCAGACTAATGAATTATTTAAGACGGGGCGCGTTATCACCAGCAGCACCGCTGCCCAGGACACCGCCGCCAGCAGCACCGCAGGCCTGTGAGCACCGATGATTCCGATGCTACTGAGGCCGCCACAGGCAGGATGAAGCACTCTGGGCACAAAGCCCCCTCCAGAACCAGTGGAGTATCACATCCACTACCTCAGTCTTTGGCAGGATGAAGCACTCTGGGCACAAAGCCCCCACCAGAACCAGTGGAGTATCACATCCACCACCTCTGTCCTAGGCAGGATGAAGAACTCTGGGCACAAAGCCCCCTCCAGAACCAGTGGAGTATCACATCCACTCACACAGTCCTTGGGAGGATGAAGCACTCTGGGCACAAAGCCCCATCCAGAACCAGTGGAGTATCACATCCACTACCTCAGACCTTGGCAGGATGAAGCACTCTGGGCACAAAGCCCCTTCCAGAACCAGTGGAGTATCACATCCACCACCTCTGTCCTAGGCAGGATGAAGCACTCTGGGCACAAAGCCCCCTCCAGAAACCAGTGGAGAATGTTATCCACTTGAGAGACTGTGACTTTGCACTCCCCAGGATTGAACAGTGGGCAAACCACCCACTGTAGAGACTTGAGAGACTGTGGCTTTACACTCCCCAGGATTGAACAGTGGGCAAACCACCCACTGTAGAGACTTGAGAGACTGTGGCTTTGCACTCCCCAGGATATAGTAGTGGGCAAACCACCCACTGTAGAGACTTGAGAGACTGTGGCTTTGCACTCCCCAGGATATAGCAGTGGGCAAACCACCCACTGTAGAGATTTGAGAGACTGTGGCTTTGCACTCCCCAGAATTGAACAGTGGGCATGGAGCCCCCTCGTGGATCTGGCATCGTGCACTCATCTGGCTGAGATGCCCCCCCTTCCATTCCCCCAGAGGTGCCTGTTTTATTTCTATCTGATGCCCCAGCAGTGTTCTCTCCGTCTTGTTCGGGTATTGAGTGTAGGCCTCGTCCATGCCTTTTGGGCCCAGTGGTCCACGGACTATGATAGTGGAATACCTTGTACTTGGATTCTTGGTGTATATATTTGTTTATAGTGTGAATATCTTAATATATGTATATATTTTTGATTACTGTCTTCGTATATATTACAATCATTCAACTCATTTCCTTTTGTCCTTGCATTCTTCTAGGGCGGGTTGGGGGGGTGTAATTGTGATGTATCATGATGTATTAGTGTGTGTGTTGTCGTGGGTGAGGGTGAGGGTGGGAGTGTTGCATGTTGCGTGTGTGTGTACACATACACACACCACTCCCACACACCCAATACAATATAAAACACACACCCACATCACCCACAAACCCCTACAACCAAAATTCACGACCGAAGGCCAGAGAGAGACACCACCATCAACAAACTAGCATCCACAGGTACACAACACCATCACCCACACAACTTCCACGCACCTCACACAACACACCACTACATATCACCACACTTATCACGACACACACCACCCCACACATCACCTACACCACCCCATGGCACGGCAAAGACAGCCCAGGTTCTCGGAGGAGGAGCTCAGGGTCATGGTGGAGGAAATCGTATGGGTAGAGCCACAGCTATTTGGATCCCAGGAGCAGCACACCTCAATTGCAAGGAAGATGGAGCTATGGCGAAGAATAGTCGACAGGGTCAACGCAGTGGGACAACACCCAAGAAATCAGGAGGACATCAGGAAAAGGTGGAATGACCTACAGGGGAAGGTGCGTTCCGTGGTCTCAAGACACCACCAGGCAGTTCAGCGGACTGGCGGCGGATCCCCACCTCCTCACCCACAACGAACAACATGGGAGGAGCAGGTCTTGGCGATTCTTCATCCTGAGGGCCTCGCAGGAGTTGGTGGAGGAATGGACTCTGGTAAGTCAAATCTTAACTATTACATCCTCCACCCTACCTGCATGCTATCACATACCCCCACCCTCGCCCTCACCCCTATCACTCCAACTCCTCACAAATGTACCAACATCACAAACCACACATCCCAACACCAAGCCCTGCATGCAATAACAAAGCATGGATACCCATCACTAAAGCATGCCCACTGCACATACCCATACACCCCCCTAAACCATCATCACGCAAGCTCACACACAGGAATGCAACCACTGGGGTACACGGTCACCCACCCATTACACACCATGCCACACACAGATGCAATAATCATGCCTTTCCACCCCTGCAGGACCACTACCCAACGTCACCAGACAGGAGGGTCCAGACATGTCCACTCCACCCACAGAAGAGGCCCACAGTGATGACAGCACCTCTGTCCAACTGGATCTAGATGACCAGCCCGGACCATCATGGGCCTTGGGACAGTCGGTTCCCCTCACACAGGCACAGGCCACCACAGAGCTTCCCCCCTCTGGAAACACCAGCACAACACCCACCCAGCGGGCTCATACCTCCGTCCCCAGGACACGTCAATCAGCTGTGTGACCACCACTACAGGGAACCCAGGATGACCCACCACCCCAACAACAACAGGGAGCTGGGGCAGTGGCAGTGGGCACTCGGTCCAGGGGACGGAGGCCCAGGAACACAGGGGAACTTGGAGGGCTGCCGTGTGACAGGGGACGGACAGGCCAAGGGAACCCACTCTCCACGAGGCCCTCTCCTCCATCATGGGAGCATACCACCACTCCCAGGAGACGATGGCAACGGTCCTGGCCAAGTTTCAGGAGACCCAGCGCATGCAGGAGGAACAGTATTTGGGCTTCAGGGAGGAACTCAGAACCATCAGCTCCACCCTGGGCACCATCGTAGGGGTGCTGAAGGAAGTACTCAACACCAGGAGGGACACTGTGGCACTACAAGGGGCCCCTGACACTAGCATGGATGATGAACTGCCCACCACCTCCGCCGGCGCTAGAGGACAGGATGCCCCGCCACAGGACCACCACACCAGCACCACACCCCGTGCAGATGGAGAACCACCCCACAAACGGTCCCTGAGATCCAGGAACAGGACAGAGCACGATGCCAAGACCCCCGCCAAGTAATGAGACCATCCTGATTGTCATCCCACTGTCCCACTTTGTCACCCTGTCCATATTTAAACTGCCCCAGCTCCACTTCCTATGCCCATATGGGCAATGCACCTGTGAGGCTAATAGACTGGACTCTGTCATGGACACTTCTCCACCATCACCCCTCACCATTTAACTTCCCCCTCCAATATTTAGCATTTAAATAAACACACCTAAAGCACAAAAAGATCTGGAGTCTGTCTGTGATTTCGAAATAGTTTATTTGCAATTACAGTGACAAAATGTTCTCGAAATAGTAATGTCAACATACCTATGTCACACACCTCTTGTCCATGAGGAATCTAATCAGATGACACATGTTGGGACCCACACCTGTGAAACCGTAAGGGAAAGTGACAACTCAGTGACCATACACTGGGTGAAAACGACAGACAGGATAGAGGTAGTAGTGTAAAAGTACATGTAGTAGGCAGGAATGTATTCTCACCTGTGTTTCACTGGAAATATTGCTGAATCACTGATTCCCTGTTCTGCATGTCTTCTTCCTCTGCTTCATCCTCATCACTGACCACAGGCTCCACAGCTGCCACAACACCGACATCTGGACCATCCTCCTGCAGAAAAGGCACCTGTCGTCCCAAAGCCAAGTTGTGAAGCATACAGCAGGCCACAATGATCTGGCACACCTTCTTTGGTCAGTAGAATAGGGATCCACCTGTCATATGCAGGCACTTGAACCTGGCCTTCAGGAGGCCGAAGGTCCGCTCGATCACCCTCCTAGTTCGCCCATGGGCCTCATTGTAGCGTTCCTCTGCCCTGGTCCTGGGATTCCTCACTGGGGTCAGTAGCCATGACAGGTTGGAGTACCCAGAGTCACCTGCAAATGGTGAGGGGCAACTGTTAGACACACACTAACCTGTAGGGACAACCCCAGACAACCATTCCCACTCTCTTGCTTCCAGGGGCTCACCTAATAGCCACACATGGTGCCTCTGGAGTTGACCCATCACATAAGGGATGCTGCTAGTCCGCAGGATGTAGGCGTCATGCACTGAGCCAGGGAACATGGCATTCACATGGGAGATGTAGTGGTCTGCCAAACATACCATCTGCACGTTCATGGAATGATAGCTCTTCCGGTTTCTGTACACCTGTTCACTCCTGTGGGGGGGGGACCAAAGCAACATGGGTCCCATCAATGGCACCTATGATGTTAGGGATATGTCCAAGGGCATAGAAGTCACCTTTCACTATAGGCAAATCCTCTACCTGAGGGAAAATGATGTAGCTCCGCAAGTGTTTCAGCAGGGCAGACAACACTCTGGACAATATGTTGGAAAACATAGGCTGGGACATCCCTGATGCCATGGCCACAGTTGTTTGAAAAGACCCACTTGCAAGGAAATGGAGCACTGATAGCACCTGCACTTGAGGGGGGATTCCTGTGGGATGGCGGATTGCTGACATCAGGTCTGGCTCCAACTGGGTACACAGTTCCTGGATTGTGGCACGGCCAAACCTGTAGGTGATGATCAACTGTCTTTCCTCCATTGTCGACAGGTCCACCAGCGGTCGGTACACCGGAGGATTCCGCCATCTCCTCACATGTCCCAGCAGACGGTGCCTATGAAGGACAACAGCGACCACAGAGTCAACCAACTCAGAGGTACGTACCCACAGTTTACACAGAACACCAATCTTACACAAAATGTGGCCTGTATGTGTGTTGAGACTAGGCCTTGGTATGTGTGACGCAGTTGGAAATTAGGCCATGTGGGCCCCTGAAAAGGCGGCTGCCTGACCTCTAAAGTGGGACAATGGGATGTGAGGTAACTGCGCTGGCGTTCTACACCGTCGTGGTAGGCGGTCGGAGACCGCGGCGCTGCATTGGTTAACATTGGACCCTATGGGTCCCAGGAGCCAATGATGATGTACGCCGGCGGTGATGGTACGCACCGCCTCGGACGTGACCGCCGCGGACGTGACCGCCATTTTCTATCTGTTTAATCACTCGATACCTGATCTTCGACAGGAGAGGACCTACACTGCAAGTGCTGCTGTGACCTCGGTCTGGAAGACAGAATGGCTTGTGCATCTGGGGAAAGGGCCCCTGCCTTCACATCAGAGGAGTTGGAGAAGCTCCTCGATGGGGTCCTCCCCCAGTACACTCTACTCTACGGTCCTCCAGACAAACAGGTAAGTACACAGGGAGCATGTTGTATGGGCTATGCCTGTGTGGAGAGGGCTGGATGTAAGAAGGAAGGGAGCAGAGTTCTGCATGCATGAAAGACGGTGGGTGCATGTGCCACATGGCAAGGGTAGGGATGGGGGCCACTGACGTTGACGGTGCAGTTGGTAATTACTTCTCTACTTTCCCTGTACATTTCATGTAGGTCAGCGCCCACCAGAAGAAAGCTATTTGGCGTGCCATCGCCAAGGACGTCCGGACCCTCGGGGTCTACCACAGACGGAGCACCCACTGCCAGAAAAGATGGGAGGACATTCGCCGCTGGAGCAAGAAGACGGCGGAGGCTCGGCTGGGGATGGCCTCCCAACGTGGGAGGGATGCCCGTCGAACCATGACCCCCCTGATGTTCAGGATCCTGGCGGTGGCCTACCCGGAGTTGGATGGGCGCTTGAGGGCATCACAGCAGACACAAGGGGGTGAGTACACTATCATTCTGCTGACTTTGCCCGCAGTGGTGTTGTCTGGGTGGGGGAGGAGGGCTGTGGGTTTCCCTAGGCCAGGGCGAGTTTAGTAGGCTAGGCCCCTCCGAAAGGCATGGCCCTGTGGCCCCCCACCCCACCTCTGTAGAGTGTCAAGTACAGCTATTCATGCCCTTGTGTCATCTATGTGTGCAGATGTTGTCCATAGCCTTGTAGGCCATTTCCCAGGAATTGCACTGTAGAGCCCAAGAGCGCGGCATGGTGCAGGGGGCTTCTGTGTCTGTCTTGTCCACCAATGCTAGTGGTAATCCATGCACTTAACATGTCGTTCTTCTGTCCCTCCCCCTTTTTGTGGTCTCCCTGTTCTTGTGTGCATTAGCATCATCAGGCGGAGGAGCAGTGGCACTGGAGCACGAGGGAGCTGCATCCCACATGGCCATGGAGGGCCACACTACAGACTCAGAATTCACCAGTGGGACGGAAGGCGAGGGGAGCTCGACGGCGGGGACAGGAGCTGAGACCAGCGACATGGACTCGTCCTCTGATGGGAGCTCCCTTGTGGTGGCGGCAACATCTGTGCCCCCGCATCTACAGGTACAGCCGCCACCACCCCTACGAGCACCGCCCTCCCAGCAGCCCCTCAGCCTTTGCTCCGTGCCCGCTCACCCAGGAGGGTGGGCATCACCTTCACCCCAGGCACCTCAGGCCCTGCCCCAGCCACCCCTGCTGCCCTCAGTGAGGAGGCTATTGACCTCCTCAGGTCCCTCACTGTTCGGCAGTATACCATTTTGAATGCCATCCAGGGTGTAGAAAGGCAGTTACAACAAACTAATGCATTCCTGGAGGGCATTCATTCTGGTCAGGTGGCCCTTCACCGAGCCTTTCAAACTCTGGCCTCAGCACTGATGGCAGCCATAGTCCCTGTGTCAAGCCTCCCCCTCCAACTTCCTCCACCCAGACCCAATCCCCTGTACCTCAGCCTATCCCAAGCACACCATCAGACCAGCCTGCGCAGCACACCTCACCACACAGGGGAAACTCAGGCAAACATAAGCACCACATATCCCACAGGCACTCACGCAAGCATCACACAGATGCAGACACACCAACATCCACTGCCTCCACTGTGTCCCCCTCCTCGTCATCTCCCTGTAGTAAATGCGCATCCAATAAAATTAGGAGGATTTATCTCTTTAAAGAAAGTTGTAGTTTATTCATGACAAGACCCACGACCTTCTTCTTCCAGCGCACCAGTCTGTCCCTCAAAACAAACCCAAACATTCTCACATGACCTAGTAAGAATTCTATACTCTACATTCCTTAAAGCAACAAACATTAAATAACACTTATGCCCCTACTTACATAAGAAATTCACTTCCACATATAACACATCCCCCTTTCCATAAATCAAACAAGAAATTGAAGCAACAACATAAAATATATATACAAATATACAATAAAAATGCACACAAAATACATCAACTCTAAAATTGATAAAGGAAAATCAAACAGCGGAAATATACATATTTACAAATCATTAATAATATACAAAGTCGCTTGAATGAGTAGGAGCAGATCTCATTCTAGAACTACTCCTGATTGAAGTATCTCCACCACCTGTAGACTGGAAACTAGATGGCGGAGAAGGAACAACTGTATTGTCGCTGCTCCCCATACCATCTCCTTGATTCAAATTATCATACAACTCCCTACTGCGGCCCGCACATGTATGAGCATCTAAATCAAACCAATCCTGTCTTACCTTGCTACCATGTGCCTTCACCCTTTCATAAATGATGCCAGCTTGCTTAGGAGTAATTTTGACTAAAACATTACAATTCCACCACCCCTTATCTTGCAATAGAACTGCTGTCCTGTTCATCCTTACAACTTTTACATGTCAGAGAATTTTGACTGCCCCTTACTAACCCTATGCGGTTTTTTTATAAGAACCCAATCTCCCACACACAACGTTCCCTCTTTAACATGCATCCTGGAATCATAGTTTGTTTTATAACAATCTTGTTTTTCACGGACATGTTCTCTGAGACTTTGTAAGTCTACTTTTTGATAACGTTCCACTTTATCCAATAACCAATTTGGACTAATGGCCGTAATAGGTTTCCTTCCTCTCAACAAAATGAAAGGAGCAACATCTGTTGTACTCTGTGGTGTAATATTATAATTCCACACCTTGAACTGTAAGTAATCTCTGACATCAAGGTTATTAGCAATTGCCGTTTGAACACCATCCTTAATTAATCTATGTGCCCTTTCAACTAAACCATTGGAAGAGGGACTATATAAAGGTACCCTTATGTGTTTTACATCATTTTTAACCAGAAAACTGTTGAACAACTCAGAAATAAAATGGGAGCCATTATCCGTCACAATCTCCTTAACTCTCCCCTCTATATAAAACAGATGTTTCAAAAATGTTATGACAGACGCAGAATCAGCAGACTTAACAAAAGAAAAGTACAACCATTTTGAAATATAATCAATAGCCACAATCAAAAACTTTTTATCACAACCCAGCATGTTCATAGGGCCCGAAAAATCTAACCCAATTTTTTCCCAAGCATTGTTGGGCCAAGTAACCGGACATAAAGGAACCGTAGAAGTCTTCCAATGCTTGTCTGAACACAAGCATTCCGTGCAAGAATCAACAAATCTTCTAACTTGCCCATCAATACCTGGCCACCAATAGATTTGTTTTTGGACGTAAAACACTGGCAGGGACAAACAAATCTTGTCGAACCAAGATATCATTAACAATCGACATTTCTGAAGCCACCTGATGAAAACATCTCAACTCCATCGACATGGATCTTTCATTGGGCCAACCATCAATTAAAAATTTCTTCACTTGAGTCATACACTCATCTTTGTCACAATTCTCAATCCATTCTTTCTCAGAAATCCGAAATTGTTCATTTACATCTCCAATAGTAAACACGTACTCCAATCCTTCCCATTTTTTATCCTTGACATCCACCACCTCATCACATTCAACAGGTAGGCGTGATAAACAATCCGCTCTAACATTTTTCCCACCAGGAATGTATTTTATGTCAAAGTTGAATTCCTGTAACCTAGCCAACAATCTAATCAGTCTAGATGAAGCTTTATTCGAACAACTATCTCCCAACATGTATATTAAGGGTTTATGATCCGTATGCAATTCAAATTTGTTCCCCCAAATGTACATTTTAAATTTTTCAGAGGCCCAAGAGCACGCTAATGCTTCCCTTTCAATCGTACTATAGTTTTTCTCAGCCACATTCAAGGTACGTGAGGCAAATGCAATGGTACATTCCTGACCATTAACCATTTGACTGAGGACTGCCCCTAAACCCCTTCCACTGGCATCAACTGTAATTATGCACTTCGCCCCATATGTAAATGGCTTAATTGCAGAAGCAGACGTGATTAATTTTTTTACAGCCACAAACGCCTCCTGACAATCCTTGGACCATATGAATTTCTAATTTTTTTTCAAGAGATTCCTTAACGGCTGCACAACTACTGCATAACCTTGCACAAAACGTGCGTAGTACTCACTCAAGCCTAAAAACGCCCTAAGGGAATCTTTGTCACCCGGAACTGCCACTTCATGTATACCTTTTAACAATGATTCTTTGGGTCTGATACCATCACCTGAAATGTTGCGTCCTAAATAATTAACCTGTTGTGCTAAAAATTTTCATTTTTCAAAATTCACTGTCATACCCCACGCAACCAATTTACCTAAGACCTCTTCTAAAAGTACAATGTGTTCATCTAGGCTTTCCGTGTGAACTAAAATATCATCTTGGAAAGTTTGTACACCCCCAAGATCTCCAAACATTTGATCCATCAATCGTTGAAACACGCTGGCAGCAGACGCCAAGCCAAATGGCATGCGCCTGTACATATATACACCAAAAGGTGTCACAAACGTAGTCAAATGTTGTGAATTTTTAGCCAATGGAATCTGATGGTACGCTGAGCGTAAATCAATTGTAGAAAAATATTTACTACCACCTAATCTGGCAAGCATTTCATGAATACGTGGGAGGGGATGACAATCAACAAGGATATTTCTATTAAGAACTCTTAGATCAGCACACAGGCGTATATCCCCGTTACCTTTTCGTGCGACAACTGCAGCAGAAACCCACTCTGATGATTCCACCCGTTTAATAATGCCTTGATTACACATATCATTAAGTAATTTCTTAAGATCATCTCTGGCTGACAAAGGAACAGGTCTTACTTTTTGTATCACTGGAACCGCATTACTCTTGAGTACAATCTCATGTTCAAAATTTTTAATAACTCCTATCTTGCTAGAAAACACTTGAGGGAATTTATCTTGTAGCATCTTAGTGAAATTGTCACATATGTTTTTTTCTTGAATCATTAAAATGGGCATCTGACCTAAAGTGACTGGCTCCTCATGACCTGGTCGTAACATAATGCCCAACTTAGGTTGGTCCTGCCAACCTAGAATATCCCGTCCGTTAACAGCTACATAAATTTTAGTCAAAATGTTCCTGCCCTTAAACAAAACACTATCCTCAAAGTATCCCCTCATGATTATGTCATACTCCCCAAAAGCCTTGGGATTAATAGTTGTAGATTTCAGTAATCTTTCAGACCAAAATTTGTGAAATGTGTTCTCCGCTAAAATTGTAATTGGAGATCCAGAATCCGCCATCACATTTAAGTCAATTGCTCCAATTTTAACGTCACATATAGGACCTTTACATCTTTTTTCACATTCACCTAATGCACTAATTTCTAGTGATGACACCGATACATTGTTAATTGCTTCAGCCAATATGTCATTCTCAACGTCAAGTTGACTAACCTTGACTCTTGTTTTACTAGCATGACATACATTATAGAAATGTCCAATT
Source organism: Pleurodeles waltl (assembly GCF_031143425.1). NCBI lineage: Eukaryota > Metazoa > Chordata > Amphibia > Caudata > Salamandridae > Pleurodeles > Pleurodeles waltl. The sequence continues at coordinate 1,451,957,314 of NC_090440.1, read as the reverse complement.
TTCTTGCAATTATTGCATCTCTTGCCTTGGGCTGGACAATTTTGAAAATTCCCTAAATGGAATCTCGACCCACATCTATAGCATGCTCCACTCACCCTCTTGTCAACATTCCTTCTCACACTACCCTTATGTGTAACCAAATGTATGTTAGCCTCATTACTAACAGGTGTGACCTCGACAGCGGAAACTTTAGCGATGTCAGAGGACACACTGATACTAGACTCCGATAAAATTTTGGATGAAACCACAGAACGCTCTATACTTCTTGCTATATCCATAACCTCATCTAAAGATGGATTCTTACACGTTAAGATGCGTTCTTGAATCTTTTTGTTAAAGCAGTTAAAAACTAATTGATCGCGTAAGGCAGTGTCAAGATAATTCCCCAAAACACATTTAGATGCTAATACACGCAAAACAGCCAAATAATCTTCAATAGATTCATCCGCAGATTGTTTGTGTTTCAAAAATGTGTGTCTTTCCACCATTACTGAAAGTTCATCCACGTACTGCCTTCCCATACGTGCCAGTGCTTCCTTATAAACATCCCAAGAGTCATCTCGCGTAGGTGCAGAAACCACAGGTAAATTATCGTAGACATCTTGTCCAGCATTACCCAAAAGATTAAACAGAATGGCTTTTTTGCGAGCTGGTGAATATTTTAAACCATCAATGGCTTCCAGATAATTCTCAAAAATTCTTAGCCACTTGTGCCACGGTTTACTAGGTTTTCCAGGAAGTTCCAAAAAAGGAGGTGGTTGCATGACATTTGAATTACTATTATTGGCCATCCTTTAATATTTCTTGAACAAATAATATTAAATTTTTAATTCTCCTCCTCACTTGTATGCTTTCTATCGTCTTGGCTGCATGCGCGATGAAAAATAATGAAAACACAGTCACTTTCCGTGTACGATCGCCGTGTCTCACTAGCTTTAACTTGTTGCTAGGCAACCTGCACCAACACATCCAAAATGGAGGCACGCAGTGTCAACCACCATGATCACGTACCACGCTATGCACCAAAGCGAGATTGCATGCGTCATTCAGCGCGCTGTGATCCTCACGAAGAGCGTGTTGCCGCCTGGAACTCTGCGCCTACTTCGAACAATGCTGCTCCCGTCGTTGATGGTGCAACCGTTGGAGGCCTTAAAGCGCTCACTGCAACACCAAGGAGCAACCTGTAAGACGAGACTCGCACAGAGTCACTGTACTCTCAAAGCAGTTCGCCCAAACAATATTGCACGCTTCCAAACTGAATTCGTCACCTTGACTCGTATATTATTCCGTTTCTTCCCTATGTAGTTCCAGCACTCTTGACGAGGTTTAAATCTTCACTGTCGGTGGGTCAAAGTTTAAGATCGTCGCCATAAATTGTAGTAAATGCGCATCCAATAAAATTAGGAGGATTTATCTCTTTAAAGAAAGTTGTAGTTTATTCATGACAAGACCCACGACCTTCTTCTTCCAGCGCACCAGTCTGTCCCTCAAAACAAACCCAAACATTCTCACATGACCTAGTAAGAATTCTATACTCTACATTCCTTAAAGCAACAAACATTAAATAACACTTATGCCCCTACTTACATAAGAAATTCACTTCCACATATAACACTCCCTCCTCCCTCCCAGTCTTGTCTACACACAGACCTGCATGCACTACCTCTACAGCCACTACGTCCCTCACCAGCACACCCCGCTCAAGTGCAGTCACCACCCCAACTACCATTCACACGTCCCCTGTGTCCTCTCCCAGTGTGTCTGTGACGCCCCCTCCCAAGATACACGAACGCAGGCAAACACCCACCCAACAGCCATCCACCTCACGACAGCCTCCAGCGCATGCACCTGCACCCAAAGTCACCAAACGTACACCTCCTAATACCACCACCTCTTCCTCCACTCCCAAACCCCCTCCAGCTTCCCGTCCCAGTGTGTCCAAAAGACTTTTCCTGTCCAGCCTTGACCTTTTTCCCACACCTCCCCCACCTCATCCATCTCATAGCACCTCAGCCACAACATCTCTGGGACCAGTGGTGCCTGTAGTGACAGGTATGTGGAGTGCACCAGCCACCAGGACAGCCAGTGTTGCACGGAGCCACAGCACAGCCAGTCCCCCCGTGAAGCACCAGAAGTTGGCCAGTGCCTGGCGGGAGAGGGGGAAGACTCCAGCCACCCAAGCCGCTCCCAGGGGTCCCGGTGGGAGTGTGGACTCAGCTGTGACACCTCCCAAGGTGGGGAAGGGCCACAAGAAACCCGGAAAGTCTGGGAAGAGCAGCACGGCGGTCCCATCCCTGCTGTCCAGGAGGCCACCGCCAGCCCCATCCCCGCTGCCCAGGAGGCCACCGTCAGCCCCAGCCCAGCTGGCCAGGAGGCCACTGCCAGCCCCAGCCCAGCTGGCCAGGAGGCCACTGCCACCCACAGCCCAGCTGCCCAGGAGGCCACTGCCACCCACAGCCCAGCTGCCCAGGAGGCCACCGCCAGCCCCAGCCCAGCTGGCCAGGAGGCCACCACCAGCCACAGCCCAGCTGCCCAGGAGGCCACCGCCAACTCAAGCACCCCTGAACAGGGTACCGCCAACTCAAGCACCGCTGAACAGGGCACCGCCAACTCAAGCACCGCTGAACAGGGCACCTCTAACTCAAGCACTGCTAAACAGGGCACCGCCAACTCAAGCACCACTGAACAGGGCAAGCACCGCTGAACAGGGCACCACCAACTCAAGCACCGCTGAACAGGGCACCGCCAACTCAAGCACCGCTGAACAGGGCACCGCCAACTCAAGCACCGCTGAACAGGGCAAGCACAGCTGAACAGGGCACCGCCAACTCAAGCACCACTAGCCCATAAGCGGCTTGGGCACTGACGCAACTGGGACCGTCATGGGGTGAGTGATGCACTCTGGGCACCAAGCCCCCTCTAGAACCAGTGGAGATTCACATCCACTACCTCAGTCCTTGGCAGGATGAGGCACTCTGGGCACCTGTCCCCCTCCAGAACCAGTGGAGACATGCATCCACTACCTCTGTCCTACACAGGATGAAGCATTCTGGGAACCAGTCCCCCTCCAGAACCAATGGAGACATGCATCCACTACCTCTGTCCTTAACAGGATGAAGCACTCTGGGCACCAGTCCCCCTCCAGAACCAGTGGAGACTGTTGTCCACTTGAGAGACTGTGGCTTTGCACTCCCCAGGATGCAGCAGTGGGCAAACCACCCGCTGTAGAGACTTGAGAGACTGTGGCTTTGCACTCCCCAGGATACAGCAGTGGGCAACCCACCCACTGTAGAGACTTGAGAGACTGTGGCTTTGCACTCCCCAGGATACAGCAGTGGGCATGGCGCTCCCTCGTGGATCTGGCGTCGTGCACTCTTCCGGCTGAGGTGCCCCCCTTCCCTTCCCCCTGAGGTGCCTGTTGTATTTCTATCTGATGCCCCTGCAGTGTTCTCTCTGTTTTGATCTGGTATCGAGTGTGGGCCTCGCCCATGCATTTTGGGCCCAGTGGTCCACGGACTATGAATGGTGCAATACCTGGACTACTATTCTTGGTGTATATTTTGTTAATGGTGTATATATGTATATTTTTCCGTACTGAATGTTATTATATTACAATGATTACACTCTTTCCTTTTGTCTTTGCATTCTTCCGTAGGGGTTGGGGGGTGTAACTATAATGTATAGATATGTATTAGTGTGTGTTGTAGAGGGTGAGGGTGGGGGTGTTGCATGTGTGTATCCCTGTTTTTTGGTGGCGGATTGGCCTGTCATAATAGTGTGGGCGGTACATTGTCCTCCGCCTGTCTGTTGGCGGTGACCGCTGCGCTGTTTGTTTGTACCGCCGTGGCGGTCGGAGTGTTAAATGGGCTGTCTTTGTTGTGTTGGCGGTTTCCGCCACGGTCGTAATTCCAAAATTTTTACCGCCGGCCTGTTGGCGGTCTTACCGCCGCTTTAACACCGTCCACCAGGGCTTAATGACCACCTAAGTGCGCTGATGGTGCACGGAAGCAACATTTTTTTTTAGCTTCAAGTAGCTAGGGAAGGAAGGCATTAGTATAGGTTGACTTGGCAATTATACAGCATTAGTCAGAGCTCTGATGAGTACAGAGACATGAATAGGTAAAAAAAAGCTTACAGTAGGTGTGCTTTCCCAGGGATATTGCGTAGGTAGAGGGCAGATAATAAATGTAGGACAGATACACATGCCATGATTTCAACTTCACCTATGGATTCAAGCCCATTGGTGCCACACTCACCCCAATACTGAATTACAATGACATGTATGAGTAAATGCTGGTTCGGCTTGCCATGTTCATCCTCCTTCAGAGCTTAGTAGATGTTCAGATTGTGGAAGTCACAGCACTGCACATAATGGTGGCTGGGACATATGCTACGTTCTCATGTGGTATCCTGTGTGCCAAAAACTACTGTTCTTCATAGTTTATGACGTTCTCTTGAGACTTTGGAAAATTCCCCCGCATGTTTGCCTTAGTTTCAAGGGTAGAAATACTCAGTCATTTCAAGGAATGACGCCTCAAGGGTATACTCTGACACCCCCAACTTGCATCCATATTGTCCGGTTGGAGTTGGATTTAGCACAGTGAGTTTTCTAAAGGCACATTAAAGACATATCTTCTGGAGTCTCATGTGGCAGTCATGGGAGACATTAGTAAAGGTTCAATAGGCATGCGTTTGGTAATGGTCAGAAAAAAGGAGGAGGTTACTTTACAGGTGGTAAATGTAGTCAAACTGAAAGCATCCTGTAGTGAATGAATGTGATGGGTCCTTGCATGGTGGCAGTATGTTGATGTGAGTGCACTGATAAGATGGGTGGGGCCCTTGGCCGATGGTATGAAAGTCTTGTGTGTGATGCATGAATGGTGTGTGAATGGTCCAGAAAACTGTTGATGCCGTGAAGTGGCTTATGGCTCACCTTCAGAAGGCTTGATTTCAATATTCAGAGCCACACCTTCCCAGACACTCCCAGATATCTAGTTTTCAGAAATATCTGGATTTTGTCGGTTTCTGCAGATGGCCTCCGAGTCCGGGACCAAAAACTCAGGTACCCCTCTGCAAAACCAGGTCATTTTATGATAGTTTTGATGTCTCCACAATGCGTTTTGGACCCTTCCTTGCCGTGGGCCCACACACAAAAGTGAGGCACCGTTTTTCTCTGGAGACTTGGGGAAACACTGGGTGCTAGAAAATATGTGATATGTGACTGCCTGTAGAGTTTGAGCTTTGCAGGGGCTTCAGGGTAAAAAAAAGCTAGTGAGCGCCATGCAATTCACCCCTCCCTCGATTTCCCAGTATCTAGTTTTAAAAACTGTGCTGATTTGGTAGGTTTCCCTGAATGCCGGCTGAGCTAGGATCAAAAATCTAGAGCTACCCACATTTGGGAAAAAAGGGTCAGGTTTTTGGTGGTAAAATGTTTTGCATCCATGTTGAGTTTTAGGTCGTTTCCTGTTGCGAGCACTGGGTCTAACCACACAAGTGAGGCACCATTTTTATCTGGAGACTTGGGAAAATGCCGGGTTGAAGGAAGTTTGTGGCTCCCCACAGATTCTAAAACTTTCCATCATAGATTGTGAGGAAAATTTGTTTTTTTAAGTGAAAGTTTGAAGTGTGCAAGGGATTTTGGTTAAGAACCGTGGTAAGACCTACACCAGGCAGCTCACCCTAGATACCCCTAGATTTCTAGTTTTCAGAAATGTGCAGGATGGCTGGTTTCTCTATGTGCCGACTGAGCTAGAGTCCAAATCTAGAGCTACCTACATTGGATAAAAAGGGCGAGTTTTCGTTGGAAAAATGTGATGTGTCCCTATTGTGTTTTGAGAAGTTTGCTGTCACGGGCACTAGGTCTACCCACACGTGAGGCACCATTTTTATCAAGAGACTTGGGCGAATGCCGGGCAAAAGGAAGTTTGTGGCTCTCCACAGATTCCAGAGCTTTCCATAACAGAATGTGCGGAAATGTGTTTTTTTTTTAGTCAAAGTTTGAGGTTTGCAAGGGATTTTGGTATGAACATTTTGTGACAGCCAATCAAGTCAGCACGTCCTGGATCACCATGTGTGTCTAGTTTAAAAAAATATTCAGGATGGCTAGTTTCTCTAGGTGTCGGTTGAGGAAGGATCCAAAATCTAGAGCTACCCACTTTGGAAAAAAAGGGTCAGTTTGTAGTGGATAAGTGTGCTGCGTCCGTGTTGGTATTGGGCCATTTCTTGTCATGAGCACTAGGTCTACCCACACAAGTGAGGTGCCATTTTTTTTCGAGAGACTTGGGGCAATGCTGTGTGAAAGGACGTTTGTGGCTTCCCACAGATTCTAGAAGTTTCCATCAGAGAAATGTGACGAAAATTAGATTTTTTCGTCAAAGGTTGAGATTGGCAATGGGGATTGTGGGTCAGGTCAAAAAACGTGGTGGGACCCACACATGTCAGCCCACCCTGGATACCTCGAGGTATCAAGTTTTAAAAAATGTCAAGGACATCGGTCAGCTCCGACTGCTCCCATTCTGTAAACATCTGCTCGTGGGGAGATGACAGAGGAAGAGTTTGCCTTACCTCTGTCAGACATTGTGGTTCCTGGAAAGTGAAACCCAAGAGCAAAGGACGCTGGGATGTGGAAGAGGCTGTGTTGCAGCTGACTGCGAGCGCATATTTGATGACATCAATGGTTGGCAGCATAGTTTTTAACAATTCTGTCAATATTTTGGACAGAGGAGTGTTTTTCAGACGGTCAATGGTAATAGCTTTCGGAAACAAGCAGCAGTGCAGGAAGGATTAGAGCAATGGCGGGAGGGGAAGTGTGAGCAAGGAGGCAACAGATGGCCAGAGATTGCCAAGAAAATGTGGCAAAGCTAAGCTGAGAGTAAGAATGTTCTACAAATGAAGGGGGTAGCTTTGCCTAACACGAGCAGGAAGCAAAGAACCCCCCCCAAAGAGCAGGTGAACACGACAAAGCGTAATTATACAGTAGTTGGTCCCTGCTCCCAAAGAGAAAAAGGAGGGACTAAGAGGCATGGCTGACCACTAGCAAGCAAGGATTTTTAAATGACACTGAAACAAGCAAATGAAATGCCTTTAAGCCTACATAAGAAGTATACTTAAAAGTATACACAAGGTCGTACGCTTAAACTCGACCTAAAACGTTTCCATTTTCTGTGGAAAAATGTGCTGCGTCAGTGTTGCGTTTTGGTCTCTTTCCTGTCACGGGCACTAGGTTTACCCACACAGGTGAGGTGCCATTTTTATTGGGACACTTGTGGGAGCATAGATTTGTAGAACATTTGTTATTACCAATTGTATTTCACTGCATTGGTGCCTTTCAAATGTAAGCCTGTGTATAAGAAAGATTATATTTTAAAAAATACCTTCCAAATCATATGCTATTATGGATGCCCACATATTCAGAGATGTAGAAATAACTACTGCTCCTAAACTCTAAAATTTGTACCCATTTAAAAAATACATACGTTTTGGGGGGAGAACATGGATAGCGGGCCTTGGGTGGGGCTCTGCGGGACCGCATGAGCTAGGGAGGGGAGGAGAAAGTGTGAGGCAGATAGCGACGCGTTTGCAGGGGGAGCCTTACCTTGAGGTGGCAGTGAAAGAACCGCAGTGGAGGGGGCTTGGAGCTCTGGGGCAGAGCTGCTACAAACATCAGGAGAGGAAGGGAAGCAGCTGCAAGGATTCCCCTCTAGGGGAAAAAAGTGGCAGAGTCACCACAATCGGCTCTAGCGCGTGGGTTAGACTGAGGAAGGCTGGACGGGCTGGAAGCTCACTGCTGGAGGGCCAAGGTACTGTACAACCCCCTGAGTGTCTAGGGGAGCAGTGTTTGGGGTACACTGAATCTGTTGGGGGGCAGAGTACAGCAGGTCCACTGGCGGCTGGCACCTGTAACATTGAAAGGGTAGGTAGTGGCAAGGAGGAGGTTTGGAAGGAGCCCTCTGTATTCTCTGAGGAGTGGTAGGAAAGTTTATGGGGCTAAGGAGAGACTTAATAGATTTTTACCTCTGACTGCTAAGGAAAGGATGGAGGGGGACAAGGAAAGTCCCTCAGTGTCTACAAGGGGCTGTCCCCCGGACAATAACTCCCTGGAATTTACAGAGAAGGAACTAGCAGAGTTGGTGGAAACTCAAGAGCATAGGCAAGAGCAAGTGTCCCTGTAGGGCAAGCTACCTGTCTCATCTGGTAACAAGGAAACCCAGCACCAGAGGGAGAGAGATAGCCCCCTGAGTCAGTCTATCTCAAAAATGCTGAAAGATTTGGTGCTGGAAATTAAGGAGGGGTTTGAAAAATCAAGTTCCAACCAACTGGAGATTAGAGGCCTATGCGAGACTCTGGGGAAATAATTTATGATTTGGCAGGTAGGACGGCTGTACTCGAAGAGGAAGTAGGCGGCTTAAAGTTATTTGTGAAGAAAAATAAGGAGGTTATCCAAAGCTGGAGAGGACCGTGTTAGGTGCAAGCTGGAGACTTTGGAGAATCACCAGAGATGGAACAATCAGAGGATTCTAGTAGTCCCAGAAGGGACAGAGGGTAGTGACCTGAAAGGCTTGTGGTTCGCCTGATTAAACAACGATTACAGTTAGAGGAGGCAGAGTTTGACATTGCGAAAGATATACATAGAGTGCCTCGAGACCCCTTTAAAAAAATCACCAAATAGAGAGGCGCAGAAGAAAATTCTGGTCTGTTTCTACACATATGCAGTTAAACAAAGAATGTTAATAATTGCGGCATTGAAAAATAAATTACTCACGGCTGAGGGAGTTTCCTTTGAAATCAGGTCAGATCTTTTAAGTACCATTTAATCATGGCAGTGGGAGCTTGGCAAGGGAATTAACTAACTCACAAGATTAAGCGCTACAGCCCAGTTAAAATTCCCAGCATCATTGTGAGTGATGGCGAGTAACAAAATGTATAACTTTAAAGAGGCATGAGAGGTCGATGACCTGATAAAAACATTAGAAGAAGCCAGTTTAACTGGGGGTTTTGTTGCCCACTTTATTTGGTCTTCCCCTCCACACTTGTTCAGTTGATGTTTTTTGTTTGTAGGTAGACAATTTTAAAGTCCCAGCAGTTCTCCCCATAAGGTGCTATGCCTAGAAGAAAAAGTATGGGGGGGTTCACCCAGGGGCTGTTGGGGGGAGTGAGAGGCAGGGATGGGAACGGGGCACAGGGTGGGGAGTATGTGGGGAAAAAAGGGAAAAAAATGTCCTCATAGTGATGATAGTTAGGGGGAGCTTAAGGGGGATAACAGCTCTTACACTAATAGGGGTGGATGATGGGGCAAAAGGAATTGAGGCTGCTATCCTGGAATGTGAATGGTTTACGGGTGGTAAATAGACAAAGGAAGTTGCTGCAATACTTGAAAGATGTTAGAGCAGATGTAGTAGTGTTGAAAGAGACCTACCTCTCCAGGCAGGAGAGTTTTGAACTGTTCAGGTCATGCAGATGGGTGCAACAGATAATATGCTCAAGCCAGACTGTAGGCAGTAAAGGGGTTGTGGTTCCTATAAAAAATCATCCTAATATCTCCCTTCAGGAGGGGCCGGTACATAGGACTGGAAGATAGGTCATAGAGAGACTGGTTGCATTCAATAGGACGTTCACGGTGGTGGGTGACTATGGGCCCAATAGGGATGATAATGCCTCATTTAAAAAATAAAAAAAACTGTGTTTATTGACATTTGTTCAATAAATGAAACCTTAATAAGATTAACAGATCATGTTGCAGAACATCTAGAGTGGGGTACATTCAGATCAGAATCCGTAACATTAAATATACAGGAAAGGTAACCAACTGTAATGTTAGTTAGCATAAGATATACATCATGATAGTACCCCTGTCCTTGATATTGTAACCCTCATCTCTTTTCCGGCCTGCAAACTGTCACACTCTGCAGCAGTAACATCATTATGTCGTATGAACCGTAACAACGAGAAAATCTAACATTGCGCTGGTGAGACAGTTCTGACACTGGCGTGAGGATCACTGCAGACAGGGCTGCCGGACCATCACCCCCGGAGCAGGCGTCCACCCATCACTATCCCTCCCAGCAGCACCTTCGCTGGGGTTCGATCACAATGTGCAGTGGCTAGTGTCTCAGCATGCTATGCAGTGGGTTTGAGGACAGCATTGTAGTAATGTCCTTTTCTAGGATCAACACTAGTAGTGTTCCCGGCCCCCTTTCATACACTACAGTACGACCCTATTCATCACCCGTGCTGGGGGCTGCATGAGCCACATCCACATCCCCCCCCATTCTCCGAGCCATTACCCGCTACTGATATCTGCTCCTCCCAGGCTTCCAGCAACTCAGCCCAGAGTGGGGCGATTGGGCGCAGACGGATTCCCTGGGCCTCCTCTCGCCGGAATACATGCAGCTCAGCTTGTGCTCAGGTCGATACATTGCGTCTCCAGGCCACTATGGAGGGGATCCTAGGGGACTTCCAGTTCATGGCAATTCTGCGTTTAAATAGCGCCAGTGCCAGGTCCAAGAACCTGCTGCCAACCTTCCTGGAGGCTGGTCTGGGGCTCAGACCCAACAAGAAGAGAGAGGGGTCCATCTCCACACTTGCGTCCAATGTTCCCCCCAGGACCAGGACACTCTGCCAGCACCGCTGTATCTCAGGACAATGACATAACATGTGGTCCAAGTCTGCGCCCACAGCACCACATCTGGGGCATGCCCTGGGTCACCCCCGTATATCACCAGAATCCTGTGTGGAGTGAGGTACGTTCTATGTACGTAATTGTACTGGATGTATCGAAGACTGGTGTTCTGTGATATTCTACGGGGGTACGCTAGTGCTCTCTGCCATTCCCCATCAGTCATGTCTGTGCCCAATGTCTCCTCCCACTTTGTCCTAAGGCCCTGAAGGGATTCCATTGTGCCCTTGTTGTGAGCTCTATAAAGCCTAGTTATGAGGTGAGTGTTCCCCCCAATGGTCAGTAAGAGGTGAAGAATTTTATGTGTCTCTGGTTCCACGTTCACTGTGTGCCAATGTTCCCGTATAGAGTGTGTCAGTGTTTGGTACAGAAGAAATTGCCCACTCAGAACTCCACTCTCCTCCACCATATTGGCGAAGGGTCACATCACCCCATCTCAGAAGAAATCTCCCAGAGACTCCACTCCCACCCGGCTCCAGGCCCCAACTTGGGATCTCTGATATGGGACTCCATGGGACCCCCAGATGCACCCTCCCTCAGGTAGATTAGTATGTCATCCGCGTAGAGTGAAATGTTATGCTCCTTATGGACCCACGTCATTCCCCTACCTTGACCATCTGCCCGAAACTGGGCCGCCAGGGGCTCGACTGCAAGCGCGAATAGTAGTGGGGACAACGGGCAGCCCTGTCTGGTACCTCTAAATATTGGGTAGGCAGCTGACACTGTCCGGCTCGTCCTCACCCGCGCCTTCTCGAAATGTATAGAAAGGAACACTGCCCCCGGTGGTCACTCAGCCTTCGACATGTGCCAGAGAGCAAACAATCGTCAGAAATTGAGGGACGTATTATGCGCAGGTATAAAACCATTTTGGTCATCGTGTATTAGGGAAGGGATATGTTAAACCAGCCGATTGGCCAGGACCTTGCTCAGTATCTTAAAATTGCAATTCAGCATTGAGAGCGGTGTGAAATCAGTCACCAGCATTTCCCGCGATTCGGTCTTGGGCAAGGGTACCACCAGCACCTCCCTCATTGTCTCGGGGAATGTACCTTGCTGAAGTGCTTCCGCGTAGAGTTCAACCAATGCGGGCACCAGAATATCTGAGTACGTCTTGTAGAACTCCATAAGGAGTCCATCTGGGCCCGGTGTCTTACCCGCTGCCAGTTGTGAGATGGCGGTTTTAACTTCCTCTAATGTCACCGTGCCCCCTAGTGGCTCCCTGTCCTCCAGCGCCAGGGTGCGTAATGGTAACGAATGCAAGCGGGTTCCTAACGATTCCGGTAGGTCTGACTCTGGTTTTCTGTAAAGGGATTTATAGTAATACATAAATGCATCATTTATTTCAGCCGGTCCATGCACGCGATCTCCTCCCGTGGCACACACACACTCGTTATTGGTGTGCCCTCCCCATGGGGCCTCACTAACCATGCCAGCATCCTACCCGACCTACCCTCCACCGCATGTATAGATGCCAAATACTTTTGGTAACTATGGTAGCACAGCTGTTCCTCGGTTGGGCTGTAAGATTCTTTCGCTTTAAAGAGTCTATTTTGCGCTGCCTGGTCTGTGCCCCCATTGCTCTTGCTGTTGTGTATTATCTTTTCTAGGAGGACGAGCTCACGATCAAAGGTCCGCTTGATCCCCACTGTCTGCCCCCATACAATGTCCCTGGATCACTACCATGAGAGTTTCCCATTCTACGTGTCTGGAGGCAGTGGATCCCCTGCTGATATGGATATGCTCCATGAGATGAGATCTAAGCACTACCCTGTAGGGCGGGTCTCTAGCGCAGCCGGTCTAAGTCTCCACATCGGGATGGGCGGTCTGGACTCTGCACAACACCAAGTGAGAAGTAACGGCTATGGTCTGAGAGGGTGCATCCCAGGTACTCAGAATGTGTTATTTTGTGTGCTAGGTTCCCGGTACATACCACCCTATCAATTCTAGTGTGCACCTGGTGCAAGCCCTAGTATTAAGAGTAGTCCCTCTCCCCTGGATGTTGATTCCACCACACATCCTCTAGGCCCCAGTGTGTCATCCAGTCCCTTAGCCATTTAGCTAGTTTATGTGATGGCGCCCCTGGCAGTGGAGGGAGAGAGCAATCCAGCTCAGTATCTATAACACAATTAAAATCCCCGACCACTAGTTGTCCCCCAGCTGCCTAGTTAGTCTGCCCGAGAGGCGCTGCAGAAAAGGAACCTGGCCCTGATTAGGGGCGTATATACAACTCAACACCACCTGTCTTCCGTGCAGCCTACCCTCAACTATCACAAACCTACCATCTTGGTCTATATCAACAGTTGTGGCCTCAAATGGGACCCCTGCTCTTCTCCACACTAGTGCACCTCGTGCAAAGGCTGAGTACGTGGTGGCAAATACCTGTCGCCTCCATCTACGTCGTAGCTTGTCCACCTCACTGAAGGTAAGATGGGTCTCCTTCAAATATGTCAGGACTCTGTGCCGTCTAGTCAGCGTCCCCATCCCCCTAATGTTCCATGTTAACAGGTTATAGTCCGCCAGCCTATATGGGTAATATCAGGGATGGTCGCCCAGCCCCCCAAACAGTGGACGTCACCGGCACCCCACCACCTCCCCAATCGCCAGTGCCTGTATCAGACCGAAAACGTTCAGTCTCCCTCGCACAACTCAAAACATGTAACTGCCAACCCCAACTCCCCAACCCCAAGGCACCGCTCCAACGGTAGGTTGCCCAATAAACAATACAAAAGCACAACCAAAACAAGTCATTCCATGTTCTCGCCGTTCGCACCTTTGCGGCAGAGAAACCAGGGGGGTGTTCCGTGGCCAACAGGGCCCCAAATTCAAGCCTGAATCCTCATTGTAGGTCTGGGGCTTCCCCCAGACTTATTCCTCTCCAGCCATCCCATGCTTCGTCAGGGGTCTGAAAAAAGGTAGTGTGACCCTCAAATGATTACCCTCAATCTGGCCGGAAACAGGAGGGAGTATTGAATACCCTAGTCCTGGAGCACTCTCTTCACCGCTATGTAGGAGGTTTGTCTCTTCTTTACCTCTGCTGTGAAATCCGGGAATAAAGTTACCATTCCATTTGCGACGCGGAAGGGTCCGGCCTCTCTTGCTCACTGCAGCAGCACATCTCTGTCCCGGTAGTGTAGTAGTTTGGCCACAATCACCCGGGGGGTCGTCCCGGGGCCAGTGCTCTCGAGGGCACCCGGTGCGTGCGCTCCAGTGCAAAGAAGGGGGTAAGTTGCTCCGGGGCAACATCCGACCGTACCCACCCTTCCAAGAAAGTCACCATGTCCGCGCCCTCAGCACCCCCAGAAGGCCAATAATTCTTACATTGTTCCTGTGATTGCGGCCTTCTGCGTCCTCTGCCATGCATTCCAGCCATTGCACATGTTCCGTCAGCTGAAGGACTGTGGCCTTGAGTTTCTGCTGCACCGGAGAGACCTCCACCTGCATGGTCTCAGCCTCCTGTGCCCTGTTGGCCAGTTTCTGGTGAACCGCCCTAAGTGAGCTCACTTCCAACGACACCTGACCGATGTCTCGCTGAAGCGTCGTCTTGGTGTCCTCTATGGCCCTCAGAATCTTGTCCACTGTGGCCTGTAGGGGGTGGCACAGAGTCCGCCATGTCTTCCCTGGTCAGATCGCCCACGTGCTTGCAGGCCTGCGCTTTGCTTCTGTTCCGACCCCTTGAGGTCATCCATTATGCTGGGGTGGTAAGTTAAAGACCCCTATGCTATCACAATGATGATTCTGACCTGCAGTTCAACCAGGGGTACTCCCGACCGTGTCCCCTACCCCAGTCTTTTCCTTGAGCCCAAGCAGGGGGTCACTGGATTAGTCCAATGTCACCCAATGCATGCCTGAACCCCTGAGATCCAGCCACCATCTCTCCCTTCTGACCGGTGGGTTGATGCAGGACCTTCCAAAGCTGGGCTCCTCAGTAGGGGCCCAGTGGGCCCCGGCCTGTGCTGGGGTCCCTCCACTAATGTTCTGCCGCAGCTGCTGCTCCTTGCGTGTATTCGGCCCATGTTGGCTCCCGCTGTCAAGTAAGTATTGCCGAGGGGCGCCCCTTCTGCTCTCTGCCAGGGCCTGCAGGCACTAGAATGCACCGCTGGGCCTGTCATTCAGTACAGGCCACTGCCAGCTCTCACCTCATCTCTCCACAAGGAGGGCACTGCACCTCAGCGGTGTACTCCCAGGTCCAGGGAGCACCAGCCGCTGCGCACCTCGCTCTCCGGCCTGGCTCACCCACGGCTCGTCTGTGGCCTCGGGTATTTCTCACTTGTAGGCCACCAGGGGTTCAGGCTCTCTCCGTCCGCGGGCCATGCCGCAGCCAGCCCGGCCACCGCCACCACCCACCTCTTCATGCCGTCCCCGTCTGCAGGGCACTGCGCCCCCCCCCAGCAGCCAGGGGACGCCAGCTGCCGCACCACCTCCCTTACCACAGGCCGTATCGTGACAGTCACCGCCGGCTCCACCTGCACTCCAGCCCGCACACAGCTCGTCTCCGAGGGTCCAGGAAACAACCCCAGGTGACTATTTAAGGGGCCCCAGTCGCCACCCCATCATCGTTGGCTGCCTCTAGCTCCCGGAGCATCAGGGATGCAAAGGTTAAATGATAGGCCCTGACGGAGCCACAAGTTCATGCGTCTGCCATCTTGGACATCCAGTCCACGCCCTGGCACCCATGATATTGCACCATTAGTGGAATTTTTCAGCACCTATTGCTTACGTCAGATCCTATTATTTGAATGGGGGATTTTAATGTGGTGTTAAATTATAATGAAGATAGGTCATCAAGGACTAGGTCTAGAATTAATGGAAAAATGCGACGACAGGTACTGTTTATAATGTCCCAGTTGGGATTATGTGATATATGGGGTTAACTCGGGGTACACATTTAATAATAAAAAATACAGTCATCAATCCAGGATTGATTATAATCTAATAGACAGGAACGTGGCACAAAGTGTGAAAGAGATAGCTCATATGGGAGCTCATTTATCCGATCACTCCACTATCTGGATGAATATTGTTCTAACAGGTTATAGGAATCGGGGTAGGTGGACGCTCAATAGAACCTTGCTATTAGATGAGGTGGTGGTTGCAGAATTACAAGCTGAGGTCTTCACCCTGAACGTGGGCTCAACCTCCCCGACGATGGTATGGGACGCCTTTAAGGTGTTTTTACGTGGGAGACTAATTAGAATGGCCTCATTTAAGAGGCGATTGTATAACAAAGAGATTGGTAGCAAACACAGCACATAGAAGCAAAATTGGCACAGATTGTGCTCAAGGAAGAAGAAGTGAATCAGTTGTATATGGTAGATCAATGTTTGCGATCTGAATTGAATGCTATGATTAAGAACAGGAACAAGAAAAATTGTGAGGCAGATAGACTGGTGTATTTTGAGTGGTCAGTTATTGGCATGGAAATTAAAAGCTAATAGAGAGAGGAACAGGGTGGTAGAGCTACAAGATCTGGTCCCAGCAAGTGTGAAGAGAGGTGATGAGGAGGTAGGAGAAGTTTTCAGAGACTTTTTTTCAGAATTATATTCGGAAGATCTAGAGGTACTCCTAGAAGCAGAAAGGACTTGGCTAGAAGAGTTAGGCCTGGACTCCTTGAGTGAGGAAGATAGTAGAGGCCTTAATGAGCAAGTTGGGTTGGAGGAATGAGATTGGGTTTTAAAATCAGGGAAGGCCGGGAAAGCTCCAGGCCTGGACTGTCTCCCATTGGAAGTATATAGAGCCCTGCGAAGTAGTGTAAATAACTTTTTTTGTGGGGCTCTGCTATGACATCCTAGAAGGGAAACGTATGATGCCTCCATCCTGGAAGGAAGCAAGTATTACAGTGATTCTAAAGCCAGGGAAAAGACCCAAGACGTCCCACACACCAGAGGAGGGCCCGGGCCTGGGATTGGCACCCTCCGGAGACTCAATATGATAGGGGTAATCGTTAACTAACAGAGGTCGCTGCCTAAAGTCAAATAGAACAACAAACTGAGACTATTCCTGGAATTTAAGCTCCCGGAGCTGCACATGACACAGGTGAGCCTTTTGGTGCTACTTCCCAAGAGATCTGAGAGACTGAGTGAGACTGCTGTGCACTGGAAAGGATGAGTACCTGAGCGGCACGCTGTGGCTCCAATGGAGAAGTCTAAGAGAGGAGCAGAGCCATAGGACTCTACGTTTAAATCCTCACAGCACGTCTGGAGGCCTCCTGATTTTGTTGGTGCTGGGGTCCCCTACTACACTGCAATGGTGGGTAAAACTAAGAACTCTAAAAGCACAGGACCCAATATAGACTACACCCTGAGGGATGGAGGAGCGTTGGAAACGTTGGCGCACCTGGATGCTACGCTTAAGTCACACTCCACTCAGTTTCATAAAGTCCTGCAGGCCATACTGGATATAAAAACGTCACTAGAATTGATGATCGATGCAATTGCCACGGAGGTCAATTTTTCTTCGCGTGGACCACCGAAACCTGATGGACCGAGTAGAGGGAACTGAATCCTCGTGAGCAGCCATACGTGCCACAGTGCAGGAATTACAGACACATATGGCGCAAGTAAAACTGGAGCTGACGGCCTTGCACAAACGAGTGGAGGATGCAGAAGGGAGATCACGCCGAAATAATATTAGACTGGTGGGATTTCCCGAACAAGTGAAACTACCCAATACGGAGCTAATCATAGAACAATGGCTGATCACCACTGCGCTGGGTGGAAACCCTTCCAAGTTCTTTTCTGTTGAAAGAGCCCACAGGGTCCCAGGCAGACCCCCTCGGCCAGGTGCTCCTCCACGACACATAATAGCTCGACTCTTAAACTTCAGAGACAGAGATCTGATTTTGCAGTTATCTCGCTCTCATGACCCGTGGCGCTATGAGAACACAGAAATCTCAGCCTACCCAGATTTCACTGTGGAAGTACAATCCCAGCGCAACTTCTTTCTTAAGGTGAAACAACGACTGCGAGAACTGAATTGTAAATACGCACTGTTGTTCCCCGCAAAACTTCGAGTGATTGATGGCGAAGCAACACAGCTTTTTCACTCACCAGAGGACGCATGGACCTGGCTTCACGCGAAAGGCCTAATGCACACGATTCCGGGCCACCACGAGGATCCCACTTGGCTGATTCCATGCACAAAGCAACTCAAGAAAAAACATAGCAAAAGGAGACCTTCTCGAGCCCAAGTGGTCAAGGAGCGTGAGGAGGCCGTAAAGGAAGCAGCTCAACTATCCACCAACTCCTTCTATGCCTTAACAGAGACCCATCAGTTTCCCTCAGACACAGATACGGGGACCCCACCGCCCTCGCGGGGATCACTAGATGATGAGGGCCCAACACTGAACCCAAACTTGGCCGATGACCTGTGAATACGGAGATCTTGCGAGTGCAGGAGATTGATGTACCCAGCCGATCCCCGCGACACGGAGCCATGGGACGCCTGCTGGGGCGAGCTTCCGGGGCTCGGGTCGTGGAACTACTGAAAATACATGGGCCCTATGGGGAGGATTCACATCTACAACATGGCACCTCCCGCCTCCCCCCCCCACGAAAGCACAGGACACCACACGGTGTGCTTTCACCGAATGGATATGCAAATATTACAGTTTTACACTTGATAGAAGTAGGTTTGTGGGATTCTGGCATGATACTTGTTTTGGATCAAGCCTGGGGTCAGGGAGTTATTTTGTTAGGGATTAATATATGTAAATGCTTGGTGTCTGGGGGGGCTACAGTCGGAACAATTGCTGATGAGCACAGGGGAAGGGGGCATGAGACACATCGATCTTTCAACCTAAGTAACAATGTCTACTGAGTACACTATGGTGACTTAGAACTTCCGGGGTATGAGTAATCCTGTTAAAAGATACAGAATATATTCCTATCTCAGGAGACGCCGAGTACATTTGGCCTGTTTACAGGAGACACATTTGACACAGGGAGAACTGGTTAAGCTCACCCGCTGTTGGAGAAGTCAGATATACGGCACTTCTTATTCCGCATATGCCAGAGGCACCTTAATCTGGATAGCTCCAGAAGTGCCGTTTAACTCAATCAAGATACATATTGATCGACAGGGGCAATATGTTATGCTACAAGGGCAATTGGATGGTTGTCCCATTCTCCTTACCTCTAAATATGGTCCCAATACAGCGCAGGGACCCTTCTTAAATGAGCTCTCCCCACCCTTAGTACAGGACCCAAACACGCCTAGTTTATGGGGGGGAGACTTTATTTGTATCCAAAACACAGATCTGGACCGATCGACTCACCCCCCTGCCAAACACTTCCGGCTTACACGCCCCTAAACACTTTTGCCAATGGAAACAAGCCATGCAGCTACAGGATGTCTGGCTTCTACAGCACCCTGAAGATAGGGAGTATTCTTCCTATGCGCCAGGTTACCACATACATACGAGATTGGATTATATTTTTTGTGACCCATTCATGTGGCCCAATATACGTAGCTCTGAGTACTTGGGTAGAACTCTATCCGATCACAACCCATTGCGGGTGGTCTTTAAATGGGGGCGACCCAGGCCTAAGACACTGACATGGAGACTCAAAGTGAAATCTTTACAAGACGTGCCGTATAGAACACTATTGGGTACAGCTATTAAAGAATACTTCCAACACAACGAGGGCTCGGTGGGCGACACTAGAGTGGAATAGGATGCGATGAAGGTGGTTGTACGAGGTCATTGTATGACCTCCTCTTGGGGAGTGAAAACCGCCCTTACACGCACTGTATTGAAAGTAGAGCAGGAAATAGGTCAGCTAGAGAAAACAGCCATGACTGACCCATCAGCACAACGACTACTGTCACTACAACGTAAACAATATCGCGAAGAATTAGATAGGCTTGGGAAATTAGACTACAAAGAATATTTGACCCAACAACATAGGGAAGGGGACAAACCTGGATGCATGTTGGCCTGGCCGTTGCGCTCTGAGGTACATTGAACGGTAATAGGTGCGATTAGGAACGATAAAGGGGAAGTGGTTAACACTCAAGAGGTGATTAATGAGGCCTTTATTTAATACTACAAGAATCTATACACAGCACAAACGACCCCGCCCTCATATGACAATCACTCATTGCTGCATGAGCTCCCTCTCCCCACCCATACACAACAGCAAAAGCAAGACCTAGAGTAGCCGCTACAACTTGCAGAGGTGCAATTGGCGATAAAACAAATGGCAAGAGGGAAGACCCCAGGCTTAGACGGGTTACCTATTGAATTTTACGCTACATATGAAACCCACCTTGCACCTCGGCTAATGGCCCTATATGAGATATCATACCAGCAAGGGGGACTCCCCACCTCGATGAACGAGGCCCTTATTGTAGTGCTCCCTAAGTCAAAGACCCTCTGGAGGTAGGCTCCTACCGTCCCCTCTCTATGCTTATTCTTGATTACAAGATTTTAAGTAAGATTCTGGCAAATAGGCTACTTCCTATGCTTCCGTCCCTAATACATCCAGATCAAAATGGATTTATACCAAATAGGGCCACATACCATAATACCCGGAGACTATGCCATATCATTGATGCGGTTTCCAGAGACGTAGATGTTCCAGTAGCAGTGTCTTTGGACTTTGAAAAGGCATTTGACACAATAGGGTGGCCCTACCTGATATGGACGTTGAGACGTTTCAGAATAGGTCCCCAATTCTTACATTGGATACAGCTGCTCTACACCACGCCACAGGCCAGAGCCCGGATGGGCCACTATATATCAGACCCCTTCCCTATTCAAAGAGGAACAAGACAGGGTTGCTCGCTGTCCCCGGTACTTGTTGCGCTAGCCATGGAACCTCTTGCAGCATGCCACCGGACGAAAGACAGTGAATGGGGTGTGCGGGTTGATGACATTTGGCATATTATATCACTTTATGCCGACGATGTATAGTCTATCTAAGAGAACCCACAGACACTCTAACCGACCTATACAGGATATTAGACCAATTTGGTGAATTATCGGGCCTTCGAGTAAACTGTAACAAATCCTGCATGTTCCCACTAAAAAAAATGAATGATATGCTAAACCAAATGCCGGCACAAGGAAGGCTACCATGGGCAACTGGGAGCTTTAGTTACTTGGGCATAGATGTATACTTGGCGGAATTGGACCTAGTGGAGGGCAACTACAATAGAGTGCTGTCCTATATACGCAGGTCATTGCCCTTCTGGACACGATTACCCCTCTCCCCTATGGGTAGAGCAGCAATAGCGAAAATGCTAGTGCTCCCTAGATTTCTTTACTTATTTCTAGCGCCGCCAGTGTCTCCCGGACGGACCTTCTCAACACCATACACAGTTTATTGAAAGCGCTCATATGGGGCCCAGGACGTAAAAGAGTATCCCTTGAGGTATTGTAATACCCAATGCTTGACGGAGGTGTGGCAGTCCCTGATATGGAACGATATTATGCGGCAGCACAACTCCAGTGGGTAATGTCTTGGCTAGCAGGTGGTCAATCAATAGAGGGGAACATGGTGCAACATAGGTTGACGATAACCGGAGTACTGCGATGGTTTCTGGGGCAGACTGACTCTATCACTGACACAGGGCTGTTGATGCGTACGGCGCAGGCAACCTGGACCCGCTACATTCAACGAAGACGATATCCAGTCCCCTACTCACCTAAACTCCCAATATGGGACATGCCCTTAAGCAAGCATAGGATTTCCATGCGTGGCAGGAGGGGGGGCTGCTGCACGTAGGTGATCTCTGTGCTGAGGGACAACTGCGCTCCTTCACAGACTCTAGAGCAGCATTCCACCTGGGCCCTGGACAGTTTCTAGCACACGCAGCCCTCTGTGCTGTTGTGAAACATATATGGCAATCTGGTCTCCTGGAGCCGACTACGCACCTGGGACTTCATTATATTCTTACACAAGGCCAGGTGAAAAAAGCAGTGTCTAGCCTATACATTCTATTAAGGGAAACCCCAACTGTACAGCAAACCCCGTAGCAAGGCGAGATGGGACAAGGGATTGGGTGTCGAGCTGTCAGACCAACAATAGAAAATGGCGTTAGCCCAGGTGCGACATGTCTCGTGAAATGCTAGATTGAAATGTACACATTTTAACTATGCACACCAAACATACTTATCTCCACATAGACTGCACCGCATGTTCCCAAAGGTCACCTCGAGGTGCCCGCGCTGTGGACACGATGATGCCACCTTCCTGCACATGACTTGGGGATGTCCTGAAATATGGGGATGTATTATGCAACACATATCTGACATTATAGACAAATCTCTCACGCCGGACACGCTCCTTTGTTTACTGGGGGTGGCCAAGTGCAATAAATGATCCAAGTACTATATGAAGTTTGTTGAACTTGCCCTAATATTGTTTAAACGCATGATCGACATGGTCTGGAAGGCTGCGCGCCCCCCGGATACACAAGCGTGGCTCCGGTTGGTGTTGCGTTGACCACGGCAGAGGTACATGCATTAGATCAGGATAAGCAGGCATGAGGCGGAGAAGAGGGGGTAACCCTTTGGGATATTTATCTAGCGAAGTTGGAGGATAAACTGAGTACACAAAAGACTGGCAAAGAGACGACATTAGAAAATCCCTGTTGATTTGTTGCCACGCGACCCACCCACACGGGCTCCCCCAACGGACATTGCCATCACCCGACTCTCATCTACTGAACATCGACGACATCTATCTGACCCCACTGCCAGAATGGGAATTGCTATGAACTCTCAGTGTCAGACTGCCCCGCAGAAGCACAATAATTTGTCCCACCTTTTGAAATTTTGAAACTTTGTAATGAGGATATGAGCCCCAAAAATGCTCCCCACACCCCTCCCTCTCCCCTCCCACCCCTAGCAACTGGGGCCAGGGCCGGAGATTGAGGGTCTGTATTTAGCTATAGACGAAAAGCCAACGTCCCTGCCCCATAAGCGCCAAGCAAGTTCTTTCTCTGTTTCCTTTTACTTGTTAACGTTATAATATATTTTCAGGTCTACTCCCGGACAGCCCTACGAAGAATTTCCTACTGTTAGGTGTTATTAGATATCCGACAATATATCATCATTGATTAGAAGCGCTAGTACATAAGGAGTTCGGCTCAACTGATGACAATTACCACATCAAAGGTCATGCACAGACACACTATGGGGGTCATTCCAACCCTGGCGGTCGGTGTTAAAGCGGCGGCCAACCCGCCAACAGGCA
This sequence comes from Pleurodeles waltl, assembly GCF_031143425.1. Lineage (NCBI taxonomy): Eukaryota > Metazoa > Chordata > Amphibia > Caudata > Salamandridae > Pleurodeles > Pleurodeles waltl. The sequence continues at coordinate 1,451,934,439 of NC_090440.1, read as the reverse complement.
GGCGGTAAAAAAAATTGAATTCTGACCCTGGCGGGAACCGCCAACATAGCCCGCCACTTTAACACTCCGACCGCCACAGCGGGACAAACAAACAGCGCGGCGGACAGGCGGCAGACAATGTACCGCCCACACTATCACGACCCACCAATCCGCCACCTTTTCCGGAGCGGGAGCCCCGACGATAAAAACACGGCGGAAACAGACTACGAACGGGAAAACGCTCACCTCTATACACTCCACGAGGAATCTGGACAGCATGGAACCCAAATTAAACATCCTACCAGCTATTGTCTACCTGCTCCTCTACCAGGAGCACGAACGCCGGCGCAGACGACAACGGTGAGTACTGCACCTACGACACAGGGGAGGGGGGAGGAGAAAAGGTTACGGGCACACACATACGCGACACACCCACCCCCCCGAACCCCCCCCAAATCCCTACACACCAATGCAGAGCAACAAGTCAGAGTGACACCCCCCAAACCCACCGGAATAATGCAAAGACAAAATAAATTGAGCATTAAAATTGAAGTATATTATAGCATATTTGAAGTTAAGTGAAATATGAAATATCTAAATAAAAAATATTACCACATGAACAATATATACATAGCCCAAAAGTCCGGCACATATTGGCTTCCTTTCCATTGTTCGTGGGCCAATGTGCATAAACACATGGGCAAAGCCCACACACGAGACCCGATTCCATTGGAGAGAACACTGCTGGGGCATCAGATAATAAAACTACAGGCACCTCAGGGGGAAGGGAAGGGGGGGCACCTCAGCCACATGAGTCCACGACGCCAGATCCACGAGGAGCCTCCATGCCCACTGTACCATCCTGGGGAGTGCAAAGCCACAGTCTCTCAAGTCTCTACAGTGGGTGGATTGCCCACTGTACCATCCTGGGGAGTGCAAAGCCACAGTCTCTCAAGTCTCTACAGTGGGTGGGTTGACCACTGTCACATCCTGGGAAGTGCAAAGCCACAGTCCATCAGGTGGATTACAGACTCCACTGGTTATGGAGGAGGCATGTTGGCCAGAGTGCTTCGTGAAGCCCTGCCCGACACAGATCCGGCCCATGCCAACGGGCCAGCGGTGCTTGACAGGAAGGGCCCAGCGGAGCGGTGCTTGACAGGAAGGCCCCAGCGGAGCAGTTCAGAGACGGCGGTGCCCAGCGGAGCGGTGCGTGACAGGAAGGGCCCAGCGGAGCAGTTCAGAGACGGCGGTGCCCAGCGGAGCGGTGCCTGACAGGAAGGGCCCAGCGGAGCAGTTCAGAGATGGCGGTGCCCAGCGGAGCGGTGCTTGACAGGAAGGGCCCAGCGGAGCGGTGCTTGAGATGAAGGGCCCAGTGGAGCGGTGCTTGACAGGAAGGGCCCAGCGGAGCAGTGCTTGACAGGAAGGGCCCAGCGGAGCAGTTCAGAGACGGCGGTGCCCAGCGGAGCGGTGCTTGAGATGAAGTGCCCAGCGGAGCGGTGCTTGAGATGAAGGGCCCAGCGGAGCGGTGCTTGAGATGAAGGGCCCTATTCAGCGGTGCTTGACAGGAAGGGCCCAGCGGAGCGGTGCTTGACAGGAAGGGCCCTGTTCAGCGGTGCTTGACAGGAAGGGCCCAGCGGAGCAGTTCAGAGACGGCGGTGCCCAGCGGAGCGGTGCTTGACAGGAAGGGCCCAGCAGAGCAGTTCAGAGACGGCGGTGCCCAGCGGAGCGGTGCTTGACAGGAAGGGCCCAGCGGAGCGGTGCTTGAGATGAAGGGCCCAGCGGAGCGGTGCTTGACAGGAAGGGCCCAGCGGAGCGGTGCTTGACAGGAAGGGCCCTGTTCAGCGGTGCTTGTCTTGGCGGGGCCCAGTTCAGCGGTGCTTGTCTTGGCGGGGCCCTGTTCAGCGGTGCTTGTCACAGCGGGGCCCTGTTCAGCGGTGCTTGTCTTGTGTTCCTAGGGAACCAGATCTGGCCAATAATTCCCGCTCAGTCCCCATCCGACCTTTCGCTAGCGGGGCCCTCCTGTGCTGGAGTCCTGGGCCCGTGGGTGTCCTCCGTCACACCCGAAATGGGGCTGGTGGGGCCCTCCTGGGCAGCTCGCCTGCTGCCGGACTTGTCCGCCCTGCTGCCCTTGCCCTCCTTCGCCGAATCTCTGGGGCCCTTGCCTCCCTTTGTGGATGTGCCAGGTGACGGTGCAAGGGTAGTGTCCTTGGGGGCAGCCGTCTCAGGCCTGTCGCGCCGGCCCTTCCCTTTTTTGGTTCTTTTCCCAGGGGGTGGGCTGGCTGTCCCCTTGCTGCTGGCCGATGTTCCGGCCCTAGGAGCTGGTGGACTCCAATAGCCCTGAACTATGGTCCTAGTAGGTGCAGGGCTTGTGGTGGCTGAGGTGCTGTTTGGACTCTTACGAGATGGAGGGGGTGGGTCAGGTGATGCAAAGAGGTTAATTTTGGAGAGGAAAAACTTTTTAGGAGCAATGGGAAGGGTAGGTGCAGTGGGTATGGGAGTGGAGGAAGAGGATGTGGTTGTAGGAGAGTCAAGTGTGCTGTCTTTGGGTGCAGGTGCTTGTGACGGAGGCTGTCATGAGGTGGATGGCTGTTGGGTGGGTGGCTGCCTGCGTTTGTGTGGTTTGGAAGAGGGGGTGACAGACACACTGGGAGAGGACACAGGGGACGTGTAAATGGCAGTGGGGGTGGTGACTGCACGTGTGCGGAGTGCTCTGGTGGGTGTGCTGGTGATGGACGTACTGGCTGATGGTGGTGTGCATGCAGGTGTGAGTGGAGACGTCACAGGGAGGGGGGAGGGAGACGAGGAGGAGGGGGACACAGAGGAGGCAGTGGCTGTTGGCATGTCTGCATGTGGATGTTGCTTATGTGAATGCTTGTGTGATCTGTGGTGCTTATGTCTGGATGAGCTGCCCTTGGGTGTTGATGTGTGTGCAGGCTGGTCTGTAGGTGTGGCTGGGATAGGCAGAGGAACAGGGGAGTGGGACTAGGTGGAGGGAGTTGGAGGAGGGAGGCTGGAGACAGGGACAATGGCTGCCGTCAGTGCTGAGGCCAGAGCGTTGAACAATCGCTGATGGGCAGCCTGACCCGAATGAATGCCCTCCAGGTATGCATTGCTCCGATGCACCTCCCTTTCTACCCCCTGGATGGCATTCAAAAGGGTAGACTGCCCAACAATGAGCGTCTGGAGGAGGTCAATGATCTCCGCACTTAGGGCAGCAGGGGTAACAGGGGCAGGGCCTGAGGTGCCTGGGGTGAAGGAGATGCCCGGCTTCCTGGCCGAGCGGGCACGGGGCGAACGCTGAGCGGCTGCTGGGAGGGCGGAGCTGGTGCGCTGGGTGGCGGCTGTACCTGTTGTTGCGGTGGGCACGGATGTTGCCGCCACCACAAGGGAGCTCCCTTCCGAGGATGTGTCGGTGTCACTGACGTCTCCACGGGTCCCCGTTGTGGAGCTCCCCTCGCCCTCCGTCTCACTGGTGAACTCGGAGTCGGTTGCAGGGCCCTCCGGGGCCATGTGAGATGCAGCTCCCTCGTGCGCTGATGCCACTACTCCTCCGCCTGATGATGCTAATGCACACATGAACAGGAAAACCAAAAAAAAGGGAGGGGAGAAGAAAGAAAGACATGTTGAGTGCATGCATTGGCGGCACCGTTGGCGGAGAGGACAGACACAGAAGCCCCCTGCACTACGCCGCTCACTCGGGGTACACTACTCAATTATTGTGACTTGGCCTACAAGTCTATGGAGGACAACTGCACACATAGGTGAGCCCGGGCCATGGATAGCTGTACTTAGCACCCTACAGAGGTGGGGGGTGGGGGCACAGGGCCATGCCTAACGGAGGGGCCTAGCCTACAGAAACCGCCCTGGCCTAGAGATAGCCACAGCCCTCCTCCCCCACCCAGACACCTCCACTGTGCGCTAATATAGCAGAATGTGCTGAGACTCACCCCCTTGTGTCTGCTGTGATGTCCTCACGCGCCCATCCAAATCGGGGTAGGCCACCGCCAGGATCCGGGACATCAGGGGGGTCAATTGCCGTGTGGCACCCCTCCTAGGTTGGGAGGCCATCCCCAGCAGAGCCTCGGCGGTCTTTCTGCTCCCGCGGCGGATGTCCTCCCACCTCTTGCGGCAGTGGGTGCCCCGTCTGTTGTGGACCCCCAGGGCCCGGACGTCCTTGGCGATGGCACGCCAAATGTCGATCTTCTGATGGGCGCTGACCTATGTGACATGTACAGGGTGGGAAAAGACATATCATCACTTTTCTGCATGGTCGATGTGAGTGGCCCCCCCTCCCCAACCTTGCCATGTGGCACATGCTCTCATCTGTCGTGCGTTGCATTCCTCATTCGCTCCCCTCCCCACCATCTTACATCCACCCCACTTAACACAGGCATAGCCCATACAACATTCTCCCTGTGTACTTACCTGTTGGTCTGGAGGACCGTAGAGTAGCGCATACTGGGGGAGGACCCCATCAACAAGTTTCTCCAATTCCTCAGATGTGAAGGCAGGGGCCCTTTCCCCAGTCGCAGCAGCCATTGTCTCTTCCAGACCGAGGTCACAGCAGCACTTGCAGTATAGGTCCTCTCCTGTGGATGATCAGGTCTCGAGTCATTAAGCAGATAGAAAATGGCGGTCACACCCGTGGCGGTGCGTATCGCAGTGGTGCGTACCGCGACCGCCGGCGCACATCGTCATTGGCTCATGAGACCCATAGGGTTCAATGTTAACCAATGCTGCTTTGCGCCGCGGTTTTCGACCGCCTACCGCCACAGTGTGCCACGCCAGCGCATTGACCTCACATCCCATTGTCACACTTCACAGGTCAGGCAGCCGCAATTTCAAGGGCCCACATGGCTTAATTTCTACAGCGTCACACAGGCCTAGGCCTTGCATTGCCAATCATACAAGCCATTCAATGCATAGCGAATTGTGTACTGTGCAAGCTGTGGTTACGTACCTGTGGGTTGCTTGACTCTGTGCTCCATGTTGTCCTTCCTAGGCACCGTCCGCTGGGACTTGCGAGGAGATGGAGGAATCCTCCCGTGTGCAGACCGCTGGTGGACCTGTCGACAATGGAAGAAAGACATGTCACACTGACATACAGACTGGACCGAGCCACTATACAGGAACTGTGTGCCCAGCTGGAGCCAGACTTGATGTCCCCCATTCGCCAACCCACAGGGATTCCCCCTCTAGTGCAGGTTCTGTCAGTACTCCATTTTTTGGCAAGTGGATCATTCCAAACAACAGTGGCCATATCATCAGGGATGTATCAGCCTATGTTTTCTAAGGTTTTGTCCAGAGTGTTGTCTGCCCTGATGAAATACATGCGGAGCTACATTGTTTTCCCTGAGGTGGGCGATTTGGCTACAGTGAAGGGTGATTTCTATGCCCTTGGACATATCCCCACCATCATTGGTGCCATTGATGGGACTCATGTGGCTTTGGTTCCCCCCAGTGAAAGTGAGCAGGTGTACAGGAACAGAAAAAGTTATCATTCGATGAATGTCCAGGTGGTCTGTTTGGCTGACCAGTACATCTCCCATGTAAATGCCAAGTTCCCTGGGTCAGTGCATGACGCGTACATCATGCGAAATAGCAGCATCCCTTATGTGATGGAACAGCTACAGAGACACCGTGTGTGGCTAATAGGTGACTCTGGTTACCCCAACCTGTCGTGGCTACTTACCCCAGTGAGGAATCCCAGGACAAGGGCAGAGGAACGCTACAATGAGGCCCATGGGCGAACTAGGAGGATTATAGAAAGAACCTTCGGCCTCCTGAAGGCCAGGTTTAGGTGCCTGCATATGACAGGTGGATCCCTAATGTACTCACCAAAGAAGGTGTGCCATATCATTGTGGCCTGCTGTATGCTTCACAACCTGGCTTTGCGACACCAGGTGCCTTTCCTGCAGGAGGATGGTCCAGATGGTGGTGTTGTAGCAGCTGTGGAGCCTGTGGAGAGTGAAGAGGAGGAAGACGACGAGGACGACACAGACAACACGGACACAGTGATACAACAGTATTTTCAGTAGCACACAGGTACGAATCAACCACGCCATTTTACATTTACTTAAAGTCTCCTGCCTCTCTACTGTCTGAGTTCCCCCCCAGTTCCTGTTAACTGAGTTGTGACTTTCCCTTCCGTTTTCAGAGCTGTGGGCCCCACTGCGTGACCTCTGCTTTGTTTGCCCATGGACTACAGCTGTGTGACAGTGGTATGTTGTCATCACAATGTAACTGAACATTTTTGCACCGTTATGTCTAATACATTTGTTCAAAATACAAGCAGACTCCAGATTTTTTAAGTGCAATAAGTGATTTTCTTAAAGTGCTACATTTAGGAACATGATTGTAAAACGGTGATGGGTGATGGTGGAGTAATGTCCATGGCAGAGTCCAGTTTTCAGTCTCACAGGTGCATTGTCCATATGCCTGTGGAAGGATGGAGCAGGGGCAGTTCAAGGTTGGACAGGGTGACAATGTGGGACAGTGGGATGACATCAGGGGGTATCCTTTGCTGGCGGGGTCTTGGCATCCTACTCTGTCTTCTTGTGAGATCTCAGGGACCGCTTGCGGGGTGGTTCTTCTTCTGCAGGAGGTGGGGTTCTGGTGGCCTGTCGTTGTGTGGGGGCCTCCTGTCCACTAGCGCCGGCGGAGGTGGTAGGCTGTTCCTGGTCCATGCTAGTGACAGGGGCCCTTTGTGGTGCCACATGGTCCCGCAATGTGGTGACTATCTGGTTAAGGGCCACGACGATGGTCCCCATTGTGGAACTAATGTTTCTCAGTTCCTCTCTGAACCCCATGTACTGTTCCTCCTGCAGTACCTGGATCTCCTGGAACCTGGCCAGTACCGTAGCCATCGTCTCCTGGGAGTAGTGGTATGCTCCCATGATGGAGGAGAGGGCCTCTTGGAGAGTCGGTTCCCTGGGCCTGTCCCCCCCCTGTCGCACAGCAGCCCTCCCAGTTTCCCTGTTTCCCTGGGCCTCTGTCCCCTGGATGGTGTGCCCACTACCACTGCCCCCAGGTCCCTGTTGTTGTTGGGGTGGTGGGTCAACCTGGGTGCCCTGTAGTGGTGGACACACCGCTGATTGACGTGTCCTGGAGACAGAGGCATGGGCCCGCTGGGTGGGAGCTATGCTGGTGTTCCCAGAGGGGGTTAGGTCTGGTGTAGCCTGTGGCTGTCTGTGGGGAACCGACTGTCCTGAGGTCCCCGATGGGCCGGGCTGGTCATCTGGGTCCAGGGAGACAGAGCTGCTGTCATCACTGGGGGCCTCTTCTGGGGGTGGGATGGACATCTCTGGACCCTCCATGGCGGTGTGGTGGCGTTCGGGTCCTGCAGGGGTATAAGAGTATGGTTATTGCTTCTGTGTGTGGCATTTCGTGTAATGGGTGGGTGGCCGTGTACCCCAGTGCTGGCATTCCCTTGTGGGGGCTTTTGTGACGGTGGCTTGTGGGGGTGATGGGTGTGTGCAGTGGGCATGCTTTGGTGATGGGTGTCCATGCTTTGGGGAGGCATGCAGGGCTAGGTTTTGGGATGGGTGGGTTGTGATGGTGAGCCATTTGCAAGGAGTTGGTGTGATGGGGGTGGGGGTATGATTTGGCATGCAGGTGGGGTGGGGGGAATGAAGTAGTGGAGATTTGACTTACCAGAGTCCATTCCTCCGCCTACTCCTGCGAGGCCCTCAGAATGCAGGATGTGCAAGACTTCCTCCTCCTATGCTGTGAATTCTGGGGGAGTAGGTGGGGGTCCGCCGCCAGTCCGCTGTACCGCGATGTTGTGCCTTGATACCATGGAACGCACCTTCCCCCGTAGGTCGTTCCACCGCTTCCTGATGTCGTCCCGATTGCGTGGATGCTGTCCCACAGCGTTGACCCTGTCCACTATTCTTTGCCATAGCTCCATCTTCCTGGCAATGGTGGTGTGCTGCACCTGTGCCCCGAAGAGCTGGGGCTCTACACAAACTATTTCCTCCACCATGACCCTGAGTTCTGCGTCAGAGAACCTGGGGTGTCTTTGGGGTGCCATGGGGTGGTGTGGATGAGGTGAGGGGTGGTGTATGTGTTGTAGAGTGTGGTGAGTGTGGTGGTGTATGGTGTTTTGTGCATGGAAATTGTGTGGGTGATGTTGTGATTTGCCTCTGTGTGATGGTCTACTCTATGCTGTGCTGTCTCTCTCTGTCCTTCAGTCGCAATTGTGGTCATAAGGGTTTGTGGGTGATGTGGGTGTGTGTTTTATATTTAATTGGGTGTGTGGGAATGGTGTGTGTATGTGTCTCAGGTGTGTGTATTTTGATTTGTCCAATGTGGCTGTGTTTTGTAAAGGTGTGTGTATTTTGACCGCGGCGGTGTGTACCGCCAATGGAATACCGCGGTTGAAAGACCGCTGCGGGGATTTGTGGGTCAGAATGGCATGGGCGTATTTCTGTTGGCGTGACGGTGGAGGTTTGGTCATCGCCAGTTTTGCGCTGGCCGTTGCTGTGGCGGACTCTTGTTGATGTCGGGTTTTTGGCGGTTTGCCAGTTGCGGGTCAGAATGACCGTGGCGGTTTACCGCGACCGCGGCTGTGTTATGGCGGTCTTCTGACTGGCGGTAAGCGCCTTTTACCGCCGAGGTCAGAATGACCCCCTATATGTCCATTTACTCTGTTACGGTACGCATGTAGATACCACTGCTACAACACTTGTGATATTGTTGTTTCTGACGTGAATGGATATTTTTTCCCATGAAAACCTGATGTAAGTTGATATTCTGGACATGTGTTTGAGTAACCTGTGTATTTTGAAAACAAAATAAAATGATTAAAAAAAATAATAATAATAATTATCCCAGGAAGGCTTTTTATAGAAGTTTGGTAATCCTAAATTTTTCAAAAAAATAAAATGTAAGATGCTTTCGGACTCAGTACAAATATGCTGGAGTGTGAGGAAAGCCACTAAGTTACCATACTACAGCAAGTATGCACCAATATGGAATTCTCCAGGCTCCCCTAAATGGATGAGGGATAAGTTGGAGGTTCCATCCATCCATCCAGCTTTTTTGGATCAGTGGCACTTACTTAAGGATGGGAGGTTGGCCACTTTCGAGTCCCTCAGCAGGGAAATGGGGGACAATCTTTCAAGGTCTAAATACCTTCAAATAACCAGCTAGCTGCAACATGTAAAAAAAGTAGGGGTCTTGAATGATCTGGAGGAATTTTTACACCTAAGTTCACCCCCAAGAAAGGAGGTCAAAAAATTGTACTGGCTGTTGGTAGAGGTCGTGGACGGAGAGTTCACCCTTCCGGAGTAGATCTGGGGAGATGACTTACCAGGACAGCCGACAGAGATCAATAGCAAGTACCCAATATTCTTCTATACTATACAGTTCGGTCTGCGTCTTTAAGACGGAATCAGCTGTTTTCAATCCATAGGGCCTACTGGACTACGGCAAAGTTATCTAAGATGGGGCATGGAACTACAACGGCGTGTAAGAAATGTGGGCTGCCTAAGGCAGATGGCCTGCATATGTTTTTGAGGTGCCCCCAGATTACTTGTTTCTGGAAGGAGGTGGAGGAGGTAATAGAGGAAGTTTTCTCTATGGATTGTCAGGTAAGCCCCTCTTTTGTGATTTTTATATCTCTGCAGAATCAGAACCAGCTGGCAACTAAGAGTGACTCTGCAAAATTACTCTTTTATATGATTCTGTTGGCCAGACATGAACTTTAAATATGGTTGTCAAGAGGGGGACAAGGGCACAGAAATTCTGGGCCCCTTTGAGAGTGTGGCTCGAGAGAACCGAATAGGAGATAACTGGTATTTGTTAAGAGGCCCAGTATTGTCCTATGATTATACTGCTTACTGACTCTCAAGGTTCTCTTGATGGTTTTAAACCAGCTATCGATCATGAACTCAGCACTAACCCGAGACAGGACCCTCTTGCCGGAGAGTGGTATAGAGTGGAAGGGGGTCTCCTTGTATTCTAAGGGCTTCCCCCTTTGAGTTAGATTGTGATGGTAAATGAGGACAAAAAAACACAAAACACAATACATAAGTTTCCTTGATACCCATTTTTCACTCTACCTATTCCGAGAACTGGTCTCTACTCGGTACTCAATGAAAAGTTATTGTTCAGTGCAGCTTAGTTGTTGGCTCTTGGTACCTTGGGTTTTTAGAGAACCTACAAAACCTATATATTTCCGCAACTATAAGTGTCCAGTGGACATAATCATATATTGCCTTTGTAAATCCACCATCGTGACAACAATTTGCAGATGAAACTATAGTTATTTTCCTTGGCAAAACTTTGAAGGATCTATACATATGACCCTTTGCTGAATTTGGAATTTTGGCTATTTTTCAGACATCTATAGCTTTCTGGATCACCCATAGCTTTCACACTGGTTTTCATCACAAACTGGAAGCAGATTGAGAGCACCCAAAATAGGGAAAATAGGCTACCAATCAAAAAATGCCAAAACTGTGGTACAAAATTTAGTTCTTTGATTCAGCTCTGAATGTTCCTGGAAGCTAGGAGGATGGTGACTTTAGTACAGCAAACCAGTCACGGATGCCATTTTATGGAAAAAACAGAAACTTTTATCTGCAACACTTTTTCCCTATTTAATTAAAAAACTCAACATTTTGCTTTATTTTGCCTATTTTCCCAGTCCCCTCCAGGGGAATCCACAAAGTCTGTGTGCATTTAGAGGTTTTGGGGAAAAAGGACGCAAATTTGGTATGGATACCTTATGTGAAACAAAAGCTATGGAGCCCAAAGTGTGAACTATCCCAAAAAGTTACAAAAGGGCTCAGCACTGCTGCCGGTGGGGGTTAATGGTCTGCCAATTTTTTTTTTTTAGTATTTCCAGTGTTCAAGGCTCAGATAGATAGTCAATTGAGACATGCGTACAGGAGGGGTGCACACAGGCATCTCGCTCATAGTAAGGCAGAAAGATTGTGAAAGCAGTACAGAAGCAGAGATTCTTGCTTCACTAAAGATTTTGCAGGTGCAAGACAGACTTCCTAGAAAATGTAATAAATGCATTTGCACATTACTGTTGTTGCTGTTGTATCACAAAGGAGCAATACCTAAGTCTAAATGTGATGTATACATGCCTATAGTCCTGATTTCAGATGAAAGACTAATAATTAAGCCAAAAAAGGCTTTGTTTTGGTTGTCTTTGCTTTAGTGGGGAGAAATACCTTCTCCCGGTTATTTTTTTTAATCTCCCTCTAATCTTCCAAAATGTTGGCAGGTATGTTGATGTGACTTGTGCACATTCCCTGTGCAACTCATGCCAAATTTACTAATGTGTAAAATCCGAGTTGGCGCTTAAAAGAGGCCATTCATAAGGGTCTACAATTGGCGTATCCATGAAAATGCAATAAAAAGTGTGTGTGGTTCCAAAAACCTATTTGATTAATGGTTCATAGACTGCAGGCTAGCACCGAACCAAGCATTGTAAAATAGTTACTTTGTACATTCATGATCATCTACTTACTGGGAAAAAGTACGGTAAAAAAAGACATCTATGATTTTCCTAATCTACTGTGTACACTATAATCAGGGCCACTGGACTTTTGGGAAGGACCAAAGTATGAGTCAGGGTTGTCTAAATTATGCGTCAAGAGAATGGCAAATTATGCAGCATAATGTGTCCCATTTTGTGATAGTACTACTTTATTTTGTCAGTTTTGTGCACTTGTTAACACTGTCTGGCTATAAGGTTTCACTTCATTAGAACCAGTTCAATACCCAAGCAATAAGCAACAGGAATGTGACAAGTCAACCTTTCCAAAAGGCCTTCCTCTCAGTGTGAAGCAACATGGATTGCTTTGTTTTTAGTTACGTTTGATCTGTTTGTGCTAGAAACATATTGTGACAACAGCACACCAGCTGGATTACCAATGAACTTCAGGTGAGTACCAGGTTTAGAAATGATGATTTATAAGGAGTTTTCTGAAACTGGCTTCAGACTGATGGAATCTTAGGACAGTTGGGAGGGCGTTCCAAAGTTTAGAGACAAGGTAAGCAAAGGAATGGCCTCAGACTTTAGCTCTGTTGACCTTAGGCACCGTCAGGAGCCTTAGATTCCTAGAAGGTACAGACCTGTTTGGAAAATAGGGGGTGATTAGTTTCTGAAAAAGGAGTGGCCCTTTCACATGTATGGTCCTGTGCGGGGCCGACCATTGGAGAGCCGGCCCAGCAGTACCCCGGGAGCATCATCGGGTGCGGAGTGGGTGACCCGGATGAACATCTCCTAACAGCCAATCAGGTGACGACTGCAGCGAAAGGAGGGGTTTTTAAACCCACCTCATTACTCACCAGGATGAGAATAAACCTCAGCAGTGACATCTCCGGCAGGCGGCTCACACGAAGGAACGGAGCAGAGGAGAAGATGCCAGAACAAGGGAAAAACCGAAGGGGACTGCCCGACAACCTTTCCGATGCCCTGGTGGAGGAGCAGGAGACGGCAAGGCAAACAGACCTGCCACGTTCTGGGGAGAGCGTGGCCTTGCCAGGTACGGTCCTTTAACAGGATGGGGAGAAATACAATTGGGAACGGTGGGAGGAGGGAAAACAGATTACTTGAAGACTGTTGTTTTTTTTCTTTTTGTTGTTGTTTGGTTTGTTTCTTTTATTGTGCTGGGTGAAACAGAGTAGAAACACACTAGCTTTATGGGGTCCTGTGTACGGGTAGGAGAATCAGGTTGAGGATTTATTTATTTTTCTGTTTTTCTTTCTCGCTTCTGTTTTGGATTTCGAAGCATACTTGCTAAAGGGCACCCGGGGAGTAGAAAAGCAATACCAAATATAGGGTAGCATCGTTTGATTTAAATAACAAAGAGAAAAGGGATAGCAAAGGAAGGTAAAGAGGTAGCAAAAGAAGGAAAAGAGACAGCAAAGAAAGGAAAAGAGACAGCAAAGAAAGGAACCCTGAAAACGGGAAAAGAAGTACAAAAAAGGGAAAAGAAAACCAGCAAGGAAAATAAAAAAGATACAAAAGATAAGAAAAGAGAGGAGAGCCAGACAGACGAGGGAAAGTAAGAGAAAAGAGCAGTAGTAATACTTACCTGTCCACCAATAATCTTGCATTCTTCTTTTTCCCCAGGAGCCTGCTGAGTCCCCATCTGGGAAAAGAAGAATGAAGGGGGTGAAGACCACATGAGACCACAGACGAGAAAGAAAAGCAAAGAGAAATAAAACCGAAGAGAAAGAAAAGAATTATAGAAGTGTTATTTGTCACACAAAACCTAATAAACCATATATACTATAATATTGCCTATGAGTCTCCATTACTGTGACCCTGTGACAGTGGAGTCAGAAGTGGAATTTATTGGGCAATCCCGTATCGTACAGGGTTAGGTAATGGAAGAAAAAACAACACTAGCAGATATGATTGCCCAACTACCGGAAGGACAAAAACATCTACAGCTGGTTTGGGAAGAGCAACTAAAGTAGGCTAAGGAAGAATGAGAAACGTTGCAGACTGCCTTAAAGAGTCAGGCGACGATCATCGCCAATAACCAGCTGGTTTAGGAAACAGCTATTGGGAAGTTAACAGAGACCATAGCAAATACTAGGGTACTCACCAATGTCCCTAGCAGCGTCCTCCAAAAATACCAGGGCAACAAAGATCCCGACTCTTTCTTTACAAATTTTGAGAGGGTTGCTAGTTCTGCCAATTGGCTGACAGACAGATGTGGCCAGTACATTACCCCTTTACTAACTGGTAATATGCAGGCTGCTTATTAGGTAGTAAACCCCGTAGGGGTAACTCCGTATACCGAAATCAAGAAAGCCATTCTTGAACGAGTAGGTCTGGATCAAAAAAGCTATTGAGTTCGGATTCTACAGACAAAGTGGACACCACAGGAAGATCCCCGCACTCTTTATTATAGAGTTCATCATGTGGTTAAATCTCACAGAAACCTCGAAAGACGACATGTTCAAAACTGTGGTACTAGAGCAATACCTAGGCGCCCTACCTCCCCCTACAAGAAACTGGATCCAGCAACATCTTGGCCACAATAACAATACCGTTATTGAACTTGCATGTGCCTTCCACTGAGCTCCTGAGTTTAGAAGTTCTCATGCTAAAACCATTCCTGTATCCACCCAGGGCTCTAATCCCAAATCCCGCTTTACCAAATCTTTACCGGGTCCTAGCATGGAATAATCCAGTAGCCCTCGTACTCCCTCCTCCAAAGATTTCATGATGGGACCCCAATGCTTTCATTGTGCCGAATGGGGGCACACAGCAAGAAATTGCCCGCTAAAAAGAGAGCAGGACGAACCAATGGAAATAAGAATGACGAAAGGACAAGTCTTATGGTTAGGACAGAGTATGGCAAGATATACCACCACTATGTTGGTGAATAAAAAAGAGAGAATCATACTCATTGATTCTGGTTGTAGTTAAAGTGTAGTGAATCAAGCATATGTAAGACCAGACCAGTGGGACCCAAATACCCAAGTATTAATCACTTGTGTACATTGAGACAGGAGAACCTACCCCATAGCCCCCATAGAGATAAATTGGAGAGGACAAGAAGAGTGCCTCTCAGTAGGTGTGATTCCTAATTTAGGGGAGGATCTTATTGTAGGGACAGACTATGAAGCATTCCCTGAACTGTTAGACACATCAAATCAGAAAACCCTTACTGAGACTTGGTGGGGGAAGCTCCCTTTGTATCCTCCAACATAGAGGAAAGTAGCACAAAAAGTAGACTCACTAAATCTTAAAAACGAGAGCAAAAGAGACTGTATCAAAAGGAGTCCACTAAACCCATCACAACATCACAGGAACTTCTGAATGCCATAATGTCCATTGCAGGACAATTCTGGCAGGCACAAAGAGAAGATCCAGCCCTGAAGAATGCTTGGCAGATAGCCTTATCTCCCGATACTCATTTGGTAGGTCCAACTTTCCAGCTTACTAATGATTTTATTGTATAGGGTCTGTCCCAACTCCACTAACCGGGATCCTCAGTTGGTGATTCCTCAGGATTATAGAGAATAAGTGCTCCACCTGGCACACGGTGATAATGGTGAGGGACATCTAGGTCGAGAGAAAACCGAGGAGTCTATAACCAAAAGGTTCTATTGGCCAGGGGTATACTGCGATATTAGAAAGCATTGTCAGGCCTGTCCCAAATGCCAGTTGATAAACCCTCCCCCAAACCCACCATTCCTCTCCATCCTCTTCCTATAATAGAAGTCCCCTTCACAAGAGTAGGAATGGACTTGGTGGGTCCTTTAATCCCATTGGTAAAAGGACACCAATACCTTTTAGTCCTAGTCGATAAGGCTACCAGGTATCCTGAGGCCATTCCACTAGCCAGTATGACCACAAAGACTATTGCACAGGCTATGATAGAGTTTTTCTCTTGAGTAGGGTTCCCCAAAGAGATCCTTACGGACCAAGGGACTCCATTTTTGTCCCGACTGATGTCCAAAGTGTGTCAGGCACTAGGGGTAAAACAAATCAGAACATCAGTCTGTCATCCCCGAACTGATGGTCTTGTGGAGCGCTACAATACAACTATCAAAAACCTCCTGTGCAAAATCATTAATGACTCTGGGAAAAACTGAGAAAAAAAATTCCCCTAGTTGCCCTCCGAACCCATGTACAGTCATCCACAGGACACGGCCCCTTTGAGCTTCTTTTTGGTAGGCAGCCCCGCACATTATTAGACATGTTGGCAGAACAATGGAATGAGACAGAGGAAGAAATCAAAGACGTTTTAACTTACACTAAGGACCTAAAAGAAAGCTTACACATCGTACGGGAAGAATCTCATAAGTGTTTGAAAGAAGCCCAAGAGAAACAAAAAGCCTATTATGATTCTCACAGCAGACACCGAACAGTAGCAGTAGGTCAAAAAGTGCTAGTGTTGTTACCCACAACAAAAAACAAAGTGCTCACCCATTGGCAAGGGCCATATACTGTCCCTGAACAAGTTACTCCAGTAACTTACAAAATTGAAATACCCACTGGGTCAGGAAGAGAGCAAATATACCACATCAACCTCTTAAAGATATGGCATGATACCGATGAACCTCTCAGTAATAGGTATATTTCCACTGGGGGTGAAGGCAACATACCTCTATACCCCAAAGAGGCGAAAGAAAAGAAAGAGATACTTATGCCCCAGCTTAGTGATTTTCTCTCTCCCGAACAGCGCTCCCAATTATACGATATAGAGAGGGCTAACCTCAATGTCTTTTCAAAAATCTCAGGAAGAACCCACCTGATACAACATCATATCCATACAATAGGCAATAGAGTTTCCTGACAACGGCTGTACAGGATACCGGAAGCCAGACGGAAAATTGTAGAACAGGAAGTGAAAGAAATGTTACAGGCCGAAGTTATTGAACCCTCTTCTAGTCCTTGGTGATCCCCCATAGTGTTAGTCCCAAAACCAGATGGGACCATCAGATTTTGTATTTGCTTTATACAAGTGAATGCCCTTTCCCACTTTGACACCTATCCAATGCCTAAAATTAATGATTTACTGGAGCGGTTAGGGAAGACCAAATATATGACCACCCTAGACTTAACTAAAGGTTATTGCCAGATCCCCCTGAAAGTGGAACACAAAGAAAAAACAGGTTTGCCACCCCCTCGGGACTCTACCAGTTTACTGTCCTTCCCTTTGGTCTGCACGGGGCACCAGCTACCTTTCAACGACTAATCCATGTGGTGCTGTGTCCCTTTCAGGACTATGCAGCTGCTTAGTTAGATGAAATTGGTATCTATAGTACTACCTGGGAGGATCATACCTCACATATAAACAATGTTTTACATGCCCTTAGAGAAGCTGGCCTCACTGCAAACCCCGAAAAGTGTAAAATAGGACACAATAATATTAATTACCTAGGATACGTCATATGACATGGAATGGTGAAACCCCAAATAGAAAAAGTACATGCCATCACACAAATACCTCTTCCACTCCGAAAAAAAGATGTCAGGGCTTTTTTAGGGATAGTAGGATATTACAGACAATTCCCCATTTTTTGGAGATAGCGGCCCCCCTCGCTAACCTACTGGGGAAAAACAAGCCCAATCAAATCACCCATCTCACAGATGTTGAACAGCACAGAATCGAACAACTGAAACATCTCCTGACAACCGAACCTGTACTATATTGCCCTGATTTTCAGAAACCCTTTCAGGTCCAAACAGATGCCTCCGATCAAGGGTTAAGAGCAGTTCTGTCGCAAAACGATGAGAATGGATTCTATCATCCCATAGTACACCTGAGTAGAAAACTTTTACCCTGTGAGAAACAGTATCCAACCCTTGAGAAGGAATGTCTTGCGATCAAATGGGCTATTGAATCCTTACGATATTACTTATAGGGCTACCCATTTATGTTACTCACCGATCATGCTCCCTTAACATGGTTGGCACGCCATAAGGATACCAACGCACGTGTACTCTGGTGGTTTTTATCGCTCCAATCTTTCTCCTTCCAGATACAGCATTCACCAGGCTCCCTTCTATCTAAGGCAGATTATCTATCCAGATATCCATCTAGCAAGTGGCTCCAACAGCCACTGTCCAGGGGGAGTAAATGTGCCGGGCTGACCATCGGTGATCTGGCCCAGCAGTACCCCGGGGTATCATCGGGTCTGGAGTGGGTGACCTTGATGAACATCTCCTAACAGCCAATCAGGTGATGACTGCAGCGAAAGGAGGGTTTTTTAGACCCACCTCGTTACTCACCAGGGGGTGTGACAGCACCGGCAGGCGGATCACACGAAGGAGTGGAGCAGAAGAAAAGATGCCAGAACGAGGAAAAAACTGAAGGTTACTGCCCGACAACCTTTCTGAGACAGCAAAGAAAGGAACCCTGAAAATGGGAAAAGAAGTACAAAAAAGGGAAAAGAAAACCAGCAAGGAAAATGAAAAAAGATACAAAATAAAAGAAAAGTGAGTAGAGCCAGACAGACCAGGGAAAGTCAGAGAAAAGAGCAGTAGTAATACTTACCTGTCCACCAACAATCTTTTATTCTTCATTTTCCCCATGCGCCTCCTGAGTCCCCATCTGGAAAAGAAGAATGAAGAGGGTGAAGACCACATGAGACCACAGAGAAGAAAGAAAAGCAAAGAGAAAGAAAAGAACTATAGAACTGGTATTTGTCACACAGAACATAATAAACCGTATATACTATAATATAGCCTACAAGTCTCCATTACTGTGACCCTGGACAGGCCCTATGGGTGATCCATAGTGCCTTAAAATGTGATTATTTTCTGCACTGAGAGCCAAAGCAGAGCTGCTAGTGCTGGACTGTCTGATTGATGTTTGGGGATTTTCAGAAGGATCCTGGCTTCAGCATTCTGTACTACTTGAAGTCTTTTTATCACATACTGTGAACTATCCACTTATAGGGACTTTCCATAGTTTAGATGTGAGTTAAATATTCCTTCCATGACCACTCTCCTCATGGATAGTGATAGCATGTAAAGGAATTTTCTCTTAGATAGTCAAACAGGACCCAGCACGATTCCTGGCCAGTGTTTCTATTGTGATTTTGTCGTCCATCCAAAAACCCAGGCTTTTTACTGGTTGGAATTCTCCTAAGTGTTCTGGCCATGACAGTTCTGTCCACCTTACGAGGTTGTTACTCACCACAAGTACTTCAGTTTTTTCACCATTGAGTTTTAGGCTACTTGCGGACATCCAGTCTGGGACTTGCTTTAGGCAGAAGTTAAGTTCTGTGGAAGTTTGTCCTGCTTCAGATGTGAGGGCCATGATGATCTGATTATTGTCTGCATAAAACACGAAGGCAAGGCCCTGTGCTCGAATGATCTCTGCCAGGGGAGCACGTAAACGTTGAAGAGTGTGGTTTTCAGGGAGGTGCTCTGTGAGACTGAGAGAGCGTAGTTTAAACATTATATTTATAGACGTGAATTGCTTACATTTGACAATGCAAATTAATAAATTGAAATGTATTAATAAACGTGAAGATTTATTAGCTTGTGAACACTAATGCTGAATAATAGAAAATAATTTTAATCGTATGTATTACCATGTTTAAACTGTATTCATTAGAACTCGTATATCTTAAGTTAGCATGAGTCGCGGACTAGCTGTGTAACTCTCATTTAAAAGCGTATTTCTGCTTCTTCAGTGTGCGGACTTGCAAACGACCATGACCCAGCTATTGTTCTTTTCTGCATTTGTTAGACACATCGTGGAATTTTCTCATCCGCATGTTAGTAGCCTTTAATATAAAACTGTAAGACTTGAAACAAACACAGATACTTTCAAGGACATTAAAGCGAGGAGAAGAGAACTCTTGACCTGAGACGTGTGCCAAGATGGTGAAGTAACCCCGGATATGCCACCTATGGAAACTCCGATTATGAAGACCAATGGGGAGAAGAAGTAATATCACAAAATGACAAATGCATTACTTAATGTATAATTTGATTGGTTACCAATAATGGGGTATAGTTACTAACCAATAGAATTTTGGGGGAATGTATAACGGAAAAGGGGATAAAAACCCATGACACGAGAGACGAGACACATTAGGCAGGGGATGATATTGATTGCATCCAGAAACTCTGTCACTCTATCTGATGACTTGAGTCTTAGAAAATAACCTTGTCCATAGATTGTCCATTAAACTTTTCCCCTTAAGGGAAAGTTTCCTTGCTTCCAACTTAGATAGACTGACGATAATTCAACTGATGACCTGAAGACAAAGACTGATCCTGAATGCTGACCTATCTCGAGGAGGGTAATTATACTGCTAATGGAATCTTTTGCCTTTCTTTCTAGGTACCAACTTCTGTATGTATGATTAGGTAATAGCTAGATGCTTTTCCAAATTGATATTCGAAATTGTTTTGCATGAAGCCCAACATGCTAATGCTAATTCGAGGTTAGATGAGGTGTTCATTTGCCTGACGGAACTGACGTGACAGACATATAGCTATGCTGAACTGATATCTTATGAATTATTATGCACCATGATCTATTCTTTGCTTACGTAACTATCTTATGATCCTGATCATTGCATTATTGCAATTTTTTGTGATTAGGCTCTTATGCTTCTTGGTTTTGAAATTAATACGATTATTATTAGATTGTAATCAATAGGGAATAAATTCACAAACTTCCTTCAAGGTGTGGTTATTTGAGTCTGAGAACTAATGAATGCGCCGAAGGTTCATTAATGGTCTTTGTGAAATAATTCTGATGCTAACTTTTATAATACTATTGATTAATGTTTGGTAATCTCGTCTGACGGAGACTCACCACTGGGTCCAAAGGTTCATCGACCTAAAACGAGTCCCGATGTGTACAAATTAACATAGACGGACGCGTTAGCAGTTCTGGTAGCAGAGCGACGGTTTGGCCCTCGGTAATAATGAAATTTGGCACAATGATGAGTGGCTAGGTTCACTATGGGCTTTCCCGGGATCTCGGAGCCTGTCTAGATGAGTTGGGAATGTTCTCGGCGCCATAGTATGTGTGGTTAGGGTCTTTGCGCTTGCTTAAAGCTTATACATCCTGCAGAAGATTGTGAAGATTTGTGTGTATTTAGGCCAAATTAAGTGTTGTTTAGCAGGAGTGGGCGTACTCCACGGTATGAGAGTAGGGAAGTCGGCGTACTTCATGTAAATGCAGCGCTTATTGTTCAAAATTATCCACGTGGTTGTTATTATATACGGACCAGTTGAGGTCTAAGACTCCGGAGTAGAATGAGAAACATGGTTTATGTTGTAATCTGTGTGGTTTAATAGGTCAATCAGGCGTGGTTGACAAGTCAGGTTTGAATCATAACGTATGTATGAAACCTTCGATGGAGATTTGACGAGCTCTAAAGTGCACTAGAAGGAGTCATTGACAAGTCGAGAGTAGAATTTGCAGGTCGAATTCTGCTTGCGCATGTGGGAACTGAGAAGGAGAGAGTAGCGGCCGAGGCTTCAAGTGAAATCTCTGTAAAGTTCTGAAGCGAATGTGTTACCCTTCCTGTAGAAAACCGGCAGATTTGTATTGTCATTAAAGTGTTCGCAATAAATCGCATTAGTTTGTATGAATTGTATGAGTGAATAAGGTGTGGACAAGCCGCAAGACTTTGTCAGCTGCAGAGTGAGTGAGTGTGACGTCAGTGGTGCCGCGCTGAGATAGGTCAGATGTTAAGAGGAGTCGCGCACGGATTGGCTGCCGTCTGTGAGAGGCAATAGGTTGAGACAAGGATAGGTGAAGAGTGTCCTGGGAATTAAGCTGTTTTTCTGAATAAAAGAATTGTAAAATGAATTTTGTTAAGGAATTCAAAAGCGCTTTGAGGGGAGATACGTACATTGTCGCAACTGATGGGGAACCTACACCACCCGAGGGTACTCCAGCTTATACGGTTATGGAGGAAAAGGGTGTTGCACCTTGTTTATGGATAAAACAATGGCGCAAGTTGACGGAAAAAGAAGGGTGTCTAGCGTTTCCGGAACATGGGACATTCAATCAAAAGGTATTAGAAAACTTGAGGTGGATGTTAAGTACGCAGAAACCACCTCCGAGACCGGCACAATATGAGGCTTTGGCGATTTGGGACCTGATGGCTCTTAAACATAGGCAAGAAAGGTTTCACAGGAGATTGACAAGGGCAGAGAAATCCTATGCAGAAGCTAGATGGGACAATGAGAATAAAATGTGGAGACGAGGAATAGTAGATGGGTTAAAGCTGTTTCCAGCAATAACACAGGGGGAGGAAACACAGGGAAAGAAAGCCTCTGGCAAAACTAACAAAGATTCAGACAAAGCTAAAGAACAAAAAAGGTCCTGGGAAGAAGAGGATGATTCAGAGGATGAGGAGTTCATGGATAGATTGCTACATGATCGACCACCACCTTATGCGGTGAGCGATGATGTTCCGAGTACTAGCTTGAACCCTGGGAACCAGACGCAGGAGAAGGGAGCTACTGATACGGCACAGACTAGCGATACAGCCTCGATACAGAATAGTGACAGTGTACCCACTGCACCAGACGTGCCGACACAGTTGCAGCCTCCACCACAGATAAAAAGAATCTATCCCGATGTTCCAGTGCTTGAAACTACTACAAATTTGGTGGTGCCGCCAGACCCGATATACACAAAGCCAAGACTGATTCAGATTGAGTCAACTCCAAAGCTAGTGTCGCAACCGCCACAGCTGATACCAGGATATAATCCTGTAGCAGGACCTCCGTTAGTACCTGTACCAGGCACATTAGAACAGACCTATGGTGTTGCGGCTCCTAGAAGCCTGGGATCAGGTCAGACACCTGCCGCTATATCACTACCTATTACTGTCGGTCCCCCGGTACCGTTATATGCCCAAGAGAAGACAAGAACCTGTGAACAGGGAGTTATGACACACGAAGCGATAAGAGGAGGGTCTATTAGAACTCCACAGATAATGGCCCAGGAAGGACAGGTATGTGAGCAACAGAGACCCTTAATGGACCTCAGTCCAATAGGAGCACCTCTAGAAGCAATGCGACAAGCAGGGTTGGGAGTTTTAACTCCCCAAACCATGAATACGAATGCCTCACATACTCCAATGATACATGCAGGAAACATCTCACTGCAAGGTTTTACAGTACAGCAATTAAACGAGTGGTTAGAGAAAACTTCTGCTTCTTGAAAAACTACAGTGACTGAAATTGATCCTGAAAAGGATAAACATGATGAATATCTGAATTTTGTCAGGCTAGGAGCAGAAGCTGCTGAGTTAGTGAAAGGAACAATGGGAGTAAATAGGTTGGAATCCTACACTGAGGCAGAACTGAGATACCTATGTCCTAAGATTACCAAGGAAGTAGGGAAGATACACCAGAGATTAGTAAATCTGGCAGACAAATACAATATTGATATTGGTAGCACGAAGCATTTGAAAAGGAGTTACAGACTAGATTTTGACACCAAAGATTTTGATCACATGAGATCTGCAGGCATGAAGACACACCTGAAAGAATTACTGCAGAGTGCACAGATTTGGGGTGCATTAGAAAAGTGGGAAGGCCGATGGGCAAAGAAAAGAGACAAAGGGAAAAAGGATAGCCCAGGGTCTACTGAAACCACAACCACACGCAATTTAGATTCAGTAAAAATCTTGCCCATGAGAGAAACGGCTGGTGGTGTTTTAGTACATGTGCCTTGGTCTAGGGGAGATATTTTGTCCTTTACGAATGATTACCCGAGGTTAAGAGAAAAACCGATCGAGTGGTATCAACAGACGGACAGATTTGTGAAGCTTGCAAAATGTATTTGGGAAGACTTAAATACCTTGTTTGAGATTACTGTTCCACCGGATTTGTGGCTCGAGTGCAAAAGAGGGGTGGATTGGCCCACGAAGGAACCAGCAAGGGATAAGGTGACCGGAGCACCTTCTGAGGAGGTGATGAAATATTATCATAAGGTTATTGAGTTTTTGAAACAAAAGGTGTCGCCGAAGGTGACTGATTGGCAGAAAATCGATCGGACTTCGCAAGAAGTTAAAGAATCAATACATGCCTATTATGAGAGGTTGTTAAAGGCATTTAAACGTTACAGTGGTACTGAGACGATCGAAACGAAAGACATGAATCATCTTGTGTTCAGATTTGTTGAAGGGCTGAGACCAGAGGTTGGTCAAATGATTAAGAATCATTTGATTTGTTGGCAAGCTAAACCGATTGATGAGGTGTTACAGTATGCGAAATACTGTAGTGATGAAATTGAGTTGAAACAGAAAAAGCTGAAAGAGAAGGTGATGGTGATGCAGATAAGAGCTGCAGAAGCTGGAATTCAGGGAAATGGTGTTCAGCAAATGATGCACCAGCCTCCGCAAATGAATGGTGGGTTCCAGGCACAGCCGAGAGGTAGAGGTCGAGGTTTTGTGAATCGTAATTTGGACATGAACAATGGCGTCGTTCAAAATGACGGACAGGCAGTGAAGAGAATGTCACCATGCCATGCGTGCGGGGGCATGGGACATTGGAAACGGGATTGTCCAAATATGGTGCATGATGGTGCAGTTCAGCAGGGCATAAATGTTGGTACACAACAGAATCCGCGAGGTCCAAGAATGAGACATCAGAACCCGAACTTACAGAATAACTTGATGCAAATGCCAGGGGTACCACCTATGCAACAAATGTTGATGCCGCGTTTTCAAAACGTACCAGTACAATCAATGCAACAGCAGATTCCTATGGTGCCTAGACAGCAAATGCAGTTGCCCTTAGCTCCGATGGGACAGCAACAGGTGATGCTTCCTCAGCAGGTCACAGGTCAGGTGACAAGTCAAAACAACACTGTACAACAATTCCCATTACGAGGTGAAAGTGAAATAAATGAGGAATGGTCAGATGACAGTTCAGACAGTGAAGAGTGCAGGCTTGCAGCCTCGTTAGAAGTAGACCAGAGAGGCCCATATGTAGAGGGAAAGGTGATGGGCTATAAGGTTTCGTTTTTGGTTGACACTGGAGCTACACGCTCTACAGTCCGCAGCATAGAAGTACCGAGGCTACCTCTATCAGGGCACACCATACGAGTGGTTGGTGTGGCTAACCAGTACCTGACAAATCCAATTACTGACCCAGTACAGGTTGAAATCGGAAGTTTCCAAGGCCTGCATAGATTTGTCGTATGTGACTCAAGTCCAGTATCCCTATTGGGAAGGGACTTACTATGTAAGACTAAATGTTCAATTACCTGTTCCAACGATGGAATAGAAGTCCAGACAAACAGTGATGATGAAGGAGATGAGGGTCAATTCATAGAAGGGGGTGAGACGAGTGAAGATTACCCTTTAATCACCCTATTCCCAGTGTTCACCCTGATCGACTTACCCGCTGACCTACAGGGGTCTGTAACAGAGAAAGTGTGGGATTTGACAGGAAAAGAGGTCGGATTAATTAAAGGGGTTAAACCAGTCAAGGTGCAGATAAGACCGAATGCGGTATTCCCACAAGTATCACAATATCACATGACTCAAGATGTACTCATTGAAGTGACACAAATAATTGCAGATTTTCTCAGACAGGGAGTTCTGAAAGAAGTTTTGAGCAGTCCATGCAACTCGCCCATCATGGGTTTGAAGAAGCCCTGTGGGAAGGTTCGAATTGTGCAGGATTTGAGAAAAATAAATGAAATTGTGATAAAATGTTGCCCTGTGGTACCTAACCCGGCGGTAATAATGTTCCAAGTTCCTTGTGATGCTGAATGGTTTACTGTGGTAGACCTATCACAGGCATTTTTCTCAATACCGCTACATGAAGATAGCCAATTTTTGTTCAGTTTCAAATTCCTGGATAAGGTGTACAGTTGGTGCAGAATCCCTCAAGGTTTTTCTGAGTCACCATCCATCTTCAATCAGATATTGAAGAAAGATCTGGAACCTCTTGTGCTGCCATTTAATTCAACTCTTGTGCAGTACATTGATGATTTGTTAATTGCATCCAAAACCAGAGACAGTTGTAAATACGACACCATTGCATTACTGAACCATTTGGGAAAGAACGGGCATAAAGTGTCACCTAAGAAACTGCAATTTTGCCAGAAAGAAGTAAAATATTTGGGGCACCTAATTGAGAAAGGATCCCGAAGGATATCAAAGGAAAGAATAACAGCTGTCTTACAGATGAATCCCCCGATAACAAAGAGAGATGTCAGGATGTTTTTGGGAATGGTGGGTTATTGCCGTCAATGGATACCCAACTTCTCAATCATCGCAAAACCCCTAATAAAATTGACAGGGAAAGACGTCAAAGATGAACCATACACAATCACTTTGACAAAAGAAGAACTTGAGTCATTCTTAGAGCTGAAAGAGTGCATGTGCAGGGCACCAGCATTAGGAATGCCCGATTATGAGAAACCTTTTCTGTTGTTTTGTCATGAACGTGATGCTTGTTCTTTGTCTGTTTTAACACAGGTCCACGGAGATGCAAATTGCCCTGTAGCATATTTTTCAGCTACTTTGGACCCTGTCGCAGCAGCCTTACTGGGTTGTTTGCGAGCAGTTGCAGCAGTTGGTCAAAGTCTTTCACAATGTGAGGGCATAGTCATGGGATATCCTTTGACAGTATTAGTCCCACATTCTGTTGAAATCCTGTTGACAAGAACGAAAACACAACACATGACGAATGAACGACTTACCAAATATGAGACGATTATTTTGGGGTCACCAAATGTTACACTGAAAAGGTGCACAGTACTGAACCCGGCAACTTTAATTCCCAGTGAGAATACAGAAATTAAAGATGGGGAAGAATTTGAGCATGATTGTCTTGAGGTGACTGACCTCTGTGCCAAACCTCGCCCAGACATACAGGACACCCAGCTGAAAGAAAACGATTGCATTATGTTCGTGGATGGGCCTGTTTAAGAGATTCAACAGGGACATTAAGAGCTGGTTACGCAGTATGTACTATATCTGGCATAGTCGAGGCCTCTTGGCTTGAAAAAGTATTCTCTGCACAGGTGGCAGAGTTAATAGCCCTTACAAAGGCCTGCCATGCTGCTGTGAATTTGAAAGTTACAATCTACACTGACAGCAGATATGGATTTGGAATTGTACATGATTTTGGTCAAATCTGGTCACAGAGGGGTTTTATGACTTCCTCTGGATCACCAGTGAAAAATGGAGAACAAATAAGAGATTTGTTACATGCAATTCAGTTACCTCTTGAAATTGCCGTGGTAAAGTGCAGTGCTCACACCAGATCACAAGATTTTGTGTCAATGGGAAATGGTTATGCAGATCAGGTTGCAAGGTTTTGTGCATTGAACTGTATATCATTTAAAGAACAGTGGGAATTGTTACCACAGCCTGAAAACGAAACAACTTTGAGTCTAGCATTACAAGTGGTTGATACTTTAGATGAATTAAAGACACTACAAAATCGTGCTAGCAAGGAGGAAAAACGTTCCTGGCAGAAAATGCAATGTGTACAAAGAGCCGATGATATATGGGTCTCAGATGATGGAAAGCTGGTTTTACCAAATAGTCTTCTATCACAATTTGCCCGATTATATCATGGGCAAGCACATTTAGGAAGAGATGCCATGATCAGATCTTTTAAGGTCGATTGGTTCAATCCAAAATTCAGACATGCCGCAGAAATTACTTGTCACAGGTGCATCATCTGTCAACAGATGAATGCTGGAAAAGGAACAGTGGTAAATTTGAGCCACATTGGAAGAGCTGGAGGTCCATTTAATAGAATACAATTGGATTTCATTGAAATGCCTGTTTGTGGAGGATTGAAATACGTGTTGGTAATTGTGTGTGTTTTCAGTCATTGGATTGAGGCATATCCTACACGTAGAAATGACAGTCTCACAGTTGCAAAACTACTACTCAGGGAGTTAATACCAAGATTCGGGTTTCCAGTTTCTATAGAATCAGATAGGGGAAGACACTTCGACAATGAGGTGATCAAGCTCCTGTGTGCAGCACTTAACATCGAGCAGAAATTACACTGTAGCTATCGCCCTGAAGCATCAGGACTAGTTGAACAGATGAATGGTACCTTAAAGTCCAGGATAGCGAAAATGTGTGCAGCAACAAACATGAAGTGGCCAGATGCCTTACCGCTAGTACTGATGTCCATGAGAAACACACCAGATAAGAAAACGGGACTATCCCCCCATGAAATCCTCATGGGTAGAGCGATGAGGTTACCAGCGGTTCCTGCAAATGCTCTAGTGAATATTACAGATGATGTGGTGTTGGATTACTGCAAAGGTTTGGCTGATGTGATTTGCTCTTTCTCTCACCAGGTGGAAGCTAACACATTGCCACCAATCGGTGAACCAGGACATTCCTTGCAAGCTGGCGACTGGGTGGTTGTCAAGAAGCACGTGAGGAAATCGTGTCTTGAACCACGCTGGAAGGGGCCATATCAAATAATACTGACTACCACTACTGCTGTGAAGTGTGCCGGAATTCCCAACTGGATACATGCCAGTCATACAAAGAGGGTAACGTGTCCTGTCGAGGAAGAACTTGAAGAATCCGGTACAGTAACTTCAGGTGAAGAGACCACAGAAACAGAGATCAACCAAGAAAGAGCTGGGACTGCAGACGAGCCCACTGAGGACAGCCTTGTCACTCAAGCTGACAGTGAGATTGAGAGGGGTGACAGAGTGCCTATCTCAGTTGAGGCAGCAGGAGAACTAGGACAAGGAGAGGTTCTCCCAGAAGCAGACGAATACAATTCTGAGTCGGAATACAGCATCGAAGCAGAGGTTGGCAGAGAAAGAGAAACTGTAGGTTTAAACCAGAACGAATCAGAGTCTTCTGAACTGGTTGCAGATCCGTCAAGAGAAAACAATATATCACAAGAGGAGGGTGCTGTCCAACGTCTGGACGGAAGACACCGAAACAAGACACATAG
Source organism: Pleurodeles waltl (assembly GCF_031143425.1). Lineage (NCBI taxonomy): Eukaryota > Metazoa > Chordata > Amphibia > Caudata > Salamandridae > Pleurodeles > Pleurodeles waltl. The sequence continues at coordinate 1,451,906,079 of NC_090440.1, read as the reverse complement.
GGCCTGATTCTAACTTTGGAGGACGGTGTTAAACCGTCCCAAAAGTGGCGGATATACCACCGACCGTATTACGAGTTCCATAGGATATAATGGACTTGTAATACGGTAGGTGGTATATCCGCCACTTTTGGGACGGTTTAACACCGTCCTCCAAAGTTAGAATCAGGCCCATAGAGGTGATAAATGGCCAGATAAATCACATCTCAGAATAAGAGAAATAGCAAATGAAACAATAATTGAGGAAAGTGATACTTCACAGGCAGATGATCTGAGTGAAGGAGAACAGCAAGATGAACGAAGACTAAAAAGAAAGAGAATAGCAAACCGAAGGTACACAGGTCCTGAATGGGCATATGCTACAACTTCTGAATGGCAACAAGAATTCTTAGCATTCTGTTTTGATCGAGAAGTACCAGGCCAGTACCACGGTACCTGAGGATAAACTACAGGAGAAGAAATTTTTTAACCATCGTGAAAACTGAAAAGAAAGAGACTTTATAAACTTACCGGAAAGAGACATTAAAACTGGATTTGACATCAAGAAACAGAATTACGAAAGCTGCTAACCTGAATTGACAAGAAAAAGGTCCTGGAGTGAGAGAGGACGCTGTAAATACGCAGAGAGAGTTTGCCATCTTGAGTTGATTGTTGATCTACTATTCTGATTCTATACAAACATGGCTTATAGTAACAAAGGAAGTAAGATGTGTGGCTGGTTAGGATTTATGGTAGGTGTTGTATGTGCGGTAATGATTGTGGGAGTGATTGTAGGAATGCCATGGAAAGAGAGGGAAACTATTAACGCAACTTCAAAACCAGAGACTACTACTGCTACTAATAAATTATCACCATGGGAGAAATTCGAACAAGATACTAAGCATCTGCATGAGGGAACTAATACAAAAGGGGAACTTTCTACTAATGTTTTCTATCGCTTATTAAATGAGTATGTGGAAACTATGGATACGAAAGATTGTTATGTATGTACTAAAATTCCTTCATCTGTGCAGGAGGGAGTTACTTATCATAGCCTCCCTTTTACTTATGGGATCAGTATGCAGCTTGCTATTAACAAGATTCTATAATCAAGAGCATGTGCAATACTTTTATTCAAATCTAGATGTCGTGTTTTCTTTTGTGCCTGTGATTGAATTTTTGAATAAGCTAGCTAAAGAACATGATATTAAAATAGTTAGAGGATTCTTTGAACCGACACTTACATTTGGAACTGCTTATGCACACCACAATAATCTAACTTGCTTACTGTCTTCTGTAGAGAAGAGCTTTTTAGACCACACAGATGATAGACGCAAAGCATTAAAAGAGAAGTTAGAGAAAGGCTTAGAAAAACGTACTTATGCAAATGATTATGCTTACACAGCCATTAAAACTCAAGGCAAATTAGCTATAGATGCATTACACGTAGGTAGGCTATGTATATATAGGCCAAAATCGGATCAAGACAATTTATTTGTGGGTACGAGTGAATGTAGGCATGTGTTTTTGTTTCAGAGTAAATGAACCTTCATGTTAAATGGACAAGACCCAGCGATTCCTGGAATCTACTACATCTGTGGGTTAAATGCATTTTACCGTCTCCCAAAGGGATGGTATGGGACATGTTATTTGGGAATAGTTTTCCCAAAAATATACCAGATTGATGACTTAAAACAAATACCCAAATCTTCTGAAATACAACATACTAGACAAAAACGAGAATCAGTGGCGGCTGTCATTGGTGACATATTTGGAGCAATAATCCCATCAGTTGGGGTTATCTTAAATTCTATGAAAATTCAAAAGTTGTCTACTATTGTGGATAACATGCTGACAAATTTTACAGGAGCAATATTACTAATGGATACTGAACTTGCTGCAGAAAGAGCCATGACTCTTCAAAATCGGCTTGCTTTAGACATTCTTTTAGCAAAGAATGGAGGTGTGTGCAAAATGCTTAATGAACGTCACTGCTGTTCATTTATACCTGATAATAGTAAGAAAATTAGAAGTATGCTTACTAACCTTACTAGGGATAGTGCAGGTTTGAAGGATTTAAAAGAACCTGGAGTTTGGGAAAAATTTGGAAAAGGAATTGCCCGAGTAGGAAGCTGGTTTACCAACATTTGGAATGGAGTTCTTGCAAAAATTATGTTAGGTTTATTCATTATTATGATTTGTCTTTTAGGATTATGGGGAGCATGCAAAATTAATGACAAAATTAAAAGAAACATGTCAAAAAGAGCCAGACTGAACGAAGAAAGTGAAAGAGAGAAAATGTTCAATGAAATATGGGAAAGTTCACATAAAGGGCAAGATGTTGAAATGCGTATAATGCGCAAGGTGAAAAATTGAAAACTGTGTGATGACGAGCGTCATCAGAGGAGGGACTGAGACAGCGTAGTTTAAACATTATATTTATAGACGTGAATTGCTTACATTTGACAATGCAAATTAATAAATTGAAATGTATTAATAAACGTGAAGATTTATTAGCTTGTGAACACTAATGCTGAATAATAGAAAATAATTTTAATCGTATGTATTACCATGTTTAAACTGTATTCATTAGAACTCGTATATCTTAAGTTAGCATGAGTCGCGGACTAGCTGTGTAACTCTCATTTAAAAGCGTATTTCTGCTTCTTCAGTGTGCGGACTTGCAAACGACCATGACCCAGCTATTGTTCTTTTCTGCATTTGTTAGACACATCGTGGAATTTTCTCATCCGCATGTTAGTAGCCTTTAATATAAAACTGTAAGACTTGAAACAAACACAGATACTTTCAAGGACATTAAAGCGAGGAGAAGAGAACTCTTGAGCTGAGACGTGTGCCAAGATGGTGAAGTAACCCCGGATATGCCACCTACGGAAACTCCGATTATGAAGACCAATGGGGAGAAGAAGTAATATCACAAAAAGACAAATGCATTACTTAATGTATAATTTGATTGGTTACCAATAATGGGGTATAGTTACTAACCAATAGAATTTTGGGGGAATGTATAACGGAAAAGGGGATAAAAACCCATGACACGAGAGACGAGACACATTAGGCAGGGGATGATATTGATTGCATCCATAAACTCTGTCACTCTATCTGATGACTTGAGTCTTAGAAAATAACCTTGTCCATAGATTGTCCATTAAACTTTTCCCCTTTAGGGAAAGTTTCCTTGCTTCCAAATTAGATAGACTGACGATGATTCAACTGATGACCTGAAGACGAAGACTGATCCTGAATGCTGACCTATCTCGAGGAGGGTAATTATATTGCTAATGGAATCTTTTGCCTTTCTTTCTAGGTACCAACTGCTGTATGTATGATTAGGTAATAGCTAGATGCTTTTCCAAATTGATATTCTAAATTGTTTTGCATGAAGCCCAACATGCTAATGCTAATTCGAGGTTAGATGAGGTGTTCATTTGACTGACGGAACTGACGTGACAGACATATAGCTATGCTGAACTGATATCTTATGAATTATTATGCACCATGATCTATTCTTTGCTTACGTAACTATCTTATGATCCTGATCATTGCATTATTGCCATTTTTTGTGATTACGCTCTTATGCTTCTTGGTTTTGAAATTAATACGATTATTATTAGATTGTAATCAATAGGGAATAAATTCACAAACTTCCTTCAAGATGTGGTTATTTGAGTCTGAGAACTAATGAATGCGCCGAAGGTTCATTAATGGTCTTTGTGAAATAATTCTGATGCTAACTTTTATAATACTATTGATTAATGTTTGGTAATCTCGTTTTACGGAGACTCACCACTGTGTCCAAAGGTTCATTGACCTAAAACGAGTCCCGATGTGTATAAATTAACATAGACGGACGCGTTAGCAAGACTGCAAATTTTATTGGATGGACGAATGGGAAAAGGGCTTCTTCACAGGCCTGGATGCTTCTATTGCCCAGGAAGGCTTCTAACCATTTTAGTGCATCCTTTGAAATTCCGTCTTCCTTCATCCTCTGATTGAAGGTTGGATGTGAGAGGGCATCAAAGGCTGCACATAGATCTAACATTATCATGACTGCCGAGCTGCCTTGGTCTAGAAGTGACCGGAGTTCCTCAGTGGCTACTAACAGGGCGGTCTCAGTGCTATTATCAGGTCTAAAGCCTGTCTGAATAGGAAGGAGAATGGCATGAGTTTCCAGAAAGTCAGAAAAGTGTTTGTTAACATGTTTTTCCAATTCTTTGCTTGCTACGGGAAGTATAGAGATTGGTGATAGGTTGTGTGGAAAATGTCACTGTTGCAAAGTTACAGGATTCCAGAAGTTCTGATTCTAATGAATTAAATATGTCACCAATGTATGTAAACACACTGCGGGCATTTACTTTGTGACATCTAGTTGACATTTGCATAGCAACCAAATTCAAACACGCCCCAAAAAAGAAATACATTACATATATGTCAGAATGAGTTACCTATTGCAAATTTTATAAAAATCTAGATATTTGGAAATCAAATCCCTTCTTTGATATTCTGTTGCATTTAATCCTGGTTGTAGTCATCCTGTGATGGGATGGTATTTGTCACGTTAGTCTGTTAACTTCATCCTACTATTTGTGATTTCTGGACGGGAGGGGCTAATGTGGCATTTAGCAACAAATAAATACCTGGGTACAAATGGTGAACGTTAACACTGAATACCTGGGTACAAACAGGAAGTGTTCACACTTCAGATGTTGATAAATTGTTTCTTTACAGGTCCAATTGTAGGCCACATTTTTGGGAAATACTACTATAAAGAGCAATAAGATATTTATATTATTAAAATCAATATATGCATTTCCTTCCATCCATGCATGCTAATGTAGGCTGCTTTCGATACTGTATAATCCGTAATAATAAAGCAGAAACAACCACCACAACAGAATCGTGGTGTTTGGCCGAGATGGTAAAAGAAAAATGTGATTGATACAATGAAAGACCAATGGTTGAAGAGAGCTGGCTGAATTGCCCTAGAAGTATGCACAATACACATGTACACATAGTAAAACTCAAAGGGTTGTGGCTAACACCACACCTAAAAAAAGAGAGCTCTAGGTACAGGCCACAGGTCACAACCCCTGTGTCATCAAACGTGAGGGGTCCAGAAACCAGCAGCTGGTTAGAACCCTTCAGTCAATAATCCTAAGTATCCTAGGCCCTGTCCCAGCAGTGAACAGGGACCAAACTTTTATTAAAATTGACTATTTTTGGAAAGGGCATGCTTATGTTCAGCAATTATTCCTTGCATGCCCTAGATCTCAGGAAGTCTTAAACATATTTTGTAGGGGACACTACAACTTTGTGAAATGCCACCGTTCTGCATTACTCAATTTACAGGTTTTGCTTCAATCCACAAAAGGAAAAAGTGTTCATATTCAATACATATTTATTTGTCTCACCCCTCTGCATTCAGGCTAGAAGCAGTGGTGCAACAAGACCCTATTTTGTTTTTGTGGGAGGTGGCGGCTAACAGGGCAATCAGGGCAGAGCTATCTTTAGAGCCAATACACGAAGAGAGTGTGGTAAATGGTGCATTTTTAAAATATTGGTCATACCTGATATGATTACAACAAACATGTTTTAGTGAACTTGACAATGTTTATAGGGAACTGACGGATCTCTTTATAAAGGGTAATGGGTCATTTGATTGTTAAAAAACAGCTTCTACAGATGAGCACATTAGAACCAGTTTCCACAAAGTTGTTTCAGGACAACATCTCTTTTTGCCAATTCTCTGAAAATGTCTACTGTGAAATGTCAACATGCTCTTGAAATATTTTTAGTTCCACGTTCAGAAAGACACTTCTGTTTAACTGTCGATGAAAGCCTTTTCCGTCTTCTCATCTGTACGTTGTACATATGTTTGTTTGGGGCCACACACACCTGCACAGGTCTCGAATATTGAGCTTAGTGGGTTAATGCACTTGATTTTGGGATGTGTGACTACCACGCAGCGCCGGCTTTTGGTCTGGGCAAGCTGGGCCCTCAGGAAACCCTAAACATATTTTGTAGGGGACAATAGAACTTTGTGTTATACCACTGTTCTGCATTACTCGATTTATAGTGTTTGCTTCAATCCCCAAATGAAATGGTGTTCACATTCCATACACAATTCTTTGTCTCACCATTCCTCTGCGTTCAAGCTATACGCAGTGGTGTAACAAGACCCGATTTTTATTTTTTCTTGTAGGAGGTGGAGGCTAACAGGTGAATCAATAGCGGTGTGAATTACATTTCAGACAATGGGGCAGAGCTATTCTTAGAGCCAATATATGAAAAGTTGCTTCAGTACAACCCCTTTTTTCCCAATTCTCTGAAACTTTCTACTGTAAAATATCAACATGCTCATGAAATATTTTTAATTTCACGTTCAGAAAGATGCTACTGTTTAACTGTCGAAAGCCTTTTCAGTCCTCTCATCTGTATGTTGTACATATGTTTGTTTGGGGTCGCACACACTTGGACAGATCGTTGAATATTGAGCTTAGTGGGTTGATGTACCTGATATTGGGATGTGGGACTAGCATGCAGAGCTGGCATTGGCCTAGGTGAGCTGGGCCCAGGACTGGTGCACCAAGGTTTAGAGGGGCGCACACAGCCGGCCTTGTATGTTTCCTTAAATAATGTTTTCATTGGTTGATTACATCCAGGCTGGCTATAAAATCTTCTTTCCTTTCCTTAGCCTCTCTCCAATTGACTTTCTTGTACTTTCTCTTCCTCCTCACCCTCACCTCCGACCATGGACGATCACCTCCTGTTAGAATCTGAATGGGTGATTCTTATGCAGCGTCATGGTATAAATGGGTGACTATTAGCAGAGGCACCAAGTTTAGTTTTGTCCCGGGCACTGTCTGTTGAAAGGCTGACTCTTCTGGCAGGGCTCAGATTACCTTCCCAATGCATATTCCTTACCTCTGGAGATTGAAAAATGAGCCCCAACTAGTTGGCAATATCACCAACAATTGTTAATTACTCTGACAGTAATCTGCACTGTTCTAAGATAAAAATAAACTAGGTATTGATGTCACTCTGCATTGAACTGTTATCACATGAAATAATGGAACTACATCTACCAGGCCAAAAGAACTGGCAAAAAGTACATTTCCTTGGAATACCTCATAAACAAATAGTGCACTAGCATGCAAAGGATGCAAGTAGTCCTTCAAGCTCCAGAATATCCAAAATGTTTGGCTGATGAGAAATGTCCTACATTGGGGTCACTCCAACAAAAATGTGCCTTTTAATAGCATATGTTATAATAACAGCAACCATGCTTTCAATTCTGTCCTGAAGCCCACACCACATAAAATGTTAAATGCAAAAAATATCAATGTTATTTTTATTTTTTTATCCTGAAGCGGCAATATGCACTATAAAATGCAACACTAGCTATTAATCTCTCCAAAATTACTTTAAGAAAATTGACCCTTTTTTCTATAATGGCTATAATATTTCTAGCAACTAGCCTGGCCTGCATTTAGACGTAAATTATATGTTCAGGCTTCACATAGCTGAGCTATGTCTTAGTCTAGCTATAGGTCAGGCGTCAGACACATGAAATATCCATTAGGTGACAATGCATCTTCACCAAAAGAGAAAAGCCACACCCATCATTTCTTTTCATTTCCTCTAAAATTGACATCAGCCCTGCGTTCTGTACTAGAGGACCCCCCACTAAATATATCAGAAACCTATTTATTCATGATATGAGTTGAGTTTTTACTTATAAGAGGCAGCCAACCCCCTTAGGTATCTTGGCACTGAACAGACTAACATCAGAAACATTATGAAGGTAATAAAATTGATGGATTTGAACAGCCTTCCTAAACATAGGATGATCCTCTATTTTGTGCTGGCCAAGATGAAGTGCATTGCAAGCAAAGGAAGCACCAAATGAGAAGGAAAACCCCCACCGCTCTCTCTCCCCTCACCAAGACTTTCTAAATCGGAATACAGATAGCAGGAGAAAAAAGCCAAAATGAAGGAATTCTCTGGACTTGAAAGCAAACACATTGACGGCTGCTGTCCTGTTACACAATAGGCTCTGGGCAAACAGAGTGCCTTTTAGTGGATCCTTATAGATATTGGTAACCAGTGCAGCATACAGAAAACCTCAGAGAACCCAACACATTTCCTGAAAACCATGACAAGTATTGCTGCTATATTCTTAATGCCTTGAAGCCTGTAAATAGCTGACTGAGGAAGGACAAGATAAGAAGCATTGCAATTGCTCAATCTACAAATGATGGCAGCATTAAAAACACAAGCTTTCATGTACCACAGAATAAACAGAAGGTTTTTCTTTGAGATCCTCATTTGGAGGTAACAGGATGACACCAGTGCAACAGCAGGATAAGGTAGGTGGAAATGTAATTATTATAATTTTGTCTGGCATAATTCGTATAACCACATGGGCTCTCTCAGTGCCTAAATCAGGCCTTTAACGGACCTGGCTAGCATCTATTAACTGGTGCTCTTCAAGATGTTTAAAAAAACAGTGAACTGGGGAAGATACTAGGGGTCACAATTCCTACAGATCCCAAATATGTGCTTCTGGGTATCCCAACTGATATTGACCACTTGTGGCCCAAAACTTCTCTTTAGCAACCTGGGACTTGCAGTGGCCAAGAAGGATGTGGCAAAACACTGGGGTGCATCAGAGGTACCCACCATGAAGGAACAGAATGCAGTAATGGACCTCTATATGGCAGCTGAAAAAGTCACATATAAAGCCAGAGGATGCCCAGATTATTATTTCAAGATCTGGGGACAATGGAGGGATTCTTATGACATTTTGGAAGGGGAAGCTAGAGGGAGAAGAACAGGAGTTTCAGGCGGGCGAGACTGATATACTGATAGTGAATGGGATATGCCCTTCCTGGGGCAGAGAGAGCTCATTAGTACTGATCTTTAATAATCTTTAATAATGTTAATAATGTTAATAATGTTGTATTGTCAGGCTCCCGGGGGTTTCTCCACAGAATTCCTGGGCAAGCAGATGGGAAATAGGTTGGGCGGTCTTCTGATTAAGTAACAGAGGCCATGGACTTTCTCCCCCTGTCAAATCTGCCGACTACCCACAGATTCTTAATGCCCCCCTAAGAATGGTCTCCATCCCTTAATCATTCTGTGTCATTTTCATGCTTTTGTCCGAGTGGGCGTTATGTTATGTTTGAATAACATTTTAAATAAAATAATTTACAAAAAAAAAAGCCAGTGAGCCAGAACTTCTCAACAATATTAGTGACTACTGGCACAAGAAAGGTGAGCCTATAGTTAGCATATGACAGGAGTTCAAGTTTGACTTTAAAAGGAGTTTGACATACCCTTTCTTGCATTCATTAGGATAGTGTCAGGCGAAAACAAGTTTTAGGAATAAAGGTAAAAGCAGGTGTAACAACCACAGATAATGATTTTATCGCCAACTGTAAAGCCCGGCGTTCTGGGGTTAGAAAGAAGGAAACATTCTCTTCTTCCTCATTAATTAGAAGAGCTGTGAGAGGACTGCCAACACCGGTGAATGCTTGCAATTGTGCTGTATAATACATGATGAAAACAGAAGTTGCGCAGTACAATCATGAGTGCCCTAGATTTTCACTGAAAAAATGCCAAATTGTCTGAAACAACATGGCAGAGGGAATAGACATTTTGACACTGCCAGGTTGGTAAGATTGGACACTGCCAGGAAAACAGTTACTGAGAAGCTGGAGGCCTGAGAAATAGAATTCGAAAAAGAGGTTTTAGTAACAGTAAAAGACCATTTCTAATGCACGAGTTGTTGACATTGATGTGGTGCTTTAAAAGTCTGCTGTGAATATGCACATACCAGTTTGTGTTTCTGTTAAACCCAGAATTGTAATTTTTTTATATACAAATATAGCAGGGTTGCAACCCTGTTTCTTTACCCTAAACTTAAATGGATATGTCTAAATTACCTGCTTTGCTGTTTATGAGATCCTTTTTGGTGTTTTCTTTAGCACTATATGCCACATGCAGACAGCTTCAAGGCACTATGAACAAAGATAGAGGTGGGGCTAAGGGCCTTATTTAAATTTTGGCAGGAACACCAACCTAACTCTGTGATGCTTCCTCTTTACCAAACTCGCCGTTCCCCAGCTCTATTCACAGTTGGTGGAAGGGCTGAATCAACTTCTGTGTAGCCTCATGTAGTTCTCGCTGGTGTAAAACTCTGACCTGGCAGCCGTCCTGCCAAGGGGTTACAAAGTCACAATGATGGTCATCCCACAGTTTTGTGGGGCTACCATCACTAATTTTCCTTGCCCGAGGCATCTGGATACAGGCAGGGAAAATGTAGAACTGCCTCGACATGCAGGCAGAAAACTCCTTGCATTTCCTTCAACCTGTGTGTGGTAATGAGAAAACAAACACCTGCTTTATTTTCTCAATTGAAATTAGTTTGCAGGCTAGATGCTTTAAAAAAGTTGAACTGGCAGAGCTACAGTGCTCTGAAGGAGGTGTCTCCACTTGGATTGCCATCACAGCACAGAATTCTCCAGTATAACTTTACAAGTCCAGTGTCACCTTTGAATATTTTTGGATTCCAGCCAGCAAACACGTGTTTCGTCAGGGTTATTGTCCCTATGACTTCATCAGGGCTTATTGAAGTATTTTGTCCATTTAAATGTAATTTCACTACTTGAAGGCTGTCTGGATTCGAAAAATATTCAAAGGTGACACTGGACTTGTAAAGTTATACTGGAGATCCCATATGTGAAGTCTACTTGAAATTTATTTACCTAACTATGTTACACTTCATCAGACTTTGTATGAAACATCTGTGGATACAGTGATTGCCATTTGGGCATATGGACTAATAAAAGTGGAAATATTGCTATGAACTAAATGGATGGACTGTAGAGTAGAATTATATGATTTACTGGTTGATTGTGTGCCTGATAATTTGTGTAAATTGTAAAGTGGCCAGTTTTTGCTGGTATCTAGGGTCTTTGGGAATATTCATCCTGATCAGTGCACCTTCTGAGCCAGTCTGATATCAAGAAACGGTAGCGCCTGTATAAACACTGAATACTTTCTCAATTAATTAATTGTATTTATTGGAGGCAGACCGGTTTACTGCCCAAACCCTATATGAGATTGGAGACAAGCTCATGAAAGTCAGTCATCATCACCATCATCCACAAGGAAATCATCCACAGCATCACCACCCCATCAGGCACCCCGATCATGGGACCTCGACTTCCAACTTGAAACCAACATCAAATCCACCTTCAGAGGCATCCTCGCCTACAGACCTCCAGAATGTCGCCCCAAATTTTGCAACACCATCCCTGAATTCATTGCACCACTTGCCACTAACTTCAAACACTACACCTTCCTCGGCGACCTCAATTTTCACCTCGATTACCTCAATGACACCAACACTCCCAACCTTCTTGAGAGCATGAACAACTCACCCAGCTTGTCACCAACCCCACACACATCACAGGACACACACTCAACCCCATCCTCACTGCCAAGGACAGAGTCAAGAACATCCAGGCCACGGAGCTCACCTGGCCAGACAACACCATTGTTTACTTCACCATCTTGGGATCTTCCAGCACCACCCCAAGCCACCCAGCACTTCACACCGCAGCTGGAACAAAGTCTCAGTGAGCCAATGGACCAATACTTTTAATACTTCCCACGCACACACCACAACCAACCTAGAACAGACTGTCAAGAACTTCTCTGCCTGGATCACCAACTGCGGCAACAGAGTCACCCCATTAAGTCCACCAAACTCAAGAGATCCTTCAAACAGGCCAACCGGACACCCTGGAGCTAAGAACGATGAAATGCAACTGCAAGCAACACTAAGTGAAAATGCACACTAGCAAGGCGCCCACAGACCAATCCACATTAAAGACATCTCACAACTAATAACACCAAATCCGGAAAGAGATGAAAAGGAGCAGCCTTGCCAATCACATCAAATCCAGTTTCAAACACATCAAAGAACTCTTCAACATCGTCTGAGAGTTCTTCAACCCCTCAGCCACCAAAAATATCATCCCCCCATCACAGGAACTCTGCTACACCCTGGTCAACAACTTCCACGACAAGAGCTCCACTATCTACACAAACTTTGAATTCCAACTCCCCACCGACGACATCCTCAGCCTTCTTGCTCTCATGAATAAGAAACCCGAGCAGCTGCTCTCACCCTGGGACAAGCTCACCACACAAGACGCCTCAGCCATCATAAACTTCGTCCACTCTGGGCAGCCACAGACCTCTGCTCCCACCACATCTTCAACCTCTGGAGCAAGACGATCAGCAACGAGCTCACCTCCGTCTCTAATGCATCCATCAACATGGCCACCTTCCCCAAAGAATGGAAACACACAGAAGTCGAACTCCTACTCAAGAAATCATCCACCGACCCCCAACGAACACAAGAACTACCACCCCATCTCTCTGATGCCATTTCTGACCAAAGTCCTTGAAAAGGCCATTAACCGCCAACTTATGGAATACCTGGAGAACAGCAATCTTCTGGACACCTCTCAATCCAGATTCTGCACCAACCATGGCACAAAAACCAGCTAAATCACAGCCACAGACGACATCAGATACCTCCTTGACCAGAGAAAATCAGCGGCCCTGATCCTTCTCGACCTCTCAGCAACGTTCAACACAGTCTCACACCACAGCCTTATCAAGTGGCTTAACCGCATTGGGATCCAAAGGGTGCCCTCAAATAGACTGCCACCTTCCTCATCGGAAGAACCCAGCGAATCCGCCTACCTCCCTTCACCTATGAACACAAGATCATCATCTGCAGTATCCCTCAAAGTTCTTCCTTAGGTTCTGCACTGTTCAACATCTACATGACCCCCTTGGGGTCTTTTTATGCTCCATAAGATCTTCAAGTGGCTTTCCAGCGACACCAGACAGACCATCACTCAAGCCCTTGTCAATAGCCGACTGTGCTTGTGAGAAAACAGGGCTGATTGCAGAGGCCCCATAACTTTTTGCCCCCATTTTCCTCTTTTTGCTGGTGTTTTCCTGACTTTGATGGTGCCCTGGGTACTGCTAACCAGTCCCAGGGCCTGTGCTCTGTGTAAAATGGATATGCAATTTAGGCTAATTATAATTGGCTAAGTTAACCTACCTATAAGTCCCTAGTATATGGTAGGGCATGTAGGTTTAGGGACCACAGCATAGGTGGTGCACACCTAGGTGCACTGCTGAGGTGCCCAGTGTCATTTTAAAAGCAAGCCTGCCTTGCTGGCTGCTTTTAAATTAAAGTTATATGCAAATTCGACTTTGGAATTAAAGGTACTTCCAAAGTCTTAAACTACCTTATTTTTTACATATAAGTCACCCCTAAGGTGTGCCCTATGTGCCCCTAGGGCTGGGTGCCATGTAACTATAAGCAGGGACTTTATAAAAATAGATTTATAAGCCCTGGTGAGGTAAAAACAGCCAAATTCGTTTTTCCCTCATTGAAGTAAATGGCCTTCATAGGCTAGAATGGGCAGACTTTATTTTAAATTTTAAAGTCTCCTTAAATGTTACATACCAAGAATTTGGTATCAAATTAATTGTTGTAATAAATCCCACAACTTCCAGTTGTTGGATTTAATATAACTTGTTCAGGTAAAAAGTTTAGACTTTACCTAAAAAGTTGCCAATTTCAGCTCTGCATTGTTTTTGCTGCTGTGCTCTGATTGGCCAGCCTGCAGCAGCTTCTGCCAGGCTGCCTTGATGAGGTGTGAAGTGGCCTGGCTTCACACAAAGGAATGTGCTTGGGGGAGAGAATCTCCCCTCAGCAGATGGTGAGGCAGGAAGGGGGAGGGCTGCCAAACTGGTCTTCAAAGGCAGAGAAGGACATTTGCAGCACCCAGCAACACCCCCACATCCTGCAACCCCAGACAATTAGGTGCCCCCTTGATTAGATTAGGAGAGGGCAGGAGAGGGGTGTGTTTATGATTTTTTGCCACACCAGTGGGTGGGCTCAGCCAGATGTAACCTCCAAAAATCAGATTCATCCATGTTGGATTTTTAGAGACTGTTGCCTTCTGGGATGGATTTTTGCCACACTTCCCAGGAAGTGGTCATCACAGGGGGACGACCCTGTCCCTGATTGGAGAACCAGGGCCCCCCTGCTTTTCACCCAGGAGCAAGGATAAAACTGGCAGACCTGCACCCACGCCTCAGATCCCTACCAGATTTCAACAAGAAAAGAACTAAAGGAGAAGAAGGACTGCCCTGCTGGACCCCTGGCCTGCACCTGGACCCTGCACTCAGAAGGACTGCACCAGCTGCACACTTGGGCTTCACCACAAGAAGGACTTTGCCTGGCTTCAACTGGTTCAAGGAGGGACTCCCTGTTTGCTACAGGTGAAAAATTGCTAAACCAGAGTCCCCTGCACCAACTCCTGAAGAAAGCGACCAGCTGACCACTGTCCAGTGGCCAAAAAGGAGTTTGCGCCAGGTGAATTCTGGGAGTTGAAGTCCGCACCCCCCAAGGACCATCACAGAACTTCTGGACCCTTGGGGTGAGCTGTGGACCCCAAAAGAACCTTAAAAGAACATCTGGGTGAAGCCCCAGAAGTTTGGAGAAGATTTGACAAATTTTGTAAAAAAGCTCCAGAGAGGGACCGACCCGCCGCGGAAATTCTAGCCGGCTTGCCTCAACCGCGACTCGGCCTGACTTCGTGGTTCGTCCCGGTAAAGAAAAACATCAGAAAAAGAGACTAAGTCCGAAGGTAAAAAGTTGACCGGGACCTCCCAGCCATCGTATCCGAGAAGGGTTCCACGGATGTCGGGTCAAGATCCAGGTTTACCCCGGTCGAAGGATTTTCATCTCGAAAAAACGACTAAGTCCGAAGGTAAAAATCACCACCGAGGAAACCCACATCGCGTATCCGGACAAGGGCTCCAGGAGGTCGGGTTCAACTGGCAGGTTTGTCCCGGTGAAGAAAAACTTCAAAATAAAGACTAAGTCAGAAGGTAACTTTTTAACCGAGGCCTCCCGCGACCTGTAGCCGAGCAGGGCTCCATCGCTGTCGGCCTGAAAGTTTTACTTTGCCCCGGTCGAGGTGCAACCAGATGACCCGATTGGCGCTTTTTGTTTCTAAGCGCTAGAAAAGAAATAATTCTTAAAAAATTCATATCTCCGGTTCCCCTGAACCGATTTTAATCGTTTTTGTGTCATTTTAAAGATAAAAATATAAACTATTTTTATAAATTGGTTTTGGATTTTTAAACTGTTTCCTGTGTTTTATTTAATTACTGTTTTGTGATATTTGAATGCTTTACACTTTGTCTCCTAAGTTAAGCCTTGACGCTCGTTGCCAAGCTACCAAGGGTTGAGGTGGGATTAATTTACTGAGACCTAACTGTACCTAGGTGGAGGTTAGTGGCTTGTTGCTAGGTGTAGGTACCTACCTGCCCTACCAATAACCCATTTTCCAACATTTTTGGAAGCAGCGACGGGATCCTGTACTTGTGTTCAATATCACGTTACAGTTTTAAGTAAAACAAATTAAAAATCCTTTAAATTGTCCTAGTGCAAAACATTTTTTAATTTTTAATTTGGATTAATTTCAATTATTGAATTTTTGTAATTTTTCTAAATTCTTGTTTCCAATTTTTGCAAAAAGTTTTTGTTGACACAAAGCTAGGGGACCATGGAGCTTGATCTGGCTAGCCTACCCACACTGACAGTAGTCCAGCTTAGGGGGTTGTGTATTGAAAGAGGGTTGCCTGCAACCACTGATCTCAGGAAGCAAATCCTGATCACATCCCTGACAGCATGGGCTGAGGCCCAAGAGGTAGAGTCAGAAGAAGCTCCAGAGGAGGGAGAAAGAAGGGAGGATGCAAGCTCTAACCACTCAGGGGACGGAAGGCATCTGAGCCTAAGTGAGGATGAGGAAGAACGGTCCTCAGTAAATACAGTCACTAGGGGCAGACCCAAAGCTATGGTGGGAAGGGGGTCCTTTCAGGAGGAGAGAACCCATCCATCAGAGAAAGAGAGCTGGAGGCCCAGCTAGCATACATAGCTTTGGAAGCAGACAAGCTGGCCCTAGAAAAGAAAAAGTGGGAATACGAAGAGAAAAGAGATGGAGGCAGCGATAAAAAAGCTGAGGTGTCCATGGGTGGGGGAGTTTGCCCCAGATTACCCAAAGGGGTGGTTCCTGCCTATGTAGAGGGGGATGACATAGATAAGTGGCTGGGGGCCTTTGAGAGGGCACTCCAAATGAGAAGGGTTAGGCCTCAATACTGGGGTTCCCTTTTGTGGGAGTTGGTCCCCAACTCAGGGAGGGATAGGCTTCTGACCTTAAGGGGGGAGGAGGCAGATTCATACCCTAGTATGAAGAGGTGCTTAGCCAAGAAGTTTGGTCTGACCCCAGAGCAATATAGAATGAAGTTCAGGGACACCCAGAAGGTCAGTACCCAGTCTTGGGTTGACTTTGTGGACATTTCACTAAAGGCACTAGAGGGCTGGATTATTGGTAACAAAGTAGATACTTATGAGGGGTTATACAATCTGATCATGAGAGAGCACATCTTGACCAATTGTACCCAAGAAAGGTTACGCCAGCATCTAGTGGACTCTAAGCAGACCAACCCTAGAGAACTAGGGGAGGCAGCTGATGAGTGGTTGAGAACCAGGGTGGTTGTCAAGTCCCAGGGGGGAGACTCCAAGAAGGGGGGGACAGGTCCCCAAAAACCTAAGGAGGGAGGTGGTAAGCCCACCACAGAGACTCCCTCTGTACCCCAGAACCCTAAGAAGGAGGAGAGTAAATCCCACTCCCACTCTGACATGCAGAGACAGGGAGACCCAGGGTTAAAAAAGCTCTTGGACAGTAGGGCTTGCTTTGACTGTCAGCAGACAGGTCACTTCAGAGGAGATGCAGCCTGTCCAAAGAAGGTGGTTAGCACTGGGCTGTCCAGTGTAGCCATAGAGGAGGATTCCTCAGATGATGAAGTCCTCCTAGCATTGAGCTGGGAGACAGGACCAGATGGTAAGCTGGTGATCCCTGAGGGTGGAAGTAGGCACTTCCACCCCATTCAGGTGAATGAGATCCCTATCACTGGCCTGAGACACACCTGTGCCAGTCACACTATAGTGAGTGACCGGTTAGTGACCCCAGACATGTATGTCCCAGGAAAGACAAAGAAAGTCAGGATAGCCACAGGGGAGGTCACCTCCAAACCTGTAGCCATAGTGCCCCTAGAGAGGGAGGGTATCCTTGACTGGATTAGGGTGGTAGTCAGTGCTGACCTTCCCCTAGATTGTATCCTGGGCAATGACCTCCCAAAGGTGAGTCTGGTCACAGATGGGGTGGTCGCCCAGGGCGCCCCCCAACCCAAAGTCCTGGGGAGTCAGTCCCTACAGTTAGGAGACAGGGGTCCCCAAGAAAAGGAAAGAAGAAAAGGAAGGGTAGGCCACTCTTAAAGAGAGTTCCAGGGAGCCAAGGGCCTTCTGCCCCAGTAAGGGGGAGCCCAGAGTTGGCACTGGTGAGGCCTCACCTGACCCCAAGGAAGTCCTGAGTAGTCAGGCAGCTGTCCAGATGCAAGGTGTTGCCCCTGCACTGACAGAAGGGAGAGTGGAAGGAGGGTGTCTGCCACAGGAGGTGGTAGCCCCCCACTCTAGACAGCAAGAGGGGTGCCAGGACCCCAAAGTTGCCCCTAAAGCAGCTCAGCCACCTGTCAGTGGAGAGCTTAGGGTGTGGTTCTGGGTACTGACAGCTGTCAGTAGCCTCTGCTGGGTGCTAGCCTTCCTGGCAGCACTGTACTTGGCCTGGGAAGCAGACCCCAGGGCCAATAGCAAAGTAGGCCCCCTGACCCTATTGGTCATGGTGGGGTTGCTCAAGTGTTGGGTGACCTCTTTGGGTAAGCTAGGTGTTGCCCTAGAAAAGTTTGGAGTAGGGGAGGTGGGCACCTCACTACCCAAGTTGGCAGAGAGAAAGGAGGAAGACCCCCCTAGAGGAAAGTTTCAGTTTGATTTGGGTCCTTTTACTGTTGGGATGGCTTCACTACCCATAGGGAGTGACCCTGACAGGAGCATATAAGGCAGAGTAGGCCCTGCAAAGGGACAGCCAGTTTTCTTCACTGTCTTCCTCGCCTAACAAGCCAGGAAGACTCTCCCAGGGTTGGGCTGAGTCTCCTGGGCGTGTGGGCTGGGGGGGGGGTTGTGTGAGAAAACAGGGCTGATTGCAGAGGCCCCTTAACTTTTTGCCCCCATTTTCCTCTTTTTGCTGGTGTTTTCCTGACTTTGATGGTGCCCTGGGTACTGCTAACCAGTCCCAGGGCCTGTGCTCTGTGTAAAATGGATATGCAAATTAGGCTAATTATAATTGGCTAAGTTAACCTACCTATAAGTCCCTAGTATATGGTAGGGCATGTAGGTTTAGGGACCACAGCATAGGTGGTGCACACCTAGGTGCACTGCTGAGGTGCCCAGTGTCATTTTAAAAGCAAGCCTGCCTTGCTGGCTGCTTTTAAATTAAAGTTATATGCAAATTCGACTTTAGAATTAAAGGTAATTCCAAAGTCTTAAACTACCTTATTTTTACATATAAGTCACCCCTAAGGTGTGCCCTATGTGCCCCTAGGGCTGGGTGCCATGTAACTATAAGCAGGGACTTTATAAAAATAGATTTATAAGCCCTGGTGAGGTAAAAACAGCCAAATTCGTTTTTCCCTCATTGAAGTAAATGGCCTTCATAGGCTAGAATGGGCAGACTTTATTTTAAATTTTAAAGTCTCCTTAAATGTTACATACCAAGAATTTGGTATCAAATTAATTGTTGTAATAAATCCCACAACTTCCAGTTGTTGGATTTAATATAACTTGTTCAGGTAAAAAGTTTAGACTTTACCTAAAAAGTTGCCAATTTCAGCTCTGCATTGTTTTTGCTGCTGTGCTCTGATTGGCCAGCCTGCAGCAGCTTCTGCCAGGCTGCCTTGATGAGGTGTGAAGTGGCCTGGCTTCACACAAAGGAATGTGCTTGGGGGAGAGAATCTCCCCTCAGCAGATGGTGAGGCAGGAAGGGGGAGGGCTGCCAAACTGGTCTTCAAAGGCAGAGAAGGACATTTGCAGCACCCAGCAACACCCCCACATCCTGCAACCCCAGACAATTAGGTGCCCCCTTGATTAGATTAGGAGAGGGCAGGAGAGGGGTGTGTTTATGATTTTTAGCCACACCAGTGGGTGGGCTCAGCCAGATGTAACCTCCAAAAATCAGATTCATCCATGTTGGATTTTTAGAGACTGTTGCCTTCTGGGATGGATTTTTGCCACACTTCCCAGGAAGTGGTCATCACAGGGGGACGACCCTGTCCCTGATTGGAGAACCAGGGCCCCCCTGCTTTTCGCCCAGGAGCAAGGATAAAACTGGCAGACCTGCACCCACGCCTCAGATCCCTACCAGATTTCAACAAGAAAAGAACTAAAGGAGAAGAAGGACTGCCCTGCTGGACCCCTGGCCTGCACCTGGACCCTGCACTCAGAAGGACTGTACCAGCTGCACACTTGGGCTTCACCACAAGAAGGACTTTGCCTGGCTTCAACTGGTTCAAGGAGGGACTCCCTGTTTGCTACAGGTGAAAAATTGCTAAACCAGAGTCCCCTGCACCAACTCCTGAAGAAAGCGACCAGCTGACCACTGTCCAGTGGCCAAAAAGGAGTTTGCGCCAGGTGAATTCTGGGAGTTGAAGTCCGCACCCCCCAAGGACCATCACAGAACTTCTGGACCCTTGGGGTGAGCTGTGGACCCCAAAAGAACCTTAAAAGAACATCTGGGTGAAGCCCCAGAAGTTTGGAGAAGATTTGACAAATTTTGTAAAAAAGCTCGAGAGAGGGACCGACCCGCCGCGGAAATTCTAGCCGGCTTGCCTCAACCGCGACTCGGCCTGACTTCGTGGTTCGTCCCGGTAAAGAAAAACATCCGAAAAAGAGAGTAAGTCCGAAGGTAAAAAGTTGACCGGGACCTCCCAGCCATCGTATCCGAGAAGGGCTCCACGGACGTCGGATCAAGATCGAGGTTTACCCCGGTCAAAGGATTTTCATCTCGAAAAAACGACTAAGTCCGAAGGTAAAAATCACCACCGAGGAAACCCACATCGCGTATCCGGACAAGGGCTCCAGGAGGTCGGATTCAACTGGCAGGTTCGTCCCGGTGAAGAAAAACTTCAAAATAAAGACTAAGTCAGAAGGTAACTTTTTAACCGAGGCCTCCCGCGACCTGTAGCCGAGCAGGGCTCCATCGCGGTCGGCCTGAAAGTTTGACTTTGCCCCGGTCGAGGTGCAACCAGATGACCCGATTGGCGCTTTTTGTTTCTAAGCGCTAGAAAAGTAATAATTCTTTAAAAATTCATATCTCCGGTTCCCCTGAACCGATTTTAATCGTTTTTGTGTCATTTTAAAGATATAAATATAAACTATTTTTATAAATTGGTTTTGGATTTTTAAACTGTTTCCTGTGTTTTATTTAATTACTGTTTTGTGATATTTGAATGCTTTACACTTTGTCTCCTAAGTTAAGCCTTGACGCTCGTTGCCAAGCTACCAAGGGTTGAGCTGGGATTAATTTACTGAGACCTAACTGTACCTAGGTGGAGGTTAGTGGCTTGTTGCTAGGTGTAGGTACCTACCTGCCCTACCAATAACCCATTTTCCAACAGTGCTACAGCAGTGAATTCTACATAGGAATCATCATGCACCTCCTGGGCAGACTGCAGACCATACAGAATTCAGTGAACAGACTAATCCTAGCCCTCCCAAAGGGAACCCTTATTATCCCCCACCTCAAGAAGCTCCAATGGCTCCCCATTCAGAAGAGATGTCAGTTCAAGATGTTGATCCACACCTTTAAAGCCCTACACAACCAAGGACCAGCATACATCAACCATCGCATGAATTTCCACCTACCTTCCCAGACACCTCTGCTCTGCCTCCCTCTCCCTTGCCCACACCCCCCACATCTGCTGCAGCAACAGTGAAGGACACTCCTCCTACCTGAATGTGAAGTCCTGAAACAACCTCCCACTTTACCTCCTGACCTCATCCTCTCTGCTGGAATTCAGGAATGGACTCAAGACCTGGCTGTTCAACTGAACCCTCCTCTGCAGCAGTGCTCTCGTCATCTGGATACCCTCATGGGTGATTAGACACACTTTACAAATCCTGATTGATTGATTGATTAAAAACCTTTTTGTGGAGCTGGGGAAGTAGTGAGAGAAGTAAGATACTATCCGAAGAACAGTCAGCATTTTAAATATTGCTATTCTACCCATTGCGACAGGGATAGAGCCACCTAAAAATTTACTGATTGATTCATCAACACTAGTACCCTTCCCAAATTACCATTGATTGGATCAGCCTCCGAGTGATAGACATTCACCCAAATATGTCTGAAATCTTTGTTCTATCCCCATCTTTTAGGAGCAGCTGAAGTGGGGAAAAATAGATTTGGGTATTAATTCATAACAAGGACATGTTCCCAAACCTGTCTAAAATTGTGATCACCTCCAGGAATGCTGACTGTCTGTCCTAGAGACAAATCAGGGCATCATCTGCATATAGTGAGATTATCTGCCATCGGTCTTGAAGTCGAATTCTACAGTCTGTCGCCCTTCCATTCAGGAGGCAGGCCAGAGGTTCCTTGGCTAGAGTGAAAATGAGGGGAGACAAGGAACTAGTTATCTGCCTATTTGGAATTGTGTTAATATCACCTGACTTGCCCACACGTGCACCACTGGGTGTATGTATAGCAGCCAGAGCCACTTGTAAAAGGCAGGACCCATTCCAAGTTCCTTCAGTACCGCCATCAGGTACAGGGCATTGAAGGCCTTTTCTATGTCCAAGAAGAGAGTCATATGACAATTGCTGGAATCTCAGCATTGCTTACCAAGCTAAACAGGCATCAGATGTTAAGGACTGTATTCCTACCTGGTACAAATCCATTTTGACTTGGATGCGCCAGCACGTTAATCATGGTTAGGAGTGCATTTGCCTGCACTTTCACCTGTAACTTTTGTAGGATCAACATAGCCAGTGGGTGATAAGACCACACACCAAGCATGCCCCTGTCTGGTTTTGGCAGGACCACAATGATCACTTGATGCATGGATCCCAGGAGTGTCTCTAACCGGTCTGAGGTCATGTACACCTCCAAGAGTTTTTGCACAAATGTAGCCTTGAAGATTTTATAAAATTCAGCAGGGAAACCATCTTTGCCCTGAGTATTGTTCCCAGCCATTTGATCCATCATGAGCTTTACTTCATCTAATGTCGGGGGTTTCTTTAGTGATTATCTCTGGAGGGGGTTCAGTCTGGTCAGACATACACTTTCCTGGTACCACTTGAATACTCAATATCAGGGACTGGATTTGATAACAGTGTATTTAACTCACAGTAGTAATTTGCAAATGCCATTTTATTTTCAATTTGCTCATTGACTATCCTGCCCTCTTGATTGGTTGTCTGTCATGTTTGTTTTTCAGTGCCCAGTCCCATAGCCACCCTGATATGTTATCCTCTGTGTGTTGCTGCGCTACTCTTGCTCTTGCTCGATGATCAACGACTCACAGTCTCCACACCAGCTCTATATGTCTTCTGCTGAGTTTGTGTACAGTCTGGAGATGTCCACCCCACCCGAGCTTCTTTTCATAATCTCACAATGTGTTTTCTGTGGGAAAGTACAGTCTTAACACCATGTGCAGCTTTTATGCATATCTACCTCATAATTACCTTACACGTCTCCCACTCATTACATCACAATATGAAATTATTGCCTTTTTCAGCATGACCTCGA
This sequence comes from Pleurodeles waltl, assembly GCF_031143425.1. NCBI lineage: Eukaryota > Metazoa > Chordata > Amphibia > Caudata > Salamandridae > Pleurodeles > Pleurodeles waltl. The sequence goes on along the minus strand of NC_090440.1, from coordinate 1,451,883,274 downwards.
ATAGCTTGTCCATTAGTGCACTAGTGTCAAGGCATATTTTCGTACATTCCAAGCAATGGATGGCAGCAAGCAAAGTTTCTGCTTTGCTTAAAAAGGGAGACAGTGAAATTGTGGCATATCCCAGCCCTAGCATTGATATGGTGCATTTCTACTGTCTCCTAGCACTGGCGCACTGTGTGCAGCCTAGCCTCAGCGCAGATACCCTTGCACCTGGTAACCTCTTTGTGTCAGGCTACCAGAGGGTGAGCACAGGTTAATTTAGGTTGTGTATCTGACTTACCCTGACTAGGATTGTGGTCCCTACTTGGACAAGGTGCACACTTCTGCAAACTATAGGCCCAATTTCCAACAGTCCCTATAAATTGTTCCACAACACAATTGGCCTAAGCCCACAAATGTGGGTTTTCTGATGTTTGATGTTGAGTCTTGCCAGCCGCTCAATGACTTTGTTGTGGGTTTTGGATGACATGCCTTCTACCAGAATAAATCTGGAAATGCTTATCAATGATCACCATAAGGTAATGTCCATTGGCCAGAGGCCCAAAGAAACCATCAGCAATTCTTTCCCATGCATGCTAAGAGAGCTTGGACATTGCTGGGTCATCTTGGGAGACAAGCAGTTGCATAAATGACACTCTTTTAGCTCCCTCTTCTCTTTTTTGTGCAAACATGGGAACCACATGCGATCCCTCAATGTTCTTGTAGTGGTCACAATGCCATGATGGCCTTCATGTGTGAGTTTAATAACTTAGTCCCTCATTGCAACATTGGCGGCAAGTGCCGCCTACCGCCATGCTGACTGCCGCCAACATACCGCGACCGTGTTGGAATACCACTACCTGTATTCTGACCCACACATAGAAATCTGTATACAGACACACACACAAGTCCGCCAGCCCAAAGGTCAGTGATAAACTGGCGGTACCAAAACCCACACCGTTATGCCAACAGAACTACACCCACAGCATCATGACCCATGAATCACCGCAGCGGTCATTTAACCGCGGTAAGCCATTGGTGGCACAGACCGCTGCGCTCAAAATACACACACACATACAAAACTACACTACATTGGCTACTTCAAACTACACACACCTGACACACATACACACACCACACCCACACACCCACACCAATATAAAACACCCACCCACATTACCCACAATCCTTTACCACCCAAAGATTTTGGCAAGTGAGAGAGGGACAAGCCAAGAGTACCCACTGAATCTGAGCCACAAAACACCATCACCCATACACCATCCACGCACCTCACACCACACACCCCAACACATCATCCCACACACCTTCACACACACCACTCTCACTACACCCACGGCACCAAAAAGACACCCAGGTTCTCAGAGGAGAAGCTAAGGGTCATGGTGGAGGAGATCATCAGGGTAGAGCCACAGCTATTCGGATCACAGGTGCAGCAGACATCCATTGCAAGGAAGATGGAGCTATGGTGGAGAGTCGTGGACAGGGTCAACGCCATGGGGCAGCACCCAAGAACAAGGGATGACATCAGGAAGAGGTGGAACGACCTACGGGGGAAGGTACGTTTGTGGTTGCAAGACACCAGATAGCTGTACAGAGGACTGGCAGTGGACCTCCACCTCCTCCCCCACAACTAACAACATGGGAGGAGCAAGTCTTGGCAATCATGCATCCTGAGGACCTGGCAGGAGTTTCAGGAGGACTGGACTCTGGTAAGTCAAATCTTTACTACTTTATCCCCCACCCTACCTCACCCCCATCACCCCACAACCCTCACAAATACCCCACCATCACAACCCACCCATCCCAATACCAAGCCCTGCATGCAACACCAATGCATGGACCCATCACAGACCTGCATGTACACCCATCACCACAGCATGCACACTAGTGACAATCACCTAGCCAACCAAATCACAACTCACACAAGCCAAAGCTGCCTTGCTAATAACAACCATAGAGGGAAACATACCCATGCGCAAGATGACACATGCAGAAACAATAACACTGCATTTATATCCCCACAGGACCCCCACTCAACGTCAACGGAGAGGAGGTGCCAGCCACATCCAGCGCCCCCCCCCCCCCCCAGGAGAGGCCCACAGTGATGACAGCAGCTCTGCACGCCTAGATCACGATGACCAACTTGGCCCATCAGGGACCTCTGGACAGTCGGTTACCCAGGCACAGTTCCAACCCACCACCGAGCCTCCCCCCTCAGGAAACACCACCACGGCACCTACCCAGCGGGCCCATCCTTCTGTCCCCAAGACACGTCAATCAGCAGTGTGTCCACCACTACAGGGAACCCAGGCAACCCAACAAACACAGGACGATCAGGGACCTGGGGTCAGTGGCAGTGGGCACACGGTTCAGAGGATAGAGGCACAGGACAACAGGGAAGCTGGGAGGACTGCTGTGTGACAGGGGGAGGACAGGCACTCACCAACATCCTGGGAGCATACCACCATTCCCAGGAGACCATGGGCCAGATACTGGTCAAGTTGCAGGAGACCCAGCGGCTGCAGGAGAGACAGTACCTGGGGATCAGGGAGGACCTGAAGGACATCCACACCACCCTGGTCACCATTGCAGGGGTGCTGGCAGACATTGCCAACACCATGAGGGAGTCAGTGGCACACCAATGGGCCCCTGACACTAGCCACACCGAAGAACAGCCCTCCACCTCAGCCGATGCTAGTGGACAGGAGGCCCTGCCACAGGAAAAACAGGCCACCAGCGCCCCCCCCCCCCCCGCAGAAGGAGAACCACCCCGCAAACGGTCCGTGCAATCCAGGCAGAAGCCCGAGAACATTGCCAAGACCCCGTCTGGAAATAAGACTCTCCTGATTGTCACCCTTGTGTCCCACTCTGTTACCCTGTCCACCTTGAACTGCCATTGCTCCACTTCCTATGCCCCCTTGGACAATGCACCTGTGATACAAATAGACTGGACGCTACCCTGGACGTTCCTCCATCAGCAACACAGCCCATTGCAATACCCCCTCCACTTATTAGCACCTAAATAAATACCCTTGGAACAAATTCAAGTATGGAGTCTGTCAATTGTTTGTCATATGTATTAGTTTAACAAACTGTAAACATTGCAATTCAAATGTACTGTAATATTTACATAGGTATGACCTGTAGTGGGCAGCAGTAAACACACCAGGAGCCAGAGTGGGGCACAAATATCTGAAAATAGAGATGCCAAAGGGTAGAGTCAGTGGCCATAGAAATAGGGAAATTAGGCTGCCATGCCCAATGTCAAACACAAAACTGCAATGGAAGGTGAAGTTACAGTGTCTTACCTGTGTGTCACTGGAAGTACCGTTGAATTAGTGTAGTTCTGCTGTCCACATTCTCTTCCTCCTCTTCATCACTGTCCACAGGCTCTACCTCTGCCACACGACCATCCCCAGGCTCATCCTCCTGTAGAAAAGGCACCTGGCGTCTCAAGGCCAGGTTGTGCAACATGCAACATGCAATGATGATCTGGCACACCTTCTTGGGTGAGTAGTACAGGGATCCACCTGTCAGATGGAGGCACCAGAATCTGGCCTTCAGGAGGCCAAAGGTTCACTCAATGATCCTCCTTGTTCGTCCACGTGCCTCAGTGGAACGTTCCTCTGCCCTTGTCCGGGCATTCCTCACTGGGGTCAGTAGCCATGAGAGGTTGGGGTAACCAGAGTCACCTGCAAATATCGAGTGATACCTGTTAGCTACACACTCACCCTTAGGGCCAAACCCACACCAATATACCTACCTCAACTGGGTGGGACCATGGGCTCACCTATTAGCCACACCCTGTGCCTTTGGAGTTGAGACATCACATAAGGGATGCTGCTATGCCTCAATATAAAGGCATCATGAACAGAGCCAGGATACTTTGCATTGACATGGGAGATGTACTGGTCCGCCAAACACACCATCTGCACATTCAGAGAGTGAAAGCTCTTTCGATTTCTGAACACTTGTTTATTTCTCCGGGGGGGGGGGAGACAAATGCAATATGTGTACCATCAATGGCACCAATGATGTTGGGGATATGTCCCAGTGCATAGAAGTCAGCCTTCACTGTGGCCAAATCTTCCACCTGGGGGAATACAATGTAGCTGCGCATGTGTTTCATCAGGGCAGACAACACTCTGGTCAGCAAGTTTGAGAACATAGGCTGTGACATCCCTGATGCCATGGCCACTGTCGCTTGGAAGGAACCACTTGCCAGGAAATGGAGCACTGATAGAACCTGCACTAGAGGGGGGGATACCTGTGGGGTGGCGGATAGCTGATATCAGGTCTGGCTCCAATTGGTCACACAGCTCTTGGATTGTGGCCCTATCAAGTCTGTAGTTCAGGATAATGTGCCTGTCCTCCATTGTCGCCAAGTCCACCAGGGGTCGGTACACGGGGGGATGTCTTCATCTCCTATTCATCCTCAGTGGTTGAACTCTAGGGTGAAAAACGGTGAGCAGAAGGTCATATTCAAACATATTTCTACATTAGTAAGCAATTTTTCCTTTACAGAAACAGTATATGAACTCGTAAGTCAGTTGATGTGCCAATGTCTGCTGTGACACAGTTAGGTGCCATGTTCTGTGCCAACCTAAAATAGCGGCTGCCTGACCTGTGAGGAGGGACAAGTGGAAATAAGATCATTCAGCTGGCGTTGCGCGACGACGGCCGTGCAACACCGCATTGGTTATCATTGGGGCTTATGGGTTCCAGGAGCCAATGGCGATGTACGCCGGCGGTGACGGTACACACCGCCGCAAACCTATCTGTCTATCATTTCCTATCTGTTCCCTGACTTGCTACCAGACCTTCGACAGGAGAGGACTTACACTGCAGGTGCTGCTGTGACCTGTGTCTGGAAGCAACAATGGGTCGAGTGTCTGGGAAAACGGCCCCTGCCTTCACTTCGGAGGAGTTGGAGAGACTGGTGGATGCGGTCCTACCCCAGTACACTTTACTCTATGGTTCTCCAGACAAACAGGTGAGTACAATGTGAGCATGATGCATGGGCCATGAATGTATGGATTGCTGTGTGTGTAAGCCTTGTGTAGTGGGGGTCTGAGGGGTCCTGGGCAGAGTGCTGCATGTATGGTGGGCAATGTATGTGCGTAAGGGGATGGGGGGATATGTTGGGCCATGAGTATAACAGTCCGGACGCTATGACTAATACATTTTCTGCTGGTTTTTTTCTGCAGGTCAGCACCCATCAGAAAGAGGGTATTTGGCGTGATATCGCCAAGGAGGTGCGGACCCTGGGGGTCTTTGACAGGCATGGGCACTCACTGCTGTAAACAGTGGGAGGACCTGCGCCGCTAGGCAAGGAAGACGGCGGAGGCCCAGCTGGGGCTGGCCTCCCAACGAGGAAGGGGTGCCCGTCGTACCCTGAACCCCCTCATGTTCTGCATCCTGGTGGTGGCCTATCCGGAGTTCAATGGGCACTTGAAGGCATCACAGCAGCCACAAGGGGGTGAGTACAGATTCTGAATCATGACTTTTCATGCGTTAAGGTATTACCTGGGTGGGGGATGTGGGCTGTGGGTGCCCCTAGGCCAGGGCGAACATGGCAGGGTATGTTCAATGATGGGCAAGCTCAGATACACTCCAATACCAATAATGTTAGTGGGCGTCTACTACGGGGCAGGGTCCTGTGGGTTTCAGGCAGGTGTGCAGCTAATGGCGTTAGGCATTGTACCCCATGGCCTGGTGACTAGCATTGTAACTGGTAGTGTATGGCCTAGTGCATAGGGCTGCTCCCTATGAGCTGTTTACACCAACGGTAGTGTTGTTGCTGGCATTGACCAAGTGTATCCTCTGTCTCCCCCCCCTTTTTGTTTTGTCACCCTGTCCTTGTGTGCATTAGCATCATCTGGCGGAGGAGCAGAGGTATCGGCGACGGAGGGAGCTGCATCCCACATGGGCCTGGAGGCTGAATCCACCAACGGTGAGGGCACCAGTGAGACTGAGGGCGAGGGGAGCACCACGACAGAGACAGGAGGGGACACTACCTACAGTGACACCTCCTCTGACCGTCTCCCTGGTGGTGGCGGACACCTCTGTGGCCACCCCAACTAAAGGTACACCCGCCACCCTCCGAACCAGCACCGCCCTCCCACCAGCCCCTCAGCGAGTTTCCCATGCCAACTCACCAAGGACGGTAGGCATCTCCTTTGCCCCAGGCACCTCAGGCCCTGCCAAAGTCAGCCTTCTGCCCTCAGTGAGGAGGCTATTGACCTCCTGAGATCCCTCTCTGTTGGGCAGTCAACCATACTGAATGCCATCCAGGGTGTAGCAGTGCATTTGCAACAAACAAATGCATACCTGGAGGGCATTCACTCTGGCGTGGCGGCCCAACAAAGAGCATTCCAGGCTCTGACCAATAAATTGATGGCAGCCATTGCCCCTGTTTCCAGCCTCCCCCCTCCAACTTCCTCTACCCAGTCCCAATTCCCTCAACCCCAGCCTATCCCAAGCACACCTTCAGACCAACAATCACCCAAATCAACACACAGAAGTGGCTCAGGCAAACACATGCACCACACTTCATCTCACAAGCATTCACACAAGCACCATCCACATGCAGACACACCAACATCCACTACCTCCACTGTGTCCCCCTCCTCCTCCTCGTCCACCTCCCTCCCAGTAGTGTCTCCACTCACACCTGCATGCACTACATCCTCATCCACTACCTCCATCACCAGCACGCCTATCACTACACGCCCCTCACTGGCAGTCACCACCCCCACATTCATGCACACGTCCCCTGTGTCCTCTCCCACTGTGTCTGTGACCCCTCCTCTCAAACTACACAAACGCAAGCACTCAGACACCCAATGGCCATCCACCTCATAACAGCATCCAGCCCATGCACCTGCACCCAAACACAGCAGACGGACACCTCCTACAACCACTCCCTATTCTTCCACACCCAAACCTTTACCCTCATCCCGCCCCAGTGTCCCTAAGAAGCTTTTCCTCACCAACATTTACCTATTCCCTACCCCTCCCCCCCATCCTTCACCTTGGGCCAGGGTGGCCAGAACCCAGCCCAGCACCTCAGCCACCCAGTCAACGGCCACTGTGGTTTCGGCAGCAACTGCAGGTGTGAGAGGCTCCAAGGAGGCACCCGTCAGCCCAACCAGTGTGCCAGCACCACCTGCCAAGGCCAGGAAGGGTCTGGCACCTAGCAAGGGCAAGAAGGGGACACCAGCCAGCAAGGGGAAGGAGGCACCACCAGCCAACAAGGGCAAAACAAAAGACACCAGCTGGCAGAAGCAAGGAGGCACCACCATCTGCCAAGGGCAGGAAGGGGCACACAACACCTGCCATGGCACTTCAGCCGTCCAAGGCTGCAGGCGAAGGCCTGGAGGCTACCACCACCACTGACAGCACCGCCACCTGCACCACATCCAGCACCACCACCTGCACTGCGGCCAGCACCGCCACCTGCACCGCCGCCAGCAGCACCACTGCCAGCAGCAGCAGCCCCAGTGGGCAGCTGTCCGAGGCTGCAGGTGAAGGCCTGGAGGCCACCACCACCACTGACAGTACCGCCACCTGCACCGCTGCCAGCAGCACCACTGCCAGGAGCAGCAGCCCCAGTGGGTAGCGGTCCGAGGCTGCAGGTGAAGGCCTGAAGGCTACCATCACCACTGACAGCACCGCCACCTGCAGCGCAACTGGCATCCACTGAGCGTCCGTCACCGCCGGCGAACAGTGTGTAGTGGTGACTACATGGGCTGCAGTGCGTCCTGGCCCCTGCAACATCTGTCAGTGTGACACACAGGTGAGAGACTGTGACCTTGCCCCATCCAGGATGAAGCACACTGGGCACAAGGCCCCCTTCAGAACCAGTGGAAGAAGGCATCCACTCAGCCCCTCCTTACCAGGATGAAGCACACGGGGCACAAGGCCCCCTCCAGAATCAGTGGAAGAAAGCATCCACTCAGACCCTCCTTTCAAGGATGATGCACTGGGCACAAGGCCCTCTCCAGAACCAGTGGAAGAAGGCATCCACTCAGCCCCTCCCTCCTTGCCTGGATAAAGCACACTGGGCACAAGGCCCCCTCGAGCACCAGTGGAACAAGGCATCCACTCAGCCCCTTCTTGCCAGGATAAAGCACACTAGGCACAAGGCCCCCGCCAGAACCAGTGGAAGAAGGCATCCACTCAGCCCCGCCTTGCCAGGATGAAGCACAGTGGGCACAAGGCCCCATCCAGAACCAGTGGAAGAAGGCATCCACTCAGCACATCCTTGCCTGGATGAAGCACACTGGGCACAAGGCCCCCTCCAGAACCAGTGGAAGAAGGTATCCAATAGAGAGACTGTGGCTTTGCACTCCCCAGGACCAAGCTGTGGGCAAACCACCCACTTGAGGGACTGTGGCTTTGCACTCCCCGGGACCAAGCAGTGGGCATGGAGCCCCCTCCAGGCCAGTGGGGTTGTACCATCTTCCCGCTGGGGTGCCCCCATTCCCCGTCCCCCTGAGGTGCCTGTGTTTTTTCGACCTGATGCCCCTGCAGTGTTCTTTCCGTATTGAGGCAGGAATCAAGTGTGGCCTTGGCCTATGTGTTATGGCCCAGTGGGCCACGGACATTTTGGAGTGGGCATTGTCCCTCCTTTTGTATATATTGTACATACTGTTTATTGTTTAAGGACATATATCTAAAACTGTACTACTACACTCATTTTACTTCATTCCTTTTGTCCTTGTGTTATTCCTGAGGGTTACGGGGTGTATATGTGATGTTGTTGCATCTGTTTGTGTGTATGGTGTTCGGGGTGGGGGTGGCGGTGTTGCGTGTGTGTGTGTGCGTGTCACTCTCTTCCCCCCCCCCCTCCCTTGTGTGCTAGGTGCAGTACTCACCGTGGTTGTCTTCACCGGCGTTCGTGTTCCTGGTGCATAATAAGTTACACCAGCATTGGAAAAAAGTGCAGCTCGGGCTCCATGGCGTTGTGCTTCTTCCTTGAGTGTCGAGAGGTGAGTCATTTCCCTTCAGAGTACTGTTTCTGCCGTGCTTTTGATGGCATTGGTCCCGCCCCGGAAAAGCTGGTGGATAGGCCTGTTGTAATGCTGTGGGCGGTACAATGTCTTCTGCCTGGCTGTTGGCGGTTACCGCTGTGGTGTTTGTTGCTACCGCCGTGGCTGTCGGTGTGTTAAAGTGGCTGTCTGTGTTGGCGGTTTCCGCCGTGGTCATGATTCCATTTTTTTTACCTCTGGCCTGTTGGCGGTGTTACTGCCGCTCTATCACTGACCGCCAGGGTTATAATGAGGGCCTTAGTGTCTCAAATTTGCAAGTATGACAATCCGGGATCCTTTTTGTACAATCCCTTCTTTAGTGACAGACAGTTTATATTTGCAGTATTTTTTAAATTCAACATCAGCACTTAAAGGTCGAGATCTCTACTTCCACGACTGGGCTGCAATAATACACATAGGCCCTTATGAGCATTGGTAGTGGTAAGGATTTGGTCAATGGCCAGAGCTGCAGGTGTGCTGGACTTCACAATTAAGTTGATGTACTCCTCAGCAGTTTTCAACATTTTAATGTGCTGCTGTAAGGGTACTCATGAGAAATAATCAGCAGGGTTGTCACTCTTCCTTGGTTTATGCACAATTGTATAGTTGTATTCTTGTAGATGCAACCCCCACCTCTCGGTGCGAGGCGGCATATTGGCTTTCAGATTGCTGAAAATGTTGAGTAACACCTGGTGGTCAGTGACAATCATGAAATGCTTTCTATATAGAGACACTTGAAAATGTTCAAAGCTCCATACCACTACCAGACTCTCCTTTTCCAGGTGGGAATAGGCACATTCTGTGTCAGACAAACTTTGAATGGCATACGCCACAATGTGTCTCCAAGCATTTGGATGTCCACTATGCTGAGCATACACCCAACCCCACCATACTCGCATCAACAGTGATTTCAGTGTGCAGTGTAGGCTCACTCATTCACATTTTCAATTGCATGTTTTATGTTTTTGAAACTGTGGTCACATTCAGAGGCATATCGGAACTGTACATTTCATTTTGTCAGGTCTCGCAAAGGAGCGCTCACTGTGGCAAAGTCACCAAAGTAGCTCAAACAATAGCTGACCGTGCCCAAGAATGACCATAGCATGGTAACATCTTGTGGAGGACTGGTGGCTGATAGTGCTCATAGTTGTCAGGATCAGAAGTCATGCCTCCATCAGAAATTACATATCCAAAGACCTTGAGCTTTGTTTTTTTAAATTCACAATTATCAGTATTTAAGGTGAGGCCTGCATCTACAAGTAACTGACTTAGTTGCTTGAGGGCTTTGTTATTCTCCTTTCTTGTTGCACCAAATACCAGAATATCATCACTGTAGTAGAAGGGTTGTGTCACTGGCTAAATAATCCTATGTATAACATCTTGGAAAATTGTTGCGGCAGAGGACACTCCAAAACTTAATCTATTGTATCAAATAAACCAACATGAATCGAAAAAGTGGTAATGTACTTACAGTTCTCTTCCAGTTCAAGCTGATGGTAGCCTTTGTTCAGGTCAAGATGAGAAAAAACTTTGGCTCATTTCAAATGCATGATCATGTCCGCAATTGGCGGACCAGGATGTCTTTCTCTCTTGATTGCTTTGTTGGCTTGTTGCTTATCCACGTGGATGCGCACTGCACCTCCAGTATCCTTTTTCGGGGCTACCATAGTGGGTGATACCCATGGTGTAGGACCATTCAGCAAAGCTTCTAGCTCCTTCTTGACCACTTCCTGTAGGTGAAATGCTATTCTCCGGTGTCACTGTGCAGCAGGCCTGACATTTCCATTGATGTGAGGTTGCACCTTCATCATTTTGAGCCTTCCTAGACCATGAAATAGTGACGGGAACTGACTCACAATTTCAAGTTGTGTATTTAGATTGTAATTGATGGATATCAGCCTCCTGTTGACAGCAGTTGTAAAGTTAATAATCATGCACTGGATTGAGTACCTTGAAGAACATGAATTAGGGCTAACACAGATGTCTTCTTGAGCCGCAGTGTTGCCATGAATGATCCTTGACTCCCCAACAGCTTGGAAGCAGCCCATGTATACACCTTTACATTTGACGCTTTGAGTTGTGGTATAGGCAGTAGATTGTGAAATTGTTCAACGGGCATGATGTTGATCGATGCACCACTATCAATTACAAAAGTTACCTGGCAACTGCTGACTTTCAGTTTTATTTTGGGTGATGCCTATATGAGTTCTTTTGCTTCCTCAGCTCAGTTGGTTCTGCCCTCTTTCCATCTTCTGTGCAAGCGGCAAGGCCCACTTGTGCATGTTGTTCCCTTTCATCTATAATCATTGCACAGTCACCCTCTTCACTGTTGTTTCGACAGTGTCATCAAGGAACTCTGACAGAATGAACTTGATGGTGATTTACTTTTTTGTTTTGACCTGTCGCAATTGAGGTTTTTTTGTCTTTGTGGGTGTGGCAAGACTGCTTCTGGAACCTTCTGGCATCTGTCTTTTTCTCCTGAAATGAGGCACTTTATTTTTTCTTCATTTTACAAACAGTTATAAAGTGATTCTACTATCTGCACCCTTTACATGTTTGTCAAATGGCTGGACATTTATTCTCACGTGGAAATGAAAATCCGCTTCTGAAACACAGTCCTTCTTTTTCCGAGGATGTTTTCTTGCAGGCATCTGCTTGGTGCCGGTGTCTACTTCTCATGACTAATGCCGATTGACCTTTTGCTTTTCCCACTTCCATGTCAGCGACTTGCTGGTCGGCTTGTTCCTCAGCTCTGACACCTTTTCTAGACTGAGTGTCTCTTGCAACATGCATCTTCTGAATGAGTCTGACAAACAACTGTCAATGACTCTGAAGCACATGCTTCTTCATCATTACTTTTACTGAATGTGCTATATTTGATGAGCACATTAAGTCTTTCAACAACTCATCCATAGTTTCACCAACTTGTTGTCTCGTTTAAGTGAAAATGTATCTTTCATAGTCAATGTTTGTCATCGGGTTGAACATGGCTCCTAACACTTTAATTTGACAGTAAGACATTGTTTCAGTCTTTGTGAGTTTCTTTATCACTTCTTTTACTCTGTCACCTGTGAGATTCTTTAAGTATTTAATGAATTTCTCTTCACTGGTTTCTTCCAGATCATCTATGAAATCATTGAAAGTCTTGATCCATGTGGTACATTCTGTTTTTGGCAGTATCAAATGGGGATGGAGGTTTCAGGAAAGCGGCAGCACAGTACTCCATGCTTCTGTGGCAGCCACTGAAAAAAATCACAGTTCTAAAGGTGGCTTTAGGGGTTCCTACGGTGACCAACAGCTTTGCGAGCATAACTCCGTGTTCTCTCTCTCGAGTCATATCCCCTAATGTTGAGATCCTATGACCGGTGAATAAGCTAACTTCCCACACATGGTTGTTGCTACCTTCTAGCATTATCTTTAATTTTCGCTGCCTTTTATGTTGTACCTAGTTCTCATTGCCTTTTAGCGTTTTCTTTGTATGACTGATGGCTCGGTGTTGTTGCGCAGCACCTTCTTTTTTCTTTACCCTTGCCAACAAGTCTTTGTGGACTTTTTCAATGGTGCTCCCTTGTTGGGCCTTTACCTACGCCATGAGGCCTTGTACGGGCTGGAGCAGTGCTTGGACTCCACCTAAGCCAACTGCAGAATTCTTTGTTTCAGCTTTGAGCGCACGTGGCATGCACATGCAGTTAGCTATTTCTTGCAAACTCTCAGAGAGAGCACTTCTGTTTCTTCAGGGCACAAATCCCATTCTTGTCACCAGTTGTGGTGTCCTCTTCAGCCCGGTGGTAGGCACAAGAACACCCTACACATAGATGTCTTAGTTATTGTCTTTACTCATCAGCATACGACATGTAACTAACTCTGAATATCTCAATAACCGTTAAACCCCCATACCCTGACACCTCCCAGATTAATTATGTAATGTCCTTTATAAGTCCATCCTTAGTCACAGAATCCTAACGCTAAGACACTGCATTGATCAGGGTAACTAATCAATTGGAACCAACAATGTCCAAGGCCAAAGTGGGACATTCAGCCTGACCACACGTTTCCTCTATCTTTCCCCTCACAGTCCGATTCAGCATCAGGTGAATACTGGGATGGGGCCTACATGAAATATAAGGTTGCCGACCCATATGTGATCGTGTTGAGTTGCGTCCACCCATGGTGTAAGGCCTTAGGCCCAAAAAATGGTGAATGCGATGGACCCATGTGTGTACGTTCATAGATTACTGCCACTACCCCATTACCACAATCAGCCACTGGCCCTATAAATGATGACCTGCAAGTAGTATCTACCCAACTCCCACGTCACAGTGTGCACACTTCAAGTCTCCCCAGTTGTGAGCCAGGGCCAACCAAGATCCAGCATCCAGCTCCCTATTTTGTTCAGCCGTAGCCTCCACTCTGGTCTCTAATGCTGCGTGCCCACACCTTGCCAAGCGTAAGCCTCTCTCAGGTCTTCAAAGGCCTCTGGGGCCTCAGGGCCCGGGTTTTCCTCTTTCCTTCCTCCTGTGGGCCCCCATTGGGTGTGAGGGTGTCAGCACTGGCGGCTCAGAGCAGGTGCCATTGTTCTCCTTGTCACACCTGCTCTAGCCACCTGTGTGGCCATGACCACTGACCAAGCAGCTCTGTCTTTGGAAGGAAGTCGAGTCTGGCCTCTGGCCATGGCTCAGAAAAGATGATGGTCTGGGGAAGTTCATCCAGGTCAGATTAATGTATTGAATATCTGACAGGTTTGGCGGGCAGTGCTGAGTACAGTTAGCGTGCAACGGTCTCTGTCACCATCTTGGCCCTACTGCCATGGTCCCACGTTTTGTAAACTTCCAATAATAATTAGTGCACACAGTAATTACCACTACCCTTCTGTGAAGCATTTAATGGGCGCCATAATTAACTTCTCCTGAGTTCCCTTCCTCAGAATGAAGCTTAGTATGTGGAATCAGTGTTTACCTCACCGATTAGTGCATGTTTTGCATTATGTGTTAGCATTTTATTGTGATATATTTCCTTAGTTTTTTGCTGTTGAAATCTGGCAAAACAAAATTCCGGAATTTAGTAATTCATGTACAACTTAGAATTCCGATCCATGTGTAAGCATCCATTTGCACCTGATTCGAATTTAAAACACAACCTTGAATTAGAGTCTAAATAAAGTATGTACTTTTATAATAGGCACAGATAGGTTATGTCAATACAGATTTAGCTAGCCCTCTAGTGCCGTTATTATGTTTTCGCAATGCTGTAGGTTTTGAGTATGTTGTATTGTATTGTAGTTGTATTTATACTGCCCCTGACAGGGTACTAAAGCGCATTTGTGGAAGGGTAGCGCGCTATTACGTGAAGTGCCACAGATGGAACAATGCATGTTTGGCATTCAGCCTATAGGGATGTTTTTTTTAATGTAATGCGTCAAGACCAGACTTATGCTTCAAAAATGTTTTGGTGCTGTGCCTCTACAAATGAGTCATGAGTTGCTTATGCATTCAATTTGAATTGATAGAAGTGTGTGAGCGAGGTTTGGCTTATGTTTCGAGTGTTTTGGTGCGTGGGCAGCACTATAATTGCTGAAACTGTGTCATAAAGAACCATGTAGCTGCATTTACTCATGCAGCCACACAAACCAATACCTATTGAGTGGTCAATGTATAGGCAGTAGAACCACATAGAAAACACCTCACGAAAATGCACAGAGATGACAACAACTACTCTTGGATGATACAAATTTAGGCAGTTACAAGGACCAAGACTACATTTTTTAATAAACCCCAAAACATCCTCTGTGGAAGAAAAACTCCATGTGAACATCAAAGTACAGTAGGGTCTACAACACCCAAAATGCTATTTGTTTAAGGTAATAATAGTCTGGGAACATGAAAGCGGACAGACTTTGGGATGTGGGGCATTAATTGGAATCACTTCTAAAACCTGATGACAGAATATATAATTCTTCTTTCAGTTTCTGTTTCAATTGTGCCGGATATAATGAATAGTCTCAAAGCATTAAGAAAATAAAACAAAGAAAAGTTTCTGCCACATCTGCGCATTAGCCCTCTGAATGGTTAGGAAAGTGCTATACAAATGACAATACAATATCACTGTCCCTCTATTGCATTCTGTTGTAATCTTGCATTATCTGTCTTTTGTTGAAGTTAAAATGTGGTGAAGTACCCCTGCTGTGTATTTGTAGATGTGGTGGCATATGATTGCTAAGTCTTTTATCAGTGCCAGTGGCCTCCATATTATGATTTCATTATAGCCTATGAAGATCGCAATTCGGCAGACGGGATATCCGTCACATTTGTGAGGAGTAACCTATCTGCCGAACTCTAAATCAGGCCCTAAGTCTGTGCACATTTTGAGGCAGTCTATCTTATACTGTGGGTAATACAATTTTAAAATGATGACTTGCATATTCACAGTGCTTTCAGTCGCAGGCTGGGACCTGTAGAACAATAAATACACATCACTATTATATATCTTTCTATTGTCATTCATTTAAGGTTTATATTAATTCTATATGTATTCACCTGAAGGCAAAAAGCCTACAAAATAGTTGCAAAATATTGTGATATTTTTTATTCATGTCTCTGGTCTCGCCCCCGTCGCACTCAGATCCCAGTTCTCATACGTTTTTATCTGCCTCTGGATGACTTGCGAAAACTTAGGCGGTCATTCTGACCACGGCGGGCAGCGGTCGCCGCCCGCCATGCGGTCACCGCCAAATGGCCGCTACGCGGTCAGGAGACTGCGGATGCCATTCTGGCTTTCCCGCTGGGCCGGCGGGCGACCGCCAAAAGGGTGCCCGCCGGCCCAGCGGGAAAGGCCCTGCAACGAGGAAGCAGGCTCCGAATGGAGCCGGCGGAGTTGCAGGGGTGCGACGGGTGCAGTTGCACCCGTAGCGATTTTCACTGTCTGCAAAGCAGACAGTGAAAATCTTCATGGGGCCCTGTTAGGGGGCCCCTGCACTGCCCATGCCAGTGGCATGGGCAGTGCAGGGGCCCCCTTGGGGCCCCACGACACCCGTTCCCGCCATCCTGTTCCTGGCAGTAAGAACCGCCAGAAACAGGGTGGCGGGAAGGGGGTCGGAATCCCCATGGCGGCGCTGCAAGTAGCGCCGCCATGGAGGATTCCCTGGGCCAGGGGAAAACCGGTGGGAAACCGCCGGTTCCCCTTTTCTGACCGCGGCTTTACCGCCGCGGTCAGAATGGCCCTGGAAGCACCGCCAGCCTGTTGGCGGTGCTTCCGTGGTCCCCGGCCCTGGCGGTCATGGACCGCCAGGGTCGGAATTACCCCCTTAGTATGGAGCTGTGATCTCCACTGCAGCCATAGCAGCTAAGGAACTGAGTGTGCCATAGAAAGTGCAGCAGCCTGAGCTAAGAAACACAGTGGTTGGGTGTGGAGGAGCTGGGGAGGGAGTATGGGGAATATGAGTCTAAAACCCTTTTTAGCCCAATGGACATTGCTCAGATACCTGTATGCAAACTGTGTTCAGTTTTTATTCCAGGACCAGGCTTTTTTCTTTCCATATCACACAATTATAGGCCCACCTGAAATGTAATTTACACTGGCATCGTTCACATACTTTGTTAATTTTGTGTTATGTTTGTTACATGAAATTCCCGAAATTATGTTGCGACGCCATTTCACGTAATTGCGCCACTATTCGTGGAAAAACTATAGTGCAAGAACAAAAGAAGCAACCAGAACGTAGGTGGCTTTTCATCGCACTTGCGTTTTTGTAAAGCGCGAAGTGCATTCTCAAGTCAAAATTGGCATGAAGACGTATTTGTCACTATAATATATTGCTAAGTGACGGATTTGCATGTCTCATAATTTTGTGTAATCTTCCTAAAATTAGCATAATTACGCAAAAGCAGATTAAACCAATTTTGCACTCTTACACTCTTGTCTTTCATTGTCAGTTTATCTCGCTACGGGCTCAGGGGATCAAGTCTGTGCTTGCTTGCCTTTTTATTCCATCTACCTGGGAATTCTTTTTAGCTCCATGTGGGATTGCAGAATAGTTGGATGTAATCACTCAAGGCCCTCCTTGCTGACATCATCGCAAAATCGAGTTAAAGGCTGCTGGGCTCAGCTGTGATTTCTACATTATGATGAATGTAAATCGCAATCTTCACCCATATGACCTTCCCATCCGCGGATTTGACAGTAATACTCCGTAATTTGAACAAATGTTATGTAAAGGTAATGCGACAAAATGTTTCAGCTGCCTTGGCAGTGTAACACTGGCTGGGGAACTAGAGAATAAGGTGGAGTAATATAGTCTAAAGATAAAAAGAGTGGTTCTTTTTTAGAGATGTGGACGCTTTTTGCAAGCAACATAGAAAAAAGTTAAGTGATTCAGGCAAGATACATTCACAGCAAAAGGAATATCTGCATTTTAGTTTATCCCCACCTGAGAAGGTCGAACCCAGAAAAAAGCATAGCAAGCATTGACAAGGCTAATACATTTGGCGCTGACTGACAGCCTTTGGACTATTGTTAGTTTGTGAAACGTTATTTTTGAGGAAGTTAATAGGACCTCACCATTGTAAAAAAAAAAAAAATGCCTAAAAGCAGTCATTTTTTATCTCAGAAGCCACACATTTCTGTAGCAGACCCCGAAACTAAAGGGTACAACTTTCAGCGTGTATGTGCTCCTTGTGAAAGAGCAGAATGCTGTCACTCGCAATTAAGCAGCCAACAGATGAAATAGGCAGACTCAATTCCCCATGTTGTAGTATTCCCAAGAAAATGGGAATATCACAACAGCAGACCAATAGATAAAGATGGCTGTCTGAAAGCCCCAAGAATTATATTTTATATGTTTGGCTAACTACAGACCTAATAAGGTCAGGGTCATATATGAGTGGATACAACTGTGGCTGTTAATGTATTCATTCATGCTCACCCCTAACACCTTCCTTCCGATTCTTACTTATCTTTCTCAATTCTCAGTCATCCTCCTTATTTTTTAACTGAGTGGGAGAAATTATGCTTTCATAAATCAAAAGTGTCCAAACTAGGCCCATGAATGTTGGATCCACTTAAGAGTGCGAAGATAACCATGATGTAAATTTGTTCCATTTTTAAGCATTCTCTGTAAGTTAATTTACGTGGCTGTTCTGATTTTCTGGCACAGATCTAACCTTCCTGTACCAATTGTATAAATCCATATCCTGAACAATAGAAAGCCCACTTCTCGGGATCCCACATTTCTTTCTGTTCATGATTTCAGTAAAAGAAGGGACCTTCTCCCTTCTTAGTGCTGTGCACGTAAAAGGAGCCTGCCCTTCTTACATAGTGCCTAATAGAAACTTAATCACCTCTTGGATCTTTCATAATTGGTGGTGAACTGATGAATGCCTGTATCATGGATGTCAAGATCCAAACCCGTGACCTACTTAATACAGACCGGCCTCTTCACCAGGCCCTCAATCACTAATTATCTTGCTGGCTCAGGAGAAGCCCTCACACAATGATCATAATATCATAGTCTTCCGCTGATGTAGCAGAAACTTCAGTACTTTCCCTCATGTTACAGTGATCATCTGTACGTGACAATCTATGCATTATGTTAATCGAAGTACTGATAGTTCGGCTAAAGAGTGATGCACTAAGAAGCCATTTTAGTGTGCATTTGTTTAGATGAATGTCTTAGACATATGTGGTATCAAAGTTTAAATAAATGTTTGAAAGGTTAAACTGACATTATGCTATAATTTAGACTTCAAACTAATAGTCTGTATTGAAAATAATATTGAATTTCTAATAATATTTATACTGAGTAAAATCAGAGAAATGCAGATCTGCGTTATACTGACTGAAGTGTATTAGAGTCATTTTGTTTAAAGTTACTGTAACATGAATGCTGATGAAGATTTATTAATGCAGAATTTATAGTTTGCGTATTAAACGTGTTTTATTTGAATGTATTAATGTGTTGTTTTAGTCCATTTGCATTAGACTACTTGAGGCCTGCAAGGCTTTGTATTTTGTGACTGTGAAGAAAATGTAAAATCATCTTGTGAACGTGTACTTTTCTTTCAGACGTGTTCCAATGAGAAGACTAGTTTCGTAATAGATGTCTATTGTTTTACACAAAGAGAGGTGCAAGAATCTGACCTTGTATGTCAAACATCATGGGCTGTGGACTCTGAATCAAACATTTGTTTCAATCTTTTGTGGAGTTACATGAATAGATGCTGTTCTCATCACATACTTGGGAAAACATGAAAATGATTCAAGATTGGAGTCATATGATTAATTGCTGTTGGATGATGCCCCTTCAATGTCAAAGGAACTGTTGCCGTGATGAATCAGATTGCTGTATTGTTGTCCACGGCTCCCCGTGGACAAGAGGATCACCTTTAAACTCCTCACCCACGCTCACAAGGCTCTACACAACACCGGACCTACCTACCTCAACTCCAGACTCAACTTTTACGCCCCCACTCGTCAACTCCGCTCTGCCAATCTCGCCCTTGCCATCGTCCCCAGGATCCAGCGCAAGACCGCCGGCGGCAGATCCTTCTCCTTCCTCGCCGCCAAGACCTGGAACTCTCTCCCCACCTCACTGCGCCAGACCCAGGACCTCCTCGCCTTCAGGAGACTCCTCAAGACCTGGCTCTTCGACCGCTAACAGCTCACCCACCACCCCCCCCCCCCCCCCCCACCAGCGCCTCGAAACCCTGACGGGTACATAGTGCGCTTTACAAATGTTATGATTGATTGATTGATTGATTGTATGAACTTTAATATGTCAGTGCCCAGCAGGACTTTGGTCAGAGATCCCAGCAGATCTCAGCCGATCCCATCAGATGAGAATCCCTGGAACTCTGGGAACAATCATTTTGCCCTGCATGTTGTCCCCCTTGGAGAGGTAGTTTCCTCTTTGCCTTTGCCCCATTGAAATGCCTTGCTGAGACTTAGAGATTTTTCATCCAACTCTTACAGAAGGCTCTTGATTGAGCTTCTGACTTGTAATCTGCCTCACAAATGTTTTTCCCTGATTGACTAAACTGTAGGGTTTCTCCCGTGCCCAATCAAACTGAAAGGATGGAAATGCTCCAGGACAGGTTTTACCTAAACATTAATAGCATAAACTAGACAAGTGACAGACTGGCCCTCGGGGAAAGGTGGAAATTTGCAGATTATCCTATGCCTCTGATAAACAAGTAGGTTTTGGAAGAGACATCACATTAGACACTGAAGCAGCACTCAGCCTTATTTATTTGTTTTGCAGTTTTGCGTAGTGTGAACTCGACTGGATGGGAGTCAGAGCACTTTATCTGAAAGCAGGCTAAGTACATTAGCAAACCAGACTGATTATACCATGTGTAATATATGGCTCCATTGAGGCCATTAGCATAAAAGACTGGACTCCAAATGTAGTAATTCACAGCTATGATGTAGAAACATAGATTAACAGAACCTGTTATCCACTGTTGCTATGTCATTAAGGAATTCCAAGCTACCCTGGCTAGACTCTCTGATAGCCTGTCAGAGAAGAGCTGGAATATAGGGAGCACAGCTTCTGAATGAGACGGAAGGAAAGGTACAGGGAGTGGTATGGGTGGGTGGCAGGGGGCCATGTACTTTTCTTTTTAATTTGGTACAGCAAGGGGGGGCATGTTATGTATAAATCCACCATTGTCTTCTGCCCCTCCGTAGCAGTTGAAAGCAGAAGCAGATAATTTTGGAGGCCATACATAACATTAAATTAGATACAGGTAAAAAGTGAATTACAGGGATTTGTTTCACCTCAGGGTTTTGGGTGACAACATAGACAAATATAGCTTCGCTCTAGTTGTTTATTTGATGTCACATGGTGAAAAATGTCCCCATAATTCACTGTTTGCCATCTATAATTCTATATTTTGGTACAGTTAAGTCTGAAGTTCTAAGTTGAATTTTAAAATCAAGAATCATTTCTTGAGGCAGTTCATGTGAAAATGGAGGATGTCATGGCAGAAAACCTGCCCCTCCACTGGGCCTGCCTATTTTTTGCCTTGAAGTCACTGCCAGTCTTTTTTGTAGGCTCATTTGCTGTTGGTTGTGCCTGGCATTAGAAGATCTAAGCATGCACCCAGTGCAGTTTCGTCCCACATACCAAAGATTCCATGTTTCTCTATGCTGAAGTATCTTTTTGAACTGGGATTCTTGAAAAAGATGGTTAAGGAGACATTTGTTTTGACCAAGCAAATAAGAGTTATCTGATTTCCATACGGAATAAAGTATGTTACAGAAAATGTGGAATATTAATGTGAAAGCATAACACAACAACAGACACCGAAGAAAGTGCTACACAGCTGTATGTAGTAAAAGAACATTGCAGGCCCAAAACTAATACTGACCGGAATAAGGTGAAGAGTTCACTTGAGGACATAGGGGAATAAGTAAATTTAAAGGGTTGCAGATAATAACCAACTTCCCGCCCGAACAATGTAGTGGCACCGGAATTTCCAATTGTTCCTGACCTATCTATCATTCTGATGAATATTCTTCAGGATGCAAAGTATTTTTCCATTATCAAGCTGAAGAATGCCTTCTTTAGCGTCATTCTTCATCCATATAGTCACTATTTGACAGCGTTCTATTATCGCAGAGCTCAGTATTTGTACTGTTGTTTGCCACCTGAGGTGGAAAGTGAGAGTCCCTAGTATTTTCAACAGAGTGCTAAGACATAATTTGTAAAATTTTCAGTGTAGCAGCACATTGTTGAAATATGACAATGACATACTGATTTGTAGTCCTACTAAGCAGCAGTGTAGAAAGGACACTATGGCCCTCATTACAACATTTTTTTCAAAAAATGTGGCAAAACCCAATAACCCTTGGACCTGGGTACATAAACATTAGGAACAATATATGGTCAAAAGGGGGAAGTATGCCTAGACTTCGACGGCAAAATTGATTTCTCAAAGTCAGGAACTACATTAATTCCATCTCGTATCCTTAAATTAATTCATATTTTGTTTCTTTACCAAGTCATTCACTACAATCTTTTGATTCAATCACAAATTTCTTATGGTTATTAATAAGTCCTAGGTGCTCCTAAACATAAAAACACAGTGAAAGTGAATATTGTGATGCAAAAAAGTGCCAGTGTTATATACAATATATACAGAAAACGTGGTTAAAAATAAACCGTGAGCTTCCAAAAGGCTCCCTCAATCCAGGAGTCCTGAAGTCACTAGATTATTTAACATCAATCCACAATCAATTTTTGTTGACGTTTCGACCCTATATGTAGATATAAATCAACAGCGGGTCATCATTAGGACTGGAAATCTCTCTATTTTGGTAGCACCTAGAAACAAATAATATTCTGTTGTAATATTTGAGAACTATTTTCACTAGGGGATCTTTAATGTTTAGAAGCTTTTTCTTATATATTTATAAGAAAGAATATCACTCACCTATCAATTCTGATTTGTCTAATTTATCCTATTTATCTCTTGATAATGGTTGCCAGAATTATTGGTCATCTTCCTAATAGGAACATACATTTTCTGAATATTATATTCCTTAATATTATTAAACATTATTAAACTAACTTTGCTGCAATAATCATCAGTCACAGTAGTAAAGGAGATTATTCTATGATTAAAATTACTTACAGTGGCCAGTGACATCAATCACAATTCTTTGCAAATGCAGTCTTGTTAAAAAAAAGTCATATTTTTCCGGTCTCCACCATATGTTAGAGACTCCCCGTCAGTTCATCACTCTGTATATTTCGGTTTGTAGCAACAGTAGTGACAGATTTTAAATTCTCGACCCTGAAAAACAAAGGGTGAGGATCATGAGGCCTATTCATAAAGAATACAAAGTTAACAAATTGTGGTTATTTAACCTCAATCCACAATAATTTTTAGTCCTGTTCATTCTGATTTACTTTCTTAATTTCCTTCGGCATCGCCGGAAGATGCCAAACTGCAACCTTCCGTGTGCGGCCACATCAGTCATTTAAGTAGGATAAGCTCGTGTGTAACAACTACATCGGGCGGTGCCCTCTCTGGTCTGCCTGAAAGGACTGGCGTCGTGTTTACGTAAGACGCTGGAACATGGTCCTCTACGTAGCGTATTGAATTACCGGTGCCCTATCTGGTCCGACTCATTATGAACACCTATAATTACATGGCGTAGGGTCTCTACGTTTATTCTAAGATTTATCCTATTTATATTAGACCCTCTTGTGAGTATCGCGATTGCATTCCTATGTGTCATTTGCAATAGGCGGTTCCCTTGCCGGCCCGCACAAAGGGTTGTTATAATACTTATATAAAAGGAATCTTTTACATATTCACGTCTTCATTTAATGAAGTACTATCTAGTCACACTATTTTTAGGGGGCTCCGTCTCTTCCTCCGGAACACTAGTCATGATGTAGATTTACTAAATTATTGCTGTAATTTTTGAATTAGAGTATATTTCAAATCTTTTTTTAATTGTGGACACATTTTTAATCAGTAATCCTAAACTGGTCTGATGCACAGAAGATGTTTATATAATGCCCAAATAATGTAACAAGTCAATCACATGTTTCTTTCCACTAGGGACCTGATGTTCACACGCCTTAGGAATCAGATGCAAGGAGTGCGACATTTATATATACAACATGAAACACATATATACATACATAAATTTCTGTTTGAAAACAACATCTATTATCCTATAGTCCCAGATGTATCCAGTAATAACAATTAGTCAATAGTGAGATAATGAAGTTAAATTGTTGAGGCCTGTCTCCAGTCTTCTAAAGTATTGAGTCCATTGTTTATAGTTTTACATTTGTCCATCCAATACATTTCACATTTAGAGAGGAGATTATCTTTATCCCCTTCTCTTGGGCCCAAGGTAATTTGTTCAATAATTTGCCATCTTAACTCATCACTATTATGTTGGAGTCTTTGATAATGTTCCACTAGGGGCACTCCTACAGTTTTGCATTTGATTCTGCTTTTATGTTGCAGAATCCTGCATTTCACGTTCTGAGTCGTTTTGCCAATATACATGAGGTTACACAGACACCAGATCACATAGATGACATCATGTGTATTGCAATTCGTGAATGAAACCAAAGTGAATGTGTTGTCCCTATAGCAGAAATCCATTGTATTGAAGCTAAATTTGTATGTCGCACAGTGTCCACATTTATAATGTCCCAATATAGCTGGAAAAACCCATAGTGTATTTTTCGACGTTTTTGGTATTTGTGGTAAGAGTGCTCTTGTCAATGTATCTTTTAAGTTCTTCCCCGTCTTAAAATAAAACAGGGGGGATCTTGTATATGAAGATGTTCCCTGAGCAATTCCCAATGGTGCATGGTAATCTTTTTAATGTCATTACTGGCCCGATTGAATGTAGTTACACAAGCTAGTCTGTTGTTGCTCTCTTTAATTGATTTAGGTTCTAAAAGACATTCTCTATGATTATACCATGCTCTCTTTCTCACTCTCTTTACTAGTCTTTTGGGATAACCCCTCTCTATAAGTCTTTCTAAGAGGTTATCTGATTCTTTGAAGTAATCAAACTTTTTTGAACAGTTTCTCCTGATCCGGAGGAACTGCCCAAATGGGAGATTGTCCCTCAGGCTTCTTGGATGATTGCTGTTATAATGTAGTGAAGTGTTCCTTTCTGTCGGTTTCCGGTATAGCGAGACAAATAACTTGTCTTCATCTACTCCTATTTTTAAGTCTAGGAAAGGGATGTTTTCCTTGTTATAGTCCATAGTGAACTGTGTATTGGTTGACCTTTTATTCGACCAAATATGGAACTCTTGTAATTCAGTATTTGAGCCTCGCCAGATCAGAAGAACATCATCAATATATCTGGACCATTTCCTTATGTTTCCTAAAAAAGGATTTGTCTGATTGGAAATATTCCAGGTCTCGTAATCATCCATAAAAAGGTTTGCTAAATTCGGTGCAAAACTTGCTTCCATTGCTACACCTTTCACTTGGTAATAAAAACTATTGTCAAATAGGAAATAGTTATTTCCCATAGCTATTTTCATCAGAGATATTAGAAACCCAGTGGGTACTTGCATCGGTTGAGTAGGAGAATCAAGCACCTCAGTTATTACCCTAAGGGCCTCCTGTTGAGGAATACTAGTTTACAAGGATTGTATATCCATTGTAACTAAAAGGTCTGTGTTTTTAAAGAACTCTACATCCTCATACATAGTAATCAGATGCATGCTGTCCCTCACATATGCACTCGTCATGGGTAAAAAGGGTTTCAGAAAAAAATCCAAGTATTAGCATTAGGGTTCCAATAAGGAACCACATCCTGACACAATAGGTCTACTGGGAAGATTTTCCAACCTTTTATGTATTTTTGGCAGCGTGTACAATACAGGTGTTCTAGGATCTTTCTTATTGAGAGACTGATATTTGCTTTTACTCGGGAATCCCTGATCCAATCCTAATTTTGTTATCTCTGCATTTTTTCTTTCAATTCTTTTGTGGGGTCTGATCGGATTTCTTGGTAACAGTTCTTATCAGTCAATTGGTTCAACATTTCTTGGCGGTAATCTGTTGTGTCTTGTAGGACTATACCTCCTCCTTTCTCAGCTGCTTTTATCACTACATCATGGGCCTGATTACAACTGTGGAGGAGGTGTTAATCCGTCCCAAAAGTGACGGTAAAGTGACGGATATACCACCATCCGTATTGCGAGTCCATTAAATCCTATGGAACTCATAATACGGCTGGTGGTATATCCGTCACATTTGGGACGGATTAACACCTCCTCCAAAGTTGTAACTAGGCCCCATGTCTCTTTTTCAGCCCTTTCAAGGCTGTGTTTTCATTATATGTAAGATTATATTTGACATATTTCAGTTTTTTACTCAAAATATCAATATCTTTCAAAACCATCTTTTCAAATGTCAATATTTCCACTGGCATTGCATGGGGACGGGGGTCAGTGTGCCCTGTAAGGTGCCTGCACGTGCGCACGCACACCTGTTCTGCCCCAAGCGCGCAGTTTCTCGTGTGGAGAACACAAACTTTCACTGCAGACCAAGGGAGAGACGTTTTGTGCCACAGCTTTATAAAATGGGAGCGGCTCGAAAAACAGTCATTATGTTGTTGCTGTATTCCTTGGAAGTAGTGGCAGCTAATTCACATCGTTGAAGAGGAGAGCACGAGTGTCATGTAAGTAAGTATTCCTCTTCCACGGCAGCCTGCGGGGTTAACAGGGTCACAAGTTGAGCAGGTAGTGGCTCCTGCACATGCCACTTGCTGCATTCATTTAAAAAATATGAGGCAGGCTGCGGTACATCTGAAGAAGATTGTGTAACTTTTGACATTCATAATTATTAAAGTGGTGTCATGCTTTGAGACTGCACTGCTTTTTGTTAGATAAATACAATTTAACATGTTAAAGAGTGTTTTTTAATTTAATGGCACTCTCAGCCAAGGCTGCAAAGGTGGAAGGGTGGGGGATGCTTTTGTTACTGGAATCTGCTTTTGTAGCAGTGCAGCAGTACTGAAAGTACCTGGTACAGAGTTCCTTGTATATCCCATAGTTTTCAGGCAACATTAAAAGTTTCAAGATGCCCCTGGTGATTAATGCACCTGCTGGAGAAAGACCAGAATTTTGTCTAGTGGCAGTGAGGTAGAGTCGCTCATTGGAATCTAACTGGCTCACTCAGACTTTCAGCCGCCCAAGGTTGTTAAAATGTGTACCATCAAGATGGATAGCAATACAGCCTCTTATCAGTGTCTTAAACTTTAAATTATAGTGCGTTGTTATAATTACTACTGATTGGCAGGGGAAGTTGTCTTGAAAACTTCAAAGATGGTGGAACTTTATTGCCCTAGGCTAGTGAAACATGTGAATTTTATCAGCACAGTCCCACCGAAAGCAGGTTTCTGAATGCACCCCTCGGAAGACCGTACTTTAAAAATATCACACAAGAGACACTTCGAAAATACTGAGGGGCATATTTATACTCCGTTTGCGCCGAATTTGCGTCGTTTTTTTTTACGCAAATTCGACGCAAAACTAACTCCATATTTATACTTTGGCGTTAGACGCGTCTAGCGCCAAAGTTCATGGAGTTAGCGTCATTTTTTTGCGTGAACACCTTCCTTGCGTTAATGATATGCAAGGTAGGCGTTCCCGTCTTAAAAAATGACTCCGATGCTATGGCGTCGGATTTATACTCCCGGGCAAAAATGACGCCCGGGAGTGGGCGGGACTAAAAAACCCGCATTTGCGCCGGATTTTAGCGCCTGGGTCAGGGCAGGCGTTAAGGGACCTGTGGGCTCAGAATGAGCCCAGAGGTGCCCTCCCAAGCCCCCAGGGACACCCCCTGCCACCCTTGCCCACCCCAGGAGGACACCCAAGGATGGAGGGACCCATCCCAGGGAAGAAAAGGTAAGTTGTGGTAAGTATTTTTTTTTATTTTTTTTTGTGGCATAGGGGGGCCTGATTTGTGCCCCCCTACATGCTACTATGCCCAATGACCATGCCCAGGGGACAAACGTCCCCTGGGCATGGCCATTGGGCAAGGGGGCATGACTCCTGTCTTTGCTAAGACAGGAGTCATGTTAATGGCGTTTGGGCGCCAAAAAAAAATGGCGCAAATCGGGTTAAGACGATTTTTTTGCCTCAGCCTGACTTGCCCCATTTTTGGACGCCCAAACGCCATTTTTCCCTACGCCGGCGCTGCCTGGTGTACGTGGTTTTTTTTCACGCACACCAGGCAGCGCCGGTTGGCTAACGCCGGCTAACGCCATTCAATAAATACAGCGCCCGCATGGCGCTTCAGAATGGCGTTAGCCGGCGCTAATTTTTTTGGCGCAAAACTGCGTTAGCGCAGTTTTGCGTCAAAAAGTATAAATATGGCCCTGAATGTCTCAGAACACCGACAAACGTTTTACTTATGCTTAGATACCGCCACTGTGAAATTTGTGACCATGGAGACCTTGTTGGGACATTCACCACAGAAAGAAGGGATAATAGCGGGCATGCAAAATGTACTTGTATACATTTGCATAAGTTGTGTGTTTGTGTGTCTGTGTGCACTTTAATGTGCATTTGTACATATGTGACATGTGTTTGTATGCTTGAGTATGTAGTTTGACTACGCACGTATTTGCGGTTTGTTTGCATGCATGCACATATATTTTTGCATTTGTCAACGTGTGCACATCTGCAAGATAATTCTGGTGATCAATGTACCTGCTTGGAGAGCGATTGGAGTTTTGTGTAGTGGCAGCTTTAACTCATATAAGGGAGCACAGGGGGTTAAAGTGCCTACAAAAAAAAGCATGTACCATGTAGATCACAGAACAGTATTATATGTGTATAGCTTAGTGGGATACTGCTTTTGTCACAGAGACCCTTTTGTTACTGTGTAGTTCATAAGTTACAATCATTTTTAAAATATGTTTATTGATTATATGTTTTTTCCTGTACATCACAGTTCATAACAAAGGATTGTACATTCTCTTAGAGTTAGGCAGTGTGAACATTGACATTAGGCATTAGGCAGTTAAATGATACACATCACTGAGCTCCGTTCCAATTAGTAAACTTCATTCAGGTTTCACTCGGTGTGTGTGTTTGTGTGGTGTTGGTTGTGTAGTTTGCGGTTGTGTTTACTTGGTTTGCTTAAGTAATTATGTGATACAATTTTACCAGTATGGTCTTCACCTATAAACCATTGGGTTCCCCAGATCAGATCAATCCCCACATGTAACTGCAGCGTGCTCATGTCCCGAAGGAAGAGAAGGTAACATGAAAAGTGATGATAAAGTGAACAAGAAAAAAATAGAAAACTTAGCAGTAACTGGTCTCAGAGGGGTCTCGCAAGAGATTTCCTAAGGGATGGCATGAGTGAGAAGGTATATAGATGTGCCAGTGTCTTGAGGTATTCCAGAGCTTCAATCCTGTTGTCCATGTATGTGCTTGTCATGTTCTTTGTTTGTGTATGTTAGCATGGGGTTTGTCCTTCACAGGAGGACCAAAGCATAGGGTACAGCAATCGCCGGAGAAAGTGATAGTGAGGGAATCATTGAAGGGCCCAACAAAGATTGCCCTGTCCTGGTACACTGAAAGGCATAATTTACTATGTTTCAATAGCTAATGCAGTTAAATGTATAATGAAATATGTGTTGTAGACCGTGTCATTTTTGCCCAGCTTTTCTTGGAAGGAGAACCCCCAAGCCCTCCTTATAGTGGCTGAGCTTGCATGCGAGGTCAGGTTCTTGGTGCACATAGCCTAGGCTGCAGTGCACAGAGACCTTTTACTGCCGCACACAGAGGAAAAAAATTAGAGGGAACATTGACAGGGGTGTAAAATAGGATGGCGGTCGCAAACCAGTCACATCTGTTCGATCTCCACCCAAGCATCCCTTATAGAAATTGGTTAATTGTATTTTTCTGAAGAATCTTTGCATTTCTAGTTTGACCTCAAAATAATTAGTGCACACAGTCGGTACAAATGATAGGCCCTTGCTCAGTACTGATAATTCATGTGATGTAAGTTTGAGTCTTCAGAGGTTGAAAATCGGGGCCATATTTACAGGGTTCACTGAATTGGGAATAGGATGTTTCTCAGGCAAAGATATATGTTCTTGTACAGAGGGTAAATTATCAGTAGTAGTTTCGTTCACCAGGAGTATTGTTGACACCTTGTTTGTCGTTCTCCATGGGATTCCTGAAAATACACAAGGCCTCTGTTTCTCCCTCTGCCTCTCCCCTTCTCCCCTTCTCCCTCTCTGTCTGTTCCCTTCTGCATGGCCCCTCCCTAAAAAAGCTTCTGGATCTTCTAGATTAGTTACAGACCTGGGCCCTTGCAGTTCACTGTCTGAACTGTCAGAAGCAAATGTTTCTGAAAAGGTGGTGTATCTCCTATAACCTCCTCTGCCTCTGTTTACAAATCTTCCAGGATCGTCCTGTTTATAATAATCTTCTTGAAGGTAAGGGTATGTTGCAATTTTATCATATTTGGCTACATGTTTAGCTAATTTGTCAAGCTTTTTCCGTTGTGTGTTAAAAGTAAACACACTTGATGTTTTCTCCGGAGCTCCAATGCCGCTTACCACCATTCTGACTGCCTCCAACATACCGCAGCGGTATACCGCTTCTCGTATTATGACCCACGCATAAAAATCCACCACTATATAGACACACACACACAAGTCCGCCACCACCAAGGGCAGTGATAAATTGGCGGTACCAAAACCCACACCGTTACATCAACAGAAATACGCCCATAGCATCATGACCCACGAATCACCATGGCGGTCATTCAACTGTGGTAATCCATTGGCAGTACACACCGCCATGCTCAAAATACACACACACACTAACAAAACAACACCACATTGGACAATTCAAAATACACACACCTGATACACATATACACACCACACCCACACACCCACAACACTATAAAACACACACCCACACTACCCACAACCATTTACGACCCAGAGATTTTGGCAAGTGAGAGAGAGACAAGCCAGGAGCACCCACTGAATCTGAGCCACAAAACACAATCACCCATACACCATCCACACACCTCACAACACACACCCAACACATCACCCCACACACCCTCACACATACCACTCACACTACACCCATGGCACCACAAAGATACCCCAGGTTCTCAGAGGAGGAGCTAAGGGTCATGGTTGAGGAAATCATCTGGATAGAGCCACAGCTATTCGGATCATTACAGATGTCCATTGCAAGGAAGATAGAGCTATGACGGAGAGTCGTGGACAGGGTCAACGCCGTGGGACAGCACCCCAGAACAAGGGATGACATCAGGAAGAGGTGGAACGACCTATGGGGGAAGGTGCGTTCCGTGGTTGCAAGATACCAGATAGTTGAACAGAGGACTGGCGGTGGACCCACACCTCCTCCCCCACAACTAACAACATGGGAGGAGCAAGTCTTGGTGATCATGCATCCTGAGGGCCTGGCAGGAGTAGCAGGAGGACTGGACTCTGGTAAGTCAAATCTTTACTACTTTATCCCCCACCCTACCTGCATGCCATCACAAACAACCCCTACTCTCACCCCACCAACTCATACGTACTCCACCATCACAACCCACCCATACCAATACCAAGCCCTGCTTGCAATAACAATGCATGGCCCCATCACAGACCTGCATGGACACCCATCACCACAACATGCACACCAGTGACAATCACTTAGCCAAACCAATCACAACTCACACAAGCCAAAGCTGCCTTGCTAATAACAACCATAGAGGGAAACATCCATGCACAAGACAGCACACACAGATACAATAACACTACATTTACATCCCCACAGGACCCCCACTTAACATCACCAGAAAGGAGGTGCCAGCCACATCCATTCCCCCCCAGAAGAGGCCCACAGTGATGACAGCAGCTCTGCATGCCTGGATCACGACGACCAACCTGGCACATCAGGGACCTCTGGGCAGTCGGTGACCCAGACACAGCCCCAACCCACAACAGAGCCTCCCCCCTCAGGAAACACCACCACAGCACCCACCCAGCAGGCCCATCCCTCTATCCCCAGGACACGTCAATCAGCAGTATGTCCACCACTACAGGGACTCCAGGCAACCCCACAAACACAGGACGCTCAGGGACCTGGGTCAGTGGCAGTGGGCTCAGCAACATCTTGAGAGCATACCACCATTCCCAGGAGACCATGGGCCAGATACTGGCCAAGTTGAAGGATACCCAGCGGCTGCAGGAGGGACAGTACCTGGGGATCAGGGAGGACCTGAGGGATATCCACACCTCCCTGGTCACCATTGCAGGGATCCTGGCAGACATGGCCAACACCATGAGGGAGGCAGTGGCACACCAACGGGCCCCTGACACAAGCCACACGGAAGAACAGCCCTCCACCTTCGCCCAATGCTAGTGGACAGGACGCCCCGCAAACGGTCCCTGCAATCCAGGCAAAAGCCAGAGAATATTGCCAAGACCCCTGCCAGGAAATGAGACTCTCCTGATTGTCACCCTTTAGTCCCACTCTGTCATCCTGTCCACCTTGAACTGCCATTGCTCCCCTTCCTATGCCCCCTTGGACAATGCACCTGTGATACAAATAGACTGGACTCTACCCTGGACTTTCCTCCATCAGCAACCCAGCCCAGTGAAATACCCACTCCACTTATTAGCACCAAAATAAACACCCTTGGAACAAAATCAAATATGGAGTCTGTCAATTGTTTGACAAATGTATTAGTTTCACAAACTGTAAGCATTGCAATTCAAATGGACTGTAATATTTATATAGTAGTGTAGTGGGCAGTAGTAAACACAGCAGGAGCCAGAGTGGGGCACAGAGATCTGAAAATAGAGGTGCCAAAGGGTACAGTAAGTGGCCATAGAAAAAGGGAATTCAGGCTGCAATGTTCAATGTCAAACACAAAACTGCAATGGAAGGTGAAGTTACAGTGTCTTACCTGTGTGTCACTGGAAGTACTGTTGAATTAGTGTAGTTCTGTTGTCCACATCTTCTTCCTCTGCCTCCTCTTTGTCACTGTCCACAGGCTCCACCGCTGCCACACAACCATCCCCAGGCTCATCCTCCTGCAGAAATGGCACCTGGCGTTTGAAGGCCAGGTTATGCAACATGCAACGATGATCTGGCACACCTTCTTGGGTGAGTAGTACAGGGATCCACCTGTGAGATGGAGGCAGCGGAATCTGGCCTTCAGGAGGCCAAAGGTTTGCTCAATGATCCTCCTTGTTTGCCCATGTGCCTCATTGTAACATTCCTCTTCCCTTGCCCTGGCATTCCTCAATGGAGTCAGTAGCCATAAGAGGTTGGGGTAATCAGAGTCACTGGCAAACTTCGAGGGATACCTGTTAGCTACACACTCACCCTTAGGGCCAAACCTACACCCATACACCTACATCAACTGGGTGGGGACCATGGGCGCACCTATTAGCCACACCAGATGCCTCTGGAGCTCAGACATCACATATGGAATGCTGCTATTCCTCAGGATAAAGGCATCATGCACAGACCCAGGATACTTGGCATTCACATGGGAGATGCACTGGTCCGCCAAACACATCATCAGCACATTCAGAGAGTAAAAGCTTTTTCTATTTCTGAACATTTGTTCATTTCTCTGGGGGGGGGGGGGGGAGTGGACAAATGCAATATGTGTGCCATCAATGGCACCAATGATGTTGGGGATATGTCTCAGTGCATAGAAGTCAGCCTTCACTGTGGCCAAATCCTCCACCTGGGGGAATACGATGTAGCTGCGCATGTGTTTCAGCAGGGCAGATAACACTCTGGTCAGCACGTTTGAGAACATGGGCTGTGACATCCCTGATGCCATGGCCACTGTCGCTTGGAAGGAACCATTTCAATCAATCAATCAATCATAATATTTATTAAGCGCGCTATGTACCCGTCAGGGTTTCGAGGCGCTGAGGGGGGGGGGGGAGCGTTGCTGGTTTAGCGGTCGAAGAGCCAGGTCTTGAGGAGCCTTCTGAATGCGAGGAGGTCCTGGGTCTGGCGAAGAGATGTGGGGAGAGAGTTCCAGGTCTTGGCGGCGAGGAAGGAGAAGGATCTGCCGCCGGATGTCTTGCGCTGGATTCGGGGTACGATGGCGAGGGCGAGGTTGGCGGATCGGAGTTGACGTGTTGGAGTGTAGAAGTTGAGTCTGGTGTTGAGGTAGGAGGGTCCGGTGTTGTGAAGTGCCTTATGAGCGTGGGTCAGCAGTTTGAAGGTGATCCTCTTGTCTACCGGGAGCCAGTGGAGTTCCTTTAGGTGAGGGGAGATGTGACTTCGGCGGGGTATGTTGAGGATTAGTCGGGCGGAGGCATTTTGGATACGTTGGAGGCGTTTGATGTCTTTGGTTGGGATGCCTGTGTAGAGTGCGTTGCCGTAGTCAAGTCTGCTGCTGACGAGGGCCTGGGTCACCGTCTTTCTGGTTTCTGTTGGAATCCACTTGAAGATTCTGCGGAGCATTCGAAGGGTGTTGAAACATGAGGAGGAGACGGCGCTGACCTGTTTGGACATGGTGAGGGCGGCGTCCAGGATGAAGCCGAGGTTTCTTGCGTGGCTGGCAGGGGTGGGTGGGGGTCCGAGGACGGAGGGCCACCATGAGTCGTTCCAGGCTGAGGGAGTGCGTCCGAGGATGAGGACTTCCGTCTTGTCGGAGTTGAGTTTCAGGCGACTGTTGTTCATCCAATCGGCGATGGATTTTAGTCCCTCGTGGAGGTTTGTTTTGGCGGTGAGCGGGTCTTTGGTCAGGGAGAGGACGAGCTGGGTATCGTCGGCGTAGGAGATGATGCTGAGATGATGTTGGCGGGCCAGTTGAGCGAGGGG
The DNA here is from genome assembly GCF_031143425.1 of Pleurodeles waltl. Classification (NCBI taxonomy): domain Eukaryota; kingdom Metazoa; phylum Chordata; class Amphibia; order Caudata; family Salamandridae; genus Pleurodeles; species Pleurodeles waltl. The sequence continues at coordinate 1,451,848,900 of NC_090440.1, read as the reverse complement.
GGCCATGTAGACGTTGAACAACGTGGGGCTGAGGGAGGATCCTTGGGGGACGCCGCAGATGAGGTTGGTGGCTTTGGAGCGGAAAGGGGAGAGACGGACTCTCTGCGTTCTGTCGGAGAGGAAGGATGAGATCCAGTGGAGGGCTTTATCTTGGATGCCGGCTTCCCGGAGGCGGGTCAGTAGGGTGCGGTGGCAGACGGTGTCAAAAGCGGCTGATAGGTCGAGGAGGATGAGGGCTGAGGTTTCGCCGTTGTCCATTTGATGTCTGATGTCATCTGTGGCGGCGAGGAGGGCGGTCTCAGTGCTGTGGTTTCGTCTGAATCCGGATTGTGAGGGGTCCAGGATGGAATTGTCTTCGAGGAAGTGGGTGAGCTGAGTGTTGACGATCTTCTCGATGACTTTCGCTGGAAAAGGGAGGAGAGAGATCGGAAATGGTGCACTGACAGGGCCTGTATTAGAGGGGTGATACATGTAGGGTGGCGGATAGCTGAGATCAGGTCTGGCTCCAATTGGGCACACAGTTCTTGGATTGTGGCCCTATCAAGTCTGTAGGTCAGGATAATGTGCCTGTCCTCCATTGTCGCCAGGTCCACCAGGGGTCTGTACACGGAGGCATGTCTCCACCTCCTATTCATCCTCAGTGGTTGAACTCTAGGGTGAATAACGGTGAGCAGAAGGTCATATACACACATATTCCAACATTAATATGCAATTCTTTCTTTACAGGAACAGTATGTGAAGTCGTAAGTCAGTTGATGTGCCAATGTCTGCTGTGACGGCCTGTGCCCCCCTGAAATGACGGCTGCCTGACCTGTGATTAGGGACAAATGGAAATGAGGTAACTCCGCTGGCATTGTGTGCTGTTGCGATCTGTGGTCAACGACCGCTGCACAACACCGCATTGGTTATCATTGGGCCCTATGGGTTCCAGGAGCCAATGGCGATGTACGCCGGCAGTGATGGTACGCACCACTGCAGACGTGACCGCCATTTCCTATCTGTTCACTCACTTGCTACCTGACCTTCAACAGGAGAGGACCTACACTGCAAGTGCTGCTGTGTCTGGAAGCAACAATGACTCACGTGTCTGGGGTAACGGCCCATGCCTTCACTTCGGAGGAGTTGGAGAGACTGGTGGATGGGGTCCTACCCCAGTACACTTTACTCTATGGTCCTCCAGACAAACAGGTGAGTACACTGTGAATATGATGCGTGGGCCATGAATGAATGGATTGCTGTGTGTGTAAGCCTTGTGTAGTGGGGGTCTGAGGGGTCCTGGGCAGAGTGCTGCATGTATGGTGGGCAATGTAAGTGCGTAAGGGGATGGGGGGGTATGTTGGGCCATGAGTATAACAGTTCGACGGTATGACTAATTCCTTTTCTGCAGTTTTTTTTCTGCAGGTCAGCACCCATCAGAAAAAGGGTATTTGGTGTGCTATCACCAAGGTGGTGCGGACCCTGGGGGTCTTTGACAGGCAGAGCACTCACTGTTGTAAACGGTGGGAGGACCTGTGCCGCTGGGCAAGGAAGACGGGAGAGGCCCAGCTGGGGCTGGCCTCCCAATGAGGAAGGGGTGCCCATCTTACCCTGACACCCCTCATGTTCCGCATCCTGGTGGTGGCCTATCCGGAGTTAGATGGGCATTTGAAGGCATCACAGCAGCCACAAGGGGGGTGAGTACAGATTTTGAATCATGACTTTGCACGCTTTAATGTATTACCTGGGTGGGGTATGTGGGCTGTGGGTGCCCCTGGGCCAGGGCAAACATGGCAGGGTATGTTCAATGATGGGCAAGCTCAGATACACTCCAACCCCAATAATTTTAGTGGGCATCTACTACTGGGCAGGGTCCTGTGGGTTTCAGGTGTGTAGCTAATGGCATTAGGCATTGTACCCCATTGCCTGGTGACTAGAATTGTAACAGGTAGTGCATGGCCTAGTGCATAGGGCTGTTCCCTGTGAGTTGGGTATGCCAATGGTAGTGTTGTTGCTGGCATTGACCAAGTGTATCCTCTGTCTCTCTCCCCCCCTTTTAGTTTTGTCACCCTGTCCTTGTGTGCATTAGCTTCATCTGGCGGAGGAGCAGAGGCACCGACGACGGAGGGAGCTGCATCCCACATGGGCCTGGAGGCCGAATCCACCGACTGTGAGGGCACCAGTGGGACAGAGGGCGAAGGGAGCACCACGACAGAGACAGGAGGGTACACTACCGACAGTGACACCTCCTCTGACCGTCTCCCTGGCGGTGGCGGACACCTCTGTGGCCACCCCAACTAAAGGTATACCTGCCACCCTCCGAACCAGCACCGCCCTCCCACCAGCCCCTCAGTGAGTTTCCCATGCCCACTCACCAAGGAGGGTAAGCATCTCCTTTGCCCCTGTCACCTCAGGCTCTGCCAAAGTCAGCCTTCTGCCCTCAGTGAGGAGGCTATTGACCTCCTGAGATCCCTCTCTGTTGGGCAGCCAACCATACTGAATGCCATCCAGGGTGTAGCAGTGCATTTGCAACAAACAAATGGGCACAAGGCCCCCTCCAGAACCAGTGGAAGAAGGCATCCACTCAGCTCCTCCTTGCCAGGATGAATCACACTGGGCACAAGGCCCCCTCCAGAACCAGTGGAAGAAGGCATCCACTGAGCCCCTCCTTGCCAGGATGAAGCACACTGGGCACAAGACCCCCTCAGGAACCAGTGGAAGAAAACATCCACTTCAGAGACTGTGGCTTTGTACTTCCCAGGACCAAGCTGTGGGCAACCCACCCACTTGAGAGACTGTGGCTTTGCACTCCCCAGGACCAAGCAGTGGGCAAACCACCCACTTGAGAGACTGTGGGTTTGCCTTCCCAGGACCAAGCAGTGTGCAAACCACTCACTTGAGAGACTGTGGCTTTGCACTCCCCAGGACCAAGCAGTGGCCATGGAGCCCCCTCCAGGCCAGTGGCGTTGTACCATCTCCCGGCTGAGGTGCCCCCATTCCCTGTCCCCCTGAGGTGCCTCTGTGTTTTCGACCTCATGCCCCTGAAGTGTTCTCTCCGTATTGAGGCAGGAGTCAAGTGTGGCCTTGGCCTATGTGTTTTGGCCCAGTGCGCCACAGAGACTTTGGAGTGGGCATTGTCCCTCCTTTTGTATATATTGTACATATAGGTTATTGCATATTTTTCAAAACGTATAATATTACACTCAATTTAATCCATTCCTTTTGTCCTTGCGTTATTCCTGAGGGTTACAAGGTGTATATGTAATGTAATATTGTTGCATCTGTTTGTGTGTATGGTGTTGGGGGTGGGGGTGTTGCATGTTGCGTGTGTGTGTCACTCTCTTTTTCCTCCGCCCTCCCTTGTCTGCTAGGTGCAGTACTCACCATGGTCCTCTTCACCGCCGTTCATGTTCCTGGTGTATGAGAAGGTACACCAGCATTGGGAAAAATTGCAGCTCAGGCTCCATGGCGCCGTGGGTCTTCCTTGAGTGTCGAGAGGTGAGTCATTTCCCTACTGTTTCCGCTGTGCTTTTGATCGCGTTGGTACCGCCCCAGAAGAGCTGGTGGTTAGGCATGTTGTAATTTAGTGGGCAGTGCATTGTTTTCCGCCTGGCTGTTGGCGGTTACCGCCGCGGTGTTTGTTGCTACCGCTGTGGCGGTCGGTGTTTTAAAGTGGCTGTTTGTGCTGGCTGTTTCCACCGTGGTCATGATTCCAATTTGTTTACCGCTGGCCTGTTGGCGGTGTTGCTGCCGCTTTATCACCGAAAGCCAGGGTTGTAATGAGGGCCTATACCTCTCCTAGTCACTCTTGCACATAGAGGATACAAAGTAGAGAAAGAAAAAATACAGTATTATTAGGAGGAAGTTCATTATTTAGGAAAATTATTGCCAGCTTCTGTTTTGCGAGTATCTTCTGAAAGAGCAGCATCCATTCGTCACTACCAATAGTCCCTTTAATTTGCTTGCTCTGTGTGTGGCCGTGCAAGCTTTGTGTGCACTGCAGCCAAGGCTATGTGCACCAAGAAACCAACCATACGTGCACCACTTACATAGGATTCCAGTTTAGGCCATATAGGCACATCTTTCTATATTAGCATTTGTTACACTACACCGTGTTATAAATTTGCAATGTGTGTTACACCCTCTGTAAAGCAGCTTTTTCCTGGCATATATGCTGTATAAGTGGTATAGCTAGTCAAACTTGAAAATTCAAAGGTAGGTCTGGCCAGATCAGATCCTTTAGGAGATCCCACATGAAATGATACAATAAGTGTCATACAAAATATATAACAAAGACTGTTTCTAATTAAAGATGTTATTTCTCTAACAATTGCATTTCAATTGATTTGTAGTACAATAGTCGATAGTGCTGCAAAATGAGGATGACAGACTTTAACACCATATGAAATGGGCAGCAGACTGCCACAACCCTAAAACCTGACACCCAGCTGTGACATAACACAGAGGATGCTGCATCAGATTGTCACCCCAAGAGCCATTCTTCAGACTGAAACATCACTCTAGGAACCTTAGAGGATGAAATCACACCAGGTTCCTGAGATAATACCATGATAATAGTGCTTTCCCACCATCAGTATGTAGATGGAGTGTTAGAACCTGTCTCCCTGGCCCTGCATGCATGTGTGGAGGAGTTGAGAATAGGTGCACACACTTTAATGGTGGTCCTTTGAGAAGACTAGAAACATGATGCAGGTTCCATTCCCTGAAGTACCAGTTGAGAGGAAGTCTTTACAGTATTGCACATCTGCAGTGCTTTTAGCTGATGGCATGGCTGAAAACATGTGAACCAGAATCTTTTTCTTAACACTGCCACAAACCACGATTTGGGTGCCTCTGTGAGTTTTATGTTATTACATCCAGGCATAAAACAACAATAGACCTACACATAAAACAAGTCAGACCTACTGGCTTTGCAAATTATTTTTCACTCTATCAAATAAATGAGTAACAGATATTTAGTTGTGATAATGTGAACTAAAATGCCTGCCTTTCACACTAATTTTGTCTGCTTTCATTCAATCTGTAAGACACGTACACGTTTTCTCACCATATCTTTCAGAAATCCTCCATAATCATATCTCACACGTCATCCCTTTCCTCTTCAGCACTGTCTTTTCACTCTCTTCTGCACATACTTCCTTTCTTCTCATCTACTTTAATATCCCGCCCCATCCACTCACCTCCATCAAGCATTGCATTTTGTTCCTCTTTGGCGATGTCTCATTTTGAAAGTTGAAAGTTGTGTAACTCCTCCACACATTTTCCCACAGTTACAATTTGCAAATATGTGACCATTGCTACCTCTGGTCTGAAAAGAGATCAAACATTAAAGGTTCATGTAATCGGAACACTTATAACCCACTGAGATGTACTGTGAAAAATAAGAACTGCATTCTGCCTTAACTCCAGAGCTCTCAATCACATCCCATCACAATCACACCTCCACAGTTTCTACCCAATAAGACACCTGGACGCACTTAGATCACAACATGCACTGTACAAGAGTCATATATTGCACATAAAACTACAAATAAACAACATTTGGAAAAAATAATTATCTCAGCTAATGCATGATCAAATAATACTTAAAAGCAGGGAAAATGGCCCATTTGACAGCTGTTGGCATAATAAAATACACCAATGTTTATGGTTCAGTGGGGCCTGGTGCCACTGCACTTGCTGCATCAATTGTAGCTACATCCCTGGTAATGGCATCAGCTCATGCACAGTTCGTGAAAACAGCAGCTGGTGAGTCTAAAAGAAAATGCTATTATTAGTGTTGTGCCGATGCATTGCTTCCAACGGTGCAGGACATGCAGTGACAGGGGGGCCAAGAGGGGCCCAAATGCTGAATATTGCTGTATTGTACAGTTCAAACAGCCACCAAGGGACCCATGTTCTTCCTTACACAAGGGTCTGTGCCACACCAAGCTGTGTATCAAAGTAAATACCTCGGGCATTGTAAGATAAGGGTAGCAACAAAATTAACCATAATGCTGAAAATGTGGATTATTGAACTATTACCTTTCAATACAATCTGAGACAAGTGAGTTAGCTTGATGGAAGGAGACAGCACACTTGTCTCTCAAGTGCTTGATAAGCAATGTGGAAATAATGCACAAGGAGTTAAAAACATAGCATTAACATTTAGGGCAAAAAGGCGAGAGAAATAGTTCATTTAGTGGCTTATTTATACAAAATAAGACCAAAAACCCTGGGAATAATCCTGGCTTCCCCACTTAATGAAATTGTGTGACCTTAGGCAAATATTTTATTTCAGTAGTCCTCTGTTTTCTCTATTAGTCCTTATGAAAGCACCCTCAAATATCTGAGTCCCACCTACCAGGCAACAGACATATTTTGTGTGATTTAATAGATTATCATCAATGCCACAAGAATTATGCAGCAAAGGAGGACCAAATTATGCGGAAGGGTGGAGTAAATTATGCGGCAAGAAAAGGATAATTATGTAGCATTATGCAGCATATTTTACAATAGTATTACTTCATTATTTTGTAATTTCTACACTGTCTGGGAGTTGTTTGCACCTCATTAGACCCAGTTTAACACCGCTGCTTTCTCCAGATCTCCAAAACGAATGCAGCAACCTGAGACCCTCTGAAGCCCCAATGCCCTGGAAGAGTAATACTAAACTGCTGTTTTCCTCTTCCACTGTAGAATGCTTCTCCACAGAAGATTGCAGCCGCTGCTCACTGTGCTTGTACAAGTGCACAAGTAAACGTTTTTGCTTGTATTTTCAAAGAAGCAGCTGCCAACAGTCACTACCATCTTTGAAGGTTGTAAAGTGTCATACGGTGAATCCTGCAACATTCTTTGCCAATCCAGTATTAGACTCTGTGGATGATGTGCATGACTCTGCAAGTTACATTCCGAATGAATCTGGTCAAGCAACAGAGAATCCTATACCGGATGGCATTGTCTATTTTCTTGATGGTTTCTCTACTATTGACCAAGATATAGGAATTAGACCCACGTGTGCAGCAGTTGTCGGAGCACAACAGCATGACTCTTCTCATATAATCCATATAGTGGAGCAGTTGACATTACCAACGTATTATTCTGCACAAGCAGCAGAATTAATAGCATGAATAGCAGTTCTTAAGAAAGAAGTGTTAACGCGTCCCTTTATGATATTTTATTACACATCAGGACTCGTTTTAGGCCAATGAATGTTTTGACCCAGTTGAGAGATACCGGAGGACGAGATAGCTAATCAATATATCAATCAATACATCAATAATGTCATCAATATTTATCACGACAAAGCATTTCACTTTAGTCAAAGTCATTAATCAATTCAAAGACGCTACCATGACCTTTCAGCCATGAATAACCACACCAGTTTAGTAGAATTTTATGAGTTTTATTCCCTATTAATTACAGTCTAATAGCAAATGTGTTAATCTCAACACCAAGAAACATAATAGCATAGTCACGATATGGCAACTTTGATAAGATTTCATTAAAGCAAGAATCACAAACATCAAAACATAACACGGCGTGAACATAGATCAAGTTTAGCAGAGTGTCAATAACGCGTCACTTCAACAAAACATAATCTCAGTCGTTTGTCTATTTGCATCAGTTTGATGAACACCTGTCCTAACCACTGATTAGCATTTGCATGTTGGGCTTCATGCAAAACAATTTAGAACACCAATTTGGAAAATATCTAGCTAATGGTCTCTGTCAAAAGCAAGCAGTTGGTACCTAGAAAGGAAAAGCAAACAGACAAATTACAATTGCATTGTCATAATGACCCTCCAAGGATTAGGTCATCACACAGGATCATTCTTCGTCCTCAGGACACCAGTCAAATCGCCATCAGTCAAAACTCAACTCCGGGACAAAGGGCACTTCCCTCAAAAGGAGGAAAAGTGTAAATGGACAAACTAAGGGTAAGGATGGTTTAATAAAATCTCAAGTCACCAAACAGAGTGACAGAGTTTCTGGATAAAATCAATAGCATTCCCTAACCCACCTAAATGACCTCCCTGTGACATGGGTTTTTATCCCTTTTTCGTAATACATTCCCCCAAAATTCTATTGGACATTCGTTATACTCCACTATCTTTAACCTATCAAATAAGCATTAGGTAATCCTAATCTTCACCCCATATTATTTTGCAAGTCTTTGATGGGTCTTCGTAATTGACGTCTTCAGAGGTGGCACATCCGGTGTGACTTCATCCCTTGGTAATTCTTTGCACATCTTTTGGTCAGCAGTTCCATTGTCTTCACCAGTTTGAATGACCTTGTACATTACATTAATCTACACTGTTTCAATTTTACTTTAACATTTATTCCATGGGCATAGAAAATATGCCTGAGAACGAATCTAACATGGTTACATTCATCTTCCAAGTTTGAAGAAAAAGAACAAGCAGGGTCATGGCCCCTTGTGAGTCAGCACACTGAAAAATAGAAAAATGCATTTAATATGAGAGCCAGGCAGCTAAGCTCTGGCTCATGCTAACTTAAGGCCTATGAGGTTTCCAGTACAGTTTTAATAACGCAAATGTTAGTATAAACTTATTTAAACGTAATAAAACATTTTGATTATCATTATTAGTTCGCGTATACATTGGTGGCCACTCTTCGTGGTCACGATTCAAGCGCACGTTTAAGCAAAATTACTATTATTATAGTTTCTATGCGACAGCATCACACATTAATTCATAAACATTTCAGATATTATATAAGCTACGCTCTCTCAGAAGCAAGAGAAGGCATTACAATTTATTCAGATTCAGCTCATGTGACAACTACTGTACATTCCAGCATCATGAGATGTGCAGGAGAGGTTTTCTTAAATCAGACCTTTTGAGGAGTAAGATCAACAAGTTATGTGATACATTGTATAAGAAATGCTTATATTGCGTACCATTATCCCTCTATTCCCTTAGGAATAAACCTAGTTCTGACCATCACTTGACACCCTGTCAGATAGTGACAGGAAGATTCGTGAATACACAAGTCCCAGCCACTAGAAGTAATGTAAAGGGAGAAAGCTCTGCAGAGATTCTAAACGGTAAATGCCTGTGTACCTTTTCAAGTTAATGAGAACTGCAAAGTTAATTTCTAAAGAGGTAACTATAGAAAAGGAGAAGCGCGCCTATGCTGAGGTCAACCTCCCAGTTGTGCACATAAGAGACAAAGACCCTCATTACAACCCTGGTGGTCGGTGTTAAAGCTGCGGTAATACCGCCAACAGGCCGGCGGAAAAAAAAGTGGAATCACGACCATGCGGAAACTGCCAACATAGACAGCCACTTTAACACTCTGACCGCTACAGCGGTGGAAACAAACACCGCGGCGGTAACCGCCAACAGACAGGCGGAAGACAATGTACCGCCCACACTATTACATGAGGCCTATCCGCCACCTTTTCCGGGGCGGTACCAAAACGATCAAAAGCACAGCGGAAACAGTACTTGAAAGGGAAACCAGTCACCTATTGACACCCAACGAGGAACCAGGACGCCATGGACCCCGAACTACACATCCTGCCCATGCTGCTCTTCCTCCTTCTGTTTCAGGAGCAGGAAAGACGCCGTCGACGACCACGGTGAGTACTGCACCTACAACACAGGGGAGGGGGGAGGGAAAAGAGACTGACACACACACAAAAAACACAATACCCCCAACTCCACCCTCACCCACAACACCATACACCCAAATACATGCAGCAACATTACATATACACCCCCTCGCCCCCTGGAAGAACGCAAGGACAAAACTAAATGATTGCAACAATTGTAATCAATAAAAATCAGATAGTGCAAGTTCAAAGATCACTATATAGAAATATGTACACCAACTACACAAGTCCGGAAATTAATCAAACATCGTCCGTGGATCAGTGTCCCAAAATGCATGGGCAAAGCCCACACAAGATACCTGACTCGAAAAGGAGAGAACACTGCAGGGGCATCAGATCGAAATGAAACAGGCACCTCAGGGGGAGGGGGCTTACCTCAGCCAGATGAACGCTCAACGCCACTGCTCCACAAGGGGGCTCCATGCCCACTGCTGTATCCTGGGGGGTGCAAAGCCACAGTCTCACAAGTCTTTCCAGTGGGTGGTTTGCCCACTGCTTTATCCTGGGGAGTGCAAAGCCACAGTCTCACAAGTCTTTCCACTGGGTGGTTTGCCCACTGCTTTATCCTGGGGAGTGCAAAGCCACAGTCTCGCATGTCTTTACAGTGGGTGGTTTGCCCACTGCTCTATCCTGGGGAGTGCAAAGCCACAGTCTCACAAGTGGGTAACAATCTTCGCTCGTTCTGGAGGGGGCATTGTGCCCAGAGTGCTTCATCCTGCCAAGGACTGGGGTAGTGGATGTGATTCTCCACTGGTTCTGGAGGGGGCATTGTGCCCAGAGTGCTTCATCCTGCCAAGGACTGGGGTAGTGGATGTGATTCTCCACTGGTTCTGGAGGGGGCATTGTGCCCAGAGTGGTTCATCCTGCCAAGGAGTAGGTAAGTGGATGTGATTCTCCACTGGTTCTGGAGGGGGCATTGTGCCCAGAGTGCTTCATCCTGCCAAGGACTGAGGTAGTGGATGTGATTCTCCACTGGTTCTGGAGGCCGCAATGTGCCCAGAGTGCTTCACATGCAGTGTGGCAGGTCCCATTCCCTCACCTAGGTGTGTGTGCCACGAGATTGCCTGGGAACAGGTAGCATGATACTCCATGGAGTCAGAGACACACTCCACCCTTCTGCGACTTCGCCTGCCACCTGCAGGTACAAACAGTGCTAGTTGTAGTGCCTCATTTACGCTGTGAAGGGTCCAGGATGTCTCCTGCAGCCTCGGACGGCTGCCCACTGGGGATGATAGCTATGTCAGCTGTGGTGACACTGTCTGAGCACGTCGCGGGGCTGGTGGCGGTGGTTGCGGCGGTGTCTGTGGCGGAGGTGCTGGCGGTAGTACATGTGTCTGCACCTGTTGAGGGACACAGCAGGACGCCTCCTGCAGCATCGGACGGCTGCCCACTGTGGATGATGCTGGGGACTGTTGCTGAGGCAGCAGAACGTACAGGTGGCGGTTCTGGTGGCGGTGCAGGTGGCGGTGCAGGTGGCGGCACTGGTGGCAGTGCAGGTGGCGGTGTCCACTGCCGTACAGGTTGGTGTAGTGGTTGACAGAAGGGGTGACTCAAGTCCCTCAGTCGGAGCCACCGTTCCCTGTCCTGACCTGCTCTTCGGCTTGTGTCCCATCCCCACCTTTGATGTTGCAGCTGGTATCTTGCCACTGTCCCTTTTTGGTTTGGAGGAGCCCTTGCTTGCTGGTGAGTACGGCTTCTCCCTCTGGGATGTGGGCACTTTCTTCACCTTGGCAGGTGGCGGAATGGCCTGCTCCTTGGCCTCGCTAGGTCGCACACTGGCACCCCTGATGGGTGGCGCACTCGATGAGACCGGAGTTGCTGGCACCACTGTGCTTGGGGATTTGGTCGCTGAGGTGCTGGGCCGGGACCTGGAAAGCCTGGCCCTAGGGGAAGGACGGGGGGAGGTGTAGGGAAGAGGTCAATGTTAGCCAGGAAAAGTTTCTTAGACACACTGGGACGGGAAGATGGAGGGGGTTTGGGAGTGGAGGAAGAGGTAGTGGTTGTAGGAGGTGTACGTTTGCTGAATTTGGGTGAAGGTGCATGGGCCAGAGGCTGTTGTGAGGTGGATGGCTGTTGGGTGGGTGTGTGCCTGCGTTTGTGTACTTTGGGAGGAGGGCTCACAGGCACACTGGGAGAGGACACTGGGGATGTGTGAATGGTAGTGGGGGTGGTGATTGCACGTGAGTGGTGTGTGGTGATGGGCGTGCTGGTGATGGAGGTAGTGGCTGAGGATGTAGGTCATGCAGGTGTGAGTGGAGACGAGAGAGGGAGGGAGGAGGAGGAAGTGGAGGAGGGGGACACAGTGGAGGCAGTGGATGTTGCTGTGTCTGCATGGGTATGGTGCTTGTGTGAGTGCTTGTGGGATGTGTGGTGCTTATGTTTGCCATATCCACTCTTGTGTGTTGAAGAGTGTGCATGCTGGTCTGATGGTGTGCTTGGGATAGGCTGGACACAGGGACAATGGCTGCCATCAGTGCTGAAGCCAGAGCCTGAAATGCTCTCTGTTGGGCCGCCTGGCCAGAATGAATGTCCTCCAGGTATGCATTTGTTTGTTGCAAATGCCTCTCAACACCCTGGATGGCATTCAAAATGGTAGATTGCCTAACAGTTAGGGATCTCAGGAGGTCAATAGCCTCCTCACTGAGGGCAGCAGGGCTGACTGGGGCAGGGCTTGAGGTGCCTGGGGCGAAGGAGATGCCCACCTTCCTTGGTGAGCGGGCACGGGACACACGCTGAGGGGCTGCTTGGAGGGCGGTGCTGGTGGGGGGTGGCGGCTGTACCTGTTGATGCGGTGGGCACAGAGGTTCCCGCCACCGCAAGGGAGCTCCCATCAGAGGAGTAGTCGCTGTCGCTGGTGTATGCTCCTGTTCCCGTCGTGGAGCTCCTCTCACCCTCGATCCCACTGGTGGCTTCAGACTCTGTTACTTCACACTCCAGGGCCATGTGAGATGCAGCTCCCTCCTGCTCCGGTGCCACTGCTCCTCTGCCAGATTATGCTAATGCACGCAAGAACAGGGTGACAAAACAAAAAGGGGGGGAAGACAGAAGAAACACATGTTCAGTGCATGCAACACCACTACCATTGGCAGACACAACACACAGGGAGCAGCCCTATGCCCTAAGCCATGCACTAACAGTTCTTAGGAAATTCACATGCCATGGGGGACGATGCCTAAGCCCATTTGCTACACACCTGGAACCCACAGGAGCCTGACTAGGTGTAGATGGCTATTACCACTATTGGGGTTGGAGTACCACAGAGCCTGCCTAACAAGGGACCTACCCTACCAAGTTTGCCCTGGCCTAGGGGAACCCACAGCCCACTTCCCGCAGCCAGACACCTCGTAAAGCGTGCAGAGTCAGCTGAATGAGAGTGTACTCACCCCCTTGTGGCTGCTGTGATGCCCTCAAGCACCCACCCAACTCCGGATAGGCCACCACCAGGATCAGGTACAACAGGGGGGACATGGTGTGACGGGCACCCCTTCCACGTTGGGAGGCCATCCCCAGCTGGGCCTCTGCCATCTTCTTGCTCCAGCGGCGCAGGTCCTCCCATCTTTTCCAGCAGTGGGTGCTCCGTCTTTGGTAGACCCCCAGGGTCCGGACGTCCTTGGCGATGGCACGCCAAATACCCTTCTTCTGGTGGGCGCTGACCTAGAGGAAAAGTGAAGTTAGAATGGATGTTACTATCCCATACAGTTCTTCTCGAGCATTGCCTAAACACCTCCCACCCTGGCCCAGACATACTTACACACACACTATCCTCACATGCTGGCGTGTCCCCCTCACCACCCTCTTCCATCCACGACACTCCATCCAATCATGTGCCATCCACCATGCTCACAGTATACTCACCTGTTTGTCTGGATGACCGTACAGTTGCGTGTACTGGGGGAGGACTCCATCCACCAGTTTCTCCAACTAATCCAAAGTGAAGGCAGGGGCCCTTTCCCCAGACACTGTAGCCATCGTCCCTTCCAGACACAGGTCACAGCAGCACTTGCAGTGTAGGTCCTCTCCTGTTGAAGGTCAGGTATCAAGTGAGGGAACAGTTAGAAAATGGCGTCCATGTCCGCGGCGATGCGTACAGTCACTGCCGGCGTACATCGTCATTGGCTCCTGGAACCCATAGGGCCCAATGTTAACCAATGCTGAATTGCGCCGCAGTCTTCGACCGCCTACCGCGACGGTGTACAACGCCAGCGCAGTTACCTCATTTCCCCTTGTCCCACCTTACAGGTCAGGCAGCCGCCATTTCAGGGGGCCACATGGCAGGCAAAAAAACTGCGTCACACCTATTTAAGCCAGGAATATGGACAGACTAAGGCACATGGCGAATTTGTAAAGTTTTTGCAAAAAACACATTGTGATATCTAAGTGTTGGATGACCCTCTGCTCACTGTTCTCCTCCATAGGGCACGTCCACTGGGGCAGGTGATGAGATGGCGGCAGCCTCCGGTGTACAGACCCCTGGTGGACCTGTCGACAATGGAAGAGAGACACATCATTATCACTTACAGACTTGATCGTGCAACAATCCAGGAACTGTGGGCCCAGTTGGAGCCAGACCTGATGTCAACTATCCGCCATCCCACAGGAATCCCCCCTCTAGTGCAGGTTCTGTCTGTACTCCATTTCCTGGCCAGTGGTTCTTTTCAAACAACAGTGGCCATGGCATCAGGGATGTCCCAGACAATGGGCCTGATTCTAACTTTGGAGGACGGTGTTAAACCGTCCCAAAAGTGGCGGATATACCACCTACCGTATTACGAGTCCATTATATCCTATGGAACTCGTAATACGGTAGGTGGTATATCCGCCACTTTTGGGACGGTTTAACACCGTCCTCCAAAGTTAGAATCAGGCCCAATGTTCTCTAACGTGTTGTCCAGAGTGTTGTCTGCCCTGCTGAAACACATGCGCAGCTACATCGTTTTCCTTCAAGTGGAGGATTTGCCCACAGTGAAAGGTGACTTCTATGCCCTTGGACATATCCCCAACATCACTGGTGCCACTGATGGCATACATGTGGCATTTATCCCCCCCGCAGGAATGAACAGGTGTACAGAAACTGGAAAAGCTACCATTCTATGAATGTGCAGATGGTGTGTTTGGCAGACCAGTACATCTCCCATGTGAATGCCAAGTATCCGGGCTCAGTGCATGATGCTTACATTTTGAGAAAT